>NC_045797.1:65824677-66449677 GCF_009873245.2 Balaenoptera musculus
TTTTGATAATGGCCATTCTGACCGGCATGAGGTGATACCTCATTGTAGTTTTGATTTGCATTTCTCCAATAATTAGTGATGTTGAGCATCTTTTCATGTGCCTCTTGGCCATCTGTATGTCTTCCTTGGTGAAATGTCTATTTAGGTCTTCCATCCATTTTTTAATTGGATTGTTTGTTTTTTTGATATTGAGCTCCATGAGCTATTTGTATATTTTGGAGATTAATCCTTTGTCTGTTGTTTCATTTGTTTCATTTGCAAATATTTTCTCCCATTCTGAGGGTTGTCTTTTTGTCTTGTTTATGGTTTCCTTTGCTGTGCAAAAGCTTCTAAGTTTAATTAAGTCCCATTTGTTTATTTTTGTTTTTGTTTCCGTTACTCTGGGAGGTGGGTCAAAAAGGATCTTGCTGTGGTTTATGTCAAAGTGTGTTAAGCCCCTCTCCAGGCTTTCATGCTAACACACCTGGTCATTGGGTCAAGCCAATTCAGCTTGATTCCTTAGTTAATGGCACTTGGGAGCTTATCGGGTCTGTGACTGACACTTGCCTTTGAAATTCAAGAAGGAACAGAAGCAAGTCCAAATCTTTTACTTCATGACCCGGACCTGAGCTCTTCTGTCCTGGTCCAGAGTCAGCCACCTTCCCTGGAGCCAGGGCAATCTCTCTTTTTTTTTTTTTTTTTAAAGAGCTAAGGGTCTGGCTTTTTATTTATTTATTTATGGCTGTGTTGGGTCTTCGTTTCTGTGCGAGGGCTTTCTCCAGTTTGCGGCAAGTGGGGGCCACTCTTCATCGCGGTGCGTGGGCCTGTCATTATCGCGGCCTCTCTTGTTGCGGAGCACAGGCTCCAGACGCGCAGGCTCAGTAATTGTGGCTCACGGGCCCAGCTGCTCCGCGGCATGTGGGATCTTCCCAGACCAGGGCTCGAACCCGTGTCCCCTGCATCGGCAGGCAGATTCTCAACCACTGCGCCACCAGGGAAGCCCCGGGGCAATCTCTTGATGGACGTGTTGTGTGTGGCTGTACCAAACCACAGACAGTATTTCGTTTCTTAGGTCCTTGAGTGATCAGCTGAGTTTCCAACTTTGCAGCAAATAATCTAGCTTGTCTATGAGTTTTCCAGTCTCATTGTTAATGGTCGTGAGGTACAGGGTTGGCATAGATGACTGAATTCATAGATTTTCCTCTTCCATCCAACAGGGCTAATGTTGTAAGTCCTTCTTCTGCCAAACCTTCTGTATTAATTTGCCAGGATTTGCTGTAATAAAAGTATCAGAAACTGAGTGGCTTAAACATCAGAAATTTATTTCCTCACAATTCTGGAGACTAGAAGTCAGAGATCAAGGTGTGAGCAGGGCCATGTTCCCTCTGAAGGTACTCAAGAAGATCTATTCCAGGCCTCATTTTTTGAGGTAAAATTGACATATAATATTATATTAGTTTTTCAGGGGTACAACATAATGATTCAATATTCATATATATTACAAAATAATCACCACAGTAAGTCTGGTTAACATCCATCACCGCACATATTTACAATGTTTTTTCCTTATGATGAGACCTTTTCAGAGCTACTCTCTCAGCAACTTTCAAATATACAATGCAGTATTACTAACTATAGTCACCATGCTGTACCTTATATCCCCAGGGCTTTTTTTTTTTTAATTAAACAAAAGATTCTTTAAATTCTATAGTGCTTTATGAGTTTCAAAAGTTTCACAAACATGATTTCATATAATCCTATTATAACCCTTTCTTTTAATCCCCTACCCCTATATTTCCCCTCCCCATTCTCTCTCCCCACTGGTAACCACTAGTTTGTTCTCTATATCTGTGAGTCTGCTTCTTGTTATACAGTATTCACTAGTTTGTCATATTTTTTAGATTCCACATATAGGTGATATCATATAGTATTTGTCTTTCTCTTTCTGACTTATTTCACTTAGCATAATGCCCTCCAAGTCCATCCATGTTGCTGCAAATACAAAATTTCATTCTTTTTTTATGGCTGAGTAGTATTCCATTGTGTGTGTGTGTGTATACATATATATCATATTTTCTTTATCCATTTATCTGTTGATAGATGCTGAGGTTGCTTCCATACCTTGGCAATTGTAAATAACACTGCTATGAACATTGGGGTGCATGTATCTTTTTGAATTAGTGTTTTTGTTTTTTTAGGACATATACCCAGTAGTGGAATTGCTGGGTCATATGGTAGTTCTATTTTTAGTTTTTTAAGAAATCTCCATACTGTTTTCCACAGTGGCTGCTCCAATTTATCAATACATTTCTACCAACAGTGTAGGAAGGTTCCCTTTTCTTCACATCCTTGCCAACATTTATTATTTGTGTTCTTTTTGATGATAGCCATTCTGACAGGTGTGAGGCAATATCTCATTGTGGGTTTGATTTGCATTGCCCTGATGATTAGCCATGTTGAGCATCTTTTCATGTGCCTGTTGGCCATCTGCATGTCCTCTTTGGAGAAGAGTTCAGGCCTGAGTCATAAAATAAAATCAGATTTGGACTTGCTTCTGTTCTTTCTTGAATTTTAAAGACAGGTGTCATTCACAGACCCCAAGAAGCTCCCAAGTGCTGTTAACTAAGGAATCAAGCTCAACTGGTTTGCCCCAAAAGTCCCAAGGCAAGGCTTATAAGAACTGGGTGAGCAGTGGACTATCAGAGGGAGAATATGTTTTGAAGACAGATGGGACTTACCAGGATCCATCAAAGCTTGCTCCCACCACCATGGGCCTCCAAATGCCCTTCAGTTCTACTTACAGCTTCCAATTCCCTCAGGCATCTGGTATACCAGCCTTCTCACACTTCCACCTCGGCCCTAATACCTGAGCTGCAGTCTCCCTCTCTATCCCACAAGGAGAGCTGCTCATGAAGAACTACAAATGTTGTCCTTGGTGACAAAATTATCCTGTGAGGGCTGGGAAACGCACCCCACACAGCAGGCAGCCTGCAGCTAAGAATGAGGTACCCCAAAAACATTCAGCAGCCAAACTCCAAGCACGTATTACCACAAGTTTCTGCTTTGCTAACATCTCCTCACACAGACACTTGAGCCTCGGAAAGTAAGATGGACATCTAGCTTTGCATGCCCCTTTCAGGCCCGTTGTCACCCGTGGGGGAAACCAGTGGGAAACGTCGGCATGTGCGTTCCCCTGGTGGGAGTGCATTTTCAGTTTTCTTTCCCCACCCTCTGCTCATTGTGGAAAAGATTAAAACTATAGAAACATGTAAAGACGGCATGAAAGCAATCAGCCACAATCTTGCCATACAGAGGCAGTTATGTGACATCTTGGCATTCTTGCTACCAGAATTTTCCTGAACCATTGTTTAACATAGTTGAAATCTTATTGAATATATTATTATGAGCCTTACTTTTTTTTTCCATTTGATAGTCTCATAGCATTTTGCTAAGGCTGGTTGTTAATCAACTTCATAATGAATATTATCTGGGAGACTGGCAACCCATTGATGAAGGAGAAATCCAGTTTGAGTCAATTCTTTGGCTCCACTGGTGGTTGTCCTCCACACTGACTTTGAGATTTCTTCAGGTCCGGGAGGGTTGGGGGGTCTTATTTACCATTATAACACTCTTCGCAAATTGCAAGCCCCCTCTTGCCAGGCCACCAGTTAAAGGAAAATTGGTCAAGGTACTGCTTGGTACTCCAGTGAGAAAAGTGGGGATCTGAGAATCAAGGAGGTCTAGGACCAAACATGGGGCAACAGTCCCTCCAGGGACATTACCAGTGTTCTCTCAGCATCTCAGCCACCAGGACAGGCAGCATGAACTGGAGACAAGTGGCTCCTAAGTCTTGTCCTAAGTGTCCTGTGGGGTCAGAGATGGGGAGAGAGAGCCCAGGTGGGCAAGGCTCAGTTCACACATACTCCATTGCCCCAGATACTTGCCCACCTATTACACTTCTTTCTTGCTTGCTTGCTTGCTTTCTTGCTTTCTAAATTTTTATTGGCGTATAGTTGATTTACAATGTTGTGTTAGTTTCAGGTGTACAGCAAATTGAATCAGTTATACATATACATATATCCTGTCTTTTTTCTTTTTTTTTAAGAAGAACGCTATTTTTTTTTTTTAATGTACTTATTTATTTATTTATTTTTGGCTGTGTTGGGTCTTCTTTTCTGTGAGAGGACTTTCTCTAGTTGTGGCAAGCGGGGGCCACTCTTCATCGCGGTGCGCAGGCCTCTCACTATCGCAGCCTCTCTTGTTGCGGAGCACAGGCTCCAGACGCGCAGGCTCAGTAGTTGTGGCTCACGGGCCTAGTTGCTCCACGGCATGTGGGATCTTCCCAGACCAGGGCTCGAACCCATGTCCCCTGTATTAGCAGGCAGATTCTCAACCACTGCGCCACCAGGGAAGCCCTATCCTCTCTTTTTTAGATTCTTTTCCCATATAGGTCATTATAGAGTATTGAGTAGAGTTCCCTGTGCTATATCGTAGGTGCTTATTAGTTCTCAATTTTATAAATAGTAGTTTGTATATGTCAATCCCAGTCTCCCAATTTATCCTTCCCCCACCACCCATTACATTTAATCTCAGAGACTCCACGAGGTACTCATTCATCAGCCCCACTTTTAAGACAAATTAATGCAGACCTAGAGCTTTTAGATGTTGCCCGAGATAAGTAAGGGGCCGTGCTGGGATTCCAATCCAAATTCAAAGTTTTTATAACACACTCAAGTTGCCTCTCAAGGCCACTGAGAAGCCTCCCTTCCTTGAGGAAACTAACTAGTATTCTCTTATACAGGCAGGCTTCTCTCAAAAAATAAAGACCCTGGGTATGTTTGGTATAGTGGGTGATGTGGTGTGGCAGGTAGACCCTGGTTCAGGACTGAGACATTTGGTCCTGAATATCATTCCCCTCCTTCTGGGCATGTTAACAATTGATGGTTCTCAACTGAGTCCCTCTCCAGACATTTCCCTGAATTGCCCTTGAGTGAAGAGAATCACCTCATCCGAGGTCATGTCTCCTCCCCAAAGGCAGCCTGCATCCCATTACTGGTCCACTTGAGGGGTTTAAAGGGCTTGCCCTCTTGCCCATAAAGTAGGATAATTCTGAAGGGCCATCCAGAGTCTAGACCTGCCAGTGGGGTCAGCTGAGACCTTTGCTGCAATGGCCTCTATCCATTTACTTCTATCCATAAGCTCCCTCTATCCGTACTTCTTCCTTCATTCCCTTACCTGGCAAGCAGTGATCCCAGCAACAGTCCCCAATAAACCTTGTATACATAAATCTCTTAGAGTCTGTTTCTCTGGAACTTGCCCTGAGACCATTAAACCATTAGTCATTGACGCACTGTGGACGAAGGGGATATAGAAATGCACATCTTCCCTCTAGGACTCCTGAAGCCTGGCATACTCGCCCAGCACCACGCTGAGGGAAGACAGGAGTGTGTTTAGGGGATGCACAGGTGCTCCGAGAAAGAGCAGGCCTGGATGGGGTGGCAGAACAGGGGCCTTTAGGCAGCCAGAGGGTGTGGTCTGAGCACTGAACTATTGAAAGTGCCCCCACTCACAAGGGAGACAGAAGAGAAGGGACCCAGGAGGTAAGAAAGAGACTAAACCCATGGTTCTCAGTCCTGGCTGCACACTACACTCACCTGAGGATCTTTTCAAATCTATCATTGCCAGGAGCACCCTTACTCATCAAGATTGTGACTTGACTGATCAGGGGTGGGGCCCAGTCTTAAGCATTTTTTTAATCTTCCCAGGTGATTCTAATGCATAGGCAGGATGGAGAATCATTTGGCTAACAGAGGTGGGCAGGCAGGGAAGGCTAATGACGTCCCCTAAAATCTACTCTGCAAGTTTACTTTGCCCCCTGCTAAACAAACCCTGACTCACCACTTCCTGGGCCCCAGGCTGAGCTCACAGAGGGGAGCCCCACCTCTTGACCCTGTGAAGGCTGGAAGGCCCCTCTGACAGCACCCATGTCTCAGCAGGGCCCATGTGTGCATGTGATGAGGGGGTTGCTTTTTCTAAGCAGGGGACCAGCCCCAACCAGGCTACTACAGGGATTTATTCTCAATGCCCGATCCTAATCCGAACCCTGAGATGCTTGTCAAACCTGTGGATTCTCTGACCCTACCCCAAACCTACTAAATAGGAATCTCTGGAGTGAGGCCTGGAAATCCACATTTTAAACACACCCCTACCCCCTCCAATGAATCTTGTGCACCTAAGTTTGAGAACTGCTACTGAGAGCTCACTTCCAGGGAACTTTCTCTTACGCACCAGTTTGCTGATATGAAAGCTTTGCTTTCTCTGCAGCAAAGGAGTGCTGGCCTGCTCCTGGTTTTCTAACGCACACTGGAGTAGGCAGTCAGGTCCCTGGAGGACAAGATCAGCTTGCCAGTGAGGATCTGAGAGCAGAGCCTGAGAATCCTCTTCAGCAAATTCTTTCCAGTTCTTTTTTTTTCTTCCTTTTAGCAGCTATGGTAAACATGGCTTGTGAATTGGCCCAAATATTTTTTTTTGGCATTCTGCAATTGAGTCGACAGTTTTGCATAATAAACGGTTAACATGGTGAGCAAACAAGAAATGAATAAAGCTTGATTGTTCGGAGGCAGATCTGCCACCTAGCACCCGTACTTCTCTTCAGGCTCGGCCCATTGTCTAATGAGTGCGCTCTCAAGATTAAGTACGGCCCTGAGGTGGATAAAACTAGATATTCATAGGCTTGTACACACCACACCCCCCAGTAGCATCTTCTCATCAAAGAGGCACAACTATTTCTTTGACCTCCCATCTTGGCTTTTGGGAGTCAAAACCGGTATATCTGAGCTTGACTGAAGCCCCATCTTTACGAGGCACTTCTGTGTATTCCTTATACACGGTACTGGGCAGTTTAACGTCCTCATTTAGTTACTTTGTGAGGATGCCGCATCCATAATAATGAAATTATTTTGATTATCTTTCATAGAGAGTGTGTCAGTGGACAGTTTGCAGCCCCATAAAGAGCACAGTGCAGATTTTCTGCTGGTTCAGACCCAGGGTTTCCCCTTTCTTTTTTCTCCAAGGCTCCCCCCTGCTCTCTCTTCTTTTTTCATGGGGATTCATTTATCTGCTCTGTGGTAGTTCCTTTGGTCACCCCAAGACTGGCTTAGACGGAGCCTTCTGTCTCCCCAGTGAGCAGAAGCATCCTTTTCAATTAGTTTCCTTGTCCATCACATTGGGAGACAGATGGGGAAGCCTAGAGATCCATAGGCAGAAGCTGCACTGGCTTGACCAGGCTCTGCAGGATCGTTTTCTTAGAGGTTCCCTGGAGCTCTCTGCCATCAGGACTGAGAGCGTCTTTTCAGGCAAATGACTCAAAATTAAGCAAGCCCGCCGTAGCCCCACGTGAGTTTGGGTTGATGCTGCCACCAGTTTAGATGGATTCCCAGTCCCTGCAAGAACCTGCTTGTCATCCGTTGTCCTGGGCACACTGCCTCTTCCTCCCTGAGGTCTGCTCACCTCCAAGGTCAGTCACTGACCTTTCTGGGCAAGTGCAGTGTTTCCCAGCCCGGTTACCAAATGCCCTTCGTCTCAAGCCACTCGGCACCAACTTTGAACCCTTCTTATCTGTACTTGTTCCTACTCCACCCCGTTTGTCACCTTTCAGGAAGAAGGGAGAGTTTTCCACAGTCCCCTGGGGTCGCTCAGGAATGAAAGTAGGGAGTCAGCTGACTCTAATCCTCCCTAATCCACCCATGTGTGTTGGTTGACCTAAGCCTTCTTGCCTCCAGTTTCTGAGAACTTCTTTACTGGGGATGTAACCCAAGAAGGAAGCAGCAATAACAGTCCTCTATCCTCACCCATACTGTAGTCTCAGGACAGTTCTGCAGTTCTGGTCCATGTGTCCTCCTCAGGCTGCAATGACAGTGACCACCCTTAGACTGTGCTTTTGTGGAACTGGGCGTCCAACAACGGAGCTTACCCTGAGGGATGCTGGAACGTTGACAGGGCCAGAGCAGCGCCCAGGGACCCTGCCCCGACACAGACACACATCTCTCAGGGTGCTGGCTTCCTGCTCCTTCAGCACAAGCAAGATGTGGGTTTCCCCAGTTTCCCTTCACCATGGCCACCACATCAGAAGGCAGGGAAAGGGGTCCATCTCCTTTCAGCCCCCTCATTACGAAGGTTTCCACTTTGGTAGCAGAGCTCCTTTCTACTTGGCCCGATGCCTCTGTCTTTCTCAGGTCAGCAACATGTGGCAACACCAGAAACAAACACATCATGCCGGTCTCTGTTGGTTTCTTCAGGCAATACTTATGTGGATTTACTTGGTTTTGGTTTGTTTATTTTTTGTTTGTTTGTTTTTAAATTTTTATTGGCATATAGTTGATTTACAATGTTGTGTTAGTTTCTGCAGTACAGCAAAGTGAATCAGTTATACATATACATATATCCACTCTTTTTTAGATTCTTTTCCTATATAGGCCATTACAGAGTATTGAGTAGAGTTCCCTGTGCTATACAGTAGGCCCTTATTAGTTATCAGTGTTATATATAGTAGTATGTATACTACTACTATACATATCAATCAATATCAATCAACATATCAGTCAATCAAAGTCAATCCCAATCGCCCAATTTATCCCTCCCCCACCTTACCCCTGGTAACCATAAGTTTGTTTTCTACATCTGTGACTCTACTTCTGTTTTGTAAATAAGTTCGTTTGTACCCTTTTTTTTAGATTCTATAAATAAGGGATATCATATGATATTTGTCTTTCTCTGTCTGACTTACTTCACTCAGTATGACAATCTCTAGGTCCATCCATGTTGCTGCAAATGGCATTATTTCATTCTTTTATATGGCTGTAAAAAAGCCATATGTTGTATATATGTACCACATCTTCTTTATCCATTCCTCTGTTGACGGACAATTAGGTTAGATTTACTTGTTACTGAAACAGAATTTTAAGAAATGAATGAAGACAAGTTTCATTTCCCTTTCCAGACTTTCTCTCCAACAGTGTAAGGCTCTACTTCCCTAGCCTCGGGCATCACCTTTATCCTTTCCAAAAGAGTCCAAGGTTTCCACCTTAGAAGTCCCAGCCTCTCTCTGACTTAGTTCTCCTAAACTCCCACCAGCCAAGTACTATGTCTGGCTTTACTAAATAATAGCCTCCCTTTGTTGCATAATTACTATGTGTCAGACTTAGTAGCAAGCAATTCACCTGCCTTTGCGTTTTTTTTTTTTTATTATTCTCATAATGGCTGATGAGTTAGATTCAATTATCATCGCTGTTTTGGAGTTAGGGAAACAGGCTTAGCGTTAAGTTGCTTGTCCAAAATCCCACGATAAGTAAGTGGTGATATTTTGGTTTGAAAACCTGAGTGTTTATAATGCTTCTCTTGAAGATACTGTTCGATTTGTCACCTACTGCTCTGAGTCTAAGAACATGACTTGCCTAATTCGTCCAGAATGCAGCCCACGGCACAGCACCGGAGCTGGGTGAGCCTGCACTTCACACTGCTTGGCACTAAAAAAAATCATCTCACTTTGTTGACGACTTTTTCCACCCAGAGAGGAATGTAAAAACACGTGAAATCTGTTAGATGGGCCATTTGCTTACATGGCAAATACTCTGTACACCTCTTTGCCCTACCGCACTAGTCTCCTTTGTCATATTTTGCAGGGACATTTGATTTAATCCCCTAAATCAACGCTGAATTTGTTTTCTTTTTTTTTTTTCCTTTTTTTTGTTTTTTCTTTTTGGTTTTTTTTCTCAGCTTTATTGGGGTATAATGGACAAAACACTGAATCTGTTTTCTTAAAAATGAGGAAGAGGATGGAGCTTATCAAAATGCACGGGGGGCTGGGGATAGTTTGTCTTGGGGCTATCCTGGAGGATAGTGATGGGAAGGGTGGGTCCCAAGTGGGCTTTGGGGTACTGGTAATGTTGTCTCTTTATCTGGGTGCTGGTGATTTGGGTTTCACTTCTTGCAAATTCCTCAAGCTGTCCACTTGGCATTTGTACTTTCTCACTCTGCTCACCCTTGCCTGGACCACATCACCAACCTCTTCTCTTGGCAGGCTCCCCACCCTCCATCACTCCCATGACTCATCGGTAGAGAAGAGGTTTCCCTCTTTTAGGCTGCGAATGAAAAATGTTGCCTGCCATATCAGCAGACAAAGGATGTTGCAGCCATCAGCCACTAAAGCAGCACCCCCCCCCCCCCCGCTGGTGAGCCCTGAGGGAACTCAGGATGGAGACAAACAGGGCTGCCCACTGCCAAGCCCTCAGGCACCGCAGCACGCCCACCCCGCAGGGGACTCAGGATGGGAAAGAACAGGATACTGGCTGTAGATAGCTAAGGTGCATATCAAAGGAATGATTGCAGTGAGTCCAGGCTCTTGCATCTTCCCAAACACAGAAAAGCCTAAATTCCTTAGCTTGAGATGTCTGGTTTTCTTTAATTAACAGTAACCTTTTAATGTTCCAACTACCTGGTGTTTGTTGCAAAAACTCCTGTGTATCCTGGCTCCTCCGTTACCTCTTCAGAGCCGTCCCTCAGAGCTATGTGAGAGGCTGCCTCCTGGGCTTGAAGTCCTAATAATTCTCAGTTTTTAGGTGGTGCATTTTTTTTCAGTCAACACCTATTACGTAGGGTGAGCCATGCTATCGGGAGTCTGGAGTCAGGAAGCGCCTGCTTTACATGCCTCATCCCCTTCTCCTTGATCTGTTAAGCAGGGATGATGCGGAGACGTTCCCCGGGTCTCTCCATGCCCAAGGGTTCATGGGGTCTGCCATTTATATTTGTGGAAAGAAGATGTTCTCCCTGCAGAAAGCCCAGGTGGTGTGATTTACTTTGAGCATCTGCTCTTGACGTGCAACACCTGGCGAAGGCACTTCCGGTGTGAGAATGCGGCACCAAGGAAGGACACTTCCCTGTCTCAGCACTTCCTCTGAAGAAGAAGTTGCTGAAGTAAAAAACAAAGCAACTGAATTATCTGGAAACAACAGACGACCACAACTCAGGCAGCCAAGAAGTCGAAAGCTCGGGGCTCCAGGAAGTGAGGTGGGATCAGGTGGAGACAGGCTTAGGGTGGAGCATCTTTGGGGAAGTTTTGCAACTAAATCCAATATCCTCTCTCCGGGAGGGAGGCGCCAGGCGCCAGGCTGGAGTCATTGTTTAACTAAGGTGGGGCGGTACCTGCTGTGCCTGTATAAGGAAGAGCCCGAGGGGACGAAGCAAGCAGACGCCTGCGCTGTGGGGCTCTCAGCCTGCCTTTTCTCCGGAGGGACTGCCGCGGTCCTCCACCACCAGTCTCCTATGCCGCTTTCCATCCCGCAGAGCTGCAGCGCCCGGTCCCAGCTCAGCTCCCCACGGGAATCCTAATGACTAGGCTCCATCAAACCACCTGCCTCTGAAACAGGTAGGATGTGAGTGGTGACCTCCCAGGGCTTCGGACCAAGACAGTGCTCCAAACTTTGGTGAGCACATAAATGTTTCAGGGACAGTCTTAAATCTGTAGATCTAAATCTCCACCCCCAGAGGTATGGATTCAGTAGCTCCGAAAAGTGGGTGTTTCTGATGCAAAGGGTCCAAGTACAAGTTTTAAGAAAAACTAGGGCAAAGGGTGAGTTGACTCCCTAAGAGAAGATAACCTAAACTTTGCACACTTCATGCGGTGAGAGGATCTCTTAATCACTGCGTCACCTTGGCTTTCTGCTCATTTAGTTACAACCTGGAGGGCTACATTGTCATAAGGGATACCCTGATGGCAGGAACCATGTCTTTGTTCACCATTGTATAGTTTCTGACACATAGTCGGTGTTTAATATTTGCTGGAGGAATGGGGCCCAGGGCTTGCCTTTTGTTTTCTAATGATCTAGATTAATAATTATACCAAGTTGAAAAATCTGTGTTAATCCCCAAAGGCTGGTCAACACGACTGCAGAGATTCAGGTGGTTCCTATACCCCTAGAGCTGCTTCCTGGTCAGTGCATGTGCCTCCATGGCTACAAATGTTGTGGAATCTGAGATGTGATTCTGTACTTGGGGAGACAGAGCCACAGCTATTTTGCTTGAACCCAAGCTGACCAGATTAGAATGAGTGCAGACATTTTTCCTCTGCAGTTACAGTTATGACCTGCCAACTACCCTGTTTGTCCTGGGACAGAAACAGAACTTTGATGACCCCCAGATGGCATTACCTGAATATTCAGTCAGCAATTCTCTGGAATTGGCCCACTTGTACCCAACTGGACCTAATTTTTGTTCTTGTGGGTGATAGCTGCAGGAGGACTCTAGTTAGCACATTAGTTGTTGAGAATATAATAATCTACCAATTGTGTAATAAGCAAGAGTTATATGTAACATAAGCTTATTATTCCCAATTTGTAGATGGAATAAGAAAGGTACCTGGTGAGCCACTTGCTACTAAGCAAGATGCAAATGACTGAGTTAATAGTTATATTATTCCTGGCATGCTGTTTCTATAAAGTTGTCCATTTCTTCTAGGTTGTCCACTTTGATGGCATATAGAACAGTATTTCATAGTTCATAGTATTTTTTTATGACTTTTTGTATTTCTCCAGTATCAGTTATTAATTCTCCTCTTTCATTTCTTATTTTGTTTATTTGGGTCCTGTCTTTTCTAATTAGTGAGCCTGGCTAAAGGTTTATCAATTTTGTTTATCTTTTAAAAAAACCAGCTCTTGGTTTCATTGATCTTTTCTATTGTCTTTTTGATCGGTTTTATTTATTTCCTCTCTGATCTTTATTATTTCCTTCCTTCTGCTGACTTTGGGCTTTGTTCTTTTTCTAAGTCTTTTAGGTGGTTAAGTTATCAATAGGTTGTTTGCGATATTCTTGTTTCTTGAGGAAGGCCTGTGTCGCTATGAACCTCGCCCTTAGAACTGCTTTTGCTGCATCCCATAGATTTTTGGAGTGTCGTGCTTTCGTTTTCCTTTTGTCTTGACATATTTTCTGATTTCCTCTTTGATTTCTTCACTGGTAGTATTTAGTGAGTGATTTCACTGGAAAGAATGCCTTAGAAGAAAAGGTGCTAGTGAGAAATATACAAATTAATGATCCACCTACTGACCCTGAGGGCTTACTCTATGTCTAGCACTGCACTTGACGCTACCATGTGTGCTGTCTGATACTATCATCTGGGCATGTTACATAACCTCTCTGAGTCCCAGTTTCCTCATCACTAGAATATAACAATAAATTAGATTAAATGAGATAATATATGTAAAGTACTTAGCAGTGCCTGGCACATGGTAAGTGTTCAAAACATTTTAGTAGTTACTATTGATATTATTTGAGCCTGGGTTCTCTACAAAACAAAGCTTGAGGCAAAGCTTAAGTGCTAATGCCTCACTGGGAGTTGCAATACCAGGGCAGTGAGAGTGAGGGAAATGAGAAATGAGGAGAGAAGGATGGGAAGCAATATAAGATGATGTGTCACCCACCTCTCTTCACAAAGAGATATAGCCAGCTACTTGGCTAAAGCAGGACACCTGTGGACGAGCTTTGCAGAAATGCTGTGTCTTGAATAGTCCATACGAGAGAGGTTAGAGAGGAAATTTACATGTGGGCTCCCTCCTGTGTCCCATCTCTCATTGCTCAAAGTTTGCCCCGTGGGGAATTAATGCTTCTGAACCTCTGACTTGTGCCATCCTGCCCCTTGGCAGCCACTGGGAAATCCAGATCCTACTCCTTGTGGCTTGGCACCTCATCTGAGTCCAGAAGTGGTGAGAAGAGCCACTTCTTTTCCTGGGGTCAAAGAAAACCCCCCAAAGAGGAGTAAGAGACCCAGAGACGGGTGAGACCAAGAGGACCTGAGACAGCACATAAGATTAGTCCAATACGGATCAAATTATCATTATTATTTGCAGGACACTGTGCAAGGCACTAATGTTTCCTGATCTTAGGGAGTCACCTCCCCCTTTCTCCCATGAGACAACCATGAAAGAGTCCTCAGGTCTATCCCATCTCTCCTCAGTGTTTGGAAGAGGTCAGACTGAGTACATCCTTCACTTTCCCAAACCTTTATAAGGCAGAGCATCCTTTGATAGTGAGAAAGTCTACGGCTGTGCAAAAGAGCAGAACAGAATCAGGAGCCGAATGCTGATTTTTTTTTTTTTTCTGCTACCTTTGGGGACTCTATCTCTTGGGCAAGCATGGTACATGGAACACTACTTCTAGGAACTATTGTTGGGAGCTCCTTGATATAAAGTTTCTGTGATCAAACATTTGGGTGAATGTTGCCTCCTACCTTCCCCTCTTTGGAGAGTCATGACTCAGATTCACATAAAAGGCTCTGAGAAGGCAAAATAAAGCAACTGGTTGAACTGAGTGCATCAGCAATTCCCATACTCAACACCGGTCGGGAGCACTGCTTTGGACCCTGGCAACCCTGGGTTCCATCTCTCTCTGTCTCTATCCCTGAATTCTCAGTAAGCTCTTCTCTACCATGCGTGCTCACTAGTCTGCAAAGCTGGTTCTCCCAATAAAAAACCAGGAAAATCTCGGCCAAACACAATTTCCTCATCTTAATTATTAAGGTCGTTGAATAAGGTGATCCCTAAGGAGCCTTCCAAACCATTGTAATCTGTGAGGATCATGTTGAAAGGCAGCTGAAGGTCATCTCATCCAGCTCCTGAGCTGCCTCAGAGATGACCTATTTAGCTAATAAACAAATGCAAAATTTGAAGCGATGATGTGGAAGTGAAGACTTGCCCCACTGCCGCCCCCTCTGGTAGAGTTTTTCTAAGATGAGAGAAGTACTGTGCACTAAGGGGAGTGACCCTGGTGATGGGCTGCCTCTGAGTCCCTGGGCTGGTAGAGAGCTGCAGCACTGGGGTTAACTTTCTCACTGCGCCACATCGGCCACAAGGGACCTTTAAAACTGAAAGTGGCCAAGAACTTTGACTTCTCTCTGAAAGAGTGGTCCCTTGGGCAGTACTCTGCCCTCTGATCACTGACTAGGTCCGCCCTGCCATGCCTGTGGATCCAGCCTGACCAAGAATTCCCACACAGCTCAGAGAATTGAGCCAGACCCCATCACAGCCTGGGGACTGGAGACCCTGGGGGCTTGTCTCCATCCGGACGGACCACACATCTGCCTTCTGGAGGCACAGCCGATGACTCACATCTGGATCCAGTTGGTTCTCAAGTGCCTGAGGTAGGAGAGGTCACAGGAATTGTTCCCTGGGTCTCTTAGCCAAATGTTCTGTTTTCTCCCCAGTCTAATCCTTAATGAGAAGAGGCTGCCAACCAGCCGAGCTACATCATAACGCTCCATGTCTGAAATTTTCAGCTTCTTTTCAGGAACCAAAGTGAAGAAACTTTCAAATGGCATTGCCGGGGGGAGAACTTCAGGGCAGAGACCTTCAGGACGGGCCAGCTGCTAGGACGCAGGCACATGCCTCAGAGTCTGTCCTGATCCAGACGCTGTCCCCCTCTGATGCTGTTTGAGGACCCTGGCTACCTCCTCAACCAGGTCACTTCCTCCAGATGGGCACAGGACTCACCTGCCCCCCTCACCTGTTCTGGCCTGCAGCCCAGGCAGCGGAAGGGAGGCCGAGGTTTCCTGTGGCAGCGTCTGCATTCTGTCTTCCGCTGGAGGAATGGAGGCGCGGTCCCTCTCCCACCTGGCCTGTCGTTCCCACCACCTCCCCTTCGGCCCCCCCTCCAAGCAGGCTCCTAGACCATTTCTGCTCCTCTCTCTTCCTACTGTCTCTGCTTCTTAAGAGTGAAGAAAAGAGCATGGGAGCCCTGAGATGCTTAAAACCCCCCTCAACCTGCTTTTCAAAACTGCTTCACTCACCCGCTTATACACACGTTTATACACATGCTCACACACAGAGTCGTGTTCTAAGTTCATTCTCTTTTGTGATGCTCTTCAACATAATTCAGAAAGCTCTTTTTTTTTATTTTAAAAATATTTATTTATTTATTTGGCTGCATTGGGTCTTCGTTGCTGTGCACAGGCCTCCTCTAGCTGTGGCGAGCGGGGGCTTCTCACTGCGGTGGCTTCACTTGCTGCGGAGCACGGGCTGTAGGCGCACAGGCTCAGTAGTTGTGGCACACGGGCTCAGTAGTTGTGGCTCTAAAGCACAGGCTCAGTAGTTGTGGTGCACGGGCTTCATTGCTCCGCGGCATGTGGGATCTTCCCGGACCAGGGATCGAACCCGTGTCCCCTGCATTGGCAGGCGGATTCTTAACCACTGCGCCACCAGGAAAGTCCCGCAGAAAACTCTTATTTTCAAAAAAAACTTCTCCCCTCTTGCTGACCCGTGCCCTGTCCCCAACCCCACAAGCATGACTCCATCCACTTGGATGGAAGCCTGCTTTCAGAAAAGTCTCAGACCAAGTAGCTTGGCCTGGGCCTTTTGGGGACATACCATCATCTTATGTCCCTGAGCTGGTCAGAAAAGGGAGTCTCTCCCTCACAGTGCTTGGGTGCTGGTGCGAGTGTACCTCTCTCCCCACCCGCACCCTCACACCACAGTGAGGAGTGGACACTGGCAGAGCCAGAAGCAGGCCCAAGTCCAAGGCTCTGCCCACTCACCTCTGTGGCCTCCACAGGCCTGAGATGCCCAGGGGTGGCCGGGTACAGACCGGGATGCCTGAGGTAACCTGGCCAGAGGTCCTAACCTGGCCAGAGGTCCAACTGCTGCTGTCCGCCTTTTTCTCTCCCCTGGGTGATCCCCTGGATCTCCCCGTGTGGCTCTGTCACAGCAGGAGGGAACTTCAAAGAGCTCCACCAGGGAGTCTCAGCCGTTGCACATCTGTTTTCCAGGTGTGCCTCAAGTGCTCACGTCTGAGGGGTGAGAAAGCATGGTGATGTTTGGGTGTGATTTCAGCACAGTCGTATGCTGGCATTGCACATGGATGCTTTTTATTAGTGGACTTGCCCTTCTCCATGTCTTGGCCCTCTTGTTCCTCCCACTCTCTTCATCACCATCTCCGTCTCCGCTGGCGGGCTGTCTCTGTCTTTGTCTCTCTGCCCCCGTCTGTCTGGGTCTCTTTGTCCCTGTCTCTCTGTTTTATCCATTTTCTCTTTCTCTTTGTCTCATTTCATTGAAAGCCTAAGAAGATAGGCCAAGAGGAAATCGTTTAAGAATATGCTGATTGTCTAAATGTGGTATCGCCTTCCAAAGAAATTATTTAAAAGGCCCTAAACTCAGTGAGCACGGTGCTTGCCTAGCCCTCTCTGGTTCCTGCCGCTGGGAGGTGAGCCGTCTGGAGCGGCCTGGGGAGGATGGGTTGGAAATAGTAGCTCTTAAGACCAGATTATCATTTGATACATGACAGGCCCCAACTTCCTAAATCCCCCTAATTAGCTTAAGAGGGAGCTTGGAAGGCAGCTATGCTCACCACTATACCACCAACGCAAGAGGGAGCTTGAATTAGCTAAATGGGAAGTATATCCTCTCTTTATAGATGGGGGGAAAAAAAAAAACATGCCCAGAAATCCAAGATCATACCGAATATTACACGGTGTTTCTAGGACACATGTAATTATAGAACCCAGAAAGAACACTCTGCCTTGTCCTCAGAATACATTGACAGTCTACTCAGGAGCTTTCTAGGCCTCTTCTGTAATTGAATGACACATACCAAAGCACTTTGGGGATGGTAAGGAGAATCATTTCATGCAAAGACGTTCTGATTTGTGTTTGCACATGGCGAACCTAACTGAAAGGAATACTATATCCCTGTTTCACTGCCTGCTCAACAATATCACGTAGGGTGCGTAAGAACTCACGTTCTCAGTTCCCGTGACACAGAACATTACAGCTGAAAAGCACTTGGAAGAGTAAATCCAACTTGCTCAGTGTTCCAAGCGGGGAACCTGAGGCCAGAGGAGAGGCGCGGCTCACAAATTTAGTGGAGCAGTGCGGACTCCCTTCTGCCAGGCAGGCGTTCTCTTTGTTACCCCATAGGGTGCCTGGGCGGGACCCATCAGCTGAGGTCTCCGAGCTCCCTTAGGCCATGAGTCCCCAAGGAGGCTGGGTGCACATGGCGAGGCCAGCAGAGAGAACAGGGTAGGGTTGCATCATCTGTGGGCCATGCAAAGCGGTTTCTGCTTTTTGCCTCTCTCTTGCCAGGCTGTTCATCTCCTTGGCAGTTGGGCTGGCCCTGAACCCAGAGTCACTGGCAGGCCATGGATAGTTCTATTCTGAGCACTCACTTCTCTGGCACCTGTTCCCCATCGGGGGCGCTGCGGCACTGTGTATCTGAAGCCACGTGAGAGGCTTCTCTCATTACTCCCTCTCCCGTGGCCCTTGGATCAGAGATTATCTCAGACCCCTCTCAGCCCTAATGAAACAGAAAGTAAGGTGCCCCTTGGCAGGGACTAGCTTTGCGTCCAGGGCAGGGCACCAGCCTTGAAGCTGGGGGCTGGACAACCGTCTACTCCAAGCACTGTCCAAACGCCTCTTGTTTGATAAATGCTCCCTTCTGCAAAGAGAGCCCTGGGTAGTCTTCCTCTGAGGACTGCCTTTTTGGGGGCCACAAACCTCACTCATGGCTTTCAGGCCACCAAGGCAGGGAACCTCACTGAGATGATTCTGAAGTGGGAGAGTGACCCAGGGAAAGCACTGGTCTAGGTGTTAAATTGAATTTTAAAACCTAAAACATATGTTCATTCTCACCTTTACACCACCGCATACCAGCTCTCCTTGAGAAATCGTCACGTGTCCTCCCAACTCAGAGTAGATTTGCACATGCACAAAATTCCCTCTCTCCCTCCCTCTCCCCTCTCTTTGTCTCTCCTTCCCTTCCCTCCCTCTCTCTCTTCCTCTGTCTCTCCCCGCCCCCCAAAGCCCTGAGGTGTGCGAGGTATCACACAGCTGAGAGTGGTTTGCACGGGGCTTTTTTCCTCCAGAGAGCAGTTAAGTGCCTTATTTTCTCCACTCCGGTGGCTAAATTATTCTCGATGCTTAAACAGTGTAATTAAACACATACGCACGAAATGCGCCGGGCCCCTCCCCCCACCCTTCCTCGCTCCTTGTTGGCAGGGAGCACATTAGCCCCAGCCTTCAAGCTCTGTTAGTTTTAATTTGAGTTGTGGAATTAGTAATGGGTTTTGCCGGAACACTGTTGTGGGAAATAGATCGCCCCTCGTGCAGGGTGTGGGCACCATTTCAAATGAGTATTTGTTAAGCGGAAAACTGTCCCTTGTCGTGTTCTGCTACGTTACATCAGATTTATTTCCATTGTTCTGGAAAACACCAGCCAGGAGAGAGCGGTGTGCATCATTCCGGGGCAGGGAACAATTGAACGCTGCTTCCTGTTTCTTAGCGGATTGAAAACAAAATGCAAAGAGAATCCCCCTTTTTGGCTGGGATGTTCTAAGCTCAGCCTGGAGGCCGGGTCACCAGGGCAAGCCTTGCACCTGTCACTGTGAGGTCTGTCCTGTCGTGTCACTGACAGAAAGCAACTGGGTGGTTTGGTGGCAAAAATATCATGTTGAAGAAAAGCAGCTGAGTGCAGAGAACCCCAGCAGGTCAAAGTGAAAGGATCTGTCTAATTCAGGGATGCTTCTGCACCCCCCTTTAATAATCATCTAACCTCAGCTTGACATTCTCCACTGAAGGGTGCTCAGGGCCCTCCTGGTTCTGTGGTCATGGCTGCCATTAGCAGCTCTTACTCTCGGCTCTGTCCAATAAGGTGGCCGCTAGCCGTGTATGGGTATTCAAATTTAAATGTAAATTAATTAAAATTAAATAAAACTTAAAGTTCAGTTCCTTAGTTGCATTTACCATATTTTAAGTGCTCAAAAGCCACATGTAGCTAGTGGCTACTCTATTGGACTCAACTTTGGGGACCTGAGGAGACCTGTTGGAAGTCCAGGAGTAACTGGCCAATGCCTGGGGTGCTTCCACCTGTCACAGGGACAGGGCATTGGGCACCTGGGGAGATCCTGACAGGGTGATGGTCACGAGACCTACCTACCTAGACTTCATTATGTTCCATGCCAAGCCCTTTACAAGAAGCTTCTCCTTTAATACCCACCTAGTGCTAAAAGGCTGGTTTTACTACCACCACCTCCAGTGCATTTTATACGTAAGAAAAGGAGGCTCAGAGATATTAAGGGCTTGGCATTGCTCAGTCAGTCCGTCACTAAGCCACATCTGGATTTGAACCAAAGTTTCAGCCTGATTCCACATGCTCTTGACCACCATTCCATGATGTCTTTTTTTTTTTTTTAAGAGACAAGGCAAAGCCTAGTTTTCCGAAAGGCAATATTACCTTGGGGGTTAGAGAAGCAGCAAGGAGGAGCCCAACTGTGGGACCAGAGGTGATTAAATCCATGCTCTCTCGGACCGGGATTATTGTAGAGGGCTGGGGATCAGGACTGCAGGGCTGGCTCTGACAGTCATTGTAAGTCTTTCAGTCTGTCTTTCTCCCTATAAACGTTTCTAGATTTCCAATTTCCCAGGAAGTAATCTCTAGGTCCCTTGCATGCTTAGCTGATGGCATGTTTTTGCCAATTAGAAAAAGTCATCGCGTTTTCCCGGTGGCTATAACCGCATGCCAGGAAACCATCCTTGCAAGCAGCCCTAGGCTACTCTAATACCTTCTCTGGACACCACTGAGGTTGTTGATGTACCTCTTGAAATGTGGCCCCCAGAACTGAACAGTCCATGTGGTGTCGAGCAGCTTTGTACAGGGGGCTGGAGCTATCCTGTCTAGAGCAACCCCTTACTACTGTGATAGCAGTTCAGATTGTGTCAAGTCTTTCACCACATTGCCTCATTTAAAGCAGGAAGTCAAGTAAGCCACACAAAATATTTCTGAAATGAAATTTAGCCAAGGCAGAACCCACTCACTATTCACTTGCACAGTTAACTTTTAAATGTGAAGACAGATTTGCAGTTCCTTTGGTTAAATTCCATCTTCCTGGTTTTGAGGTCCTTTAGAATTTGGATTCTGCCATCTGTGTGGTTAATTGTTCTTGTTTTCTTTCTATCATTAAAAATGATGAAAGTGTTGAAAAGTAACTTCGTTTTCATTTCAACATCTTCATCCAGGACCAAGATTAAAAATGTTAGTGCAAAGGACAGAGTTCTGTGACTATTACAGTATGATGATTCCAAGGTAATCCAGAATCATTCATCTATGATCTCTGGTTCAAACTGAATTATATTTACTATATTTTACTTTACTGTGCTACTCTACACTGTACTTATGTACAATACTGTAGGATATAACCTACCCAGTCTAGTGATCTTGTTTGGTTTTACTATCTTAATATATAAGGAATAAAGGGTGATTTTATCAAACACTTTTTAAAAATCAAGATATTTTATCTATCTGTATTTATATAAATCAATACATATGACTATATATATGGCATTCTCCTGTTCCTCTGGAGTTGGAACTCTATTTTTAGAATCAGAAAAAAAAAAGAGCGGGAAAGTTAAGTAACTGATTTTGGTAAGGCTATATTTGCTTCTAGAAATACACACATCATTTCCTAAGTACTCAGTGTTTCTTTGCAAGTCCATTTCAGAATTTTGCTATGAATATCATACTTCTTAAAAATATTATTATAGAGCTATAAAAAATTTTAACCAATGCTTTGGGGGAATGAATGTGTAAATTACAAATAAGCCTTCTGTTTATAAAAAGAGAATCACAAAGTTTCTTACATTAAGTTCCCATAAAAATTAACATTTGGCTCAATTTATAAAAATGAAACTTCTAAGAAAAGATTCATAGCACATTTATATTTGTATAAAGTGAAGAATATCTCTGTTTATCCAAAGACATTGTAAAGGAAGTAAAAAGATAAGCCACAGACTGGGAGAAGATGCTTAGAACACACATGACCAACAAAATATGAATATCCAGAGTAAATAAAGAATTCCTACAAGTCCATAAGAAAAAGATAACTTATAGACAAATGGGCATAAGATATGAATATTCATTTCTTACAAGGGGGAATGTGAATGAAGAACATACATATTGAAAGATGCTCAGTCTTACCAGTAATTTCAAGGGAACATAAATTAAGACTGCAAGGAGTTGCCGCTTTACACCCACCAGATGCATACAAATAAGAATCCTGCCAATACCAAGCGTTAGCAAGGAGATAGAGCAGTGGGAACTCTTTTACATTGCTGGCGAGATTATAAATTGATACAATCTTGGAAAATACTGTGGCATATTTAGTGAAGTTGAATATATGCAAAAGCTAAACCACTGGTACTTGGGGGTCGTGCCATTTCCCATATGCACCAGTAGTAAATGAAAGTTCTAGCTGTTCCATTGCCTCACCGATACTTAGTGTAGTCAGTATTTTTAATTTTAGTCTTTTTACTGCCTGTGTGGTGGTATCTCATTGTGGTGTTAATTTCCATTTCACTGACGACTTAAGAAGTGGAACATTTTTTCATGTTGGTTGCCTATTTTTATATATTTCTTGGTTAAATGCTCAAATCTTTTGATCATTTTGAATCAGTAGTCTTCCTCTTATTATTGATTTATAGGAGTTCTTTATATATTCTGGATACAAGTCTTTTGCCTAATATATGTGCTACGTATGAATATTTTCTCCTGGTCCATGGTTTGCTTTTTTGTTAATGGTGTCTTTCACACTTTTCATGAAGTTTAATTTATCCATTTTTCTTTTAAGGCTCATTTTTGTGTTCTATCAAAGACACATTTACCTACCCCAAGATCGCAAATATTTTCTATGTTTTCTTCTAAAAGTGCTATATTATCTTTACGTTTGTGATCATTTTGACTGGACTTTTGTGTATGGTATGAAGTAAGGGTTCATGTTTATCTTTTTTCCACATGGATATCCCATCAGCTTTTGAAAGACGTTTCTGTCCCCATTGAATTGCCTTGGAACCTTGTCAAAAATTAATTTGCCATATATGTTTGGGTCTATTTCTGGATTCTCTACTCTGCTCCATTGATCTATTCATCCATCTTTTTGCCAATACTATAGCTTTATAACAAGTATTGAAGTCAGGTTGGCTAAGTCCTCCAATGTTTTCTTTTTCTTTTTTTAAAATTCTTTGCTTATTCTAGGTCTTTTGAATTTAGATATAAATTTTAGAATCAGCTTGTCAATTTCTAAAAGACGAGTATGCTAGAATTTTGGTTGGAATTGTATTGAATCCATAGATTAATTTGGAGAGAATTGCAATACTGAGCAATGAACTTGATCTATCTCTCCATTTATTTAGGTCTTTAATTTCTTACAGCAATGTTTTGTAGTTTTCGATATAGAGAGCTTGGGTGTCTTTAGTTAGATTTTTCCCCAAGCATTTTTAATAAAATGCTACTATTTTCCTATTGTTTGCTGCTTGTATCTTGTGACCTTGCTATGTTCAATTATTAATTCTAGTAGTTCATTTCTACAATCCAAATATCAAATAGGGACCATTTTTTTCTTCTTTCACATCTTTTTACTCTTTATTTTCTTATTGAACTGGCAAGGACCTCTAGTACAATGTGAAATAGAAGTGGTGGCAGCAGGCATTCTTGCCTTAATTATGATCGTAAGAGGAAAAAAAATACACTCTTCCATCATTAAGTACGATTTTAGCTGTAGATTTTTCATATATGTCCTTCATCAGTTTGAGAATATTACCTACTCTTTCAGGTAACTCTCCTCTGAAAGTTTCTATCATAAGTATGTGTTGAATTTTGTCAAATAATCCTAATTCAATTATTGGTTTTCTTTTTAGCCTTTTAATATGGCTAATTACACTGATTTTTTTTTTTTGTAGGATTAAACCAAACTTACATTCCTGAAATAAAACCAGCTTAGTCTTGATGTATTATCCTTGTTTTTTTTCTTTTTTACATTTGGTTTCCTAAAGTTTTGTTCAGGATCTTTGCCGTCTCTGCTCACATGGGACTCTGATTCATAATTTTTTTTCGGGGCGGGGTGGGGGTGGATTCCTTTATAAGGCTTCGTTGTTAGTGTTATGCTGACCTGATAAAATACATTCAGCAGCGTTTCCCTTCTCCTCTAATTTCTGAAGAAGAGTGTGTAAGATTAGTGCTATTTTTCCATTGAAGGTATAATAGAATTCACTAGTAAAACCACCTGGGTCTGGGGGTTTCTTTTTGGAAAGCTTTTTTTTTTGGCTGCATTGGGTCTTCATTGTTGCGTGCGGGCTTTCTCTAGTTGCGGCAAGCGGGGGCTACTCTTCGTTTTGGTGCGCAGACTTCTCATTGCGGTGGCTTCTCTTGTTGCGGAGCACGGGCTCTAAGTGTGCGGGCTTCAGTAGTTGTGGCACGTGGACTCAGCAGTTGTGGCTCGTGGGGTCTAGAGCACAGGCTCAGTAGTTGTGGTGCATGGGCTTAGTTGCTCCACAGCATGTGAGATCTTCCCAGACCAGGGCTTGAACCCATGTCCCCTGCATTGGCAGACGGATTCTTAACCACTGCGCCACCAGGGAAGTCCCTGGAAAGCTTTTAATAACAAATTCAATCTCTTGATCAGATATAAGGTTATTCAGATTCTTCTCGGGTCAACTTTGGTAAGCTTATATTTTTCAAGAAATTTATCTATGTCATATAACTTACAAAATTTGTTGGCATTAACTTGTTCATAGTAGTCTCTTATTAGATCTCTAATGTTTATAAAATATGTGGTGATAACTCTTTTATCAATGATGATAATGGTGATTTGTGTTCTCACTCTTTTCTCCTTGCCTAGTTTGACTCTGGGTTTGTCAATTTTGTTGATCTTTTCAAAGAAACAGTTTTTGCTTTGTTAATTTTCTCTACTGTTTTTCTCCTTTATTAATTTCTGCTCTTTATTTACTTCTACTTGTTTCAGGTTTTCTTATTTCCCTTATGATATCACCTTTGACTCATGATTATTTAGAAGTGTGTTTAATTCCGGATATTTGGGGTTTTCTTAAATATTGTTATTGATTTCTAATTTTAATTCTGTTGCGGTTAGAGCATACCCTATGTGACTTGATCCTTGGAAATAATATTGTTTTATGGCCCAGCATATTGTCTATTTTGGTGAATGTGTATCATACATCTGAAAAGAAAGTATATACTGCAGTTTATAGATGTAGTGTAGTATCAATATATGTGTTAATTAGATTGAGGTGATGGATAGTGTTATTCAGATATTCTATGTTTTCACTAACTTTTTTTGTCTAGTTTGTCTATTAATTGATGAAAAATGCATGCTGAAATCTCTTACTACAATTGTGGGATTGTTCCTTTCTTCCTTTAATTCTGTTAAGTTTTGGTTCATATATTTTCAGGTTCTATTATTAGGTGCCTACAGATTTATGATTTTATTTCTTCCTGATGTATTTTTACCAGTATTAAATGCCCCACTTTATCCCTGGTAACACTCTTTGTTATGAAATCTGACTAATTAATCTACTAATGTTCATCCCAGCCTTCTTATGCTTACTGTTTGTATGGTATATTTCTTTTTATCTATTTGTTTTCAAATTATTTGTGCCTTTATATTTTTTTTAAACAGCTGTTTATTTTATTTTATTTTTAAAATTTTCTTGGCTGTGCCATGCAGCATGTAGGATCTTAGTTCCCCGACCAGGGATAGAAACTGCACACCTTGCATTGGAAACATGAGGTCTTAACCGCTGGACTTCCAGGGAGGCCCATATGCCTTTATATTTAAAGCGTGTCTTTCATAGGCAGCATATAGTTGAGTATTGCTTTTTTATCAATTTTGTCAATCTCTGCCTTTTATTGGAATTAAATTAACATTTAATTATTAATATGCTTGGATTTAGGTCCATTTTGTTTGTTTTATCCACTATTCCACCTTAATTGATTTCTGTTGATTATTTGAATATGTGTTCATATTCCATTTTAACTTACCTATTTTGTTAGTGGTTGTCTAGGAATTAGAATGCACATACCTTACCTTTCACATTCTGTTGTACCACTTCATTGTAAAATACAGAAAATTTGCAACCATATAGGTCCCTTTAATTCCCTCCTACTGTTCCTTACATTATAGTTGTCATATGAATTATATCTGCATACATTTGAAACCTCTCCTGACAATGTTATAATTTTTGCTTTAAACACATGTGTGTATTTTAAAGAATTTAAGAGGAAAAATAGTCTTATATGTTTATTCAGGTATTTACTATATGCCATTTCCAAAAATTCAGTTTTCCCTGTTTTACTGCCCTTCAAATTAAAGAACTTCCACATAGGAAGAACACTATGACATAAATCACAGCAAGATGCTTTTTGAACCACCTCCTAGAGAAATGGAAATAAAAACAAAAATAAACAAATGGGACTTAATGAAACTTAAAAGCTTATGCACAGCAAAGGAAACCATAAACAAGACAAAAAGGCAACCCTCAGAATGGGAGAAAATATTTGCAAATGAAGCAACTGACAAAGGATTAATCTCCAAAATATACAAGCAGCTCATGCAGCTCAGTATCAGTAAAACAAACAACCCAATCCAAAAATGGGCAGAAGACCTAAATAGACATTTCTCCAGAGAAGATATACAGATTGCCAACAAACACATGAAAGGATGCTCAACATCACTCATCATTAGAGAAATGCAAATCAAAACTACAATGAGGTATCACCTCACACCGGTCAGAATGGCCATCATCAAAAAATCTAGAAACAATAAATGCTGGAGAGGGTGTGGAGAAAAGGGAACCCTCTTGCACTGTTGGTGGGAATGTAAATTGATACAGCCACTATGGAGAACAATATGGAGATTCCTTAAAAAACTAAAAATAGAACTACCATACGACCCAGCAATCCCACTACTGGGCGTATACCCAGAGAAAACCATAATTCAAAAAGAGTCATGTACCGCAATGTTCATTGCAACACTATTTACAATAGCCAGGACATGGAAGCAGCCTAAGTGTCCATCGATGGATGAATGGATAAAGAAGATGTGGCACAATCTTCTTTATATATATCTTCTTTGTATATATGTGTACAACATATACAATGGAATATTACTCAGCCATAAAAAGAAACAAAATTGAGTTATTTGTAGTGAGGTGGATGGACCTAGAGTCTGTCATACAGAGTGAAGTAAGTCAGAAAGAGGAAAACAAATACCATATACTAACACATATATATGGAATCTAAAAAGAAAAAAAAGCTTCTGAAGAATCTAGGGGCAGGACAGGAATAAGACGCAGAGGTAGAGAATGGACTTGAGGACACGGGGAGGGGGAAGGGTAAGCTGGGACGAAGTGAGAGAGTAGCACTGACATATATACACTACCAAATGTAAAATAGATAGCTAGTGGGAAGCAGCCGCATAACACCAGCCGCATAACACAGGGAGATCAGCTTGGTGCTTTGTGACCACCTAGAGGGGTGGGATAGGGAGGGTGGGAGGGAGACACAAGAGGGAAGGGATATAGGGATATATGTATACATATAGCTGATTCACTTTGTTAATACAGCAGAAACTAACACAACATTGTAACACAATTATATTCCAATAAAGATGAAAAAAAGAAAACAAAAACAGTAAATTGAAAAGATAGCTACATCCATAGCAGCATTATTTACAATTGCTAAGACATGAAAGCAACCTAAGTGTTCATGGATAGATGAATGGATAAAGAAAATGTGGTACATATCTATAATGAAATATTTTGCAGCCAGCCATAAAAAAAGGAAACCCTGCCATTTGTGACAATATGGATGAATCTTGAGGGCATTGTGCTAAGTGAAATAAGTCAGACAGAGAAATAATCTCACTTATATGTGGAAGCTAAAAATAAATAAAACCAAATTCATAGAAAAAAGACAAGATTTGTGGTTACCTGAGGCAGGGGATGGGATTAGGGGAACTGGATGAAGGTGGTAAAAAGGTATACACTTACAGTTATAAAATAAGTAAGTATTGGGGATGTAATATAAAACATGATGACTATAGTTAACATTGCTGTGTGGTATACTTGATAGTTGCTAAGAGAGCAAATAGTAAAAGTTCTTACAAGGAAAAATCATTTTTTATAACTGTATGAGGTGATGAGCATTAACCAAACCTCTTGTGGTAATCATTTTGCAGTATATGTGTGTCAAGTCATTATGCTGTACCCCTTGAACTTATACAGTGCTGTTTGTTAATTATAGCTCAGTAAAACTGAAAAAAATAAAATAATTTTCCACCACATTAAAAAAAAATTAAAGAACTTCCTTTATCATTTCTTCTGAGGCATGTCTCTACATGATTTCTCTTAGTTTTTGTTTATCTGAAATGTCTTTATTTTACTTTTATTCTTGAAATCTTCACTGGATATAGAATTCCAGGTTGACATTTCTTCCTTTCCGTGCTTTAAAGTTATTCCACTGTTTTCTGTCCTCCAGGGCTTCTGATGACAAATTTGTCATCATTGTCACCATCGTTCCCTCTATTTAATGTGTTATTTTTCTCTACTTTCTTTCAAGATTTTTTCTTTATCTTTGATTTTCAACAGCTTGATTATGATGTGTTTAGTTATGGTTTTCTTGACTTTACTTGCTTCTTGAATTCATAAATTTATCATCAAATTTGGGGAGTTTGGGGCCATTATGTCTTCAAATACTTTTTCTGCCCTAATATCTTGATCCTCTCCTTCTGGACCTTCAATTACACATAAGTCAGACCTTTTGATATCACATCACGTGTCTCCCTGTGGTTCTATTCTTTATTTTCAATGTTTTATTCAATCTGTTCTTGACTTGGATACTTTTTATTGATCTTATTCTTTCCTCTCGTTTCACTTATTCTTTCCTCTGTCACCTCCATTCTGCTCTTAAGCCCATCCAGTGAATTTCTTTATTTCAGATTTTATATTTTGCAACTCCAAAGTCTCCATTTGTTTCTTTTTTATAACTTCTGTTTCTCTATTGAGATTGCCTATCCTCTCATTCATTTCAAGTGTGTTTTCCTTTATCTCATGGAGCATAGTTTAGTAGCTGCTTTAAAATCTTTTTCTTATAATTTTCTACATCTAGGTCACTACAGTGTTGGCACCTGTCAGTTGTGTTTTCTCTTGAGAATGGGTCACATTTTCTTACTCTTTTATTTTGAGAAGTTTGGGATTATATCCTGGACAAAGTGAATGTTATGTTGGGTAGACTTTGTGTTCTGTTATAATCCTCTGGGGAATGTTGATTTTTTTTTTTTTTTTTTTAAAGCAGGAATCAACCTGATTAAGTTCAGACTATGCATTCTAGCTCACCTTCTGTGGGAAGTAATTCAAATCTCAATTCGTTTCTTTAAGCCTCTGCTGTGCTGGTTTGGATACATACAACACATCTGTAATACAGGTGGGTTAGGCCAAGACTTGTGCAAGTTTACTTACATAATTAGAGGATCTCATTCTCTGGTGCCCTCTCTACTCTGCTTCTTTCCCCTGGTGTTCTCCCCCGAGGTCTGTAGGAACTCCTTTCCCAGAAAGATGGCAGGGTTTCTTTCAGTCATCTGCCCCAGGCCACTTCATGACTGGGGCCCACCCTCATGGCAAAAATGTGAGAGACAAATATCAAAGACCTGGAAATTCACCTTCGTGCTTGTTTCTTCTCCAAGTTTTGACTCCCCCATACGATTTGCCAGCCTTTGTTTTCAGATTCTCAGGTAGTTGTTTCCAGAGGTTATAGCTATAATCAGCTCAAGAGGAGGGCTGTATAGGGGGCTTCTTACATTGCCATAAAGGAATTGGAACTCCTGTATAATTTTTAAAAGCTGAAAAACAAGCAAAATTAAAACAAGGCAATGTAGAGATGCATAAATATGTGATAAAGCTATTTTTCAATAAAAGCAAAAGAATGATAAACACAACATTCTGGTGTTGGCCTCCTCTGGGGGAGGTGAGGGAGTGGCATCAGGGAGGAAATCACAGGTACCTTCATAAGTATTGGTAAGTTCATAACCTTGGTGGTAGACTCATGGGTATTCATGAGAATGATATTTTATAACCTATATAGCTTACATATTCTCTTATTTGTATCAAAAGTGGCCTAATTTAAAAATTAAAGAATGTGTTGGTTTGTATAGTTTAAAGAGTTTGGTTACCTATTGTTAAACCATCCTTAGGAAGATTTCTATGAACTGAGAGACCCACTGGGGGAAAAAAATCCTGTTCTTAAATATGTGTGAAGCTCACTTGTCTTGAGAGGATGATGATGACTACTCTTCAAAAAAAAAAAAAAAAAAGCTTTAGGAAAATTCACAGGAAATTGTCTTGGTATATATTAAAGTTATTTGTAAGAGCGTTTATACACACACCCATACATGTTTATCTTCTCCATTTCCAAAGATAACCCAGTCTGTGAATTTCCATGCAGAACACCAACACAATTGTGTGTGTGTGGGGGGGGCGTCTTGTCTGTGGGATAAATGCCCTTAATCCTGTGTCGAGGCAGAAGTAGTTGGATCATCCACCTGTGTATTCTTAGCTTATTTTTTTTTTTGACTCTCTTTTACTCTTTATTTATTTATTTATGGCTGTGTTGGGTCTTCGTTTCTGCGCGAGGGCTTTCTCTAGTTGCGGCAAGTGGGGGCCACTCTTCATCGCGGTGCGCGGGCCTCTCACTATCGCGGCCTCTCTTGTTGCGGAGCACAGGCTCCAGACGCGCAGGCTCAGTAATTGTGGCTCACGGGCCCAGCTGCTCTGCAGCATGTGGGATCTTCCCAGACCAGGGCTCGAACCCGTGTCCCCTGCATTGGCAGGCTGATTCTCAACCACTGCGCCACCAGGGAAGCCCCCACCTGTGTATTCTTAACAACTATCCACCTCTGAGTGAGAGCAATACAAGAAAGGTTAGAACAAGATTATTGGAGTCGAGAAATAAATAATATCTTTGTATAATGCTTCATGATTTAAATCCCTTCCCACATATTTTTCATTTTATTTTTCAACAAAGTATCATTGTACCCATTTGACAGAAGAGGAAACTGAAGTTCTAAGTGCTTAAAAACTTCCTCAGGCTCATATGGCTATTAAGGGGCAGAATAAGGACTTGAGTTGGGATCTTTTGCAGTCATTTAACTTTGGGGCTTTTTTTTTCTTCTGAGGTCTTTTAACTTTCGTCCATCTTCTCCACACATTAATAAGAACTTTCCAATAAAAAGACTTGCTGGTTATATATGTCTGAAACACTGAAAGCAAACTTAAATTAGTTTCTTTATTGAAGGACTTCTTGGAGTCTTTTGTGAATCTTCATAAAGTCTATTCAATATGAAATATTTTCCAAAACAGTTTGACCTCATAATTTGTTATTCATGGAGGCTTCTCCACAGAACACGCTTGAGAATAGTTGACATGTGACATTCATTCCACCAACACTCATAAGAATTTTATAGAATACCTACTGTGCGCCAGGCCTGGCACGAGGTGCTGGCAGACCAAAGATACTAAGATCTAAGTATTGGTAGGCCCCCAGGTCCTCTTTGATCCACACACTCCCTGAAATATGCAGCTGGGGTCGTGAGAGTTGTTTGTACAGCCTGGGGTTAGTCACTGCTGTGGACTGAATTGTGTTTCCCCCAAATTCGGTTCGAAGTCCTAACCCTCCATGTGACTGTATCTGGAAAAAGGGCGTTTAAGCAGGTAACTAAGGTTAAACGAGGTCATAAGGCTAGGGCCCTACTCCAATAGGCCTGTAGCCTTATACGAAGAGAAAATGAGAGAGAGAGAGGTCTCTCTCTCTCTCTGCCACTCTCTGCCACGTGAGGACACAGCGAGAAGGCTGCCGTCTGTAAGCCAGGAAGGGAGTCTGCACCAGAACCCGACCATGCCGGCTTCCAGATCTTAGACTTCCAGCCTCCAGAACTGTGATGAAGAAAATGTCTGTTGTTTAAGCCCCCCAGTCTGTGGCATTTTGTTGCATCCAGAGCAGACTAACACAGTTGCCCATATCAGTAGAGGACAGAGGGAAGGACTGAATCAAACTCATTTTATAGACACTGATGGGAGCAGAAGAACAGGTTTGAACCACCAACTATGTACCTCTTACCTGCTTCTCATCCTAGTTCTGAGGCTTGATTCATTAGCTCACACAGTTCTCACCTTAAGAACTTTAACAGGTAGTATCCAAAATATACAAACTGTGCATACAACTCAATATCAAAAAAAAAAAATACCCAATCAAGAAATGGGCAGAAGACTTAAATAGACATTTCTCCAAAGCAGACATACAGATGGCCAACAGGCACGTGAAAGATATTCAACACCACTAATCAGAGAAATGCAAATCAAAACCACAATGAGGTACCACCTCACACTGGTCATAATGGCTATCATCAAAAAGTATACAAATAATAAATGCTAGAGAGGGTGTGGAGAAAAGGGAACCTTTGTACACTGTTGGAGGGAATGTAAATTGGTGCAGCCACTATGGAAAACAATATGGAGGTTCTTTAAAAAACTAAAAGTAGAGCTACCATATGATCTGGCAATCTCACTCCTGGGCATATATCTGGAAAAGATGAAAATTCTAATTCGAAAAGATATATGTACCCCACTGTTATAGCACTGCTGTTTATATTAGCCAAGAAATGGAAGCAACCCAAGTGCCCATCAACAGATGGTTCAAGAAGATATATACATATACAATGGAATATTGCTCAGCCATAAAAAAGGGTGAAATATTGCCATTTGCAGCAATATGGATGGACCTAGAGAATATCATCCTAAGTGAAGTAAGTCAGAAAGAGAAAGACAAATATTAAGTGATAAGATATCACTTATACATAGAATCTACAAATTAATACAAATGAATCTATATACAAAACAGAAACAGACTCACAGACATGGAAAACAAACTGGTTACCAAAGGGGAAAGGGAGGGGGGAGGGATAAATTTAGGAGTATGAGAGTAACAGATACAAACTACAATATGTAAAACAGATAAGCAACAAGGATTTACTGTAGAGCACAGGGAACTATATTCAATGTCTTATAATAACCTATAATGGAAAAGAATCTAATATATATATAAATATATATAACTGAATCACTTTGCTGTACACCTGAATCTAACACAATATTGTAAATCAACTATACTTCAATTTAAAAAAATAACTTGATATCAACTCTTTTTGCCGTTTTTCTAGCTCCTCCTGTGCCATTTTTCTCACTAGACCCAAGAGATACCCCGGCAGCAAGACTGGTTTTTATCCTGAATATCAGGTAGACCTTCTATCTTTCTTTCTTTATCAAGAGAGCAGAGTCTTCTCCTGCCTTTGTTTTTTTTTTGCAAAGTGAGGCGAGTAGGACATAGAAGGAAAGAAATAAGCCAAAGAGCCCTCCCCAAAGTGACAGGTGGGAAAATTGTTTGGCCTTTTCTGCTGCACACACAAGCAAGATGTTGTCAAATTATGTAAACCCTTCCTACCTGAGAAAGTGAGTTTACAGGCTGTTCCCTGGTAAAGCCATTAGCAATTTGGAGAGCAAGAAGGTGGGCCCAGTAGGTGTGAGGCCTGTGCAGGTGGAGGCTGCCTTTCCAGCCTGTCTTCTCTTTTCCACATCAAGATTCTCCTCCTTCCCAAAGCAGCAGACCACCTCCTCCAGCAGCGGACACCCAGACCTGCCTCCTGTCCCCCAGAGCCTTCTCCTTCCTTTCCGGGCTCTCAGAGCAGTAGCAGAGCTGAGGGCACAGGTCTGATGTCCCACCCCTGGCCCTCACCCCTGCAGGCCCCTCTGAGCCTGGCCTGTCGTTCATAAGTGCAGGTCCTCCTCTTAGAGGGTGTGGGGCTTCTGCACCATCCTTTCATGGCCAAAACGATAAGAATGTTAATTATACTAATAACCACTGTTGACTGACTGCTTTCTGCTCACCAGTCACGGTGCTAAGTATTCGACAGGCATGGTTTTGTCTGAGTCTTCCAACGACTCTATAACATGCATATTAATGGCATCTCCATTTCACAAATGAGGGAAGTGAGTCTTAGAAGGGGAATTCCTAAAGTCAGCTGGTGCACTGGCCAGTGGTGGGCAGTGGGGGCCCTGCAGATGAGCCTGGGAACTGATCCCCAAATATATAAGGCCCTTTTGCAAGATTCTGATAGAGAAGTCAAGCCAAACTGTTCAGACTCATTTTCACCTGCAGTTAAGGGCTGCTTAATAACAGTCTCGTAATCGTAGGTGGGTGGCTTGGCAGTGCGGTATTGGCTCCACTATCCCTAAGTATGTGTACAGATGGTGGACCCACAGTTTTCACAACTCTCCCTTATCAGGTGTCATTGCCATTGTCTTCAGTTGGCAGCCAATTTCTACTAACATTTTCTTGTTCTTGAACGATACCTTACTGTTATTTCAGCTTTATCACTATTTATGTAGTTTGTTGTAGGTTCTCCTCTTAACCCTATAGGGAGTGGTGAGGTACACTGACATATTTTCACCTGTTATTTTCCAAGAACTAGATTGAAGAACTGTATATATCATACTGGGCTAAACCAAAGGAAATTGCTCATATTCAATCATTTTTACCTTAGGTTAAACCCTATGATACTGACTATATTCAACCATTTTTGACCTATAAAAATGGCAGTTTCATATGGTCCAACCTAATAGTTCAAATATAAATTATTCTTATCTCTTTTGCTAGATAATTGTATGCATCATTTCCTCCAAATATGCGTGTACAATGATACTTATTGGTGCTATTTTGCCGATGAATTTGTGTTATCTAAATAATTTGCAACATACTACTATTATATGTTAATCGTAAGAAAATTGTAAGTTATTTTTTAAGTTTGCATATTTTTTCTGTGATCCGAGATCCTGATTGTAAGCTCATTTTCTTTCTTTATGAGTTGTTCTTTCATGTTCCTCTCCAGTTCTTTATCATTACCTGATTCCTTTTTCGCTGTGAAGTGGGTATGGATAGGACGTACGGACCTTTCGGTCTTTTGTGTCACCTTTATAGACCCTGGTCAAAGAAGATTGAAAAGCACGACTTTATGGGCTAAGGAGGTTTTTCAAGTGCCACAGCTAGTAAGTGTGGATTAGGATTCAGATCCAAGCCAGCTTGCCTTGCAGATGGAGGATGTGATGCATATTTTGGTAAATGGCATCAGTTACACCCCTGTGGCTTCCTGGACAAGAAAACCCAGGCTACCTTGACTGCTGTTTAGAGAAATTAGGGCGCCAACATTTACTGAGTGGCTACTGTTTGCCAGTCCCTCTGTTCAGTCTGTTAGGTCCAACCTCATTTAATACAGCAATAAACCCTCTGAGGTTGGTATCATTAATCCATACAGGTGGAGAGATAGGTTCACAGGCTTGAATACTAACGCACTATTGCAGAACTGGTAGGTAGGTGGTGAGAGCAGAGAGCAAACTTCAAAGCTCATTTGATTGTTCACTGCACTGCCTCTTCTTCCTCCCCCGCATCCTCAACCTCCCGCCCCTATATTCATCATCGAATCCTACGGGTTCTACCTGAAAAGTGACTCTGGAATCTGTCTCTCCACCATCTTCACTACCACTGCTCTAACGCTGTCTCTCCCGTGGACAAATATGCAGCAGCCTCCAAGCCTGTGCCCTGTCTCAGACCCTTCCCATCCTGCTGTGTAGCCTCCAACTTGCTCCACAATCCCATACACAGATTGGATCATAATCCACCTCTTCAGTGGCCCTGCAGCTTTCCAACCTACCTTCCTGGCCTTGTCTGCCAAAACTCTCTACTCCCAACCCTCGCCCCACTGACTCTCCAGCCCCTCCCACCCCCTCTAACACCCATGACTTCTCCAATCCAGCTCCTGGTCCTCCATGTACTAGCTACTCAGGGCACCTGGAGGGACATTTTTTTTTTTTTTTTCTTAACCTACTTGCCAGTTCTCCACGTGGCAGATTCTTCTTCCCTCAAGGCCAATTCCAATGTCACTGCTTGTGGGAGAACCACCCCAGACTCTCCTTGGCAGTTCCTAGCTCCTCCTCTTTATATCCATCCACAGGACTCTGTACACATTTTTAATTAGACCGTTTCTGTTGAATGAGAGCTAGTTGTTGAAATGTCTAATCTATTTTTCCCACTTGATAATGAGCCCCCGGGGGATAAAGATCATGTCATATTTATCTTTGGATCACCGGCATTCAGAAAAGTGCCTGGTATAAAGTCAGTACTCAATAAATGTTCATTAATGTATGAATAGTCTCTCACGCACGTAAGAGCATCCTGAGAAGCTGTTCAGTACCGCAGACTGAAAACTGAACTACAAGGAAGGATGCTTGGATTGTAGTCTGGGCTCACCTACCAACTGGCTGTGTCACCAGGGATAGCACTGATCTGGGTCTCAGTCTCCTCACATGTACAAGTGGGGGACATCTGAGTGCCTTTCAAGAGTTCATATCTAATGATGCAAAGGACTTGACGGCTTGCCCCTAAAAATATCTTTTTTTCTCACTGAAAGGGAAAGACCTTATACCTCTTCCAAGAAGAGTCATGGCGCACAACCAGGAGCTTCTAGCCAAGACCCGCATCACCAAGTTCAAGCAACAGGACTTTTACTCCTTATGGGATTATTGCCTAAACAGAGGCCTGCTGTTTGAGGACGAGACATTCCCTGCTGAGACTTATTCCATAGGTCTACAGCTGCTCAAGGGAAAAACCTCTCCAGCCTAAGCTGGATGCAGCCAAAGGTAAGCGAGCCTCCTCTCTAGCTCCTGGACCCTCTGACATGGTGCCTCCCATGGCGCCTCCCCCTGAAATGACGGGCCTGAGACCTGGTTTTCAGGGCTGGCCCAAACTAAACTGGAAGGAGACTGAAGTTCATCTGGTCCCTCAGCTATAGTGTTGTATCCACAGTGGGATGGAATGACCCTGTACCAGGAAGCAGGACCCCAGTTCTAAGACAGCATGTCACTAGATTACATGCCTTAGGATTCCCACATTAAAAATGGGAATGCATGGGTAGGAGGATTGTAGTAGTAGCTGTGGGGTCTCTTCAATCTCCGTAAATGAGCCCCTCTGTCAGTCTTCATCATTCTTTATTCTGTCAGGTATTACGGTCTTTATCTTTTTTCTTTCCTTATTAGAATTTACTCAAAGGGAAGATAACATGTCAGTCACTTATACAATAGGATGAATTTCAACAATTGCCTTGCCTCTGTCATGTATATGTGTATTTTCAATCTTGTAAAGGCTGATCACCTATAAAAGAGTTGTAAACATCAGCTATAAAATTAGGGAGGTATTTCATGGCAATATTCAAACCCCCTGACTCCCCCACCCCAGTAGACGACCACTAACTCCACCTTGAAGCCAGGTGAGCCCTGTTGGTTTTTCTAGAACTATCTCAGTTTCAGGGCATGAAGCTCCAAGGGAAATTTCTCAGCCCACTAAACATTCTCATAATATCATTTTCATTGATGCAAAGGACCTGGCTAAGGGCCACTTTGAGGGCCCTGTTGCTCAAACCTCCTGTTCATGCTTCCAAAAGCAGCCAGCAGAACCTAGAATAAGAGGAAAGAATATAATGTCTAGTAAGCTAATGATTATAATATCAGCAAGCATTACTGAATGTGAATGAACTGCCAAGCACTCTGTGCAACACACTCAATAAAGCCAGGTTAGGTTATGCAGAATAGGTATTTTCTGATGACATAGAACAAGACGGAAACTCTGGAGGTAACAACTCTTGTCCTAACTCAGGACCAATTTGTAGCTTTGGGGAAGGGGAGGGTGAGTGGGGATCAGGTGGGGCTTAGGATGCTGCTTAGTTAAGATGGGGGTGCTTCAAGCTTCTAGAATCCATCTTACCATCCAGAGGCAGTAAGTCCCCAACAATGACTCCCTACTTCTGGACTTCACTCCTACGGAGAGCTGAGCAGAGAACTCTATTTAAAGCTTGGAAGGATTATATTTTTCTCCCTTTGTTATTTTCAGATGAGGTTCTTTTAGAATTTTTTTTTTTTTCACAAGGTACTGAGCAATAGATGTGAGACCATATTTATAGTGTTAAAGAATTTATAACATTTTTATTTAGAAAGAGTTGAGAGTTTTTTATTATCTAATTCCAGCAACGTCTCAAATTGTGATGTCTTTTGAGGTCCAGGAGAAACTGAGGCAAACAGAAATGAAATGACTCACACAGAATCATTCCAGGAACCCAAAGTAGAGGCAGCCAGGGGCCAGATACTTTTTACTCCCATTCTTCTTCTCATCCGAAAGCTTACCCATCCAAAAGCTCTACCAGGGGGTCATTTATCATTCCAACATTTCTTTTAAAATGTATATGTGGATATGTCATATCTCTTTGTATTCCTTATCACAACTGGCAGCACTTACGCTTGTATAGTATTTTCCAGAGCTTTCCATGTGTCTTCTCTTACTTTGTCTCACGTTCTTTCCCAGTTTTATGAGAGAACAGATTCAGACAGGTGGTGTGACTTGCACAATGTGACACAGTGAGGGAAAGAGCCAGGATTTAAACTAAAATTTCTGACTCCACATATTGTACTATTCCTCACATAAGATTGTGTGCCCCACGGGATTCTGTTAGGATTTGGGTGAATGAATAAGTGAGTGAATGAATGACTCTGTCCACAGGCACCTGAAATGGGTTTCAAACTCTACATGTATAATAGAGAATTCTTGAGTTGACCTGTTTTCCAAGTAAGATGGTGGAGGAGAAAGCTGATGTAGTCACCCGTTAAACATGGTGACGTCCTCAACTGCCACAGCTCACAGCTGCGACTGAAAAGAGCCTTGAAAGAGAAGCTCCAGCCAGCATGGAACAATCCTACCTGTAATGGCCAACACTTAGATAGTGCTGACCACATGGCAGGCCTGGCTTTAGGTGCTTTGACTCACTGAATCCTCATAATAACTCTATGAGGAGGTACTATTATTAGCCCCATTTTACAGATGAGAAACAGAAACAGAGAATTAAGTGACCTGCCTAAAGTGTTAGAGCTGGGATTTGAACCCTGGAGTCTGGCTCTGAGACATATTCCTAACACCACAACTGTATCGCCTTCTGTAAGGCTTCATCATAAGCTCGTGATGTATTTTAGGCTCCTGTTTGCTGCTAATAATATCTTGTGCACCAATAGAATCTCCTACTTTGTCTGGGTAACAGGAATCAATCCCTGTCTATCTTCTGCCCTTCTTTCCATTTTTATAGGTGAAAAGAATGAGGATAAAAATGGTACCAGTACCTAACAAGATTATTTTAAGGAATAAATGAAGACAATACTTAGAACATTGTCTAGCACATTGTAAGCACTTACTAAACACTAGCTATTGTTACTATGACTAATTTGGGAGGGATGGCATAGAGTGGCAGCCACAGGGGCCATCTCCTGGGATTTCTTGGGCTTTCACTGTCCAGTCATCTCATCTTCAGTCTTCAGCCAATTTCAGCAAACACTTTTAAGGAGAAATGTGGGTCAGAGGAAACCATTTGGGGAGGCCAGGGTAACCTGGCAGGGAGTGTGCATGGTGCTTTTCTTCGCACATTCTGCTGCCTGTCACTATTAGAAGGTTGCCTCCCAATCTAAAGCTTGCTCAGTGCCTGGCCAGAGGCCTGACTGGCACCCCCTAAACTTCAATTATATAATGGCTGAGGTGGCACCAAGGCTCCTTAGGCCATTTCTGCATTCTAGGCTTTTCTAGATAATGGGAAAGCTTCATACTCTAGGCAACTGTTAAACCATCATGGATATCATTCTACCTCTCGTACTCATCTAGGCTAGGTGGGTTCAACAACAGTGCAAGAGTCAGGGGCATGAAGCTAGGCTCAGCTTTCTATGCACCATGAAGAAGAAAAGTTGCTTCGCATCCCATAGTTCATGTTCTCTCTCTCTCTCTCCTTTTGCCTACCTCTTCCTCCTTATCTTCCCTCTCTCTAACAATTAACCCTAATCCATTTTGCTGCTGTAGAAGCTCCTTCTATTGCTTCCTTCAGCTTTCTGGGTTTGAGGAATTGGTAACCCACTCCCCACACCCTCCCCTCCCCCCACCAGCAGGCAGTCAGGTTCTGGAAATGCCTGTGACTGTGCCTGGAGCAAATGGCACTGAAAGGATCCAACTCCTCATCCTCCTCAATGCTTTCTGCAACACCAGCCTCAGCAAGAGACAGTGCTGAGAATTACGCTTATATCTGGAGACTCTATATGATATTTCCCTGAACTGAATTTGGCACTTAGAGTCACTTTCTTCTAAAGATTTTATTTCATGAATAATAACAAATTCCATTTATCAATCATGTACCTATGCTAGGTATTAATCTAAGCACTTTACATACAACATTTCATTTAATTACCATAACAGCCTATGAGGTAGATAATATTATTATCCTCATTTAGTAGATCAGCACTGTCCAATAGAACTTTCTGCAATGATGGAAATGTCCTTTCTGCCAATACAGTAGTCACTAGTCACATGTTGGTATTGAGCAATTGAAATGGGTTAGTGTGACTGAGGTATTGAAGATTTGATTTAATTTAATTTAATTTTATTTTATTTAAATGTATGTCGCCAATATGGCTTGTGGCTACCATATTGGAAGACACAGAATTGTAGACGTAGATCTTCACAGCAGAGTTGCCACTGTGTCAGACTGAGGGATTGAAATTTCATCTTTGTCCCCATTCTTTAGTGAAAAACATGTTCATTTCTCAACTGAAGAATGGTCTGGGGGCCCAAAACATGTTCAGGACTTAGCGCCCAGCCCCACTATGGATTTTGGCCTGTGGCCATCCCAGAATGAAGTGTTGCCTACCCAGACACCGATGTTCATCTTCCAAGTAGCCAGAGCAGAGTTTCCGAAAGGATCATTTACTATAAATGATTCACCTTGGTTTCAGCATGAGTTATTCCGGAAAGGAAGGGGTTACCAAAGTGGCGCTCTGAATGTAGGTTGTGAAGGCAACAGGTAGCAGAAGGCGACAGAAAGAGAGCACGCCAACAACCAATTGCCACTGAGCCAAAGAACTTTGATTCCAGTAAAGCAAAGTTCTCTAGCAAAAATAGAAAAGGGAGTGACGCTGCCACCTGGCCCAGCCTGAATTCTGGCCACCGGCTGAAAGGGCCTGTGTCTGAAGACCAACACGCTAAAGCGGGTGTTTCCTCATCCAAAAGCAGCACACCATCTGGGGGGGGGGGTGGGCATGAGGAGCCTTTGACAAGAACACAGGAATCACTGTCCAAAACACAGGAAGTGATGCCGTGTTAGAAGGGACACCTCCAGAGACAACTGCGGGGCAGTGCCTGGTTCGGTACCACTTGGGATATGGGTTACGGGTGTAGATGCAGAGGGGAAGAGGGAGGAGGAGAGGGGAGAGGTCGAGATCTCCTATAGGACATAACCAACAGGAACTATATAGATATATCCTATTGATTTATTTATCGTGAGGAGTTGGCACACATAATTATGGAGGCTGAGGCGTCCCAAGATCTGCTGTCTGCAAGCTGGAGACCCAGGAAAGCTGATGGTGTAGTTTAGTCCAAGTGGGAAGGCCTGAGGACCAGGGGGGCTGATGATGTAATTCCCAGTCCCAGGACAGGAGAAGACCAATGTCCCAGCTCAGCAGTCAGGCAGAGAAGGGGTGAATTCTCCCTTCCTCTACCTTTTGTTCTATTCAAGCCCTCAATACATTGGATGACGTCCATCCATGTTGGGGAGGGCAATCTTGTTTACTGAGTCCACTGATTCAAATGCTAACACTCCTTAGAAATAATGTGTAGCCAAAAATCTGGGTACCCCATGAGCCAGTCAAATTGGCACATAAAATGAACTATCACAGCTTCCTTCTGTACAAATGATGTTGCAGAGACCTCAAAGGGCGAATCCATCTCACAGAGTCAGAAAACACTGAAGACCCTGCCTGCTGGTGTGGTCCATGGGGAAGGCATTATGGGAGCGGAGGGCCTGATGCACAGCCTGATTCCTGTGGGACCTAGGGTAAATCACTCAACCTCTCTGAACCTGCTCCTTGCCCTGGCTGGGCCTCAGAATCACCTGAGGAGCTGTGTGGATCCTTAACTCTACCTCCATCTGACCTACTAAATCCAGGTCATGGGGGGCGGCCTCCAGCAGTCTCCATGTCTGCGAAGCTCCTGCGTGATTCTGAGTCACACTCGGGGTAGAGACTGCCCATCACCAGTCTTACCACATTCTCTCAGTGCCCTGGTGTGCCCAGCCCACCTAGTGACAGGGGACCTGCCCAGAGCCAGGGGATTTTTATCTTCCAACCATCTTGATCTATTTTCTCTGTGGGCCTGGTCTCAGAAAGTCGGCCCGGCAGACTGAAATGCTTCTGGGTATAATTTCTGTCTCCTTCTACCTTTGCTCTTTTTGGATCACCCAGGACCCCTCTAAAGTCCAGAGTGAGGAAGGAACAGGCAGCTCAGGACAGGAGATAAAAAATGCTAGTTTGGTGCCCAACTTCTATGCACACAATTCTAGTGTTTGCCCGTAAATTTGATGTTGACAATTGATTTTTTATTTGAAATAATTATCCTTTAATTTTCATAAATTAAAGTATCTTTCTATTCCTAATTAACTAAAATTCTGGTTTTTTTCATTTTCGATTTTGTTATTTCGGTAAATCAGAGAAATTTGTGCATTTATCAAATGCCTTCAAGGCATTTATTGGAAAGATAGCAATTGTTTCTCCTTTGGCCCATGTAAATGGTATTTTATACCATTAGATATCCCGATAGGAAACCATCCTGGTATCCTGCACTTCTATGGCAAACCCTACTTAATGATAGTGGGTTAGTTGTATAATTTATCATTGATTCATTTGCCGGGTATTTATTTCAGTATATTTCCGTAAATGAAATCAGTCTGTGATGTGATGTGTGTGTGTGTGTGTGTGTGTATGTGTGTGTGTGTGTACGTGTGTGTGTGTGTGTGTGTGTGCGCGCGTATGTGTTTCTCTCTCTCAGGTTGGGCATCCAGGCTGTGCTAACTTCTTAAAATAAACGGTGGCAGGATTCTTTCTTTTTTTAAACACTGAAACTGTAAGCGACACAGGAATTATTTCCTGAAAGTTTGAGAGAACTCAGCAAGAAAATTTTGTGTACTTAGAAGCCTTGACAGACTTGACAGAGATAATGGGGAGATATTCTTTGATCATTTAAAAATACTGTTTCAAGGTTATTGATTTTCAGGTTATTTACCAAGTTGGATCATTTTGGCCATGTTAATTCTGGTCAGAAAATCATCAGTATGCTTAAACTGATTAGTATAGAATTTTACGTCATGTTTTTATACTGCTAAAACCTCCTTTCTATTTCTAATTTTATTTGGGTTTCTCTAGCATATTAGCCAAAGGTTGGGTCTAAGTAAACCTTCTCCCCAAATACAATGTCTTCAATATTTGCTTTACTGATCTTGCTGTGTTTCTATTTTGTAACTCACCAGTTGTTCTGTTTATCATTTCCTTCTGCCTATGTTTGTGAGGCTCTTTTTGTCTTTCTAATATCTAAAAGTTGACTGTGTTATCCACGTTTTTATTCTCTCTCGTTTAATAATGAATGCCTTTGAGATGCTGGGTTTATCCGTGAGTGTGGTCTTTTTAATTTTGCAAATATTACAGAAGCAGGGAATCAATATTTATTGAACAGGTCCCTCGTCTGATGCTACACTAAGTATTTCACATCCTCTTTTGTAAAATGCAAAGACTCCTGCTTTGCAGCTCTGTCGGGCGACCACTGCTTTGCAGCTCTGTCGGGCGACCACTGCGAATGGAGCATCTAGTCGTCTTTGCAGCTCTGTCGGGAGACCACTGCGAATGGAGCATCTAGTCCTCGGCACGGGTTTGGTAACAGCAGCCAGGGCACCAATGGCTTTCTCATTTGACTCCCATTTTACACATGAAGAAACTGAGGTTCAGCAAAGTAAAGAAAGTTGCTCAAGGTCACCCAGGGAACAATGCAGGCAGGATTCCACACCAGGCTCGGTTCCCTCACTCTGAGCACACGTACCCCTCCTCTGCCCATCATGGGGGTAAACCAGGGGTAAACGACGAAGAAGCTGCAGCTGTGCTGGGTCAAGAAAGCTGAGCCACACTGTCTTTTTTACCCCATCCATAAACCTGATGGCCCCACCCTCTTCTTTAATTCCTGAGTGGAGGCTCTCCAGCTAGCCTCCACTGAGACCTTGAGTTCCCTTTTCCAGTAAAAGGTGAGGGGACAGCTAAAGCCACTGAAGTGCCCCAAGTTGCTTTGACACTGGGAGAGTCGCTCCCTCCAGGGCCCTGCGGAGAGCTGCCCTTCCTGCTGGTGTTGGGAGAGACCCCGAGTTCTGAGCAGCCAAGGGTAGGGCAGAGGGTCAGCTGCATGCCTCCATCGCAAGGGCCTGGGCCTGAGCGCCCTGCCCTGGCCATCAGAGAGGGCTGGTTATGTGCAGAGAAGATGGTGGGAGGAGGCCTGGTGAGGTGGGCTGGCTGACTTGTTTGCAGACACGCACACCTTTGTTTGCCCCTTGGCGGCTCCACCAGGAAACTGGCCGGCAGTATAAGAAGGGCTGACAGGTCTCACAAGATACAGGACTGCACACGTTCGTGGCTGTTGAGTAGATGAATCTACTTTGCCGCCCTGCTCTCTGGGGACTTATTTGTCAATGTGAAAAGAAATGATACAGGAACAGTTACCAAATTATACAAATCCACGCAATGGAAATCCAGGAAGAGATGCACAGAGAAGATGCTGAGGATAATCGTGTGGGCTCCTGGTAGCAGGAAAACCTAGAGGCTGCTTGGGGTCTTCCAGAATCAGTGTGTGTGTTAACCAGGGAGTGGACAAAGACCTGAGTAATGCACATCCTCTATCCTGTACAGCACATGGCTGGACTTGAACCTGGAGCTCAGAATGTCTACACTGACTTCTGAGAGATGACATTTCACAAGGAAAGCGTCGTTATGCTTATAAAAGTTTCCTCTAATAAGTGCATCCTATTCTTTTTTGGTTGTTTATAAACTCTTAATGAAACAGTGCTGTTGGTACCAGGGTGGCTGATCATTTGATGTAAGGATCTTGAGTCCTTATCTCTTGGCACAGATTGCTTATGCATTTATTGCCTATTTGGTCAGTTACAGATACACCCTTTTGACATCTGCCTTGCTGTTAGCAATAAAACCTGAAGAATGAGGGCAGCTTTCCTAGCTCAGATTTTAAACACCTGTTTAAGAAGTAACCTCTACCCCTCAAAGACAAGGAGAGTGATGTCTTGGGTAGCACACTGGGAGATAGAGGAATGAAAGATGCTCATGGCTTTTCTCCCTCTTTTCTAAGGATTTATTGAAGGGTAAATCAGAGCCTCACTTCATCCTGGAAGGTGCGAGCAGTTTCGACAGCCAACAGGGGGAGGCAGGTAAGAACTCAACCTCTTCCTTCCCAGCCCTGGATTGAGGCAGGCTGCCCAAAGTCAGCCTCAGAGTAGGGGGGGGTCAAGAGCAGTGCCCACCCAGACCCACAGAATGCTGCCCCATCTTCTGAGGAGGCAAGGCTGGCACCCTCCGTGTTGCTGTGGACGGACTATTCACGCCCAGACCCTCAGCCTGGAAGTCGGCTCAGCAGTGGGGGTGCAGAGCCCTTTGGGGAGAGCAGTTATCAAAGAAAAGGAGCAAATAGACACAGAGTTTAATCTGAGCACTGAGTAGAGAGAAGCATCAGGGAAGCAAACATTAATTGAACTTCTGCAAGGCTGTGCTAGATACTTTGTATGTGCTATTTTGGTAAAACCATTACTCCCATCACCACCACCACCCCCATCACTCCCATCACCACCCCATCACTACTCCACCCCATCACCACCTCCACCCCCATCACTCCCATCACCACCACCATCACCCCATCACCACTCCACCCCATCACCACCTCTACGGCCATCACTCCCATCACCACCACCATCACCCCATCACTACTCCACCCCATCACCACCTCTACCCCCATCACCCCTTTCACCACCACCCCATCACTACTCCACCCCATCACCACCTCTACCCCCATCACCCCATCACCACCCCCACCCCCACCCCATCACTACTCCACCCCATCACCACCTCCACCCCCATCACTCCCATCACCACCACCCCATCACTACTCCACCCCATCACCACCTCCACCTCCATCAGTCCATCACCACCACCCCATCACTACTCCACCCCATCACCACCTCTACCCCCATCACCCCATCACCACCACCACCACCCCATCACTACTCCACCCCATCACCACCTCCACCCCCATCACTCCCATCACCACCACCCCATCACCACTTCTACCCCCATCACCCCTTTCACCACTACCACTATCTCCATAACCACTACCATCACCTTCTCTATTTTGCTTGAAACTGAACCCAGTGAATCTTTCTTCCAGTTCTCCTCTCTCAGACAGAAAAAAATACATTATTCAGAAAGAGGTATGCTGACTCTGTGCAGTACATGGGATGGGGCTTCCAGCTGTGTCCAGTCAGCTCTCATGGCTTATGTCCCCTCCCAGGAGATTGCTGCTTCCTGGCAGCACTGGGCTCCTTGACACAGAACCCACAGCACCTGCAGAAGATCCGAATGGACCAAAGCTTTTCATAACAATATGCGGGGATTTTCCGTTTTCCGGTAAGTGTGCTGCTGGGATGCTCCTTAAATGGGATTCTCTGTGAGCACAGGAAGGCGACCGTCTTGAAAGTTCTGTTGGTCTGGCAGCCCGAGATGTGGAAGAGACACTTATGTGTTAGTTACTCTGTGTTGGCTCATGACCTGATGACACATAGGGAGGATGAGAGTTAAAATGTTTTCATGTAAATGTAAAGAATGGCAGTAACAATCAGCAAAAGAAAAGAGTCATTCATCAAGAACCCTGTATGTCATTGAGATTTTGTCTGTCTATTCCCATGCCATATCTTGTTATTTTGATTACAGTAGTTTTAGAATGAGTTGTAATATCTGGTGGCATAGGTTCTCCTTCATTATTCATTATCCTTGCCTCAAAAATATTTTATCTTGGTGATTCTTGCACATTTATTCTTCTATGAGAATTTTTAAATCATTGTGTCTATTTAAAAAGAAAAGCCACTGTGATGCAGAATAGAGCAGCATTAAATTTATGTATTAATTTGGAAAAATCAAACTTTTATTATTGTAGTTATTCCTTTCCAAAAAGACAGTATATCTTTCCATTTATTTGGAACTAGTTTTATGCCCTTCAGTAAAATGTTATAGTTATGTTTTGATATTCATGCTATACCCTTCTTGGTAAATGTATTCTCAGATATTTTACAAGTTTGTAGCTAATATGAATGATTTTTCTAACTAGATGTTGCTAAAAAGAGGAAAGCTATTCCTTGTCTTATATTAAGTTGTATCTAGCCACCTTACCAAATTCTTTTATTGGTTCTAATTTTTTTCTTTAGTAGTGTCTGGATTTTTTTTTTAGTTATCTAATATTATCCACAAAGATAATTTTGTCTCTCCTTTTACTATTTATAGAGCTTATTTTGCTTTTTTGCCTTGTTGCATTAATTAGAAGTTTGCAATTTTGAATAAGAGTGACGAGCAAAATCCTGCTGTCTCTTGGTTTTAGTGACGTACTTTCCTGGTTTGTCATTCTTTTAAATCCACTGTTAGATTAAATTTGCTAAAATTTTTATTAGAATTTTTACATCTATATCACATGTAGAATTGGCTTCCCATTGTTTGTTGTTTTTACTATGGAGTCATGCTTGCTTTTTAATAGGAACCTATTGAGATTTACTTTGATCTGAAATAATTTGTATAACTGTTGTTAACCATTGATTATCTGTTCTTTAAAAGTAAAATAGGCAATAGTTAAATCATCTGGACCTATCTCCTTTTTAAATATGATTTCTTAAACTCTTCTGACGTGTTCAATAGCTGTTGATCTGCTTGGGCCTCTTATTTCTTCTAGAGTTAATTCTTGAAATTTATATTTTGCCAAGAGAACCAACTGTTTCTTCTGTAGTTCCAAATTTATTGCCCCAAAGTTGCTTATATAATTCTCTGAAAATTTATTTTATTTCTTCTAATTTGTGATTAAGTCAACTTTATTAATCCCTAAACTATATTTTTATTTTTCCTTTTTTTCTTAATCCAGCTCTTCTTAATCCAACCAATCTACTGTATTGGTTTTTGAATGACTCAACTTTCAATTTTCATTGTTCTTTCTATTCTTTTTCTTTTAGGGTTTTGATTTTCATATAATTAATTTCAATTTATTTTTATTAATTCCCATTTACTTTCTCTTGGTCAATTTTATTGGTTTTTTGTTTTCTGAAACTATACACTTAATATTCTTTCTTTTTTTCTTCATGATAAAAGATTTAAGACAAATTTTCCTTCTCAGATCTTATCTGTATCCATCGATTTTTTTTTAATAAGTATTTTAATTAATTTATTTATTTATTTTATTTTTGGCTGTGTTGGGTCTTCGTTTCTGTGCGTGGGCTTTCTCTAGTTGCGGCGAGTGGGGGCCACTCTTCATTGCGGTGCGCGGGCCTCTCACTATCGCGGCCTCTCTTGTTGCGGAGCACAGGCTCCAGACGCGCAGGCTCAGTAGCTGTGGCTCAGGGGCCCAGTTGCTCCGTGGCATGTGGGATCTTCCCAGACCAGGGCTCGAACCCGTATCTACTGCATTGGCAGGTAGATTCTCAACCACTGCGCCACCAGGGAAGCCCCCCACAACAGTTTTTATAGATGCTTCATGGACATATGAGAAGAGTATATATTATCCATGATAATATATCCATGATATATGGAATCAAGCTCTCTGATTTGCAGGTTGTATAATCTGCAATTATCTCTTCTATCTTGGCTTATTTTTTGTCTCTTTGATTTGTCATATTCTAAAAGAAGTGAGTTAAAGTTCTTCCCCAAAGTTATAGTTTAGAGGGTTCCTCTTATGTTCTGGCTTTATACTTTTCCTGCTATATTCTTTGGTGCCCAAATATTTATGTTCTTGCTCTCCGGTTGTTGCAATAAAGCTTACACAGTATCCCTCTTTGCTATATTTAATGCTTCTGAACTTGAATTCCTCTTTATCTGATATTCACATTGCTACTCCAGCTTCCTGTTACTTACATTTCCCTATTATATCTTTGCTCATCCTTTCACTATCAATTTCATTTTCACTAGTTACCAGTATATTTCTTGTCCAAAGCATATTCAAAACTCATTACTCACCATTGTTTCTTTCAGCCTTCATTTCCTCTTAAGATTTTTGTTCTAATTTCATCCACATTTGGTAGGAGTAGTTCCTTGAATAGTTTCCTCAGATTATATGAGTATTTTTCATTTGCTCTTACTTAAGAACAATATTTCGGTTGGGTTTAGGATTTTTGGATTACATTCCTTTTCCTCAAGAATCTGTAAACATTTCTCCATTGTCTTGTACCTTCCCCAGTGTTGCAGAAGAAAAATCCAATGCTAATCTATTCTCTTGACCTGGTATGTGACATATTCTCTCAAATTGCAAGTTTATATGAGGTGATCTCTCTCCTTGGTTCAGAAATTTCTCTAGAAATGTCCAGATGTGTGAATTCCAGGCAAGATTAATCTTGCCTGGAATTCAGTGAGCACTTTTGTTCTGAAGACCTGCCTCCTTTTTCTGCTCAGCTGTTTCCCTCCATTTTTTCTGGGTGTCCTCCTTTACCCAGTTCTCTCTTCCTGAAGTCCAATTATTTGCATGCTAGGTCTTCTAACAAGCTCCCAGATGATGCTGCTGGTCCAAGGGTCACGCTGAGGAGTTAGCCAGAGGGTGCAGTGTTTAGCTGTGTCTGGGCTCACCTCAGGGGTGCAAGTGTTGGTGGGGTGACAGGTAGTCAGGACAAACTGAGGCCCAGGCTGGACATGCTTTGCCCTTCTGGGTGGTGAAGATAGTCCCACAGTTCCCCAGAAATAGCTACAAGTGCTGACATCTGTACATCTCATCATTCTGAGCTTGGGCACTCTTCTCTGGAAAGGGCCCAGTGCCTGGGCAACTTGCATGCTTTGCCCAAAACACTTCTGGTTTCCCTCAGACACTTGGGTGCTGACTAAATGGCACCAGCCAGCTTCTTGAAGGGTGCAGACATTATCCAGGTGCCAGCCCTCCTCACCCAGAGCAGTGAACCAGGAAACACAGATCGGTGGCCTCATTTCTTGACCACCAGTCAGGCCATTTTCATCCTTTTTGGGAACGATGATCTTATCTGAGGTTCCCTATGTATAGGGAGAACAAGTCTGGTCAGCATTACTGGTGTGGGAAGATGTGAGTGAGGGTAGAACCAACAAGAGGATCTCATTCAAGCCAGGACTCACTCATTCTTTATGGCCTACTGTGTGCCAGGCACTATCCTAAGTGCTGAACGAAAAGCCTATCAAAAAATAGTTCTTACTTTCAAAACTGTGATCTCACCTTCACACACTCATCTGATCCCATCACAGAAGGAGGTAGCTCTTACTCTTACCACCATTTGACAGATGAGGAAACTGAATCACAGAGAATTAAGTGTCTTATCCAATATCTATTGCTCAGGACAAAAAAACAAAACCAGGGCTGGAGCACGGTTCCACTGACTGGATACCACCTACTCCACTTTGCTATCCAATTACACCCAAAATCCAGATGGGTCTGTGCTTCTAGTATCCTCCTTCAAGGAGCTAGAGTTAGCTTCCTTGATGCTTCAGCCAGGTCTCACGATCTCACTGTGATAGCATCCCTGTTGGCTCCCAGCCTCACCCTCCTTTGCATCTTACTGCAGTCGGGACGCAGATCCACAGCTGGGGCAACACCAGCTCCAGTGCGCTGGTTCATTAAAGACTGCGAGGACATCTTCTTTGTCTTGTCTCCACTGACATCTCTGTCTTGGTCTCCCTCCCTGCTTCGAAAGTGCATCCTCATCTGTATGCAAAAGCCCAACATCTGGGACATCCGGCTGTGGGCCAGGCTCCCTGTCACCACCGAGCAGATGATGGATTGCATCCACCCAGCTTTACTCCAAGCCCAGCTATCGGAGGCTTGCCTGAGTCTTGTCAAGACGCAGGCCTGAAGCCAGAAGCCCTGTTGCTGATCCAGAGACCAGCACACCAACTCCAAAAAGCTGGCTTTGTTATCAATTATCCTCATTTGGCAGTGCCCCCGGGTGAACCATTAAGAGTTGAATGCTGACGATTAAACCACTCTGTTTTGGAGAGGAGCATCTGGTTCCTTTGCACTCTTAGCAGCGACAGTGCCAGCCCGCTTCCTGGCTGCTGCTCGGCTGGCAGGGACGGTGGGACGTGAGGAGAGGAGGGCCAGGGTGAGCCTGTAAGTGCTCAGTCCTCCCGAGCAACCTCACCGTTCGGCCCCCAGGCTTTCGCCCACACTGTCGCCGCCGCTCTGGGCTGCCTTCCCTGCTCCTCGCCACCTGCTGGAATCCTGCCTCCTCTCTCAAGCCTTCAGCTCCCCAAAGGCTCTCCTTCCCCATCACGACACTCTGTATCTCCCATTCTCCTTTGCTATTCAGCATCTGCTCCCCCTACTGCCATTTTGTATACAAGATGTACCCGGAGAGTCTTCAGTGTGCCTGAGTCTCACAAGGGACTTGCCAAAGTGAGGCAGGAGTTAGCCACAAAGTCCAGCTAGAGCCCAAGACTCCTTCCTCCCTGCTGTATTGTCCTTGATTAACTTGATCTGTGACTCACCTGTCAGTGGAGATGACAGTCCGGTGCCCTGTCCGCCAACCTGGGCTGGGATTTTGGTCTGGATAGACTTCCTTGTTGCGCTGTGGTGGTCAAGTGGCGATGGTGGTTATCTTTTGGCCTGGGTCGGGGGGCCAGCACCTCCCTCCTGCCCCAACTCTACTAGGGTGTGTATATTCCTCTCTCTCTCCTCCAGTTCTGGCAGTGTGGCCAGTGGGTGGAAGTGGTGATTGACGATCGCCTACCTGTCCTGAACAATGAGTACTTCTTTGTTAATCCTCGCAACAAACAAGAGTTTTGGCCGAGCCTGCTGGAGAAAGCCTGCGCCAGGTAAGGATGGGCCCGCCCCTCTGCCCAGGGCCTGGATGCTGGCCCTGCCTGTCCAGCCACTTGCCCTGACTGATGCTCCCCACCAGCCGGCGCCAAGGCTTTTGGCAGCTCTGCTCAATGCACGCGATGCCCCTGGGAGCTCCAGAGCCTTTGCCACCTCGCTGGGCATCCTCTATAAATAATCACTGTGCGCAAGGCTCAGTTGGAGCCAGTGGAGGGACCCGGAGACACGTGGCGAGGGGTGGGCAGGGCAGAGCTGGACAGAGATGGGCACTGACAACGGTATTATTGTAAGGGCTGGTGTACGGGCCCAAATAAAATGTAGTATCATGTTCAAAGTCTGCTGAGAGGAGAGAGACAGCAGAGGAGAGAGACAGCAGTTCTGACTCACAGAGACTCAGCTGGGGCTGCACAGAGGAGGTGGCGTTGAGCGAGGCCTTGAAGGATGGGTAGGATTTCAGAAGAGAGAGAGGAGATATGAGGGGGGGAGTGATTTGAGCAGTGACCTGGGCGGGACACTTGGGGACCTGGTGTGGCTACCGTGAGATTGCATTTATGACTGGGGGCAGGGCGGGAGCTGCTTATTATTATATGGTCCAAACACCATGAGTCAGGGACTAACTACCTTCTGGTATTAACAAGCTCGAGGACTTATAAACTCCCCAAGTCACCGGTTTCACTTAGACAATTTGGGATGCTTTTATTCAGCAGATGTGTATGGTGCATTTACTCATAGTCCGGGCACCGTGCTGGGCGCTGGAAGAGACGCTCACGCCGGCTCAGGTGGGGTGTGCAAGAGTATGTGTGTGTGTAAGAGGTCACTGTCATCAAGACCCACACAAGTGAGGGACACATCAGAGCTGGAAATCAATGCTAGGAGACAGAAGGTCAGGGGACCACACATTTCAGGAGAAAAATGAATAGTGGAGAGTGTCCTGGAATCAGGTTCCCCAAAGATCTTCCTAACCAATGCCTCATAATGACAAATGGGGAAGCCAAGACTCTGAATAGTGATGTGATGGCAGGTGTAAGCGATTAACCTGAGTCTCCTGAGGTTTTTGGTCGTTTGACCAGGTGACATCATTTGGCAAGACGGAAGACCCCGCCCCATCCAATCCTGGGCCCTGTGGAGTGGTTACGACCCCACAGACTACCCCAGCCCCTGTCCTTCTGGAGGCACATCTCAAGGGCTCTTTTTGTGCGTTCTTTCTTTTGAGCCAGCTTGTGCAAAGCTAAAGCTGTTGCTCATTTCCAGTGTCAGGAAGAGCTGGTCGTTAGCATTTGAGAATGAAGCCCAGAAAACAGGCGAGGTGGATGAAGCAATCCGTATGTTTGGGGAGGTTAATTCACTTCTAAGCTACTTATGCAAACACTGCCACTATCTTTCCGGGGTGGATTCAGTGCTCACCGCTCCAGGGCCTCGTTTTTTTCCTTATTAAAAGGGGGGAGCATGGCAGTTCACTTGGAGAATTAGAAAGCTCGCAGATGAAATGATGACTTTGACCCGATTTTGTTAACAGCTGACCTAAAGCAATCATTCAGCTTGAAAAGAAATGGGAAACTGGACCCAGAATCCACATTCCACTGCCTGAAGAAATCTAGTGCAGGAGAAAATGTTTCAAACTCCAAAGCTATTTAAAAGCTTTCCCCTCCATCCAAAGAAGGGGGTTATAGAATGCAGGAGGAAATCAAATAGAATTATACCCCATCAGAGCTAGATGGAGCCTCTGTCAGCATCAAACCCTACCTTCTTTGAAAGAGGAGGAAACTGAGGCTCGGGGTAGGGGGGGGGGCGGTGAAATGACTTGCCCAAGGTCACACCGTGTTTGAGGCCAAGCTGGGGTCAGGTCTGTCCTCCCCAGTCACGTGCTTTTCCATCATTTCTTGATACTGTCAGTCCTAGAGGAAAATGATTTGTCTTTTTGCTTCTTTGGAACTCAGTGTCTGGCACAGAGGGACCACAGCGCAAACACAGAGGACCCACCTGTCCAGGTGGAGATGGTCCTCTTTCCCTCCAAGGGTGTAGGCAATACCGAGTGAACATGTGGATCCCAAACTTTCAACCATTCTTGCAGCTGGGGAGTCAGAAATGAATTGGTCAAGTGAGTCAGATGTGGAGGGGAAAAAAATCTTTGTTTGCAGGGTTTTTTTCCCCAGAGGTCGTAAAATAGGAGAGTGGGAGACAAGATCTGGTAAGCTGCCTAGCATCCTTTCTGGAATCTCTGTGGCTCAGAATTATAGACTTTCAGCGTCCTTTTTGGATCCCGATTTGACATCTGAATTCTTCCCTCTCTCATATCATTGCCAGGCACGTAGACATTTCCCCAAAATGAGGCTGAAGCCGAGGGCTGAGAACAAGGCGCTCTCAGAATTCCTGGGTTCAGGTGACACGTGTAGTGACAGGTGTGGCGAACACAGGGCTCTCTCTCTCTTTCCCTCCCTTTCTATTTCCTGGCAGCAAAGGGAGCTAGGAAGAGCTGACTTGTCCCTGAAGCATGAGCAGGATCTCTGAGCTCGTGTTTGTAAAGCAGAGAGGGAGAGCTCGTTGTCTAAACACACAGCTGCTGCCGGGACAGGCTTCGTGGGCATCGTGGAGACACAGCGAGAGAAGGCTGTGGAAGACACCGAGAGGGGGGCACTGGCCATGGGTCCCTCCCCTTGCATTAGGTGTCTCTGTGGTGACTGCAGAGGGTCGGGGGGTGCATGACATCAGACCATCAGACGAGGCCCGCAGACACTGAGGCAGTGGCCCTGAAGTGACGGGGTAGAGCCAACAGCTGCTTTCCTGGTGTGGCTCCGGTGAAGCTCGATTTGAAGCCAGAAGGGGGTGTGGCAACATGGGAGGTCATGCTGGTGGGATCTGGAATGGGTTCCAGAACCCTAGTCTTGGTGATCTTCCAGCACCCTCAGCAAAGCCCTCTTAATCTAGGACCCAGAGCCAGAAAACATGTGGAAAATCAAGTGAGTCAGACGCTGAGACCTACGTAGGCACGATCGTGACCAAAGGGAAGCTTTGCAGTTGACTAAAAACACTGCAGAGATAAGAGTCTAATACCAGACAACCCTGGTCAGAGAGAGGGAGAGACAGAAAGATAAGGTTTAGAACGAGTTAAATAACAAGTTGAGATCCATCTGCCACCTGGTTCCTGTAGAATGGCCCTTGGGTTCTGTGGATCCTTTGCTTTCATTAACACAAGACTCTCTAAGCTGTCCATGGTGTTTGTGCCTGGGAAGGTGTCCTGCTGAGAGCAGCTGCTTGATCTGTATTTGCTGAAGTGAGTTTACATGAATTCTGGGGGACCCCAGGAGGAGAGAACTGCAGAGGTGGAAGTATGGTGAGAGAGGGGTGTCTGAGGGGCCCCAGAGCTGATCCAGGTGAAGGGCCGAGGACCGGGAGGGGCCTTGTCCGAGGCCTCGGGCCCCAGTAGAGGCGGCAGCAGGGTGGACCCACGCCTGACCCCCACGTGGTTTTGCATCACCAGAAAGCAAGCCGCAGCTGGAGCTTTCCTGTGGCTACCAACCTGTATGGGGCTTGGCCTCTGCTTCCCCATCAGGGACAGGAAAGCTTAGGTCCCGGCTGGAGGCCCGAGTGACCAGGCGGTGTGGGAACATGCCCACTGGACAGCTTTGACACCAAGAGGCAGGGTCTCCTGCCTGGCCTGGCTCAGCTCCATGCTGTTGTGGGTTTGCCCTGCCTATATTTTAGGAGCCCATGGGAACCTTTCCAGTTCACCCCATCGACAGGAACTTGAGTTCTCAAAACAAATCTGACCTCATCTGGTCCCTACTTCAGTGGTTCTCCGTGTGAGTGATCCATCCGCCCTCTCTCCCGGGAATACCAGTCAGTCCATCATCAACCCCACTCCACCACTCTCTTCTGGCTCTGGAGCCTCCCTGATTTGATCCTTCCTCCCCAGGATGTCCGTCCCACTGTCCGGACCTGGATAAAACTCAGTTCAGAGTTGTGCCACCTCTCAGAAGCCTTCCCGGGACCCACAGTTACTTCCTCTCTGTTCCAAGGTGATCCACACGCTCTCACAGCAAATAGACACCCAAGGAAGGCAAAGCAGCCCGACGTGTCCTTCTAAGGGGAGAGCATGTGGGTGGTGAGAGCTGCTGTGGAGGGGTGGACGAGTGTGGCGGTAGAAGCAGGTGAGCGTGGACTTGCTGTCCTGATCGTGCTCACAGCAAGCACACTTCCACCAGCCAGACCCTCTCCCCGTGCTGTGCGCGCTTCACCTGGCAGCACGACGCAGAGCCCATTCCCCAGAGGAGCAAAGGGGGCCTTGAAAAGCTCAGCCTCCCGCCCGAGAGGAGAGCTCATGAGAGGGGAGGCCAGCAGTTGGGCTGAGCAGGTTGGCTCTTGAATCTGGAGACTATCTGCCTCTCTAGTAGGTGACGGGGGGAGAACTGGGAGGAGGGCAAGATAGGGCAATAAAACAGGGCATTTCTCAGGGTGTGGGTCCAGAAGCAGAAACTCCATGGGACGGTGGGAAGAGGCATTTTTTAAAATATTTATTATTTTTTAAATTTATTTGGCTGAGCCGGATCTTAGTTGTGGCACTCAGGATCTTTAGTTGCCGCATGCGGAATCTTCATTGCAGCACACGGGATCTCTTAGTTGTGGCATATGGGATCTTTAGTTGTGGCATGTGGGCTCTTAGTTGAGGCATGCAGGATCTAGTTCCCTGACCAGGGATCGAAGCCGGGCCCCCTGCATTGGGAGCATGGAGTCTTAACCACTGGACCACCAAGGAAGTCCCGGAAGAGGCATTTTGGAGAACAGGTCTGAGAGTTCTAGGTGGTTTGCTTTGGGGATGTGTTATGTAAGCCTCACCCTCACCTGTGTTACCTTCAGTGACATCACCTCCCTGATGATTCTGGGGGGAGTGGGTTAGTTTTGAGGATGGGAATGGGGATTCTGGGTCAAGCTTCGCACAGAGTAAGAATAGAGGCTGCTTATGGCCACAGTGAGCATCACAGTTGTTGACTGTGGGCTTTTGGAGGGCAGGAACAGGGTCTCATCCATCTGTGAACGCTCAGTGCCTAGCAAGGTACCCTGCACACAGCCAGTACTTACCACTGTTGTTAAACAGGAAACAGTGGATCTTTTTTTTTTTTTTTAACATCTTTATTGGAGTATAATTGCTTTACAATGGTGTATTAGTTTCTGCTTTATAACAAAGTGAATCAGTTATACATATACATATGTCCCCATATATCTTCCCTCTTGTGTCTCCATCCCTCCCACCCTCCCTATCCCACCGCTCTAGGTGGTCACAAAGCACTGAGCTGATCTCCCTGTGCTATGCGGCTGCTTCCCACTAGCTATCTATTTTACGTTTGGTAGTGTATATATGTCCATGCCACTCTCTCACTTTGTCCCAGCTTACCCTTCCCCCTCCCCATATCCTCAAGTCCATTCTCTAGTAGGTCTGTGTCTTTATTCCCGTCTTGCCCCTAGGTTCTTCATGACCATTTTTTATTTTTTTTTAGATTCCATATATATGTGTTAGCATACGGTATTTGTTTTTCTGTTTCTGACTTACTTTATTCTGTATGACAGACTCTAGATCCATCCACCTCACTACAAATAACTCAGTTTCATTTCTTTTTATGGCTGAGTAATATTCCATTGTATATATGTGCCACATCTTCTTTATCCATTCATCTGTTGATGGACACTTAGGTTGCTTGCATGTCCTGGCTATTGTAAATAGAGCTGCAATGAACATTGTGGTACATGACTCTTTTTGAATTATGGTTTTCTCAGGGTATATGCCCAGTAGTGGGATTGCTGGGTCGTATGGTAGTTCTATTTTTAGTTTTTTAAGGAATCTCCATACTGAAACAGTGGATCCTTATCATAATAATAGCCAGTCTTTATTAAAGGCTTCCCATGTGCCAGGCACTACGCTAGGCCCAGCCCTAGGAGGTTAAGTAACTTGTCTAAGGTCAAGCAGCTAAATATCTGGTGAGACTGGGATTGAACCCTTGGCCTGTGGCTCCAGCACCTGCATTCCTAAGCTCTATACAATAATGCCACCTGTGGGGCTCCCCAGGCCCAGGAGACCAGGGGAAGGAAGCGGTAATGGTGGCACATCGCTAGATTCTTTATCCAGGAGAACAGAAGGTGGGCAGGTTGCCATAGCTTGGGGGTGGTTGGGAAGTCCGTTTCCTGGGAAATATGCAGAGGTCCGGGTACAACCTCCCTTTCTGGGGGCACCAAAGGCACCACAGGGTTGATCTGCCTTTCTCCCTCCCAGGTTTCATGCGTCCTGTGTCAACCTGCACTGTGGCTACCTCGCTGATGCCCTGGTGGACCAGTCACGGGAGGGGTGGTCACCAACATCAGCCTGCATTCCTCCTCGTCTGACCTGATGACAACGGTGAAGATGGTAGCCGAGGCGGGCTCCCTGATGACCTGCAGCACCCTGGCCGGGGTGAGTAGACCAGGAATCTCGCTGCACTGGTTCGAGCCTTTCCTCACCCAGGAGCGTTCAGCCACTGGCCCATTCAGGGGAATGGCCAAGTGACCATCATAGAGCTCTGATGCTGTGCTTTACCGACACCACCTCATTTAATCCTCACAATAGCCCTCCATCTGAAATAGGGATTGCAGAATTCACTTACAGAAGAAGAAATGGGCTCAGAGAGACTAAGTAAAATGCTTACCATCACACAGCCAGTGAGTGGCTGAGCAGGGGTTCAAATGCTGTTGTCTGACACTGAAGCCTTTGCCTAGTGCTTCCCTGTGACCGGAAGCAGTGGGGTCCAGAGTGATCGGGGGGCCCTTTGATTCTCACTGGCTTTAAAGGCAGCATCGCAAAGGCAGAGTGCCCCATTCTTTTTTTTTTTTTTTTTTTTAATTTATTTATTTATTATTTATGGCTGTGTTGGGTCTTCGTTTCTATGCGAGGGCTTTCTCCAGTTGCGGCAAGCGGGGGCCACTCTTCATCGCGGTGCGCGGGCCTCTCACTATTGCGGCCTCTCTTGTTGCGGAGCACAGGCTCCAGACGCACAGGCTCAGTAATTGTGGTTCACGGGCCTAGTTGCTCCGCGGCATGTGGGATCTTCCCAGACCAGGGCTCGAACCCGTGTTTCCTGCACTGGCAGGCGGATTCTCAACCACTGCGCCACCAGGGAAGCCCAAGTGCCCCATTCTGAAAAGCCTGGATGATCCTCCAAATTATTTGAGTCTGTTCTGAGACAGCCAACACCGTATCCCTGAGGACACTTCCTTCACTCTTTAACCATGTGGGCTTTGAGTCACACAGCCCTAGTCTGAAATGCCACATGAAACCAGAATGCACTTTAAACCCCAATTCCTCATAGCCTGGAGGTGGTATGTCTTCCCAACTCCCACAAAGTGCCCAGAAGTTATGTCTTGTGTTGTGTCTCGTTGATAGCAAGTAATTGGAGAAGCCAGCAGCCCAGGTCCTCAGGACTCGGTGGGCTTCTGTCGGTCATGGGGTGGTCTCCTGAGGTGTGAAATGCTGGGGCCTCAAGCACCCTACAGCCTTCAAACTCTGCCTCTCTAGGAAAGAAATCCAGGAACACGTGCCATTCCAACGTGAGTCAGTGGGATGCTTTTCATCTGGCCACGGCCCAGCTGCTGCTTGAATAGTGCTTTTCTATCTTTTTGAAGAATGTGTGAATGTTTAACGCTTGGTCTGTTTTCCTCCTTTGAAGCCGACAAGTGAGTCCACAAGGATGGCAAACGGGCTGGTGAGTCGGCGTGCCTACACAGTGACTGGCGCCGAGCAGGTAAGGCTCCCCATGAACACAGTGCCCCAGGGTTTTTGCTCCCCTACACAGGAGTCAGAACCACTTGCCTCGGTGAGCCCAGCAAGCTGAAACAAGTAGTGATCACCCTTGCCTCCACCATGTCCAAGCCCATCATGGACAACCTCATTCCCTCTCTTCATCCAGAAGTTCTGGTGCCCGGTATCCTCATCCGCCAGGGACCCACCAGAAATCTTACTATCCTTGAATGGCCTCAGACAGGCAGAGTGTCTAACTAGGCTGGGGGATTAGCCCAAAAAGAAAGCAGAATTAACTACCCAATTGACTTTGGAGGAAATTTTGCCCTGAAAGGGTTTTATTTGTTATGTACCAGCTAAACTGCTCTGACAAAGACGCTCGAAAACACAGGGGCTCAAACAAGATCAAGTTCACTTCTCAGCTAGGCAGGTGATTCCAGAGCTGGTAGCTGGCTCTGCCATCTGCAACATGGGGCTTCTATCTGTGAGCCCAGGGCAGCTGCCTCAGGTCCCCTCATTTCCCAGCCGGGGGATGAGAAAGAGGCCGGGGACACTTATACGTCCCTAAGGAAGGCACGTATCAGTAAAGGCACACACCATCTCCTCTCAGATCCCAGGAGTCTGGACCTAGTCATGGGCCACCCTGAGGCCCAAGGTTGTCTGGGAAACATACCATCTAGCCGGGCTGCCATATGCCCAGCTAGAACTTTATTCCCATGAATGAGGGGAGGATGGCTATTGGGGGACAGTCTTTCCCCTTGATGTAACAACCGACTTTGGGTGGACAAAAATGCATATCATCAGTGTGTGCAGTAGCATTTGGTCTGGAAAACACTACTAAAGTCCAGCCTCCTCCATTCATAAATGAGAAGCCGACATCTGAGAGGGGAAGGTCAGGGTGACACAGCTGCTTGAAATGGCTGGGCCCAGACACCACGACTCCTCAGTTCCCATCTATGCTTATCACGCAGCCGTGCAGGGACAGCACTTCCTGGCCTTGTGATGATTTCCCACAAATGTTCCCCCATCTCTGTAGTTCTCACAACTCTCGAGGTCTGATAATGTCTTCTAGGTCATAAGAGACAGTGTCGCAAACCCCAGGGTCCATTTTTCACAGGTATTTATGGGCCAAGGAACGCAGAGTATCAGCTTCTATTTATGGCCTGTTTCTCATATCTGCCTTCCCTCTCTGCGTGTCAATCTGTCTCTCCTGTCCGTTGACCTAAGGCCAGTTACTCCATCGTTTTGTGTTTGGGTGAATGTTCCAATCTGCAAAACAGAGGCAAGGTGGGAGGGAGATGCAAGAGGGAAGAGATATGGGGATATATGAATATGTATAGCTGATTCACTTTGTTGTAAAGCAGAAACTAACACCATTGTAAAGCAATTATACTCCAATAAAGATGTTAAAAAACAAAACAAAACAAAGCAAACAAACAAAAAAAAAAACAGAGGCAATATTTTCTGTCTCCCGCCTTCCTCCCTAAGGAAATCAGTACCAGAATGCTTCCTGTGCACAGCAAGTGGAGGAGAGTAGGCACCTAATAAATGCCTGTAGGATCAATGGGTGAGTGTGCTTGCATGAGTGAATGAATGCATTTGTCCTTGGCCTATGAGGGTGACATCACGGATTCTCCATCATAGAATATGTGAGGAGCTCAAATGACATTTCCCACAAGCAAGGAAGAGGCCCCGATAAACCCAAGCCACAAGAGATCCCAGTCCCAGGGGCTCCAGATGCTCTTCCTCTGGAACCTCCCATGCCCCTCCCTGAATTCTCAGTGGAGACAGGCAATACCATCATCACATCTGGCCACGGATGGACGTTCTGCTCGCCGTAGCTCCCCATCCCAGACGTGGACAGGTCTAGGTTAGGGAGAGAAGGTCAGCTTTCTTGTGTGCCAGCCTTCATCCAGGCAATGCTGCCTGGATTACTGTGTTGACAAGACTTTGGCTCTGCTTCCAGATTTGGAAAAAGAGAGCTGCGATCAATGAATGATATCTGTGCTGGGCATGGAAGGAAGGAGCCATGGTACCTGCGTGATGTGCTGGCCATTCCTGGCAAGGCCCTTTTTATACGTTGAGATGGCCTTTCTTTCTCCTCTGAATGCAGGGGAGAAGGGACTTGTGTATCCAGAGGTCCAGACGGCCACGGAATGTGAGTCCCGCAGAGGCTGGGCGTGGGGATGGCAGTGACTGCCGGCTTATAGAGCAGCCAAGTAAACACCTAGGGCCAAGGTCATGGAGGTGAACTGGGGAGTGGAAGTGTGGGCTTGGCTGGGGTTTGGGCTCCCAATGATTCTACCCACAGCCCGGATGTTTCCTGCCCCACAGCACACACGTTGAGTTGTTCTTATAACACACTGAGCAATCTAAACAGGACACTCTCCTGTGACCGTAGGTGATGAAGACCGTGTGTCCCGCGTGACCCGCCATTCTTGCCACTCTGTGGCTGCTGACACTTCCCAGCCTGTGCTCTAAGGAGCACCGGCCTGCTGAGATGCTCTGTGAAAGCGGTATTTGGATATTAACATTTTAAAGGCTCTGAGAAGGCCTGTATTAACAATATAAGTACAGCTTGGTTTTAATCTACCATTAGCCATGAAAGCTTATTTTTTCTAGGAGTAACAATTAACTGCCTCTGCAACTTGCCTTCAAGAGAATACTTTCAAGGAATTATTATCCTAGGATAGATAACCTGGATCACCTCTTCCCAGTGGCACCCTTTCTGAGAGATCTGACCAGGGCCAGGGTACCGTCAGCAGCCAGGAGAGTGAAGCAAGAAAGCCCGCCCATTCTCAGATGCAGCTGTGACCTTGGCCTCGAAGGTTACCCCTAAGGCACTTGGCCAAGGCCCATGTGATCACCAGCAGAGCACTGTCAAAAAGAAGTGACACATGGGCTTCCCTGGTGGCGCAGTGGTTGAGAATCTGCCTGCCAATGCAGGGGACACGGGTTCGAGCCCTGGTCTGGGAAGATCCCACGTGCCGCGGAGCAACTAGGCCCGTGAGCCACAACTACTGAGCCTGCGCGTCTGGAGCCTGTGCTCCGCAACAAGAGAGGCCCACGCACCGCGAAGAAGAGTGACCCCCGCTCGCCGCAACTAGAGAAAGCCCTCGCACAGAAACGAAGACCCAACACAGCCAAAAATAAATAAATAAAATAAATAATTAAAGGAGTTCCTTTAAAAAAAAAAAAAGTGACACGGTCAGACAAGAGCCCAAGAACTTGATTACAGGTTCTTCCTGCAGAAAGAGGAGGTTATAACTCTGACCACAAGTGCTAAGATTAAACCAGCCCATAAACGCAGTGTGCTTTGTAATCTCATCCACCCTCTGGGCGGGACACAGACAGCAAGATAAATGAAATTGGCATTTTATACCATGCACCTCGCTGGGTCAGTGACTCCCCGGGGCCAGGGGTGCGTGTTTCTCTGCATGCCTCATTTAGCCCCGCTCTCAGCCCCTTCCCGCCACTGGCCACTCTTCTCCCCTGTGCCTGCCTGAGCCCCTGATTGTCCCTTAGGCACTGAGGGTGGCTCATTAAGCTCTTTGGGCCACCAGGCGACCGTTTCTCATGTCCCTGTCCCATGGGCTCCGTCACGTGCTGGCAGTTAATAATACACTGTGTGCAAAGCCTGGGGTACCTGGTGGGGTCAGAGGGGGCACCCCCATCCCATGTGGCATTAAAAGAGTACCTTCCACTGCAGTGTCAGCTAGACAGAAGTAGACAAGAAAAGAACGATACCCAAGCTGGGTTCTTGGGCCCTTGTCTGACCACATCGCTCCTTCATGGCACTGCCCTACTGGTGATCACGTGCTGGCCCAGGGTTTACGTGCAAGGTCAGGGTCTCATCCACATGTGAGAATGAGCTGGGCCCTGGAACAGCTGTATCCTTTATCCACTCCCAATTCTAAAATTAAGAGCCTGGGCTTTGGAGACTCAACAGTGGCTGGGATCAGAATTCCTCCTCTGCCACTTACTCTGTGGCCTTGGGAAAGTTGCTTAACCTCTCTGATGCTCAGTCTCCTCTGCAAGACGAGGATTATATGAATATCTACCTCAGAGGATTGAAGGCCGTAGTGCACGTCACACACTCAGCCAGGCCTGTCTCCAAGCCCTGCCTCCACCCACGGGTTCCTTTTCCACGTGGGAATATTCCACTCGGGACTTTCTCCTGTGACCTGGAATCAGTGAACAAGTCCGCCCCTTCCTCACCCCTCCAGGCCTGTGTCTCCTCAGATGACATTAGCACAGATCAATACTGCCGCTACAACTCAATCATGCTTTAATTCCTCTCACCAGGCGGAGGCCTCCTGGATCCAGGAACATAAGTTCAAAGGGTTGTGATTGTTTTGTTGTAACTTTTCAACAAACAGTGCTGCCCTCTGGCCTCAGTGGTCTGAAGGAGCAAGTGTGCCGGCCTCTGTATCTGGGACAGATGATGATGTGATCGCCTGGGGAAGGAAGGAACGTTCAGGCCACGGAGATGCCCTGCTCGCTGACAGAGGCAGGCTGCCAGGGGGGCCGGGTGCAGCCCTGGGGCCGCAGGCTAGGAGGGCTCCACTCCCAGGCCTCAAAGGTCCTGTCTTGCTCAAGTCAGCCTCCTACTGGCCTTGCTCAGGACAGTGCTGTGGAGACCCCAGCACAGCTCCCAAGGGGCCGCCAGCAAGGAAACAGCTATTTGAGTGGAATAGAGATGCCGGCTGTGACAGGGCATGGAGGAGGCTGGAGACCCATAAAGATCTCCCCTCTGCAGCCCATGGCACCATCTATTTATCTGCTGTTGTCTCAGCTGGCGCAGGTTTTAGGATGCAGTCGTACAGACTGAGGAAGCTGCACCTGCCCTTCAAGGTGCTGCACAGAAAGAAGGACTGTTTTCTCCTCGGTCTCATTCCAACTCCACACAGGCAGAGACATTGATTTTTTTTCCTTTCCATTTTTTTTTCCTGGCTGCAGCCAAATGAGGTCAGAAGTTAAATTAGTCCTTGGAGGTGAAAAGCAGCTGCATTCATATCCCTTCTGCTGAATTTTGCTGGAGAACACTGACAGTTTTCCTTTTCTGTTCTTTGCAGATTCAGTACAGGAGCGGCTGGGAATGTCTTATCCGCCTGTGGAACCCCTGGGGCAAGAGCGAATGGAGAGGGCGCTGGAGTGACAGGTATGGCTTTTGGAAACCTATCTCTCTCCTTCATGGAGACCCGGTGTTTGGAGAGCATTCTGGCCCATGAGGGCAGCAGGTGGATCTCACTGCAGGTCTGTCCAGCTCACACCTGTGTGTGACTTTCAGTCGAACTCACACTCCCATGATGCCATTCACCAAGCATCATTTAAACACCTGCTGTGTACTCTGGACTAAGTACACTGTGCTGGGTGGGTGCTGTGGGGTGCATACAGATGACAAGAGACAGTGTCTGTCCTCCAGAAGGGAACAGTCTTGAACGATGAACCCATATTCCTAGAATAAGTACAAAATTAAAAGAGGGGTAGGGTAGGGCAGGAGTCAAGTTCTACTTGGCAGACAGAGATGGAGAGAAGGAGTCTCCTTCCATAAAAGGATCCCATGGGATTCTGATCCAGATGATGCCATGTCATCAGGATGGAAAAGACTTCATTCTAGGGGGAGTTGGGGAGCTGAGGCAAAGATCCGGCTGATTTTTTGACTCAGTCCACCTGCGTCGTCCATCCTGCCCTATTGGTCCAGACTCCCACAAGCAGCCGATGCCTTGCTGGTGGTAGGAGTGAACAAAGCTAAGTGGGTCTCAGATGCCTCTGCTGGCCGTGTCCCAGGCAGTTGCTCGCTGACCCAGCTGACCTATGGGGCCCCCGCTGTGTGGTCTGTAGTTCCTGGAGAGCTGGGCTGGTGTTTCCCAGCTGCCAGGAGGACTGATCCCTGGTCCCCACCCCTTTGCTGACTAAGAACGAGATGGCAGTCCTGAGAGGGATGGCAGGCCAGCCACAGGGCACTGGCTCCTCTCGGCAGCCAGTGAGGCCCAGCCTGCCCGCAGGTCTCTGAGGGCCTGTGTTAGATCCACGGAAAGAGTTGAGACACCTTGGCCAGCCGTGGCAGCTTAGCACGAGGGAGAACATGATCTGAAAGGAAATACATTACGTTCAAGCGGGAGAACAGGCCCCAGCCAGCGGTGGAAATCAATACAGGGAGAAGCGTGTTCTGGAGGCGAATGCAGAGTTCTCCTGTCCCTGCCCTGAGCCTGATGCCCCAGGCTGGGCGGTGCCCAACAGCCGAGGTGCCTGCACGGGTGGGGCTGGAGGGTAGGAATATGAGGGAGAGGGAGAGACATGAATTCTTAGAATAAACCTGGGTGTGACCTCCCTCAGATGCCCCCTGGAGAGCAGGGCAGCTGAATCCCCTCCTCCCGCACAGAAGGGGAATGAAATTGCAAAACCACGAACCACTGGACAATATTTTTACTCCCCGCCGCACTCTCTCCTTTTATCTTGCCTCTGTGTTTCTTCCTCCCTGGGGATATCCATGGCCCTCCTTCGCAATCATCACCCCAAGCTGCCCAATATGGCCCGGGGCGGGGGGGGGGGCAGATCCGATCAGCCAGAATCCCTGATTCGGGGTTGGCTGTTGCAGTAGGAGTGGAGGAAGGGCAGATGTCAGAGGCACAGCCCCCTTGAGTAGAAGAGGCAAGAAATTCACGTGAGCTGACGTTCTGCCCACGTCCCCCGGGCTAAAGATCAAATGACCAGTGAAGGCAATAAGGGACCCCAGAGGTCAGGGAAGAGAAGCTTCCCATGGGCGGGCCTGTTCAGGGGAGGCTTCGTGAATGGGGTTGAACTGGAGTTCAACCAAAAAAAAAGTATGACTCACTTTGAAAGCCATCCCTAGGTAGGCGGGAAGTGTCGGCTGCTGCGCTGAGCCGGGAACATCTGTAGTATGTTCAGGGCCAAGAAGCTGGCCTGAGGCAGAGGAACCTGGGGGAGATGTGTCGGGGGCTGGAGCCAGAGAGCCTGGTGCCAGCTGAGAGGTTTGGATTTGTACCTACAGGCATGGGGGTTCACAAAGGCCTTCGAGCAGGGAGGAGAAGTGTGCAGAGCAGGGACGGGGGATGGACCCTGCACACCTACTCTGGAGGATCACGCACCCCGGCTGAGGGCTGAGGCTCCCCATTCCCCACCAGCAACCAGGCTGGAAGGAAGCGATACGGCCGCATCATCACTGTCTCCGTGCGCTGGTCGATTTCTTCCTTACGTTTTTTAAAATTAATTAATTAATTTATATATTTATTTTTGGCTGTGTTGGGTCTTCGTTGCTGCGCGCGGGCTTTTCTCTAGTTGCAGTGAGCGGGGGCTACTCTTTGTTGCGGTGCGCGGGCTTCTCATTGCGGTGGCTGCTCTTGTTGTGGAGCACGGGCTCTAGGCACGGGGGCTTCAGCAGTTGTGGCTCACGGGCTCTAGAGCGCAGTCTCAGTAGTTGTGGCGCACGGGCTTCATTGCTCCACAGCGTGTGGGATCTTCCTGGACCAGGGCTCAAACCCGTGTCCCCTGCACTGGCAAGCGGATTCTTAACCACTGCACCACCAGGGAAGCCTCTTCCCTAAGTTTTAAGGAGTGGAGACAGATGGGGAGGGGGGGTGGTCTAATCTCAACTATAATGGAAATTTCAATCACACACACTTAAAGACAAACTTGCATGAATCAATAGTGTATTGATTTACACTACATTTATTTTCCCTTACACGCTGCAGAAAATGTAATTATCACTTAATTATAAACTGGCCTTTTTACAATAACACATCTGACTGGCTCAGCCTGCAGCCAGAAGCCTGAGTGGTCCCTGCCTTGCTCTCCCGGCACAGAGGTGACCCAGGCCCTCCATGCAAGTCAGTCCCAGAGAAGGATCTCATTACACTTTTGTGCCTTGGGGGCCCGTCGCCTATGAATGTGCCTCCACTTTCAGGAGTGGGCTGGGAAGTGACAGATGCTCCCTTCTGCCTGTGAGGTCTCCCTCCTTCACCGCAGACTCTAGGACTAGCTTCTGGAACACATTATCCCAATGAAGTAGACAGCTTTAATTATTAATTAATTAAGCCAGCAAAAAATTATGGCATCCTACTATGTGCCAAGGCATTGTGTTAAAGCCCTATGACGGGTAATATAATGGTGAGCAAGGTCACTGATCTCATGGCACTGGGAGTCTAATGGGGGACAGCAAGAAATAAACAAGCACTAGTAACACAGGGTGCTGAGTGCTGAGATGGGAGTGGTACGGTGTGCCATGCGGGCTCAAAGGAAGGGCACCACAGCGGGGACGAGGAAGGTTTCCCAGCAGAAGTGCCTTTAGGAGGAAAGATGAGTACAAGTTATTGGGTTATAGGACTGAAAGGAGGAAGTGTATTCCAGGCAGAGGGAGCATCATGGTGAAGGCCAAGGTGGGTTGGGGTTGGGTGCTGCCACTGCCACCAGACAGACAGGTATTTCTAAGGAAATGAAGATGTTCATCATTGCTGGAGTGTAGAGTTCAAGGGCGCGGGGACAGGGAGCTGCTCGGGTAAACCTGGAGAGGTAGGCAGAGGCCAAGTTCTGTTTCAGAGTTTGAAGTTCATCCTGAGAGTAAAAGGGCAGCACTGATGTGTTTTAAGCAGGGAAGTGCCCTAACCAGTTTTAGAAAGATTGTTTTGATTGGAGGTGTGGAGTATGAATAGGAAAGCGGGCCAGACTGAGTTCCGGGAGACGGGTGAGAAGTCCAAGAAGGAGATGAGGGTTCTTGAACTTGAAAACAGCAAAGGATGGAAATAATTAGATGGCTTTGAGAGGGGTTTAGGAGGTAGAATCAATAAATCATTAATATTTGGTGATGGCTTGGACGTGGAGGGTATGAGAGAGAATAACCCTTCGTGCTCTCACTTGGGCAATAGAAGGAGGCAGAGGATGCGTACGTTTTGGGATACGTTGATTTCAAGGTCACGGTGGGGCTCTGGTGGAGACAAGGAGTGGACCATAGCATGTATCCATCTAAAGCTCAGGAAAGAGGATGGGGCTGGGGGACAGCTTAGAAGACATCAGCTTAGAATCACCAGGTAGAACGACACTGTCCACTCGCACCCAGAAACTACTGGAGGCCTGTGCAAAGGGCCCCTGTCGGGCCATGTGTGGTTGAGATGAAACATCCTAGGAAGTCTCATCCTATGGTCTGTCTCCATGCCCAGGTCTCTGGAGTGGCAGGAAACTCACGACCAACGGAAAAGCCAACTGTATGAGAATAAGGATGATGGCGAGTTTTGGTACTTACTCTTTTTTCAAAATTAGATTTTAAATCTTTAACTATTGCCCAAACCCTCAATCCCCACCCTTTTCCCTAAACTTTTGTGAGAATAAAGATTCGCTTTTCAGAGACCTAGGTAGAAGGAGGCTATTTCTTCCACCAAGACACAAAAGCTTTGAAAAGGAAATTGTGTGTTCTCTCTTTGCATGAAAGGTATTTCCTCTCTGAAATGTTAGAACTCGCAGGAGATGTTAATGGTAAAAGGGAATATTGGCACCAAAGCTTTGAAACCAACAGTTTCCTGGAAACCAGGATGCATGGTTATCATGCCTGTAACTTCTTTTGCCATCTTTTTTGGAGCCCTGGAATGCCACAGTCTTTCCTGGCATGAATCGCAAAAGAGGAACATGGGGGTTAATCTCCCAGCCCTGACTCTAGAGTTCTGGGTGAGACATCGGTGTCATCACCCAGCAGCTATGTAGGACTAGATGTTTTACAACACATCCCCAGCCCTATGCTCACATCTTAAAGGATAAGATGGACATTTCTCTGAAGGGTTGTCTGGTTTATTCAATGACATACTTAAATAAAATTTAGCATGTGTGAAAAAGAGACTGGGTCTAAGTAATTAAGAATCAGAGAGACAAATATAAATTAGGAGGAAGAATATTTCCAGTATCGCAACTTTAATCACAGGAGTGATTTTAGGTGTGAATCCACTGTATTCTGATAAGACCCCAACAGTGCATTTGGCAAAGGGCCCTAGGGAAAGGTGATTTTCTTGGCAGTGTGTAGGACCCAGAACAGAAAGAGACTGGCAGTCGTCTTGCTGGCCATGAGAGGGACCTGAAGAACTCATAATTTGACTCTGTCCTTGTCCTCCCAACCACTGGAGACATCAGAAGTGTATCCGACCACGAATGAACCAGAATGGGGCTCTGGCCTTTGGGTAGGACAGTGGTAAATCAATGGATACTGTAGTTGACAGGCAAAGGTACAGTGAAGTTATGGGACAAACCCGTGGTCATTAAGTGATGTGTCTCTCTTTATAACAGGATGTCATGTCAAGATTCCCGAGATAACTTCTTCTGCCTATTTATATGTAACCAAGTTCCAGTCAGCCTGGACCATGGAAACACACTCCCTGAAAGATGGTCCCAACTGATGTTTAAGAACCACTTAATTCCAGGAAATGCAGAAGGTAGTTATGACATTGGTAATTATTCTGCCAGATGGGAAGCTGCCAGCCTTTGCCCTATCCCAGCTTCAGCTCTCACTGGCCCTCGATTCTAGACCATCAGCCTGAAGAAGAAGAGGACTTTGTCAGCCCAAAGGGACAGCTATACTTCTCCAGGGGAAATGATTGCTGGGGGAGGCGGGGTGGGCCGGAGAATCTCCAGTGTGAATCCCCTACTTTCTTGCTTTCCCACTGTCCTTCTACTAACCTCCACCCACCTCCCAAGAGTAGAATGGGCCCAGTGCTCTTCAATAATTATCCAGGACATTGGGGGAGCTATGAAAACAACACTGGACAAAAGTCAGGGCCTGGGTTAAACCATTGTTTTTGCCACATTTTGGCTTTGTGGCTCTGGTCTCTCTGTCCTCAGTCTCCCCAACTGTACATAGTGGAATTAGTCATCTCTACCTGCCCCTTGAAGCCACAAAGCACCATCCAGGCATCAGGGAGCATATTCCTGCCCATGTTGGTTGATGTATCCTGCAGCACCATACTGAGATCTCAAAGGTGGGCACCTCAGAACCTGTCTTTGGGCTCCCGAGAGATGACTCTTATTGATGTGATTTTAAGAGAGTGAGTGACATACTCTCACTGCACCTCCGGCTCCCCGTCTGTGACATGGTTGAGTGAAATATCACCCTCTGAAGGTGAACCTGAGTGTGCTCACACATCCTGGATAGGAAAAGCTATGCAAACAACATATTTGTGCGTGTGTGTTTGTGTGTGTGTTTGCACCTCGACATGTGCATTCCCTCTCCTTGGCACCAGCCTGTCGAGAATGGTATGCTTGAATGACCCCTCGCCTCCAGGCTCTTCACTCTGCTGGTCAGAGAACCTAGTCACCAGGAGACCACGGACAGATTCTAAGAAACCACCGAGTCGCTCGGGCAGCAAGTGTACTGATTCATCTTCCTGAGCTGCACCTGTCTGACTGTGGCCCAACACCCCCAGATATTAGTGCAGATCGATGAACTGACCAAAATTATACATTGGTGCCATCTTTAGTAATTCCTTACAAGGGAGAGAGGGAAGGGAGGCAGCCGGCGAGCACCTGCTCTGCGCTGCTAAGTGCACCTGAGTGTGTCATCTTGTTTGATCCTCACAAAAAGCCGATGACCGAGATGGTCTCTCTGTCTCCCTATTCCCCTTTCAGAGCTTCCCAGTCGTACCCCAACCTTCTGATGTCTGTTAATTCATTTCTAGCTTGACTCATCTTCATTTATTTTTCATACGTTATCTCTCATGCGTTTGGTTGTGTTTTTTTGTTTTGCTTTTTTTGGCTGTGTCGGGTCTTTCGTTGCAGCACGCAGGCCCTTTGTTGCAGTGTGCAGGCTTCTCTCTATCTGTGGTGCACAGTCTCAGTAGTTGCGGCACCCGGGCTCTCTAGTTGTGTGTGGGCTCGGTAGTTGTGGCACACGGTCTCAGTAGTTGAGGCACGCGGGCTTAGCAGTTATGGCTCGCGGGCTTAGTTTCCTGGCGACATGTGGGATCTTAGTTCCCCGATCAGGGATTGAACTCGCCTCCCCTGCGTTGGAAGGCGGATTTTTAACCACTGGACCACCAGGGAAGTCCCGATCTCTCATGCATTTGAATCTAATGGTTTTCACGTTAGCTGTCTCCCTCTGGCTTTGGTGAGGACTCTTGGGTAGCAGAGTTCTATGAATTGCCATCTCTCTGCCTCTCTTCCTCTGTCTCCATTGATGCTTGGGGGATTGACATCATTTCATGGCTCCGTGGTTGTCACCAATGCATACTTGAGGCCTCTGGAATTCCACTTATTATTATAAAAATAGCCCTCAACTTTACAGTGTAAGAAACATTTTCACCAAGTAGGAACTATACTTTCCCTCCTTATTTTTAAGAGGAGGAGAAGACTGAGGCTCACAAAATAAAGAAGCTTGTGTCACAACTAGTAACTGTGGGGACTGGGACCCGGGCCTTAGGTCTATTAGCCCAAATCCAGAGTTTCCATCACAACCCATTGAACTGGCTCTCTGAAGTGGTCACGGTCCCATCCTGGAATGCCAGAGATGAGCTGAAGTCCAATTACTGCCCTTTTTCATGCAGGACCCCAGAGGGACATGCAGTACATCTTCTCTCTACCAGAAAGCATGGAAAACAACAACGTCATCGTGTCCTTCAATTTTGTCATGCCACAAAATTTAAAGGCAAAAGACAGGACATTTCCACTGAAGTCCGAGGTGTTCAAGGTAAGGCAGCATGCTTCTGGGCTTGCCCTTTGAGGACATTTCCATACACCTTGGAGAAAGCAACCAACTAGGCTGGGAGATTTCACCCAGCTGCAGACTCAGAAATAAAACCCAAAGGGTGATAGAGTTCAGTTGGTCCAACTCTGTAAATTTGCAGGAAAACCTGAGACAAAGAAGATTACAGTGGGACACACCTCCTGCCCTTGTCACTTGTCAGCATTTCCTGGTGCAGGCTCTAATGCTTGTTCCTTAAAAAGTAGTCTGGTCCAAGACCAGCTGTTGCAACAGTGCAGATTCCTGGGATCACCCCTAAACATTCTGACTCCCAATCTCCATGGACAGAGCCTGAAAATCTGTATTGTAATGAGTTCCCCAGGGACTGCTTATACACAGAAATGTTTGAGAATCATTGGCTAAACTCTGGGAGGAGTTTAAGGAAAGAAACAATCCTGGGTATACAGCCGGGAGGTACGTTTTTCTCTTATGCTTACACCAAAATCGGTCAAAGCTCCATGGTTGGCTTATGAGCATCTGCTTGGCCACTCATCCAAGGCCAGGTCTTCCTCTCCACCTAGCCTCCCCCCTCTGGTGGCTCTTCAGCCAGCCCTTCAGCTCCTAAGGGGCCATCCCGCTGCACACTCCCCAACACACACACTCACCTGCACACACCCTAACTGTGAGTAGGTGATCAGGGAATTCCTTTTTTTTTGTTTGTTTAATACCATGCCAAAGAAAGGAGTTACAAAAGAAAATCTGATACCTGTGCTCCCTGCTCCTTTCCCAAATAGTTTAATGCATCCCACAGATAAAGTGAAGGGTTCTCAAATCATACACCCCACAGCCTCTCTGCACGAACATGGATAACTAAGATCGTGCAACCATCAAATGCTGGGATCCCCTGTCCCCATATTAGAGGTGAAGAAACTGAGGCCCAGGGACGTGAAGTGACACAGTCAGGGTTAATGGCAGAGCTGGGGACTGGGTGCCAGATGTCCCTCGAGTCTTCAGTCAAACACACCCATCACTTGTGTGGCTGGAGCTCTGATTACAGCATCTCTAGGAAGGATCCCAGGAATGTTCACTGAGACTAAGGCAACATTCACAACTAGGGCCTTAGCCCCCTCATGGACAGGCAGGGCTCCTGGGTCCTGAAACAGTCCTGTGCGCTGGCTGTGGTTCACTCTAATATGAAGGCCTCACTGATAGAGAACTTCAGAGTTCCAAACATGTTCACATTCATTGTCTCAGAAACCCCGGTACTCCTGCTTTTATAGATGTGGAAGCCAAAAGTCAGAGAGCGTGAATGACCTGCCCAAGGTGCAGCTCATTCCTGATCTCCAGATAAGTCTGCCCAGGCAAATCAAATGGCCTGTACACCTACGTGGAGCCCAGGATCAGCAGTGGGATAGAACTGAAACCCATGCCAACTGTGGAAGACAGTGCATGGAGGTGGTGGGTATTAATTACAAAGGAAGCAACACAGCTTGCTCTGTTCTCACCTCTGCTACTGAGACTGCAAAGCCTCAGTTTCCACACCCATAAAATAAGGAGCCTAGCATATGCTTAGGATTACTATGACAACTCAACACATTACATGCAAATACTTTGCAAACCATGAAGTGGCTTAAAAATGGGACTGCATCTTCGGTGCTTCCTTATGCAACATGGACAGACTGAAACAGCTATTTCCGCATTCAGACACTCACATACATCCCTACAAACACTGAGGTACAGTGATGGGGAGGAGGGGAATGCTAGAACAAATTCCCATCATGCTTTACAGTGGTCTGATGGAATAACACTTTCCTTCTCCTTGGAGCTCCAACTCTGGGAAATTTACATTTGATCCAAGTTCTGTCTTACCTCCAGTTCCCATCACTGTCTCTTTTCCTTCCAATTTTATCATCACTGCTGTGAAGAGTTACCAAGCTGAGATGAAAAAGGGAGAGTCTCCTTTTCTCAGACACCTTCCTCCCCCTTCAATTTCCTTTCCCCTTCACGCTCCCTACAGCAGTTGGGTTTCCCTTGTCACAGCTCTGCACAGAGAATGAGTGATGGTCCCTGTTCACTCCCAGGTGTTCCAGGAAACAGGCTGAAAGTGCAACAAAAGGGAACGCAGGGCCCTGAGCCAGGCTGCTCAGATCTGCTCGCCGTTGGGTTTTAGTTTGGGTTCCTGAACCTGCCTTTCTTCTCTTCCCTCAGATCGACTGTCAGGTATGGCCACCACCCATGCTGCCGTCAGTCGGTATTGTTACGCCTCTTCCAACACCCTTGACCTCAGTGTCTCTCGCTGTTCCGTGGCTGCCAATTCAGTCTTGCTATGTCCTGTAATAGATACAAGCTTAGAACTTCCAAACAGGTCAAGAATGCAGGGAATATTTCAGCTGTCCTTGTCTAAAGCTGGATCCCTTAGGCTGTTCTCTGGTTTGACGTTCCAGAGGGAATGCAGCCATGAAACCATCCTCAAGCATTTACCCCCTGGTAGATAAGATTGACGCTGCCGGTTCCTTTTAAGATGACAGACAGGGCTCATGGGTCCCTGGTGGGGCGGGGGGTGGATCTTTAGCCTCCTGTATTCTTTGTCAGCCCCCAAACCCGCCACAAGCAGGATGCATGCAATGCAAATGCAAGTTCAAGGCACATCCTCCAACTCTTCTTACAGCCACTTCACCACCACCACCCTCCCTCCCCACCCTCCCTGCCACCCCCTACCACCTGCCCCTCCCCACCCCCGGCCAGTAAATATTCTGGCTTGGCATGGGTGAAAGGTGACCAAAATATGGGTAAGGATGGAGAAGGAAAGACGGAGTTTGGGAAACCTAACCTCACAGGCACTCAAACCCCCTTAGATGTGAACTCTGTGATGCGGCTGTTGCCCAAGGGGAGGTACATGTGCCAGGACGAGGACGGAAGGGAAGAGGGAGGGAGCCGGATGTAGCCACAGCCAACAGGGGGTGACCGCAGCCTGCTGGCAGGTCCAGGGAAGCTCCTCCGGGCCTTCCAGACGTCCCCCAACAGGGAGACAGAGGCTGGGACAGGTGGTCCTTGAGCAGGGGATACACAGAAGCCCAGGCAGAAAGCAGACAGCAAGGAGGTCTGCCTGTCACAGTGGCGGCCCCGCCACAGAGCTGGGTTTAGGATCCAACTCTGGTTCTCAGCACACCAGTCATGGAATGAGAACTTCTAGAAGGGCTTCAAAGGAAGCAGTCAGGTGCAAGGAATGAGTCAGGGTTCTAGTTCCCAGACCTGGAGAACGAGGTGAGGACTTGATCGAACAAAAGGCGTGAGCCGCATCCCTAGAAATAGAGGGTCAGGTCTTGTGATTGTAGGAGGCTCAAAGCCCACACCCGTCTGTACACAGTGCCTCCCCATGTGCACACGTGTGCATGCACACACACACACACAGAACAGTGCTGACTCTCTGGAGAAGAACTGATCTCGTCATTGCTTTTGCCAGAAAGGGCCAAGCAAGTCAGGCTCCAGAGACACTGGGGTTGCTGATAACGTCAGCAGCATCGGTTTGGAGACTCTGCCCAGCGTCCCGCTGCAGCCCAGCCTGGTCCCCATCCCTTGAAAAGACTGTCTCCCCACCTCCTTGTTTCCCCCCAAGGCAGAGCTCACAAGCAATCATTTCATGCTGCGTGACCATTCTAAATGGAATCCCCATCTCAATTGTGTTGGGGAAAATTTATTTAGTAAGGGGTTTTTATCATGTAATGTGTATGTGACGTCCGGTAATAGGAACTGCATGATATTTATTGTTTTATCTCTAAGAAAATATTGAAATAAAAGGAAAATGATCAGGGCCTATTATTCTCCAGTGAGAAGGCATTTCAGGGCTTTACTGGAAGGAAGAAATGGAGGGAGTGAAAGGACACCAGCCCCGCGGTGCTGCAGGGGTCCAAGGAGTGCTTTGCAAAAGGGTCCAGAGAGAAGGGACTTTAGGGGCTCCAAATTCCAATACTGAATTACATTTTGAATTACTGAATTAATTCAGTATTGGAACAATCTCACTAGTTTTCATGATTCGTCTTTGTATATAAGCAGAGAGATAAACCCAGAAGCCCAGGATTTTGTAAGATTTAATGAGGTAAAACCATGTATCATATTTCCCCACATTCATTGTAGTGTTAGCATCTATATTAAATAACAGTCTGAATTCTATTGCATTTCGAGATTTCGGGTAAGCAGTGTCTCCCTTTTCAGGGCCTGTAGTGCTGTTTTGGTGGATGGACGGGTCTGGGAGGTAGGGGTCTCTCCTGGTAGCTGGGGCCCATGCACAGAGGGGGTTTCTCACCATCATCACGTCTCTTCCAGTTCCAGCATTTCCGAGAGAGAGATTGCCGCCCACGTTTTTTTCCAAATTCAGAATTGCTGAGAAGGGCATCGTTTCTGAAACCACATGCAACCTTACAGAGTGCTTCAGCCTGAGCCCTGGGACCTATGTGGTGGTCGTCTCCTCAGGCAGAGAAGCAGTTGAGTTCTTGCTCCAAATCTTCCTAAAGATGCCAGACAGTGACAGGTACAGAACTTCTGGGATTCTAAACGTTTTCTTCTACTTAATTTTATAAAAACACCTTGCATCATTCTGTGCAGCAATGCACTCTGTTAGCAGGGGACACAGCACGGCCCCTGCTCTCGAGAAGCTCAGCACAAGTGGAGGTGAGAGAGTCTGTGGACCAGTAAGTAGACCACAGACAGGATGGGGCCGTTGCTTGACGGATGTGCGAGGTCGTGTGGGAGGACAGAGTGGAGGGATTCCCTTCTGGCAAGAGGGACAGAGGAAGGCTTCTTGGGGGACATGGAATGTGAGCTAGTCCTCGATGGAAAACCTAACAGTGTTTCCCAGGGGAAGGCAGTGCAGGTGGAGGAAAAAGGCATGAGCAGAAGCAGGGAAGTGGGTGAGCATGGGGCTCGTTGAAGAATGAGCGATGTGGTCCGTACACACAGGAAGGCGGTACGTGGCATGCACGACAATTGTCTGAAATTGTGACAGAATGTGGGGTACATCAGGGAGACAGTGAGAGATGGGCCTGAGTGATAGAGTCTGTTGGTGGAGGGTCTTCACTGCCAAGTCGGCAGTCAAGACTGGGATCAACAAGCACACACCCTGCTGGGCACCTCATGCCTTCTTGGCCCCGAGGCAGACATCACTACAGTCATGGCAGTCTTTACAGCTGAGCATGCACGAGGGCTTCTCAGTCCAGCATGCCAGATGGTCACTGTGCCACCATTCAGAGTTGGAACCTAAGACAAATCTTATTTGCCATCCTGGCAATGGGGGTTACGATACACGTATATCTGGTTGTGAAAGGAACAGTTTACAAAACGATTTGAAGACCAGGGAGGGCCGCCCGAAAGACTGGACACGGGGTCACGATGCTCATCTGTCTGCTGACTGCCATGGCTGCCCGCTTCACAGCTTGCTGTGCTGAGGGCTCTCCACGTGTGTCCTTGGCATAGATGCCCAATGCCTGCAGGGGTGCCTGCCACATGTAAGCGTGAGCCTCCTTTGAATAGTGAGCTGGTCATCCTTGTCACACTGTCCCCCTGATTTTCTAGGAACCTGGACGATAATCTCAACCTCAGACCACTGCAGGTAAGTGTGCGGCAAGGCTTGGTTGGCAAACTTCACTGGGTCCTGTCCCCTCCCCAAGAGCTTCTATCCCCTTCCTTCTTGCCTCACCACTGACCAATGAAAGCACAGATACCACAGTGGGCTGGTGATGGCTCAAAGGGGCAGGGATGAGGTGAGAAGACCAGGCCTTGAAGGCCAGGCTGGACCCAACCATCTTCCTTCCACAAATTTCCATTTTCCCATTCCCCAAAAAGGTTTGATCCAATTGCTGGATGAAGCCTCTGTCTCAGATCCAGGTGGAAGGTTTTTGGGCCCTCACCGTATCAGACAGGCAGCCTCCTTCCCCAGAAATTTGATGTTGGCTCTTCTTCCTTAGATCCAGGCAAGTCTTCCAGAAATGGCTCCCAACGAAGCATTTTCTACAAATACGCTCAGCAGGTACAGTACTTAGCATGACGGCGAGAGGCCCTACATAGGACGGGTGATGGAGGGGCCGGGGGAAGGAAACCTCTCCCAGGTCCTTATCAGGATAGAGAGAGGAAGATGACTTGATGGGTGGTCATGTCAGCCTCTCTCCCTGGATGTCCAGAACTGATCTGGAGAGACGGGGTGCCCCACCTGGGTGACATCTGGGGTGAAGTGTAGTTTGGAAAGGAAGGGCCTGATTATAGGGGAGTGAGCTTTTTAAATCTTTAAACAAGCAATTGGCAATACCCCTTGAAATCTTTCCTTCTCCTGTTCTGCCACCTCCCACCAACGTTGGCATCCTTCCTCTCTGGAGCTGGCCAGCTTCAGAAAGCACCAACAGCCTTCTTCCTACCAAGCCACCTACGTGCACAGGGGATTTTCTTAGTGGTTTAATAAGCCATTATAAAGAACTCCTTGACTTGTCAGGAAAAAAAACAGCTGCCAAGGGCTCTGCACGATGGGCCTTTTACCATTAGTCGTCATGTCGGTGTGGGAAGCGGAAAGCCGTATAGATGATCTTGTGTACCGTGCCGGCCTCGGGCAGGCAGGGGCCAAGGACAGGAAGATGCGAGGCATTCAGAAGGCTGACAGGGCATTGGTAACCAGGAGGCAGCCCAAAGGGAAGTTATTCAGGTAGCCTGGGCCCAGAGATAAAAATAAGGAGAGATGAAGACTGCAGCTGGCATGAGAGTACATGTTATAGGCAACAGCTCAGTATGAACGTCCTTGAAATCAGCACTAGCCCAGGATTCAGGCCCGCATCTGGGCTGACTCAGAAAGCACTTCACTTGATGCAAAACAGGATCTACTATGGTGAATGTCCCCAGTCTGTGAGCTTCTGAAGGCAGGGATGACATCGTATGCATTCCTTGTCCCCAATAACTATCACTGTCCTTGGCACAGAGAAGGTGCTCAATCAATTTGCACTGAATTAAGACAGATTCATTTCCCCAGAGCAGATGCTCTAGCTAAGGTTACTTCCCCTTAGGTGATCGGCAGGACCAGATTAGGATACCTGAGACCAAGCTTCCTTCAGGGGCAGGTGGCAAAATCCTCAACATGGTCCGTGAACCTGTACCTCTGAAATAAAAAATATAATTTGTCATATGATAAATGGTACAGATTCTCTAATCAGGACTTTTCCAAACAACAACCAAATGTCTTCTCATAGAGGGTAACTGGTAGCCCATATGAGGCTTTTGCAGGAATTAGAATAGAAGAGAGATGGAGCTTTGTGCCAAGGTGCATGGCTCGAGAGTAGAACCCAGACTGGACTCCAACTTCTTTTCACCCCTTGGTGGACACCCTTGAGCAGGACCAACCTGGCATCATTCTGCACAACCTGCAAACTATCCCCAGAGGCTGTGTCCTCAAAAGAAAGTTGAGAGCAAAATATTCGTCCATGTACTCACTCTGTCCTGTCTCCCAGTCTCTTGTACCCCTTTATCAGCCATAGTAGTGGTGGTGGTACCCTAACCCATGGTCCGCCTGTGGGAAAAGGAAGGACACACTTGGCCTTTGGGACAGGCCACATCCATCATCTATCATTCAATCAGCAAACATGTACAAATACCCTAGGATGTTCCAAGACTCTGCTCAGCTTTAGAAAAGCAAAGCATCTGTCCTTAGGCATCTTCCATTGAGGTGGTAGAGGCCAACGTGTGATTCTTTGGGCGTTTTGTTCAGGCAACCTTTATCTCCATTCCTAGCCTCATCTTTTCCAACATTCTGGTGTTTATTGGGCGCAGGGACCAGGTCAGGGGCTGTCCCAGGGTGGGGGATGTGATCCGTGCCCCACAGCTGCTTACATTCTCGTTGTGACGCCATGTAAGCTGGCATTCCTCACCATGGCAACTGTTCTTTATAGTGAGGTACCATTATTCTTTCGAGGAAAAAACTGAGTTCATGGCGGGCACACAACACCAACTTCCCTGATGTAACCACCGAGTGAGACGTTGGAGGGATGACCTAAGGGCCAATTTCAGGTGCTGGCAGGATGTGTTGCACTGGTGACATCACTGGGGGTAATTTTTCCAGCTAAAGGACTCCAGTAAGGACAAACTGTAGGGCTGCTTTTGCTTTCTGCTCTGGGTGGTGAGGCCACCCTGGGGACTGCTTATCTGTTGTCTGTGTGGTGCTGGTTCTCAGAAGACCCCAAGGAGGCACCTCCTTCCGCCTGACCTAGTGCCACTCTACAAAGCCACCCGCTGGGAGCCCTCACTCCAGCTCCTTCTCCCGTGGAAAAGCTTCCCCAGGGTGGTGATGTCCCATCATGCCCTCGGCTTTTTACCAGGCTGGGTGAAAGAGACAGCTGCATGGAGAACAGTTCTGCTTCTCTGTCAAATCGTCACGGAATCTGCTGCCTGAAAAACTGGTCAGTGTCCCCAACAGAAAAGTGAAGGCGGTTAACACCTTCAGAAGTTCAGGCCAGGAAAAGTTTCTCTCCCCTCAACCTCAGCTGCTTCCCGTTTTTTATCCGAGGAAAACCATGATGTCTCCCTTTCTGCTTCTGTGGCTGGGAAGACTAATGCTACGTTATGTGCTCAATTAGAGCAACTTGTCTTAGCCTGGATTCCTGGTGTTTTTATCTCCCCTCAACACACACACACACACACACACACACACACACACACACACACACACACACACACACACACACACACACACACACACACACACACACACACACACACACACACACACGTCATGTTTTCTCTCACTTCCTTTCTGGAAGCAGATGGGGGAACACACCTGCAGGGCTGAATTGATCATTCAACAATACTTCTGAGGGGCTCCCAAGTGCCAGGTATGGTGGGGAGGAAGCAAACACAGCTTTCACCCCAGTAATGAATAAAGAGAGAAATGCAAGGTGACCCACACCAGGTATCAAATGTCAGGAGTAATCAGCACTACAGATGTTCAGGAAGGGAGGTATCACCAGGACCTGGAGCAATCAGGAAATGCTTCATGGGAATTCCCTGGTGGTCCAGTGGTTGGGACTCCACGCTTTCACTGCCGAGGGCGCGGGTTCCATCCCTGGTCAGGGAACTAAGATCCCGCAAGTCATGCTGCGCAGCCAAAAAGAAGGGAGGGAGGGAGGAAGGAAGGAAGGAAGGAAGGAAGGAAGGGAGGAAGGGAGGGAGGGAGGGAGGGAGGGAGGGAAGGCTTCATGGCAAAGGTGAGATGGGAACTAAGTGCTCAGAAATCCCAGTGCTTTTACAGTCAGGCAGGTGTGCCCCTCTGCTCCTGGGCACCGATGTGATTCCTGCATCCCTTCCTCATTTGGATCAGGGGCTGGACATTGATGCTACCCAGGTTCAGAGCCTTCTCACCCAGGAATTCCTAAAAGGTAAGGACCTGCTGGCCCCAACCCCATCCCCATGGCCACGCCAGTCCTATGCCACCCTCTCTGACATTTCAGTCCTTCCTGTTCTCCCCCTCAGGACCTCCAGGGGACACATTCTCTTTGGATGAGTTCCGGAGCATGGTGGCTCTGACGGATGTATCCTTTGCAGTCATCCCCCCTCCCCCAGCTCTAAGCACCTGTCTGCTCCGTGGGCTTCCCCAGGGGTCTATTTAGGACATTGGGGAACACTTTTCTCACCCTCATTATTTTCTTTCTTGGTTCTAAGGGCTCACCGAAGAGCCTGGGCTTCTGGCGATTCTGTACCAACTCGCTCTCCAGAACCACCACAGCAACAATAACAAAACTTACCACTTATCAGGCGTCTACCGCGTGCCAAGAACTGTACTGATAGATATTTTTTTCCTCGTAATTCTTGCAATAACCCCTGTGATATAAGAAGTATTGTCCCACGATACAATGGAAGAAACAAGGGTTCAACCCAGATCGCACAGCTAGTCAGAATTTGTGCCTGGATTTGAAGTTGGAGTTTTCAGCCTCCAAAGTCTGTGTTCTAACATTATCCTTCACTGCCTTCTTGTAGCACCAATGGGAACTATCTTCCTTACACCCCTCTCCTTACCACTGGAGGAGTCCTCACTATTTATTCCTTGCTCAACAAGCCCCCAGTTCAATAAAGATAACAACCACCAACACTTGTAGAAAACTCTGCGGTCTGCACGGCAGTTACACCCCATTATTACTATTGTGCTGCAGTTGCAGATGAGACTGGGCTGGGACAGTGCAGTGACTTGCCCACGTTCCGTGGCCACAAGTGGCAGGGCTGGAACCCAACCCCGGGTCTCCTGCCTCCCGTCCTGACTTCCACTCTCCCCTGAGCCGTTTCTCCCCTGCCCGCCCCATCTCCCCTCTGGCGCCTCGTGGGCGTATCCCCCAGCTGCTGCCTTGCAACTCTTCCCTCGGGTGTGCACTGTCTCCCTGGGGTGACACGGATCCCCCGGCTCTTTCACTCTTAACAAGGCTCGACTGGGGATGTGAAGCCAGCCATTGTCAAACAAGAGGCCTTCCTGATGAAATCATCAGTCAGGCCCTGTCTCTGCTGGCTGTGGCTTGGAATCACCCAGAGACACTGCTCATCCCTGCGGATGAGTCCAATGGCCCTCGGCAGCCCCACGTCCTGGGGCAGGCAACCCTAGGGGAGGTCATGTCTGCAGGACCCCTGCAAAGCAGACAGGTCTTTTCTACCCTTCCTCTTGCTCACCCACCAGCTCCCCTCCAGTTCCTCAGAGATCCATTCTTTTCATTAGTTTTCATGAAACCCATCGTATGGAGTGACCAGGGCTGACTTGGATACACAGAACGCGGTGCATCCACTGGCGCACACTTAGCGGGTGCACTCGCCTCTCATGCTGCCTCCGGAGTTGCAAGGCGCTCTCCTCCCCCCAGCTGCTCCCCACTCCCCCCTGCCAGGGGCCCCACCCCAACTGGTGAAGGCTGTGTTTGGGGCTCGCTCTCTTCCCCTGGGCGCAAGTGATGTTGGCTCTCCTTTCTCAGGGCTGCCTTCTCCTTCCAATGGATTGTTTTCGCTGTGAAATAAATCTAAGCCAGGTCCCTTTCAGATGCAGCGAGGGCCGGCTGGCGTAGGGCCACATCCAGGTGACGCTGGACTGACTGTGTTGCTCGGTGGTGGGTGGAGCTGCTCCATCCCTGCAGCCCCTCCGCTCACTGCACGAAGGACTGCTTGACTCTCAACTCCCCACCAGCTGAAGGTGAATGGGCGGCTTGACCAAGAGGAGTTTTCAAGGCTGTGGAGCCGTCTTGTTCACTGCCAGGTACCTGCGTGTTCCCTTTTGACGAGCACTCTTATTCTGTCTGGTTTAGCATATGTTTACTGGGTAGCCCGATCCTACACCAGGGTTGAGGGCTATGAAAGAAGAGGAACCTCACCCCCACCCTCAAGGAGGGCCCCTGTTTTGCTTGGGGAGCTGTACACGCACCACTAGAAGGTACGAGGCGAGGCCCGGTCAGGTGGCGGGCTGAGGACGGCTCTAGGAGGCTGGAGGAGAAACGGGTCGCAGTGACTGTAGCTAAAACTGCCAGCTAGCACTGCCCTCGTCATTTCCCTCCGGGCCCACCGCAGCATCCCCTAGGCCGCTGGTTCACCCCATCTCCTTCCCCTCCATCTGCCAGAACACACATCAGAATCACAGCTGTGGTTTGTGGCCTCAGTGTGGCCCCACTGTTGTTCTCAGGACAAAGTCAAAACTCATCAGCTATACATGAGATCCTCTGAGTTGGGACCCACTTTGGGGTCCAGGAGAAGCCCTTTCCCTCATCCCACTCCCTCCATCGGACCCCAGCTATGAGACCCCTTGAACTCAGAGCCTGCCTGATGCCCACCCAGCCTGCGGGTCCAGCCCCAAAACTCCTTCCCCGCGGGGCCTCCCCTGGGGGCCTTGCCCGCCCCCCTAAGACCCAGTTAGTTCCCCTTCAGCTCCTAACACTTGAACCCACAACAATAAAATAAAAACACTTTCTGTTTACATATTATTTATTTATATCACCTAATCCCTGATTGGGGTCATTTGGTGTCTCACCAGGCACTGCAATGGCTTGACAGTCCTCCCATTAGATTGCAGGGTCCTCCAGGGCAGGGATCCCTCATATTCATCCTTTTCCCCAGGGCCTTCCACAGTGTCCAGCACACAGAAGGCACTCAAGAGTTCTGAACAAATGACCGAACGAATGCATGACTGAATGAATGAGTCCGTACCTAATTGAGAACACGCTAAGTCTCTGAACTCACAAAAGCCAACTAAGGCCAGAAAAAAGTTGTTAAGCCGCTGTTTCACAGTGATTGGCTCCCATGAGCTGCCTCAGCTGCACACCTGCTTGGGGGTATTTTGCTTTAAAACAGCTCCTGGGCAACAGCTGAGCCTAGGCGAACATTAGGAGTCCCGGGTTCAGTCCTGCGGTGCTTGCCTGCCTCATTCAAGGCAAGTTACTCACCCACCTGTGTCCTCACCTAGGAAGCAGGAGGAGCCTGAGGGTTAGAGTGAGAATTAGGGAGAGGGAGAAAAGTCTCAGGCAAACAGAGAGCCGCCCTGTACAAAATCGGGGTGTTCAGGTGACTCCACACCACGGCCGTGCTTGGTCCCAGGCGCAATGCTCACGTGCCTTCCGAGCTGCCTACACAGCACTCACTATCGTGCAGGGCACGCTCCTAAACACTTTATAAAGATGTGCTCATTTACTCCTTGCAACGAACCTGTGAGGTAAGTACTGTAATTGGCCCTGTGCTCCAGAGGGGGAAACTGAGGCCTAGAAAGGTTAGGTCACTTGCCCCAGGTTAAACAGCTGGTAAATAGTCAAGCTGGGATTTATACTCAACAATTTGGTTGTAATGTCTGTGCTATTAACCCCACCCTAGGCAAACTCTAGAGAGCTCTCTATCTCCCTAGAAAGTAGGAAGCCTCCTGGGGCGGCAGGAGCCCAGTCTAGGGGGTGAGGAAGAGGAAGGAGAGCAGGTTGGGGGAGCGGGGGGAAGGTGCGGGCCTGGGAGAGGGACCCGCCGCCCTGCACCTGAGGGCCAGGCAGGCAGCTTTATCAAGCAGAGCCCATTCCCCACCCCCCAGCCTCAGCTATGCACCCTGCCGACCTCTGAGCTGGGCCCACTCGTGTTTTAGTGAAGCAGCCTCCAGGGCTGGGAACGAGATTTATCGGGACCTCCCTCTACCCAGCTACCCAGGACATCCTCTTCCAGGTGGACATTGGGACTCACACGGGCTTCTTGCTTTTTCTCCCATATCAGAGTGTTTTCCAGAACTCCCGGAAGAACTCTGGAGTCTTCCCGAGTCTGGATTTGTGGAAGGCCATAAAGGACACAGGTAAAGCAGGCGACCCTTTGAGCCGTGATGACTGGTGGGGTGTGTGTGTGTGTTGCCCTCGCCCCCAGCATGCTGTAGGCAAGGCTGGTAGAGAGGTGCCGGGCAGGGGCGGGGAGAGCAGAGCACAGTCTTTGTGCCCTCCCCTGGTTTGCACTGGGTCCCTGAGCCTCCTGGCTCCAGACGCAGACTCCACCCTCCCCCGCCCGAGTTCTCGCCTGCCAGTCAATTCTCCTGACTGTCTTCTCTCCCCAGCGCAGCTCTAATTGTGTAAAACTGACCCCGCATGGTTGGTACCCCACCAGAAATCTAGCTTGCCTTGAAGATGCTTCCATCTCAGCATCCGGGCCATCAGGGTTAAATACCCACAGGTGGGCTGATGTGCTCTCTTTACAGAGGGTCTGGGGCTAAGTGAAATCAAATGGCCTCTGTCTGCTTCAAGGAAGCAAGAGCTTTCAGTCCTGGGAGAATGATAATAACACCGCAGGGTGCAGATGCTTCATATTTCAGCAAGAACTTGCACTCACGTCACCTCATTTGATTGTCTCAACAGCTCTGGAACTTGGGAAGGACAGGAGTCATTATCCTCACTGTACCCATGGGGGAAATGGCTCACAAAAAGGGTAAGTCAGGAAATTGCCGCCTTCCTGAATAAAATGTAAAATCAGGCTCCCGCAGGTCGCCTGCTGGAGGGGCAGCCTCCATGGGTCTCCCTCCCAGGGGCTCTCAGCCTGTTGAGCAGGTAGAAACCTGAGCTGCCGCCCGCCCCGGCTTCAGCCTCTATCCTCGCCTTACGTTTTCACAGCCGAGGGCTGTGGTTCTCACACTTGCGTCAGGACCCCCCGGGGCTTGTGAAAGTGCAGATGGTGAGCCTCACCACCTGCCCAAAGTTTCTGCTTCAGGAGGACTGGGGTGGGGCTCAAGAATTGGCCCTTCTGACAAGTTCCCTAGTGAGGCCAAAGCTCCTGGTCTGGGGAATCACACTCTGAGAACCACTGAATGGCCAGTGAAAGGTGAAACCTTTAAAGGAGAACCTCACTAATGACTCCAGAATAATAAAAGGGAGAAAGAGAATAGTTGGAATTTGGCTGAAAAGCTGGCAGGGGCCAGTCCGGTAACTGAAAGGGGCAACAGAGCTGATGTGATTTGAGGGGGCAATTTGAGAACATGCAAGCTGCAGAGGCATGCCCTATCTAAAGGCATTCAAATTCACATTTTATTAGCTCTGCAGGAGAAACCAAACGTGTTTCTGGCTGTATGGGGCCCACAGGCCACCAGGCTTGTCCCCTTGATGGATGGTTTGGTGTACAGTGTTCTGCTGGCTCACCGGGGTGCACAGGCCCCCCTGGTTTTCAGTCTGCCGTTGTTGGTTCTGTGGTCAGTGCCCCCCTGGAGCTCACAACTAGACATGCACGATCACAGGACCCAAAGAGGGTGAGGCAGCTCTCTCCCGTCCACCTGAGGCCACCACCTGAGCTCTCTGCTCTGAGGACAGGACCACCCCAACTCCCGGCCTCCTCCCCGCTCACAGGCTCCCCCTGTGTCCCAGACTTCCTCGCAGGGATCTCCGTCACCACTGAGCGGCTGGATGTCATGAGACTCCGCTATAGCGACAGCACAGGCGGGGTCAGCTTCCCCAGCCTGGTCTGCGTCCTGATGCGGCTTGAAGCCGTGACAAGTAAGTGTCACCCCGGGGCCATCCTGGAGACCTTCACAGTGACCAAAGGACACAGGAGGGGACCAGGAATGCGCTCTGGCCCCAGGCCTGGGCTCGTCCCAAGGGACAGAGCCAATGTTAGCCTGTGTGATGATGTAGTTGCCTGGAGTCCCCAGCCTCCCTTCTGCACCCTTTTCTCCCCAGGGCATTCCCCCACCCCAGGTCGCTCATTTCCTCATCACCCTACTAGCACCTCTCTCAGGGACAAGGTTAAATCGCTGTGGCCCCTCTCTCTGAATAGGCCCCTCAGTTTAAACCTATTCTTTTTTTTTTTTTTAAAGAGTGATCTTTTTTTTTTTTTTAATTATTTATTTTTGGCTGTGTTGGGTCTTCGTTTCTGTGCGAGGGCTTTCTCTAGTTGCGGCAAGCGGGGGCCACTCTTCATCGCGGTGCGCGGGCCTCTCACCGTCGCAGCCTCTCTTGTTGCGGACCACAGGCTCCAGACGCACAGGCTCAGTATTTGTGGCTCACGGGCCTAGTTGCTCCGCGGCATGTGGGATCTTCCCAGACCAGGGCTCGAACCCGTGTCCCCTGCATTAGCAGGCAGATTCTCAACCACTGCGCCACCAGGGAAGCCCTAAACCTATTCTTTAGTCATACAACGAATGGTTTGATCGCTGCTGAAGTGTTGCACACACAGCGAGTAGGTGGGAGCAGGAGGTCCCCCCCAAGGCCTCAGAAATCCAGCGATGTAGGCCAGAGGTTTTGACACTTTTTAGCAGCACACCCCTTTGTTTAAAATGACATTTCACGTGAAACCCCAAGCCACAATATAGCTCCAAATGGAGCTGTTGTGGTTGAGGTCGAAGTGGGATCTGGCCTCCACTCACGTCCTTGCACCGCCCCTGCCATGTGGCACTAACCCCACAGCTCTGAGGCAGGCAGTTAACAAGGTGGAGAGAGCAGAGCGCCGGGAGGGTAAAGGAGAAGCCAGAGGCACAGTCTTGCTCCAGGGAACTCGCAGCTGGACAAGGAGGTGCCCCGAGATACCTGCTAAAACAAGCCCCCGCATCCCCACAGCCAAGTGTGGAGAGTACAAAGTGCAAGGAAGCTGCAGGGGGCAGGGGCGTGTGGCGCAGAGCAGTCAGGGGGCTGTTTTGAGGGCTGAGCCTGAGCTGTCCCATGTTTGGCTGGAATGGAGGGGAGACCGAGCACACTCCAGGGCTTCGCACAGAATCACCACGTTGGCTTTCATCGCACGTGGGCCCAGGCCTGTCCTGATTCTTCTCCTCCTCTTTACCCTAGAAGCGTTCCAGAACCTCTCCGAGGATGGAAAAGGACTCTACCTGACAGAAATGGAAGTGAGGTACCTTCCCCTCCCAGAGACAGGGCACAACCCCAGGCTACCTCTCCTCACCTGATTCCAGGGGGCATTTCTCTCTCTGAGGTTATTGAACAGTCTGTCAAAGGCCAGCCAAGCTGCCGGCCCCCCTGCCTCCAATTACTGCCTTTATATATTGCTGGCTGCCAAGGCTGCTTTAGGATCCTGGCAGACAGATTTTATTTTTTCCAATAGCTTAATAAAGCAGAGGATTGTGTGGGAGTCATAAATCCAAGAGGGAACTAAGGAACACCTGCGGAGCTCACTGGTTTTTAAAACTTATTTATTTTATTTATTTATTTTTGTCTGCATTGGGTCTTCATCGCGGTGTGTCGGCTTCTCATTGCGGTGGCTTCTCTTGCTGCAGAGCACAGGTTCTAGGCGTGCGGGCTCAGTAGTTGTGGCACACAGGCTCAGTAGTTGTGGCTTGCGGGTTCTAGAGTGCAGGCTCAGTAGTTGTGGCGCACGGGCTTAGTTGCTCCGCAGCATGTGGGATCTTCCCGGACCAGGGCTTGAACCCGTGTCCCCTGCATTGGCAGGTGGATTCCTCACCACTGTGCCACCAGGGAAGCCGCATGAGCTCACTGTACATTAAACTTACTCCCAGTGAGTTTTTAGAAGGAGCCTCCTGGCCCAGCCAGCTGGTTGACCTCAGCTGTCCCTCTCAGTGCCCGGCTATTCAGGGAGCCTGGAAGATATGCTGTAATAGAGGGCCGAGACCTCCTGCTTGGGTTGGAATTAGCTGGAAAAGGTTGATGAGACTAGACTGAGATCTTTCAAGGGAAGAGGGTACCATTTGCCCTGCTCTGTGTTAAGCTAACTAGTTTAAAGTTGGGTTGTAACGAGGATGCTTATTTCTGACTGGATGAACCTGGTGATGTACAACTGAAGCCAGGAGGAGCGCAGACCCCAGAGCCCAGGTAAGACGACGCAGCTTTAGAATCATTTCCTCCCAGGGGCACAATGCATCTTCCCCTCCAGGAACTGCACACAAGACTCTCTCCCTGGGGGCAGCCTCCCCAGAGATTGCAGAGCCCTTCTCTATGTGAGCCAAGGCTCAGCTGCTTGGCCCATGAGTTTCAAGGCCAATGCTGCAGATTTCATCCAAGTCATGTAGGACAAGGGGCATCCATGAAAGAGTGTGGCCTGGAGGTTATGAGGGAGGGATTTAGAATTCTTTTTTAAAATTTCTTTTTATTGAGATGTAATTGACATTTAACACTGTGTTGATTTTAGGCGTGCCACATAATGCTTTGATGTATGTATGTATTGTGAAACGATTACCATGACAAGTTTGGTTGTCACCTCACATAGTTACAATTTTTTTCTTGTGATGAGAACTTTTACAATCTACTCTCTCAGCATCTTTCAAAGCTACAACACAGTATAGTCACCATGCTGTATGTTAACAGCCCCAAAACCTCTGTATCTTATAACTGGAAGTTTGCACCTTTGGACCACCTTCACCCATTTTGACCAACCCCCTTACCTCCCACCAGTGGCAACCACTTTGTTCTCTGTATCTATGAATTCAGTTGTGGTTTTTTATTAGATTCCACATGTAAGTGAAATCATACAGTATTTGTCTCTCTCTGACTTATTTCACTTAGCATAATACCCTCAAGGTTCATCCATGTTGTCACTAATGGCAGGACTTTCTTCTTTTTTATGGCTGAATAATATTCTGTATGTATATATGTATATCACATTTTCTTTATCCATTCGTCTATTGATGGACATGTATCAGTAGGTTGTTTCTATGTCTTGGCTACTGTAAATAATGCGGCAATGAACAGGAAGGTGTCTGTGTCTTTCCGAGTTAGTGTTTTTATTTTCTTTGGATAAATACCCAGAAGTAGAATTGTTGGATCATATGATAGTTCTATTATTAATTTTTTTTCAATTAAGTGACCATTTATTGAATAACACCTATATGAGAGGCACTGTGCTGGGCTCCAGGGATACAGAGATAAATAAAATTCACATGGTTTCTGCCCTCAGTTCCTCACTGTCTAGTGGGAGAGATAGTCTTATAACAGGAAACTACACTCTAATATACAAGATGCAATGAAAGAGGCTTGGGTGCTGTATGGACACTAAGGGGAGTTCTTCAGATGAGTTCAGCTTTGGATATGGTGATGTGCTTGTGGAACACCCATATGGAGATCTCCCATTGACAGCTGAACATACAGGTCTTTAGGGAAATCAAACTTGGTCATTGCCCTGGAGGGTCTTGCTATGGAGTGAAAGAGACAGAAATGTAAATACGGACTATAATAGATCAATTGCAATACTCTGTAGTGAAGGCTAACACAGAAGTTCACGCAAAGATGATGGTACAACTAAGTTGGCCTGGAAGTTGTGATGTCTCTCTAGGAGACAGCCTAGGAGCTGAGTCCAGAATGATTAGGAGTTGTTATCCAATGTTGTGGGCTCTTGATGAGGTCACCGTTCACATGGAGTACTTTGGATGGACTGAGCGAGACTTCAAGGCAGAAGGACATCACCAGCTGGGCAGTCAGCGGGCAATGTGCAGGCAGATGGTCATGGGAGGCCCTCCTCTGAGGGCAAGACCCACAGCTCACAGTCTGCCTTGACACAAGTAAAAGGTGGCATGCTGTGCCCACTCCAGTGGTGGGTGTGTCTGAGTTGGTTCGGTGTCCTGTGGAGAGTGGACACCCAGAGCCTATTACAGATTTTTTAAGGAAACTCCATACAGTTTGCCATAGTGGCTGTACCAATTTACATTCCCACCAACAGTGCACAAAGGTTCCCTTTCTCCACCTCCTCACCAACACTTGTCTTTTTGATGATACTCATTCTACCAGGTGTGAGGTGATACCTCATTGTGGTTTTAATTTGCATTTCCCTGATGATTAGTGATGTTGAGCACCTTTTCATGTACCTGTTGGCCATCTGTATGTCTTCTTTGGAAAAATGTCTATTCAGATCCTCTGCCCATTTTTAAATCAGATTGGGTTTTTTTTCTATTGAGTCATATGAGTTCTTTATATATTTTGGATATTAACCCCTTATCAGATATTTTTATTTCCTTCAGTGTTTCATTCTTTTCCCAACCTTGCCCTTTGCCTTTACTGTCTGCCCAGCCCTGGGTTAGTTACCTCATTCTTGATCCTTCATGTCTTGGCCCCATTGGGTTTCCATAGTATTTATTCATGTAAACCACCTCCCCAATCATAACATTCAAAACACTGTTTTGTTGCTGTTGCTCACTCCTTCCTTTTTTTTTGTAGAGCCTTATTGAAATATAATTCACGTAGCATACAGTTTACCCATTCAAGGTACACAGCTCAGTGGTTTTCAGTACAGTCACAGAGCTTGGCAACCATCACTACAATGTAAGTTTAGAACATTTTTCATCACCACAAAAAGAAACTCCATGCCCATTAGCAGTCAAGTCCTATTTTTGCCTCATCCCTTAGGTTCTAGGTGACCACTAATCTACTTCTGAATCTATAGATTTGCCTATTCTGGACATTTTGTATCATTTGAATCATGCAATATGTGGTCTTTTGTGACTGACTTCTTTCACTTAACATAATATTTTCAAGGTTCATCCAGGTGGTAGCATGTATTAGTACTTCATTCCTTTTTAGTGCCAAATAATATTTCATTTTGTAGGTATACCATATTTTATTCATCCATTCATCAGTTGATGGGCACTTAGGTAGATTCTACTTTTTGACTATCGTAGATAATCCTGCTATGAATGTTTGTGTACAAGTTTTTGCATGGATGTATGTTTTCACTTCATTTGTATACTTAGAAATGGAATTGCTGGATCGTATGGTAACTTGATGTATAACATTTTGAGCAACTGCCAAACTGTTTTCCAAAGCAGCTACACCACTTTACATTCCTACCAGCAATAAATGAGAGTTCCAATTTCTCCACGTTATCGCCAACACTTTTTTTAATTGAAGTATAGTTGATTTACAATACTGTGTTAGTTTCAGGTGTACAGTATAGTGATTCAGTATTTTTGCAGATTATATTCCATTATAGGTTATTACAAGATAATGGATATAATTCCTTGTGCTATACAGTGTATCCTTGTTGCTTATCTATTTTGTATATAGTAGTTTTTATCTGTTAATCCCAGACCCCTAATTTGTCCCCCCCCCCAATTCCCACTTCCCACTTCCCTTTGGTAACCACAAATTTGTAACCACAGACTCTATGTCTGTGAGTCTGTTTCTGTTTTGCATATATATACATTTATATTATTTTTTAGATTTCACATATAAGCAATATCATATAGTATTTGTCTTCGTCTGACTTATTTCGCTAAGCATAATATTCTCTAGGTCCATCCACATGGCTGCAAATGGCAGAATTTCCTTCTTTTTTATGGCTGAGTAATATTCCATTGTATCTATACCACACCTTCTTAAGCCAGTCGTCTGTTGATGGGCACTTAGATTGCTTCCATGTCTCAGCTATTGTAAATAGTGCTGCTGTGAACATTGTGGTGCATGAATCTTTTTGAGTTAGAGTTTTCATTTTTTCCTGATAAATACCCAGGAGTGGAATTGCTAGAGCATATGATAGTTCTATCTTCAGTTTTTTGAGGAACCTCCATACTGTTCTCCATAGTGGCTGTACCAATTTACATTCCCACCAACAGTGTATAAGGGTTCCCTTTTCTCCACATCCTCTCCAACATTTGTTATTTGTAGACTTTTTGATGATAGCCATTATGACAGGTGTGAGGTGATACCTCGTTGTGGTTTTGATTTGCATTTCTCTAATAATTAGCAATGTTGAGCATCTTCTCATGTGCCTATTTGCCATCTGTATGTCTTGTTTAGAAAAATGTCTATTGAAGTCTTCTGCCTATTTTTTATATTGAGTTGTATGAGCTGTTTGTATATTTTGGATATTAACCACTTGTCAGTCACATCATTTGCAAATATTTTTTTCCATTCCATAGGTTATCTTTTCATTTCCTTTGCTGTGCAAAAGCATTTAGTTTTGCTTTTATTTCTTTTACCTTAGGAGACTGATCCAAGAAAATATTCGTATGATTTATGTCAAAGAGTATTCCGGCTATGTTCTCTTCTCGGAGTTTTATGTGAGCGAATGTTCTAATCTCATTGTTTTACATGTGGCTGTCCAGTTTTCCCAGTGCTAGTTGTTGAAGAGCCTGTCTTTTCTCCATTGTCTATTCTTGCCTCCTTTGTCGTAGGTTAATTGACCATAGGTATGTGGGTTTATTTCTGGGCTCTCTCTTCCGTTCCATTGATCTATGTGTCTGTTTTTGTGCCAATACCATGCTGTTTTGATTATTGTAGCCTTGTAGTATTGTCTAAAGTCTGGAAGCATTATACCTACAGCTTTATTCTTTTTTCTCAGGATTGCTTTAGCAATTTGGGGTCTTCTGTGGTTTCATATAAATTTTAGGATTTGTTCTACTTCTGTGAAAAATGTTCTGGGTAGTTTGATAGGGATTGCATTAAATCTGTAGATTGCTTTGGGTAGTATGGTCATTTAAATAATATTAATTCTTCTAATACAAGAGCATGGGATATCTTTCCATTTCTTTAAATCATCTTCAATTTCCTTCATCTCGCCAACACTTTTCATTGTCTTTTTTATTATAGCCGTCCTAGAGGGTATGACGTTATATCTCATTTTGGTTTTGATTTGCAGTTCCCTGCTAGCTCATGATGTTGCGTACCTTTTTGTTGTTTATTGGCCATTTGTATATCTTCTTTGGAGAAATGTCTGTTCAAATCCTTTGTCTGTTTTTAAAATTGGGTTATTTATCATTTTGTTTCTGAGTTGTAAGAGTTCTTTATATATATATTCTAGTTACCAGTCCCTTACCATATATGTGATTTGCAAAAATTTTCTCCCATTCTGCAGGTTGTCTTTTAAGTTTCTTGATGATACCATTTTCAGAGTTTTTAATTTTGATAAAGTCCAACTTATCTATTTTTTCTTTTGTCACACTTTTGGTATTGTATCTAAGAAATAATTGTCTAACCCAAGATCATGAATATTTACTCCTATGTTTTTCTCCTAAGAGTTTTATAGTTTAGCTCTTACATTTAGGTCTTTGATCCATTCTGAGGTAATTTTTGTATATGGTGTGATGTAAGGGGTCCAACTTCATTCTTTTCCTGTATATCCAGTTGTCCCAGCACCATTTATTAAAGAGACTATTATTTGCCCCATTTTGTTGTTTTGGCACACTTTCCAAAAACCAGTTTATCATAATGTAAGGATTTATTCCTGAACTTTAAATTCTATCCCATTATCTTAATGTTTGTCCTTTTGACAGTACCACACTCTGTTGATTACTATAGTTTTGTAGTATGTTTTGAAATCAGGAAGTGTGAGTCTTCCAACTTGGTTTTCTTTCTCAAGATTGTTTTGGTGACTGAGTTCCTTGCATTTACATATGAATTTTAGGGTCAGCTTGACAAACTCTGCAGAAAATAAAGGCAGCTGTGATTTTTATGGCAATCACATAAATCTGTAGATCAATTTGGGAAGTATTGCCATCTTCACAATATAACATTTTCTGATCCATGAACATGAGATGTCTCTCCATTATTTTTAGATCTTATTTAATTTCTTTCAACAATATTTTGTGGTTTTCTGTGTAGAAGTCCTGCACTTCCTTTGTTAAATTTACTCCTAAGCATTTTATTCAATTTGGTGCCATTATACATAATTTCACTGTTAGCTTGTTCATTGCTAATGAATAGAAGTAAAATTGATTTTTGTATGTTCTGCCACCTTTCTGAACTTATTTCTTAGTTCTAATAGTTTTTTAGGGGATTCCTTAGGTTTTATATATATAAAATCATGTCATCTGCAAATGGAGATAGTTTTATTCTCTCCATTCCAATCTGGATGACTTTTATTTACTTTTCCTGTCTAACTGTCCTGGCTAGAACTTCTAATACAATGCTGAGTAGAGGTGGAGAAAGCAGACATTCTTGTGTTCCTGATCTTGGGAGAAAACTCCCAAGTGTTTCACCAATAAGTATGATGTTAGCTGTGGGTTTTGTTTTTTGTTTGTTTGTTTGTTTTGGCCGCACCACACAGCATGTGGGATCTTAGTTCCCTGACCAGGGATGGAACCTGCACCTCCTGCAGTGGAAGTGCAGAGTCTTAACCACTGGACCGCCAGGGAAGTCCCGCTCTGGGGTTTTTGTAGATACCATTTGTCAAGTTGAGAAAGTTCCCCTGTATTTGTAGTTTGCTAAGTCAGCACACTTTTAATTACTTTCTTGATGTCTGTATTCCCTGCTACACTGTAAGCCTAGGTATGTCTTATTTGTTGCTATCTCCTTAGCATGTGGAGAAACCACTCAGTAACGATTTCCAAAATGACTGAAAGAAATTGTCCTTTCAGGTTTGTGTCTTCCTTTGTTTTGTTCTCCTCCCAACTTTTGTAAATGGGATGTAAATATTGTTAAAATTGTAAATATTGTCAATATTGTCTTAAACCCACATCTTCCTGCTAGTTCAGCTATTTCTGTTTTCTTCCCCATTGGGATTACCAGAGAGCAGATAGTTAACATTATCTTGTTATAATCTCCAATACATCATGACCTATATTCTTTTATAAAGGCTATTGTCTGACCCATTGATCCTCTCACTCTTCTGAAATCTGCTTTCCGAAGTCCCAGGAACATTTCAACTCTGGCCAACATTCCCTTACTCTGCTATTACAAAGTCAGAGTTACTTTCTTCCAGGATTCCCATCACTCCCAGGTTCACTGTTGGCCAACACTCAATCCAGAGGCGGATTCCCTCGCCTCGCTCATTTGGTCCTCCGTGCCAGGAAGCATTCACGGGAACTAGTGAAGGCCTTGTCAGATGAGCTATGTGAGCTTCTCCCCAGAGACTTGGGGTTGCTGAAGCCCCTCCCCAGTCTACCCCTGCTGGGCTGCTTCCTACAAACTGTGTACAAGAAGCTTCTACCTGCCGTTGGACTCACCAGGAAAGCTGGGGTGTACTCCCATTGTGAGAACATTTCTGTTCCTCTCTCTCATCTTCATCCCATCTGCTCTCCTCTGACTTAGTAAACTACGATCTTAAAACCAACCAGACAACTCCTCTTCCTCCCCCTTCATCATATCTGTTTCTTTTGAACAAAGCACACACTTTGGTTGTCACACTGGGGGCAATGTTTACGTTAAAATTGTTTAAAAATACTGAATTCTTACTTTAACTAATGCTAATACTCCGTGCTTTGGTGTGTGGTCCTTGGGCATTTGAGGCTATGTTGATCTTAACTGATTTCAGAGTCTAGAGGTTTTGTACACTGCAAGTCACACCCTGCTGAGAGTTTGTCTAGCTGATGTCATCTACATTCACGTTGATCTACTGTCAATATGGCAGTAAAGTGCCTTATTCTAACAAAGTTAGTGTTTAGAACAATTTCCCACTATGCATAAATAAAGTGTCTGGAGGAATGAGCCACCTCTTCCTACTCTGCATGAGGGTGAAATATGGGCAGCGGTGGCCCTGATCCTGCTGATTTACCAACAGCAGTTTTCACAAGAGTGGGTTTGCTTCTATCCTAATAAATCCGTCTCTCCAGCCTTCAGACCAAAGAAATTCTTTCTGAGAGCTGAGAGTCTGGATTTGCCTCTGGTGTTAGGAAAACTCCCCACCTCCTTTGGCAAACATACACCTGGTGATTACCAGGCACCTTTCACACCTAGGACGTGCAGCTTTCCAGAGCTAGCTTTTAAAGAGAAATGTATCCAACTAGGACAATAGCATGAAAACTCCAAGGATATAAATGAAGATGGAGAAAGAGTTGGAATCCAGGAAACAGGACATCCAGCACTATATCCTTCACTCACTACAGAAGTCCTAAGGCCAGAGCTGCAGAGCTGAACAAGAGAGCCAGAAGCCCAGCAGGGAGCAGGAAAAGTGACCTATGGAAAAAAAGGAACCAGTAGTTTTATCTAATCGCTTAATCATGGGGAAAATAGCGTTCAGAAGGATTTTGAATTTCTGCTGGAGGGTTGGAAGAATTGTTAGGATAATGACATAGACCAAGCAGATTTTTGAAATGAGGTAATTGTTAACTCCTGGAAGAACAAAGACTTCCTAGAAGAAAGGAAATATGAACCTAGAGTTTTTCTTCACTCAGCAGAATAAAATAAAAATTGAGTATTGATTTAACAAAAAAATGTGACATAATATATTAGAGAATGGAGGGAGAGAAGATACAGGCATGAAAGTGGGGTTAGGAGCACCCCAGCCCCATCTTCCATCATGAGGAGTCAGTAGCCATTTAAAATTGGTAAGTCAAGGGGTAACCATATAAAATATTATTTAGAAGTAAAGAGTTCAGAAGAAAGAGTTTGGAGAGAGGAATTTTGGATAGGAATGGGGCAGGGGACTGCTGTTTTTTCTTCATGCTTTGTATGAATGTCTTGAATTTTTTAATTATGTACCTTGGGCTGGACCTTTATGAAAAATAAATAAGCAAACTAGCAAATAATCTGAGAGACAAGAGTTTAAGACTCAAGAGAAGAGGAGGGAGACAGAGAAGAAGAGTTGAGGTGGCTTCTTTACCAGGTAGGCAGGAAAGATGTTTGATTATAGTTGTAGAAAAAAATGTCTATGCAGGAATATCACTTGAATCCAAGAGACAAGCCTTTGAGAAAAGCCACTCTTCCCCACGGGTCCACAGCCAGCAGACCAGAGCTCAGCTGGACCAGAGGACAGAGTTGTAGTTATTCTAGCTGCCCCTCTTCTCAGCCCTTCCATCCTGTCCAAGGGGTCAGAGGAACTGACTTCCCCTCCACTTTGCTGCAGGCACTCAGGTGCTAAATGGACTATGGTTTGTGCTCAGACAGGGCAGAGTAGGTGGGTAGGGTGCCTCTGGGGAATTTTGAAGAATAAAGTAGGGACATTGCCATCCATTGGAGCCATGGGTGTGATGGAGCTGGTCCAGCCTTGCCAGTAGGTGGTACAAGTGCTCCCTCTGTTGTCTGGTGGACCTGAACAGTATCTGTGGGAATGGGGCCTGGCCTCTGTAGTCACTCGAAGGAAAAGCTTCTTTACTCACCCTGGACCTTTTGCATTTGAGCATCTGTGTCTTTCTCTAGGACAAATTCCCAGTGATGACTCAAGAGTCTGGCTCTTGTTCCATTGGGCTGTGCTGCCCCCGTAGGTGTGATACATCAAAGCCTGCCCTGCTTGGAACACAGTCAAAGCTGCCTTCGAGGATTCTGGGCCAGGTCCTCAGCTGGGTGAAACTCTGGTTAGCCCAAGGTCATAGAACAGGTCATCTGAATACTTCAGAACCCCAGCCTGGAATCCCAGGAGAATGAAGCAGAAGATGATCCCTCGTGGGAAAGCAGGGGAGAAGCTGCATCTCGGTTCCCCTCCCATCAACCCAATCATTTCTCAGTCTGCCCACCCACAGGGTGCTGTGCGTGACATGGGAACGGTCCGTTGGGTGTTTGCAGAATTAATCATACTCTCCGATATCTGAATCCTGTTTCACAGCCAGGTGGCAAAATAAAGGTCTTCAACTCTGTGACAAATAGGATCTTAGTTCTGGATGAAAAAGACCTTTGGGGAAGGGGAAATCCAGCCAGCAAGGTGGACGCCTCCCTCGTTCCTAATCCATAAAATGGTCATCAGAGAGCTCTAAAAGATCATGCCCCACCGGAGTACAGAAGAGGGTCCAGAGAGTGACCAGGCCAGACCCCGCTTAGGAGACTGACATTTGAGAACTCATTCCTAGAAGCATTTCTCCAGTGAGGGAATCCTAGCAAATGCGTGTGTCAAGAGAATAGGAGGGCAAGAAACTGCCAGAGTGTGACCTTTCTGAGAAGAAACCATCAGAAGGTTGATGGCATGGGCAGGGGTGCGCCATCATGCAAACGCCCATACTCAGGTACTAAGTTAGCATTTGGAGATGGATGCATCCTGGTACACGGAACAAACACACCGCCAACTGACCTGCCTCTCACAGGAACTGCTGCAAAGTGTTTGCAATCATTTCAGTAGCATAGCAGGGTCAGACACACAGCATAGCTTGGGCCACGTCATCGGGCCTCCTGGCCCTGTGCTTGGCTAACCAGGATAGATGGCCATGGTTATCAGCATGGACTTCAGAGGTAGACAGAGCTAATGCCTGAAGACCCCAAGTCCTGGGCTATCAGACTGCCCTCTTACGTAAGATTTTCTGCATGCAAAACACTGGTCCCGACTGGTCAACACAGACTCTGCTTTAAAAAATGGACAGCTCAAAAAAATGAATGGGCTTCTTTGGCAGGACTCAGAGATGACCTTCACCTGTACCTCCAGGTAGAAAGTCCAACACACCTGCACACTTTGCTGCTCCAGCCACATGCATTGAAACCCAAGTCCCCTGACTCAGTGACTGTGCACTCTGCAGCAGCTGGGCCTAGGCAGCCCCCAAGTGGAGGAACACAAAGGACAGGCCTGCTTCCCCAGAGCTGGAGGTTACCCTGGTGAGAGTGGGCATCTGAAAGTGCACATGTGTACACAAACACACACACCGGGGAAACCCAGGCCCAGAGAGCAGCTCTACATGCAAACCCAGTGGTTTGTGGTGACATCAGTCATTGCTTCTCCCTAGAACAGAAATAGGTTCCTTGGTTCTTGCCACCTCCAGGCCCAATGGGGACAGAGGCAGGATTACAGCGGAACAGTGCAGCACATGTCATGCCTGTGCTTTCCCTCTTCCCTCCCCCGTCCCCTGTGCTCCATCAAGGGCCCTGACCCACTAGGACAGAATCCAGGAGGACCTCAGATATAGCCAACTCAGTTCAACGAGGGGTTTTCCAACCTCAAAAAATGTTCAACTCACCTATGTTTTAAATGAAGAATGGAGATAATATAACTTATCCAAATCTAAACATTTAAAACTTTCAGTTTCATATAATAGCCAGTTAGGAGGAAGGGCTGGGAATAGGGGAAGGGCAGAGAGTGTGGAATAGAAGAAAAGGTTAAGTGGAAGGGAAGGACGGAGAGTGTATCAGGCAGCATCAGGCAAGAAAATAGGAACCACTCAAGGTATATCATAAAGGACGTATTTAACACAGGGAGTGAGTTGCTCACAAAGTTGTTGGATTGGCTGGAGGAGCACAGGCCAGACACAATCACCACCAACTCCCAGGTTCACCACTAGCTTTCAGAGAACCAAGAAGCTGCTGCCGCCGCCGCCACCCTCTCCAGATACAACAGGGAGCGGCCAGAAACGGTCACAGCTGCCTGCAGGCCTAAGCAGGTGACCTGCAGGACAAAACCTCACATCTGCTGAAGCCCACGTGTCTGCCCACCCTGCCAGAGGCAGAATAATAAGGCTCTGCCTCTCTGCTGCCTTTCAAATCATAAGTGCATCTCACTGGTGGGACTTAAAATATATCTGGGACTCTTCTAAAGGTAGTTCTCAGGCTTCCAGCCCCTGCCAAATGGAGAGGGTATAGAAAGGGGGTATAAAGAGTGTCAGGTGCCAACAAACAATAGTCAGCACAGGGGAAAGAGAAGAATGGGGGGAGAGGGAACGACAAGCAGATTGAGATGGAGAACTGGCAGGGAGGATGATTCAGACAGACGGGGGGCAAACAAATGAGGCGTGGCGGGGAGCAATACAGACAAATAAGATAGGAGAGACTGAGGGCAAGACAGCAATCAGGAGATTATGTAACAACCTAAATGGGAAAAGAATTTGAAAAAGAATAGGTACATATATGGGCTTCCCTGGTGGCGCAGTGGCTAAGAATCCGCCTGCCAACACAGAGAACACGGGTTTGATCCCTGGTCCGGGAAGATCCCACATGCCGCGGAGCAACTAAGCCCGTGCGCCGCAACTACTGAGCCTGCGCTCTAGAGCCTGCGAGCCACAACTACTAAGCCCGTGTGCCACAACTACTGAAGCCCACGTGCCTAGAGCCTATGCTTGGCAACAAGAGAAGCCACCTCAATGAGAAGCCCGCGCACCGCAACAAAGAGTAGCCCCCGCTCGCCACAACTAGAGAAAGCCCACACACAGTAACAAAGACCCAATGCAGCCAAAAATAAAAAAATTAATTTATTTAGAAAAAAAAGAATTGATACATGTATATGTATAACTGAATCACTTTGCTGTACACCTGAAACTAACACAACATTGTTAATCAACTCTACTCCAATATAAAATAAAAAGTTAAAAAAAAAAAAACAGAAGGCGGAAGACTGGGATCTATGGACGTTGTTGGGCCTGGTGGCCATAGCCCCAATCATCTGAAATCTGTTGCCAGTGGAAATGCTGACTTGCCCGACACCAATCAGAGTGGTAGCTCTCAAACTTCATTGTGCATAAAAATTAGGAATAACTTTTCTAAAAAACTTCAGAAATTCTGATCCGGAAAGTCTGATGCTAGACCTGGGAATCTGCTTTTTTCTTTTAAAGCTCTCAAGTGATACCTGTGGTCCTCAGGTGACTTTTCAGGACTCACTGCTTTTGCAGCTCCGCTGAATGGTGGAAATGCTCTGGGCTGCAGCAACCAGGATGGCTATGAAATGCCTGATGAATTCAAGCTTAAGGTCTGCTCTGGTCAGAGGCCTCCCGCCACCCCTCCCCCCCCCTCAGCCCCACGCTTGCTGCCCTGGAGGGCTGAGATCCCTCCCCACCACCTCCCAGCTCACTGCTCCCCTCCTTCCAGCTCGCAGAGAACTGATGTCCTAGTTGATTTTTACCTCTAAACAAGCTAATTAAGCAGTAATCCTGGAAGAATCCATCTCTCTGGCAACATTGTTGATTAACCATCCCCCAGCCAAGCCAAAAGTGCTTAATATCCCAGCGAGTGGTCAGTAATGAGTAGAGCAGTGACACTGGGCTGCAGCAGAGCAGGTGATGCCTGAATCTGAGCAGTTAGATGCAGAAAGGGCAGGCGGGCCAACTTTGCAGCCAGGTGGAGGACAGTGGAGAGGAAGATGGATGGGCTTGAGGCTGCACAGGCTGCAGCATCCCTAGCCAGACTCTAGACCATTCTTTCTGAGACTACCGAATGCCCCCGGAGGGTTTCGAAGGTTATGAACAGCTCTGGACCACAGGAGGAGGGCCATGTGAAAGGGGCTCGACAAGGAGACATAATTCTCCAACTTCATAGCTGTGGCAACTGTTTAACTGCCGACTAAGAGAAGACACGGGCAAAACAATAGAATGACTGCATTCAGGGATCAATTTCAAGTCCAGACTGATACATCTTTCTTTTTTTCCACACTTAGACTCTTGTTTTAAACACCCCTCTGTTCCCTTAAAAGATTTACTTTCTTCAGTGCTCAGAAAATAGTCTCGGAACCGAGCAGGATGTGGTGAAACACTGCCCCCTGATGGTCACAGTTGATGCAGCTTCGAAGCATCCACCTTCCAAAGGTTCCTTCCCACTCAAGTACCCAGTGTGGGCTCAGCAAGGAGCCTCCAGCCAGGCCATCTGAGCTGCCAGCTCTGCAGAATTGCCCCATCCTCTGTCTGACCTTGAATTCTCATCTCATTTCTGCCCTTTTTTGGCATAAAGAATGGATGACATTGGTAAATACTCTGTTTTGTTTTGTTTTGTTTTGTTATATTAGAAGATAACAGTTTATTGTTTGAACAAGGGAGTGATATGATGAAAGCAGAGTTTATGGTAGGTTAGTAAAATGTGTGGGATAGATAAGAAGCAAGAGAGTTGATTCAAGGAAGCTAGATAGGAGAACGTGGCAGTTAATATATAAGGGCTTGATTTAGAAGAGAAGACATAAAAATTAAGCATGTAGTCATGAGTCTAAAAGACCCATATCCATGGTGCGCTGTTTCCGTCACTAAATCAGGTTTCACTTATTTTACTCTGTTAGCTATGTCAGTACTTACTAGACTCTATGTTATCATTTAGAAACTGCATCTCTCTCTCTCTCCCCTCCCCCCACCCCCCGAATTCCAGGTAGAATTTGATCTTACTCATGTAAATCTCACTCAAATAGGAGTGCTCCTGGTATGGAGAAGAATTCTGAGTTGGTAAATACTCTTGATCAAGGGAAGGAAACTGACCCCCAGCTGTGCCATTCTGATGGGATCACTGACATGCCGTGTCATCTTATGTCTTGAAGAGTTTCCAATTCTGTTTAGGCACAAAGAAAAGAAAAATAGTTGAGAGTAAGTGCTCAATAGTGTTAAGAGAATGAATGGCTGAGCATGTGTAGTGTGGAGACAGGGAGCATGGTGGAGTGGACAGAGCGCTGGGCAAGGCCTCTGGAGTCTCAGGTTCAAGTCCTGGTTCTGCCTCTGTCCAGCTGTGTGTGCTTTGGGAATGGCCTTCTCTTTCTGGGCTTCCCTTAAAATGAAGGGGCTGACCTTGGAGGTCTCTGAGGTCCCTTCCACGGCACACACTTGGGGAGCCAGAGCCTAAGGATTCTAAGCCACGATCATCATGAAGAGACAGCAATTAGGCAGGAAAAAAGAGCCCCTAACAATGCAGGAGCAACAGCCCTTACTGGGACCCACTCTCTAGGGAAATAAGCAGTGGTCTTTCCCCTCAGCGTGGGAGGTACTACTCCTTTTATGATTTTTCAGCGATGGAAATTTCAAAAGCCTCTTTGCTGTATATTACAGCATAAGGAATATGGTCAATAATATTGTAATAACTTTGTTTTGGGACAGATGGTTGCTAGACATACTGTGGTGATCACTGCATAATGTATGCAAATGTCAAATCATTTTGTAGTTTACCTGAAAATTAACATAATATTGGACATCAACCATATTTCAATTAAAACATTTTTTTAAAAACCATATGCATGGAATGAAAAAACAGTGCCCCTTCACTCACCCAGAGTTGGTCATTAGCTTTGACACTGCCCTGGAAAGGTAGAATTCAGTGCAGCCACGGATGGTGGTGAGACAGTGACACCTCGTGGCCATCTCCACTAATCACAGCCCAGCCCTGCTTCTTGGCACTTGCGAAAGCCCCATCCTTCCTGGGGCAGCATTAACCCTCAGTGAGTGGGAGTGATGCAGGGCCCTGGGTTGTAATCTCAGTCTTGCCACTGCCTCTCTGTCTGACCGTCCTCAGTTTCTTCAAACGGGAGTTTGGTCCTTAAGTCTTTCCCTTCCAACTGCCTTGTTCTCTAGACTTCCACGACTTACGGTGTGTAGTCAGGGATCCTAGGTCCATGCAGTGTGCAGGATGTCCCTACTGGGAAGGCCCCGAGTTCACCACGAGGACCCTGGGGTCCCACCCACGTGATCATGCACGGTCCTGCCACACACCCACCTCCTTGAGACAGCCAGACCATTGACCACAGATGTTCCATCCAAGGCCTGACTCCATCCCGGCTGCCAGCTGCTGAGGTGGGAAAAAGTAACAGAACCAGCCAGAAGGAAACCTCGTTGAGCCAGCTTTCTATTGGGTGTGGGGAGGACTTCACCTGCTCTTGCCCACTTTGGGTACCAGAATCTTGCCCTATTGGTGGGACCCATAGGGTTCACGTATCCCCAGAAACAATGTAGATGGGTTCTTTTTTTTTTTTTAATTCATTGATTTTATTTTATTTTTGGCTGTGTTGGGTCTTCGTTTCTGTGCGAGGGCTTTCTCTAGTTGCGGCAAGTGGGGGCCACTCTTCATCGCGATGCGCGGGCCTCTCACTATCGCGGCCTCTCTTATTGCGGAGCACAGGCTCCAGACGCGCAGGCTCAGTAGTTGTGGCTCACGGGCCTAGTTGCTCCGCGGCATGTGGGATCTTCCAGACCAGGGCTCGAACCCGTGTCCCCTGCATTGGCAGGCAGATTCTCAACCACTGCGCCACCAGGGAAGCCCTAGATGGGTTCTTTTTAATACACTTTCCTCCCTATACTGATACCCCCGTAAGCTGCAAAGAGGAGAAAGTGGGTTGTGTGCTGAAGCTTCTGAACCTCCCCCCAGGCACTCATGATATTTTGGATGGCTGAAGACACAGAGGCTGAGCTTTTTGGGTCTTTCCTGAGTATCACATTATTCTTACCCTAGAAGAACTGGGCTTCCTGCCTCTTGAGCCATGTCCCTTATCACTAGTTTCCGGTCTGTATTTACTAGTCTTTCTCCAAGTGTAATCTCTGAGTGCTGCATGATGTCCGCAGAAGACCGAGGTGCTTTCCAATATGGCTGTGTTCGTGTCACCATCACTCCCTATGGCTTCCCTAGACTGTCCCCAAGAAGTGTACAGTGGTAACACCCAGGAACCCCTTGAAGAGGGAAGTCATTCATTCAGGTTGGGGATGCAATTTCTAGAGTTGCCACAGCTTCTGGTGGTATGTGACAATTTTTCCTTGGCTATTAAAGAGCGTATGTAAAAACACTTTTTTGGAGATGGAGAGCACATGAGCTATCATTTTAAAACACCTACTCTGTATTAATCGGGGTCCAGTCAGGAGACAAAAATCATACCAGCTGTTTGAATAGGGAAAATTTAATATAAAGAATGATTAACTAGTGAAGGGTAGTTACCTACTAAAAGGGGCAATAGAGGACTCTAAGGAATACAGGAATAGGAAATGCAGGAAGGAGCTGCTACCTCTAAGGATAAGGGAGATTACCCAATGATGGAAGGAAGAACTTGGATGAGATTCAGACCACTTTGGAGAGAGTGTGGCTGCAACCCACTGGATGGTGGAGAAGTTCACTGCGGCTCCAGCCAACTGGAGCTGAAGCACAGGAGGTACCCCTGCTGGGAGCCAGAAAAACTCCCTGAGTTTTTCTCCTCTCACCACTGAGAGGTGAAAAAACTCCTCTCACCACTGGGTGAGAGAGCCTAGATGCGCTGGCAGTCACATTGCAGGAAGAAAAAAGGCACACTGGAGCCAGGAAGGGGAGCTCTTCCTCTGTGTGCCTTGTGGTGTCCCCCTAGCACCCTCTACTGTCTATCTGGTAAAGGACAAGTGTTGACAAGGTCCAACTGCAGTATTACAAAGCAGGGCAAGGAAGGGTGAATTTGCAGTTAAAAGCAACAAATTGATAACAGGAACACCTATTCCATGGCAGGCCCTGTGCTTGCATTTCCATCAAGAATCTAGTGTAATCTCAAGCATAATTCCTTGAAATAGATAATAGAATTCCCATTTTAATGTTAAGAGGGTACTGAAAGCTAGCAGTAACCTGAGAAGGACATGCAGCTAATATACGTGGCTGGGCTGGTGTTTTGACTGCTGTGTGTGTGATTCTACAGTCCAGTCTCCTACCGCAAGCTAACGGTGCCTCTCTCTGTAAAGGGTGAAGGGCAGTGAGATCCTGCTCTCCTCCCTTCAACCCTCCTCCTCCATGAACTCACGTAAACCCTCCCAGCATTGCTTCTTGGGATCTCCTCCTGAGAGAGACAGACAGTGAGGCAGATGCCCTGGGGGTGCTCTAAGGCAGTGATTCCCAAACCAGAATCACTGGACGAGCTTGGTGAAAATAGAGGCCCCTGGGCCTCCTCTGTAGGTACCAATTTAATAGATTGGCAGGGGGAGCTGAAATCTGCATTGAACAAACTCCCCGGAAATCCCGATGCTCCGAGAAAGGAACACCAACCTCTCCCCTGGGCTGGAAGCAGCAAGCGAGAAGCTGCCTGGCCTTTGCTGGGGGGAAGGGGACTTCATGCTAACAAGGTCCTCTCAGCCCCAGCGCCCCGCGGAAAGGTCAATATTGATACCTGGCTTCTGAAATGAAAATCAAATAGGACACATGGATCTGCTTCACGGGTGATGAAGTTGTAATGGCTCTCACAGAGGCTGAATTGATTCCTATTTGTCAGCTGGAAAATTGGAAGATGGGCTCCAGGCCCCCTGGCCCCCTGACCTGGCAGTCCTTTAGGCATATTTTCTGGACAGGAGGTATTTCCGAGCTAGAGCTTGCCAGGCAATCCCATCTGGCGCAGGAATAAGAGCCACCAGCTTTTGAGCACCTACCGTGTGCCAGGAACTACGCTCCAATCCTTAAAGCCGCCTGCAAGGGTTAACACCACGACGAGGAGACAGGAAGCTGGGGGTCTGCCCAAGGCCACACAGATACAGGGGCGGAGCTGAAATTCAGGCACGTGTGGGTCTTACTCCAAAGCTGTGTTCATGGCCTTGGGAGGGGAGCAGCTCCTGGTTCAGAGCCCCTGCCGAGGGAGGGCCAGGCTCCAGGAGGCCTGGGGGCCACATGCTCACGGTCCGTCAAGTAGTTAACGTCTTCCCTTTGGTGGGGGTTTTAGCATCTATAGACCAACTCAGGAAGCGCATGTCAGATGCTATTATCTAGGTCCTTCAGAGAGGGGCCAAAGCAGAGGATATAGGGGAGGGGTCCGTCCCAGGAAGGCCTCACGGGGTCCTGCTAAGTGACATAAACCCATAGAACTATAGCACCAAGAATGAGCCCTAACATAAACTGTGGGCTCTGGGTGATAACGTCATGTCAGTGTAGGTTCTTTGATCGTAGCATATGTACCACTCTGGTGGGGGATGCCTCCCACCAGGGGGCAGGGGGTAGGGGTGAGTGGGCATGGGGTGTATGGGAACTCCCTATACTTTCCCCTCAGTCTTTCTGTGGACCTAGAATTGCTCTACAAACTAGTCTATTTAAAAGAGAAAAAAACCTACTGCTTCTTATTTATTTATTTATTTATTTATTTATTTATTTTGCTGCGCCAGGTCTTCGTTGCGGCATGCGGGATCTTTAGTTGCGGCATGCGGGATCTCTAGTTGCAGCATGTGGGATCTATTTCCCTGACCAGGGATTGAACCAGGGCCCCTGCATTGGGAGCACGGAGTCTTAGCCACTGGACCACAGGGAAGTCCCCCAAATTACTGCCTCTTAATGTGGTTGTGAGATTGTTAAATAAGTTATAAAAGGGCCTAACCCAGGATTTGGCAGGCATCAGGGTCCCTGGCAGCTGAATGAGGGGAGATATCACCCCGTGAGCTCAGTGTAGACCCAGGAGGACCCTGACAGTGGAAGAAGAGCAGTGCTCATCTCTGCCACCTTGTCCCCCTCAGGGAGCCCTCTGGGGGCGTGGGGACAGGTGTAAGAATTAAGGACCAGACTGAGCCAAGTGTTAATAAATCAGAAGACAGGGCAGCAAATATGGCCCAGGGCTGGATATGATAACAGGCCCAGGTCTAGGATTTGTAAGATCAGTCCCTCCCTCTCTCCAGATAAACCTCATAGCTAACAGAAGGAACCAGAAGGGACTGGCTATTTGGAAAAAGCATAAATCTGGCGGGCCATTCCCCTGCTCTGAAGCCTGTACTTGCTCCCCAGTACCCTCACCTGGCACACAGGCCTCCCCTCCACTTCCTCTGCTCTACGGCCACTCTGGGTACCATTCAGTGGAATAGAAAAGAGAACAGGTGGGTGTCCAGAGACCCAAATTTTAGACCCAACTGTGTGGTAGCTGTGTGACCTTGGGAACACCTCTCCTCCTCTCTGTGCCTCAGTTTCCCCAGACTGGATTCTTTCCTTCCTTCTGTCACTGAATACACTACTGAGTGCCCACTATGAGCATGACAATCTCTAAGGTCCTTCCTGTTGTGATATTATGTCTTATTCAGTGTAGTTCAAATGCACTGGGAGAGATATAAAACACACACAAAGTGTAAAGATGAAAATGAAGAAGTCTCCTTAATCGTGGTTCCCAGAGATGTGCATTTCCTTCCAGGCTCTGCCTTTTGAATCCCCATTTCTGTGCCCACCTTTGTGGGAATGGAACACTTGTTTGCAAAGTGCTTAGATAACTTCAAAGATTGCAGGGCTGTGACTTTGCTCTCAGTATCTGATCCAGGATAAAAGTGGTTGCTTCCTGACCAAAGAGCTTGATTCTCTTTGAGTCCCCCTCCATGGTCACACCTGTCCTCCCTGTCAATCCCCCTCCCCTATGAGAGGATCTAGAGCTTCTCTGGGGGAAGCACGTGATGCTCAAACAAGCATGAGATCGGCTCTAAACAGGGTTCCAATTCTAGCTCCAACGTTTACTTGCTGTGTGACCTTGGGGAGTTACTTAACATCTCTGAACCTTGTTGTCCTCTATCTATTTAGTGGAGGAAGTAAATTTCTACCCGAACGGGTGTTGTAAGATTAAGCAAAATGACACAGGTAATGTTTCTGGTCATATAAATAGCAGTACCACTTTATTTAATATGAGCTATTAGGTATCTTGTCCTCACGTGAGAGCATCCATGTAAGGCATTAGGACAGTGCCTTGGTAAGAACTCCACATCCTATTTCTCTCACCCTCTTCAGTCAGTTTCATTTTCCTCCCTGTGACTGCCAGGTGGCAGCATGGGGCCATGGACCAGAGCCCTCTCATAATGTGAGTGCTGTCTGGAACCCTTGAGTGACAGTAACCACAGACTGTTCATTGAGCTCTTACCATGCTGGGTGCATGAGGGCACCTCATAAACACCTTCCTTTAACCCTTGTAAGTTCATATGGGGGGAGGTTCAGTCACCTGCCTCGTGCAGGGGAGGAATGACGGGCCCAGGCAGGAGGACCCATAATGGAGCAGAGCCTATAATCAAAAGCTCCCCTGCACACAGCCCGGGCACCTGCCCACTGCACTTGGCAGGCTGGTGGGTTGCAGGAGCCTCACGTGGTGGATGAGGACAGTGGGGCCCAAGGAGGGAAGAAGGGACCGGAAGCCAGGGCCCTGACCCCAAGCAGGTACGCTTGCCTGCAGGGCCCAGTCTCCAGGGAGGATCCCATCGGCCAAGGCCCCCTCTGCCGTGAGGCTGAGCCTGGGGCTTTCTGGGGGATGCTGGGAACCCCAGGAAAGCAAGCACACGATGTCCTCCTGTCTGATCCTGCTCATCCAACAAGACCTCTTCCGATCCCCAAGTAATCTTCACCTCCGGGAGCCACGGTGATTTGTGGAAAACTTCCTCCAAATCCCTGGCTAATCCTCCTTTGGCTGAACCCTTTAGTGATTGCATTTGCGGCTGGTGGCCTCTAATCCCTCCGGCCCCAAATATTCCTGGGAAAGCACATGTGCAGACCTGTGTCGTGCTGGGGCCTGGTGCCCAGTGGGTCTGAGCCGGGCACACTGGGGATCTCCAGCTTGTCCCTCAGAGTCAACCTCCTTTTCTCCCTCCTGAGAGTCTCACTGGCAGCAGGTCGGGGAGAAGCCTGGGTCTGTGCCTGGCGGTGCCTGGACAGGGCAGCTGGCCGACAGCCGAGGAGGTGGGGCCGCCACCCTCTACACCGCATGATTCCCAGAGGGATGCTCTTGTTTGAAGTTAGGGCCTCAGTTTCTTCCTCTCAAAAATGGGGATAAAAATAGTCTTTCAGGTTGCTTATGAGGATTTACAAAGGTAACATATTTAATGAGCCTAAGGCAGAGGCTGGAACCTAATGAGCCATCAGAGCTGGGTAGCTGTGGTTAACCTGGAGTGTCTGCCTGCCATCCCCACCCCTCGGTGATGACCTCAGCCCTCCTCTCCCTCCCACCTCCGGAGGCGCGGATCCCGGCACAGCAACTCCTCACACAGGCTGCATGGTGCAAAGGCGGGGGAGCCACTGTGGGCTGTGCAGGGTCTAGGGGCTGCCGGTAGGGCCGCGGTTCTGGTGCTGGGGAGAGGCCGAGGACGACCTGCAGCTCTGAGAAGGTGTACCCAACGCAGGAGAGATGCCCGGTGTGGCCACGGTCAGGTGCGCGGCTCAAGCTCTTGAGATATGAAGGAGCGCAGGGCCAGGGAGGCAGGCAGGCTGGGGTTGGGCAGCCCCGCATCCCTGGCAGGGATGGACCAGCCCAGCTGGACAGACAGGGTGGTCCCAGGCGCTGCCCAGGCAGGCAGAGTTTACAGAGAGATGCTACAGGGGGCAGCTCTATGAGCCGGGATAAACGACTGGATCTTTGAGGCACAGTATTTTTATAACCCACAAGTCAGCAGGGGGCCCTGGCCCTAAGAAGGATTGGCTCAAACTCCCTTGTGGAGGTTCAGCTCCCTCCTGGAGATGTGAGCCCCACTGTCCTAACCCCCCGCCTCTGCACTTTCCACCTCCACTCTGGGCTCACAGCTGTGCCCTTATCTCCCCCCAGGTGTGGGCCTCTTTATGGATTCCTGTTGCCTTTCCCTCTGTCCATGCAATACTGAAAAACAAAAGTAAAAACTAAACTCCCTCACACTCTTCAGGATACAGGGCTCCAGACCTTTCCTGGGGTCCTGCCTGTTTAACCCGAAGCACAGAAGCTCGCCCTTGGCCAGAAGGGAGCTGCCTCCTGCCGGGGAGACCCCTGCCCACCCTAGTCCAGCTACTTGTGCGGTGCTGGCTTCCACTGTGGCCCAGAGGCTGGAGCCGGAGCCGCCACGTGCTGGCAGCCTGTGGGTTAGACACAGAGGCCGTGGCTTGTGTTCCAAGGAGTGTGTCTTACTGAAGGTGTCTGAAATCTTGCTCCTCTCTCAGCCTAGAAGCCCTCACCCCTCCGTTCACTGGAGCTCCTCCAAGGAGCCTGGCATATAAGGAGGCAAGGAATAAAATACAGGGTCTTTATTCCTACGATTAAAATACATGGCATTCAATCAATACTTTTCGAACTTTTTTTAACGTAACAGAAACATTTTGCTCATAATCAAACCTCATGCAGGACCCCAGTACATGTAAAATAGTGAAGACAGACGGCTTGGCTGAATCTGGAGGAGGCATGAAGGCTCAATCCCACCCCTCCCCCCACCCTCACAGGAGGACAGAAAGGGAAATTAAAATGTCTCTGTCACCAGTGTAAGGTCATCCAGCTTAACTCCTACTAAGACAGATGCAAATTAAAACTGCACTGAGAGTATGACCTATCATATAAGACAGCTGCTCCGGACCTTCTCTGAACCTAACTTCTCTTCAGGAGCCACACCTAAGCTCTGAGACTGCTAGTCAGCCAGTACCATGCAGAAAGAAGTGATACAGTAACCACGTCCAAAAGCTCTGATATGGTCTCATCCCAGGTACTTTGCACATAGGCAACACCAGTACATCACAAAGTACTTGTTCCACTGGAAGGCAGATGATGTCATTGATCTTGTCTCCAGAAAGAGGGCAGATAGCAGAAGCAAGAAGAACTACAATTCTGCAACCTGTGGAAGGAAAACCACATTCACAGAAAGATAGACAAAATGAAAAGGCAGAGGACTTTGTACCAGATGAAGGAACAACACAAAACCCCAGAAAAACAACTAAATAAAGTGGAGAATAGGCAACATTCCAGAAAAAGAATTCAGAATAATGATAGTGAAGATGATCCAGGACCTCAGAAAAAGAATGGAGGCAAAGATCGAGAAGATGCAAGAAATGTTTTAAACAGAGACCTAGAAGAATTAAAGAACAAACAACAGAGATGAACAATACAATAACTGAAATGAAAAATACACTAGAAGGAATCGATAGCAGAATAACTGAGGCAGAAGAATGGATAAGTGACCTGGAAGACAGAATGGTGGAATTCACTGCCACAGAACAGAATAAAGAAAAAAGAATGAAAGAAATGAAGACAGCCTAAGAGACCTCTAGGACAACATTAAATGCAACCACATTCGCATTAGAGGGGTCCCCAGAAGGAGAAGAAGAAGAGAGAAAGGACCTGAGAAAATATTTGAAGAGATTATAGTTGAAAACTTCCCTAACGTGGGAAATGAAATAGCCACACAAGTCCAGGAAGCGCAGAGAGTCCCAGGCAGGATAAACCCAAGGAGAAACATGCCGAGACACATAGTAATCAAATTGACAAAAATTAAAGACAAAGAACAATTATTGAAAGCAACAAGGGAAAAATGACAAATAACATACAAGGGAACTCCCATAAGGTTAACAGCTGATTTCTCAACAGAAACTCTACAAGCCAGAAGGGAGTAGCATGATATATTTAAAGTGATGAAAGGGAAGACCTACAACCAAGATTACTCTACCCAGCAAGGCATCTCATTCAGATTCAATGGAGACATCAAAAGCTTTACAGACAAGCAAAAAGCTAAGAGAATCAACACCACCAACCAGCTCTACAACAAATGCTAAGGAACTTCTCTAAGTGGGAAACACAAGAGAAGTAAAGGACCTACAAAACAAACCCATAACAATTAAGAAAATGGTAATAGGACACTACATAATGATCAATTGATCAATCAAAGAAGAAAATATAATAATTATAAATATTTATGCATTCAAAATAGGAGCACCTCAATACATGAGGCAAGTGCTAACAGCCATAAAGTGGAAATCAGCAGTAATACAGTAACAGTGGGGAATATTAACACCCCACTTACATCAATGGACATATCATCCAGACAAAAAATTAATAAGGAAACACAAGCTTTAAATGACACAATAGACCAGATAGATTTAATTGATATTTATAGGATATTCTATCCAAAAACAGCAGATCACACTTTCTTCTCAAGTGCACATGGAACATTCTCCAGGATAGATCACATCTTGGGTAACAAATCAAGCCTTGGTAAATTTAAGAAAATTGAAATCATATCAAGCATCTTTTCCGACCACAATGCTATGAGATTAGAAATCAATTACAAGGAAAAAACCGTAAAAAACACAAACACATGGAGGCCAAACAATACGTTACTAAATAACCAAGAGATCACTGAAGAAATCAAAGAGGAAATCAAAAAATACCTAGAGACAAATGACAGTGAAAACACGACGATCCAAAACCTATGGGATGCAGCAAAAGCAGTTCTAGAGGGAAGTTTATAGCAATCCAATCCTACCTCAAGAAACAAGAAAAATCTCAAATAAATGATCTAACCTTACACCTAAAGGAACTAGAGAAAGAAGAACAGAACAAATAAAACCCAAGTTAGTAGAAGGAAAGAAATCAAAGATCAGCGCAGAAATCAATGAAATAGAAACAGAAAAACTAGCTCATAAATAAAAGCTGGTTTTTTGAGACGATCACTGATAGACCTTTAGCCAGCCTCATCACGAAAAGAGGGAGAGGACTCAAATCAATGAAATTCGAAGCAACAAGGAGAAGTTCCAACGGACACCGCCAGAAATACAAGCATCCTAAGAGACTAATACAAGCAGCTCTATGCCAATAAAATGGACGACCTGGAAGAAATGGACAAATTCTTAGAAAGGTATAACCTTCCAAGACTGAACCAGGAAGAAACAGAAATATGAATAGACCAATCACAAGTAATGAAATTGAAACTGTGATTAAAAACCTTCCAACAAACAAAAGTCCAGGACCAGATGGCTTCACAGGCGAATTCTATCAAACATTTAGAGAAGAGCTAACACCCATCCTTCTCAAACTCTTCCAAAAATCTGCAGAGGAAGGAACACTCCCAAACTTATTCTATGAGGCCACCATCACCCTGTTACCAAAACCAGACAAAGATACTACAAAAAAAGAAAATTACAGACCAATATCATTGATGAATATAGATGCAAAAATCCTCAACAAAATACTAGCAAACAGAATCCAACAACACATTAAAAGGATCATACACCACGATCAAGTGGGATTTATCCCAGGGATGCAAGGATTCTTCAGTATACGCAAATCAATCAATGTGATACACCATATTAACAAATTGAAGAATAAAAACCATATGATCATCTCAATAGATGGAGAAAAAGCTTTTGACAAAATTCACCACCCATTTATGATAAAAACTCTCCAGAAAGTGGGCATAGAGGGAACCTACCTCAACATAATAAAGGCCATATACGACAAACCCACAGCAAACATCATTCTCAATGGTGAAAAACTGAAAGCATTTCCTCTAAGATCAGGAACAAGACAAGGATGTCGACTCTCGCCACTATTATTCAACATAGTTTTGGAAGTCCTAGCCAAGGCAATCAGAGAAGAAAAAGAGATAAAAGGAATACAAATTGGAAAAGAAGAAGTAAAACTGTCACTGTTTGCTGATGACATGATAGTAGACCTAGAGAATCCTAAAGATGCCACCAGAAAACTACTAGAGCTAATCAATAAATTTGGTAAAGTTGCAGGATACAAAATTAATGCACAGAAATCTCTTGCATTCCGATACACTAACAATGAAAGATCAGAGAGAGAAATTAAGGAAACAATCCCATTCACCATTGCAACAAAAAGAATAAAATACCTAGGAATAAATCTACCTACTGATGAAAGAAATCAAAGATGACACACACAGATGGAGAGATATACCATGTTCTTGAATTGGAAGAATCAATATTGTGAAAATGTCTATACTATTCAAAGCAATCTACAAATGCAATGCAATCCCTATCAAATTACCAGTGACATTTTTTCAGAACTAGAACAAAAAATTTTAAAATTTGTATGGAGACACAAAAGACCCTGAATAGCCAAAGCAGTCTTGAGAGAAAAAAACGGAGCTGGAGGAATCAGACTCCCTGACTTCAGACTATACTACAAAGCTACAGTAATCAAGACAGTATGGTACTGGTACAAAAACAGAACTACAGATCAATGGAACAGGATAGAAAGCCCAGAGGTAAACCCACGTACCTATGGTCAACTAATCTATGACAAAGGGGGAAAGGATATACAATGGAGAAAGGACAGTCTTTTCAATAAGTGGTGCTCAGAAAACTGGACAGCTTCATGTAAAAGAATGAAATTAGAACACTCCCTAACACCATACACAAAAATAAACTCAAAATGGATTCGAGACCTAAATGTAAGACTGGACACTGTAAAACTGTTAGAGGAAAACATAGGAAGAACACTCTTTGACATAAATCACAGCAAGATCTTTTTTCCTGCACCTCCTAGAGTAATGGAAATAAAAACAAAAATAAACAAATGGGACCTAATGAAACTTAAAACTTTTGCAAAACAAAGGAAACTACAAACAAGATGAAAAGACAACCCTCAGAATGGGAGAAAATATTTGCAAATGAATCAACAGACAAAGAATTAATCTCCAAAATATATAAATAGCTCATGCAGCTGAATATTAAAAAAACAAACAACCCAATCCAAAAATGGGCAGAAGACCTAAATAGACATTTCTCCAAAGAAGACATACAGGTGGCCAAGAAGCACATGAAAAGCTGCTCAACATCACTAATTATTAGAGAAATACAAATGAAAAGTACAATGTGGTATCACCTCACACCAGTTAGAATGGGCAGCATCAGAATATTTACAAACAACAAATGCTGGACAGGATATGGAGAAAAGGGAACCCTCTTGCACTGTTGGTGGGAATGTGAATTGATACAGCCACTATGGAGAACAGTATGGAGGTTCCTTAAAAAACTAAAAACAGAACTACCATACGACCCAGCAATCCCACTACTGGGCATATACCCAGAGAAAACCATAATTCAAAAAGACACATGCACCCCAATGTTCATTGCAGCACTGTTTACTGTAGCCAGGTCATGGAAGCAACCTAAATGCCCATCGACAGACAAATGGACAAAGAAGATGTCGTACATATATACAATGGAATATTACTCAGCCATAAAAAGGAATGAAATTGGGTCATTTGTAGAGCCGTGGATGGATCTAGAGACTGTCATACAGAGTGAAGTAAGTCAGAAAGAGAAAAACAAGTATCGTATATTAATGAATATATGCAGAACCTAGAAAAATGGTACAGATGAACTGGTTTGCAGGGCAGAATAGAGACACAGGTGTAAAGAACAAACATATGGACACCAAGTGGGGAAGTGGTGGTGGTGGTGGGATGAACTGGGAGATTGAGATTGACATGTATACACTAATACATAAAATAATTACTAAGAACCTGCTGTATAAAAAAATAAGTAAAAATTTAAAAATTAATTAAAAAATAAAAATAAAACTGCACTAAGATACTATTTTTGCTCAATCATATTGGCAAAGATCCAAAAGGATGGGAAGGCTCTCTGTTTTGGCAGAGGTGTAAGAAACAGCCACTCTTACGCATTGCAGATAAGAAGCTTAATGTGATGTAGATTTGGCAATATCTATAATATAAGTACACATATCCTGAGACCCAGAAATTCCATGAGCAGGAATTTATGCTACAGCTAATCTCTGCAAAGAAGGTAAATGATCTTACAACATTGTTTGTAAACAATGTAAAAGGGAGTAAATAACTAAACGTCTATCAATGGGGAATGGCTAAAGAAATGGTAGCCCATACAGTGGGGTCCTCCGTAGCCACTAAAATGAGAAAAGAGCAGAAAAAGATCTCCAAAACATACATTGCTAGGTGAAATAATAAGACAATAGAACAGTGTGTAAAGTATGCTACCATCTGTACAAAAATCAGTGGGGAAAGAATAGAGGTATTTTCTTATAGTTGCATAAAATAATTCTGAGAGGATAACAAGAAACCTGTAACACCAGCTTCCTGTAGAGAGAACGAGGTGGTGGGGGAATAGGAATAGGAGGGAGATTTTTATGTATAGCCTTTTCAATTTTGAACCACGTGATAGTATATTCTATCCAACACTTAAATTTGAAAATATATATGTATGAACAAAAAGAAAACCAGTCACATGAGACAAAAATGAAGACCTTTATTAGTCTCCTGCTTTAACTATGCATAGAGTGATTTGTACTCTCAAAGAATCCAAAGTCAAGATACAAATTCTATTTTTAAAGATTTTCTAACATTGCTCAATAAAGTAAGCCTCTAGACTTTTAATTAATTAATTATTTATTTATTTTTATTATTATTATTTTTTTGGCTGCATTGGGTCTTTGTTGCTGTGCATGTGCTTTCTCTAGTTGCTGCGAGCAGGGGCGACTCTTTGCTGCGGTGCGCGGGCTTCTCATTGCGGTGGCTTCTCTTGTTGCGGAGCACGGGTTGTAGGTGCACGGGCTTCAGTAGTTGCAGCACGTGGGCTCAGTAGTTGGGGCTCACAGGCTCCAGAGCGCAGGCTCAGTAGTTGTGGTGCATGGGCTTAGTTGCTCCGCGGCATGTGGGATTTTCCCGGACCAGGGCTCGAACCCATGTCCCCTGCATGGCAGGCGGATTCTTAACCACTGAGCCACCAGGGAAGTCCAAGCTTGTATACTTTTAAACGCAAAAGGCTGTTGGAGTTTTGGCTCCCACTTAGGGTGTAGAACTCTGCAAAAAGCATTGCTCTCACCCTTACCCGAAAAAATGCCAAATCATTTACAAAAGGACCCCTTTTCTTGAACTCATCAGAGAACTGAGATGGAAGGCAAAAAACTAAGCTGAAATCTAAGGAATAACAGACACCTCCAAGGAGAGATGGGACACAGGTCCTTGCTTACCTGTTATAGATGTTGAATGCCATACAAGAAGGAAAAAAGAATCCTACCAAACTTTTTAATGAACTGCTAAAGGCCACATGTGGGGCCTGTGTGAATGTATATCCCCCTTGGGAGCTGCAGACTTCAGGGAAATCCACACCCGCTGGCAGGCTCTTCTCCATGGAACACACTGGATGCTCACAAGAAAGAGGGGGGAAGGTTAAGAGACCTGGGAAGACCTCTCTCTTGGTTCAGGTCCGGGGAGGGGGAACAGTGCTTCTGGAAAAGCATGAAGTTCCACCCAGATCCTTCTCCCCGTATCCCTTATGGAAGAAGTATATAACCATTGGGGAAAGGGCAGCAAACCATGTTGTCCTTAGGGCACAGGATCCATGGCAGCTGGGAGAAGAGTAAAACCCTCTACCCTGGGGGTGAGGGGCAAAACTACACGCAGACCAGTAAGTCCCCTACTGATGGGGGAGGGACAGAATCACTGAACTATCCCCCATCCAAGACACAGCACCTGCCTAAGACCGAAACTGAAGCAGAACAGCAGAGGCTGTCTCCCTACCCCTACTCCATCCCGACCACAGGCTAACAAGTGTTGAGTAACAGCTAACAGCAGTCCGTTGCTGGGGGATCAGGAGCAGGAAGAGAAATGTTCCCTAAGAGGGAACAAAGCTGCAAAGAGAAGCCCTAAAGTGAGGGCTTGTTATTGTCAGTTCAGTCCAAGATGACCTGTGGGCTGCAATCCAATAAAACTCCCTGCAAAAATTGTTAATAGAAATTGACAGGCTAATGCCAACATTTATATGGAAAGGCAAAGGAACTTGAATAGCCAAACCAATTTCAAAAAAGAAGAGGAAGGTTGGAGGAACTGACTTACCTGATTTCAAGACTTACTAGACTTTCTATGAAGCTACGGTAATGAGGTTGGTGTGGTTTTGGAGGAAAATATAAATAAATAAATATTAATAATACTACTGTATAATAATAATGTATTTATATTAATGTACATAAGTATACATATAAAATAATACAAATAAATATATGATATATATTTTATATGTATGTGTACTTCTGGAAAAAATATATCTTATGTAATATATATTTATATAATATAAAATATATTTTATATGTATTATATATATATATATATATATCAATCAGTGGTAGAGAAGAAAGAATCCAGAAATAGATCCACATTTTTATTTTTATTTTTTTTGGCCACGCCATGCAGCATGTGGGATATTATTTCCCCGACCAGGGATCGAACCCATGCCATCGACAGTGGAAGTGCGGAGTCTTAACCACTGGACCACCAGGGAAGTCCCAAGATCCACATATTTAGTCAACTGATTTTTCACAAAAGTACAAAGGCGATTCAATGGAGAAAGGATGCTCTTTTTAATAAATGATGCTAAAACAATTGAATATCCATATGCAAAAAATGTAAAAAGCAAACCTTAAGCCATACGTAGCACACTATACAAAAATTACCTCAAGGTGACTCTAAATGTACCTAAATGTAATACCTAAAGTTGTAAAGCTTCTAGAAGGAACATAGAAGGAAATCTCCATGACTTTGGCTGCCTGGCAACCACACCTGGAATCTGTGCATGACACAACTACAGAGGCCTGAGTCCTGTTTCCCCATCTCCTACCTCCCTGATTTACTTCCTGGAGGCATTTGCAGGTTGCTGGTTATTTTCATGTGAATGCAGAACTGAAGGTGTTCATCCTGTAATAGTTCATCTTATTGCTTCTCAAGCTCGCCCTGCCATCCTGAACTTGGCTTCGGGTTTCTCACGCCCGCACTCAGCTTTGGGTCAGCTGTGAGCTGGGTCTGTCTTCTCGGCAACTCCATCAAAGTCAGAGAGCAAACTGCTCATTCCAGCCCCCGGCCCTGGCTGGTGCCCCTTGGGGCCTTCTCTCTTGCCCTCAGTCAGTTTTCCTCCTATTAAGCATGTGTTCAGTGAAGTTGGAAGAGAAGAAAAAATAAGCACCCAAACCCACAATTTCTTCACTGTGAGTTTGGTCATTTATTCAATTCCTCTCAATTCTCTCAGTCTATCCGCCTTTCTGTCTGTTTATCCATCACGTTACCTAGGCCTGAGTCAGCCACAGAGTCTCAGAATAGCAGTTGTTGAACCAAGGGTCTGCCTTGCCGTGTGCGTGTGTGTGTGCATGGGTGTGTTTATACAGAAGTGTGGAAGAGGCAGGAGCAGAGGCAGGAAGACATGAATAGGACTGAGAAACTTTTTTTTTTCTTGGAGGGAAAGAGCCAGAAATTACATCCGTTCAAAAATATCCTGCCTCTCTCACAGATAAATATAGCGACATGGGTAGATGTGTCACCGAATGAAACTCTCAAAACAAATCCGGGAAGAATCACTTGCAGAGGCTGCCACTGCTGGCTCCATCCTGCTGCTCCTCTGTCCCCTGTCCCCCTCCCCCGGTGCTCCCCACAACGATCAGGAGGGAGAGCGAGGAGGGAGGTCTGTGCCCAGCCTCCCCCGGCATTCTGGACAAGGGGTGGGGAAGCAGGAGCAACGGTGCCCTTCAAGGGCTGCTGGCCAGAGGCGCTAGGTCGCCAGATGTCCCCCACAGGGAAGAGCTTGAGAGATCACTTCTCTCTGTTACAGGGGAGTGAAAGCTCAGAATGGGAGGGCAGCCCTATGGGCTCATATTCACCAGCAGTGGTGGCTGAAGCAGGTAATTGCAGCTAAGGACCCATGACTTGGACTCAAGGGTGCCATTAAAACCATTTGGCCACCAGTACAGCAGAGGCACCTACCAGCCCTTGACAAAGGGGAGGTACGGTCACCACCACAGCTCTGCATGCCAGCTGAGACTCAGCTCCCCTTAGACCCACGTGCAATCAATCCTTCCAGCAGCCCTATGAGGTAGGTACCGTCATCCTATTTTTCAGATGGGGAGACTAAGGACAGGAGTGATTCAGTGATTAATCCAGGGTCCCATGGTTGGTCATGGCAGAGCTGGGCATGGCCTCTTCTGAGAGTGTCATGGGAGACCACCCTGCCTCCACATAGAGGAGGGTAGAAGCCCTGCTGCCCTGCCCCCAGACCAGCCCAGCCCTGTCCGTTGGCAGAAGCCTTGGCCAGCTGCGGTCACTGAAGGGGCAGAACCTGCGTCCTAAGCCCTGCGGGAACAGAGGGTTGTCAGATGATCGTGGGTCCTCGAGGAGGAAGGATAGAGCCATTTTGCAGTTGTGAGCTTCTCGGTACCTAATACTCCCCTTACCTCCTGACTCAGCCTGGACCCCTCTGTCCAGTGCATCTGTCCCTCCAACTCTGCCACAGGCCTGGGACACCTCTCTTACCTGGCCAAGCAATAGCACCTTCAGCTTATCAGCTCTGAGCTCCGTTGAAAAGTTTCTTAACATCTTTTGGACCCGTGGAGTCAGACCGACCTGGGTTCACATCCCACCTCTGCCACTCCCCAGCTCTGTGGCCTTGGGAAAAGTAATGCCTTGTGTATTAGTTTCTTATTGCTGCCGAAACAAATGACCACAAACTTAGCTCCTTAAACCACACAAACTTTTCACCTTACAGTTCTGAGGAAAGGTGCCAAAATCAGTCTCACTGGGTTAAAATCAAGGTGTCTGCAGGGCTGTGCTCCTTCTGGCTCTGAGGGAGAATCCAGTTCCTTGCCTTTTCCAGCATCTAGAGGCTTCCTGCATTCCTTGGCTTGAGCCCTGCATCACTTGGACCACTGCTTCCATCACTGCATCTTTCTGACTCTGGCCCTCCTGCTTCCCTCCTATAAGGATACTTGTGATGACCTTGTGTCCCTCTGGATAATCCAGGACAGTCTCCCCATCCTCAGATCCTTAATCACATATGCAAAGCCCCTTTGCCATGTATGGGAACCTAGTCACAGGTTTTGTGGTTTAGAGCATGGACATCCCAGGCAGAGGCAGGGAATGTTAGCCTACCACACCTCAATTTCCTCATTTTACAAATGATAATCCGTACCTCCCAAGTCTGCCGGGAGAACCAATTACATTACGAAGTACCCAGCCTGGTACCTGGCACAATGTTTAAAATGAGGTCCTAAAAAAAGGGTCTCTGCCCTCTTCCCATTCCGGTCGTCTTTCTCTAGAATCGCAGGTACCTGTCCCCAAGCCTGGCTCTCCGTGGGGACGTCAAGAGTCCCTGTGGAAATAAAACACGGGGGTGATGGATGGCTCTGACCTCCCAAATGCCGAAGCAGGGCTGTTTGCAAATTTAAAGGCTTCTAGGCAGCAGCGGGAAGAATGTGAGCAGAAACGTGGAACGGTATGTGCAGGGACATAAATTACAAGTGGCTTTTGTTGGGAAAGCTGAACAGAAAGTTATTCCATCCACATTCCCCACGTCGGAACTGCTCTCCCAGGTCGGCTGGGGCTGAGACCCATTCCAGCAATGGAGCACCTCTCCCCGGAGGCCCCTTGGTGAGGGGGCAGGGCGGACTGAGAGCCCCGTCGCCGCTCACTGCCCAGGCCTGGGGGGTGATGGCTCCGGGCGACAGGGGCTGGAGCAGCAGATGGCTAGTCCAGAGCTCAGATGGCAGGCCTCATCTTCCGGGAAGAAGTGAGAGTACTGAGCGGGGTCAGGGGAAGGGGGTGCAGACCCCCAGGGAGCCCTCCTGATTCTCCCTTCGCCAGAAGGCTCTCACCCAGCACAGTTTAAACCCATTTAAATCCAATACCCTTATCAGTAAAACATCTTTCAGCACAACCTCCAATAAATGTGTAGTTATTTCTAAATTATATGGCATGAATTAATTTATTTGTATAATAATGCACAAATATATTATGCACATTAAAACTTTCAAAAAATATAAACACAGCCAAGTAAAAAGCTAAAAATAAATATAAATAGAAGACCAACATTGTGACTGTGCATTCGAATAAATGAATCAGCGGGCATGCTTCACTTTGGAGGTAGTAGAAACTATACTTGCATTTTGTTGCCCTTCTGTTTCCTCAAATCTTGCTTATTCGTGTGTCCAATTCAGTGAGCTCCTCTCCTGCCAGGCAGGGTTGGTATCTTGTTTCTCCTCCTGGCTTATAAAGTTGCCAAAGGCTAAGAGCATTTATGCTTTGGATGGTGCAGAGTGCAGGGTACATAGCTGGTGCCTAATAAAGTCGGTCAGTAAATATTTTCTGAACACGTACTTTGACCCTCAGGTTGGTGGCCGGCACTGGGGGTTCAAAGAGCAAGAAGTGGTCCCACCCTCATCCCCAAGCCCCGTTCAGGCAAAGCCACCCTTGGGAGTGGCACCAGCTCTGGGTGGTGCTGGGGCACGGATGGGGCGCACCTCCAGCACCAAGGCAGGAAGATGCATCGCTCCAGCTCGACAGGGGCAGATGAGACAGGGAAAGCCTGCAGGCAGGAGATCTGTGTACTCTTGTGTAGAGACTTGGTGGCAGGAGTTACTGCACAGTCCAGGGGGTTCACCGAGCCCTCACGGGCGAGATCCGCCTGAGGCTCAGGCCGGCTGAGGCCTGAGGAGAGGGGATGAGGGCTGCCAGTGTTGGCTCGGCCCCTGACCCATGGGACCTGGCTTTAGGTTCCTTATCTGGGCAATGAGGAGGGTGGGCTGCATGCTCTCTGGGGTCCCTTCCAGCTCTGACATTCTTGGCTCAGTCCAGGCTCATCCAGGCCCCGCCCTGCCCTTTTCCATCTTCCAGCCTGAGCCCCCCCCAAAACACGGGGCCACCTGAGAGGTGAGTGGACACTGCTCTGGGGTTTCTGAGAAGTTGCAAACAACTAGCAGTTCCTTCCCGAGAAGTAGGGGAGGCATGCTGAGCCCTGTGCCCTACACCCACCCCGCTCCACCATAGGTGCGGGGGAGAAAGCGCCACCTCTCCTCGGCTCCCGTGACCTCCGTGGCATTCTGTGAATGAGCCTGAAAACAAAGCATCAGAGGGAGAGAAAAGAAACCAGTCGTCCCAAAATAGCTCTCTGAAGGCTGCCTAATCCCATGTCTTTGCAGCCGAGACGGTCTGTTATTTGGACACAGCAGAGCGAGCTACCCGATGGATCCTCCTGGAGTCTCCCTCTTGGGAGCGAGCTTGCAGTGTGTGCGCATGAGAACGGGCTGGGTCAGGAGTGAGTGTTCTGGTCATGGGGCAATGGATAAAGCCCTTGCACCCAGGATGGAACGCTGTGGGCCTCCTTTTGCAGCTTTCCTTGGCGGAGGGACAGTTAAAGGACAGTCTCAGGGCCAGAGGCACCTCATCACAATCCAGTGAGAAGAGATGTGGAGAAATGCCGCCCCTCTCCTCCTCCACCCCCCGCCCTGGTGGCCACCAGGACTTAGAGCAGAGAACGAGCACTAAAGAGCTCCACCGAGCCAGGCCATTGTGCCAGCTGCTTCACAGAAGCGCACCAACACTGATAATTAGGGCTACGAACTCAGGTGTCTGACATGCGCTGTGCTGATGGATTTCCATGAGGGGCTGCGGGGCCCACGGACAGAATTCAAAGGGTCTGGACACTTGGATGGGAAAAAATTTTACACCTTTATTTTCGCTAACCTTCGGTCAAAATTTAGCATTTCCTGCTGTTACGAGTCTAGGCAGAGGACCTCAGATGTTGTAGCTGCGTCTGTGATTTGCCACCAGTAGAAATCCCATCTTCCTATCACAGCGTACTGGTTGCAGATATCTTAGATTATTGTTTACGCTCATCATGGCTTGGGAATTATGGTGGTTGATAGGCCTGTCACTAGATCTTGCTGAATGTGTTAAAGAAGCACATGCGGTACTAGATCGCAACTTTGATGTTTTAAAGAATAGTTTGATAACTGTATTTCAGTGTAGTTGGTTTCCTTTGTAATCTTATGTTTTCTCTCTAATGCATTTGAAAATGTTGCTTAGGGGAGGGTTCATAAGCCTCACTAGATTGCCTGAACAGAGACGGTCGGGATCTGCTTTCCCTGCAGAACCTGGTGTAATCTTCCCACCCAAACAGCCAGTGTGGTGGGCGCAGGGCTGGGAGGACTCATGTGGTCCTGTAACATTTTGGGGGTGAAGATACCTTCGCTCAAACACAAAGTTTATCAGGAAGCCCAGCCCAGCCCATGAGATGAAGGTGGCGCTGCTCTGGCTGGATTTGGAAGCGGGCATTTCTTGCAGCTGCCTGACGGCTCCACCCACCACTCCCCATCAGATGTCCCCTTCCTCCCCCCCCCGCCCCCCTGCTTCCTGGCAACCTCCGTGGAGTGCCTACGTTTCCACAGAGCGCATCTGCAAATCATCAACCCAATGTAACCGCTCACTGGGGACCTGAGGAGCAGCGCTACGGCCTCACCTTGCTGGCCGCATAACTGCTCATTCCGTCCTGCCCATGGGAAGTCCTGACTGTGGGCAGGTCTTGTGTCATTTATAAACACAAGCCTCCCGTGTATGTGGAAAAAAAAAAACCAAAAACGGACAGAGAGGGGATCGTAGCCCAGGGTGCTCTTCCCCATGAGTTCTGGATTCAAATACTGGTTCCACCCCCTCCTAGCTGTGTGGTGTGGCCTCAGTTCTTCTTTTAATTAGTAGTTAGCGATAATAATCGCTCCCACCTTAAAAGGCTGGTTGGGGGATGAAAAGAAATAATGCATGTAAAGAGCTTCGCAGGCTCAGGAAGTTCTGCTGCTACCCTCTCCCCAGGGAAGAGATTTTCATCTGCCACAGCCTCCTCCAGCCACCCCCCTCCCCATCCTCTGCCTCGGAGGTGTCTCCCTGCCAGAGGCGACCTGGGAGCTTGTTTTCACCGTCCAGGCCTGAAGCGCTTAGTCCTTCCCATCTTTGCAAACATGTCACTTGGCATCCGCGGGGTATTTTGGTAGCAGCAGCAGCAGCTGACCCAGACGGCACACACTGTAGCTATTATCTCATCATCCAATAATTAGCTTGACATTTATAAAGGGGCCTCTGGGGCCTTGGGATGACACTGCCTTTTTCAGATGCAAGGATACTGTGATTTTGCACTTGCGCAAGGCAAGATGAGAGCAGAAGGGAGAAGTGACCCAAGGTTTTGCCTGCCATCAGCAGCCCTGAGCAGAGAAGGGTGACTGAGGAGCTAAGGGAGCGTAATCTTCAGGGCCCCTCAATTGCACAGTCCCGCGTTTTCTGTGAATTATGCATAAGTAGTAGTATATGTTTCTTTTTTTTTTTCCTAAAGACACTCTCCAAAATTATATAGACTTCGGGCTCCATAAAACGTAATCCACCCCTGGGTTTAAAGCCAAGCTTTCTCTTGGGTCTGCCCTGTCTGGAAACTGACCTCGCATATCATGGCCATTAAGGACCAGCAAGCGGATTTGGGGGTGCAAGTCACAGAGGGTGTTGCACTGTGAACTGAAGAATTTGGTGATGTGTTGGAGCACAAAGGACCCCGGGACTTGGGTCTTCACAGAGTCAGGGTGCTCTGCTCACACCGGGAGCCTTGGGTGCAGCCTAGGAGCCTCTGAGCCTGAATGTAAAGAACAAATGGGTCATCAGTCAATGTGCTGAGATGGCGGTGTCCGTGGTGATTGCAAAAACACACAAAACATTGATTTAGGAATGAAAAAGGCCAGAGATAAATTCCCTGCCTCAGCCCTGGCAAGTCGTGGAACAAGGTACATAGCTTGTGTGTGCCTTACTCGACCAAGAAATAAAATGGGAAATGCAAGCTACTCCCCTCACCCTCATTAGTAGGAGAGAAGGGGCGGGGAGGAGAAAGCAGCCGTCTACTCCAACACCTGTAACGTCGCTCTCTTCCCGTTGATCTTAGGAGCCCGTGAACAGATGACCAGGGGAAAGCATGTGGTTTCAGCCAGGACACGGAGGAGAGAGGTGAGAAGTAAAGGAACAGCTCCCGCAGCAATAAGACAGGCTCTGTCTTTACTCTGTCCAAGTCCTCATCCCTCTGGGCCTCAGAACTCACAGCCCTCTGATGCCTTTCCCTTCTATCTTCCCCCCATTTAATGGTTGGGCTTTTAAATTTTATTTTATTTTATTTATTTGTTTTTGGCTGCGTTGGTCTTCGTTGCTGTGCACGGGCTTTCTCTAGCTGCGGCGAGCGGGGGCTACTCTTCCTGCGGTACGCGAGCTTCTCATTGCGGTGGCTTCTCTTGTTGAGGAGAACAGGCTCTAGGCACGTGGCCTTCAGTAGTTGTGGCACGAGGGCTCCGTAGTCGTGGCTTGCGGGTTTCTAGAGCGCAAGCTCAGTAGTTGTGGTGCACGGGCTTAGTTGCTCTGGGGCCATGTGGGATCTTCCACAGGGATCGAGCCTGTGTTCCCCTGCATTGGCAGGTGGATTCTTAACCACTGCACACCAGGGAAGTCCCTAATTGGTTGTTAAGTCTAAAATTCCCACCCTCAACATCTGCTGCTTCATCCCCGCCTCTCTATTCCTACCGGCCATCATCCATTTCTTATCTGGATGAGAGCAACAGACATCTATGCGGGGCTCCGGACAAATGGGCAACAGGTGTGCTGAGAGTTTCATCTCCTCAGCCCTCAGGGCGGCCAGACCAGGCTTGTGGAGGCTGCAGCCTCTAGACCAGCATCTTGCAGCCTCAGGAAGTCTCGTCTGTTAATCTCAGTGTGCAATTCAAATGTCATCATTTTTTTATGTTGCTTCCATGTGGGAAATGTGGGGAAGCACCGATCTTTCTTCTGCCCACTCAGCCCCATCCTAGGCACTGTGGCCAGATTCATCTCCATCGAGTCCAACTAAGATAGTGCAGCTTGCCTTCAGAATGGCCATCAGGATTCTGCACAATATGAAAGTTACTGAAAGCCACAAGGGCAGGCAAGAAAACCCAACACAGGGGTCCTTCTTACAGCATGGGTCCCATGGATTGAGGAGATGTGCAGAGAAAAGCAGCCTCTGAGGACATCTAGGAAGCTCACTCCTTCAGCTGGAATGGTTGTTCTCACACTCTACAGTGTACAAGTATCACCTGCTGCAATTGTGGGAAAATGCAGATTCCAGGGCCTCCTCCTGCCCCACCCACATTTTGTAGTCAATGTGTTTGCAACCAGACCAGCAGTCTGCAATTTTTAGGGAGCACACTGATGGTGGACACAGATCTTACTTTGAGGAACGGTGCCCTGACTGATCTCAGTAGTTTAACGGCAGATTTCACCTAGTCGCCTCAAAGGGATGAAACAATAGCAACGGGCAGGAATATTTGCAGTAACCAGCAGTGTCCTCAGCCTAAAATCTCAAATCAAACACACCACTTTTGAAAAAATGTAAGAATAAGGGATCCTTAAAATATGGAAGTGGTGAAAGGAAGACCATCTGGGCAACCAAAGTGACTACTCCTCACGAACATTCTCCCAGAAGGCAAACTGCATGGAAATATAAAATGTAATCCTAAAGGGAGAAAGGAAGCTTGAAACTCTGGAAAGAAACTGCTTATAACCTATAACCAAGACAGCCCATTGGGCAGACAAACATAGCAAACTGCTCTCAAAAATGGGACAAGATGGAAGTTACAGTGAAGGCAGGGAATACGCGTGTGGCCAGAGGGGTAATGTACAAGTTCGTGTAGGAGGTTCCCAGGGTGGAGAGAATGTCATTGATGGCGTTTACAGTTCCAGCTAGCTCAGGGACCTGTGTCCTTACTCAGCCAGTAAGGTGACCCTGCTGGCTGTTTGTGACTTTTCTGGTCCCAGATGAAAAAGGGCTCTGGCTCACAGGGATGCCGTGAACTCATCAGGCAAGTGACGCGACGTTTGGAAATCCAGGCTGACTTGAAAATATGGACCACCTGTTCACTGTGATTTCTGTGGGGATGCGGAGCTCTTCCAGCTGCAGGTGTTTGCCATCAGCGTGGGGTGTTGTTGCTGCCCGCCTCCTCTGCCTCCTTTCAGACACGTGTGGACCGTTCCATGACCATTCAGTCTCCACCCAGAGCGTGGTGAGTGGGGTGCGGGCTCCCGGATCTGCTCTGGGTATTAACAGGCATGGCTAAATAGCGACCGGAGAGTAAATACAGGCTTCCTGCAACCAGGACAAAAGCTGGGTCCTTGCTCTTCGCTGGAAGAAGACTGGGAGGGGGGAAGAGGCCAACACCATCTGGTTTAAATGGGCTGGTTCGACACCAGTGGGACAGGCACCGGCTGACACTGTTTCCCCAGAGGAAATGTGGGATTTTTGCCTTGCATCTCCAGGACATCTCAGTGAACTAGCTCCACAACCATGATTCAGGAGGAGGCTGAGAACCAGAGTGAGTGAGGAAGGGAAGAGAGGAGAAACCTGTTTTCAGCTCTGGCGTGAGATGCTATTTTTAACTGGGATAAAATATCTGGAGGAAAGAAATATAAAAGCTTCAATGAATCCTTTTAGAGCTGTGGTGAATACTCATCTTGGCCAGAGGGTAGAATGGCAAGTGTTAAACATTGAGCTGAAGCCCAATATTGCCCTTATAGATACCCTTCAGGATGCAAAAAGAAATATAAAATTTTAAGTGTGTAATTAGTGCCACACTTTCATTATTAAAATGTTTAATGCTCAGATTTCTAGTTTGACTTCATGGTGGAGGAACAATAATGTCTTAGCACTGTGTCCACTATGAAATGGGTCCAGCTGTCTCACTGTCACTCAGACGGATCACCAGCCTATCTTGAACTATAACTGACTAAAGACAATTCCTCTTGGACTCCTGGATGTAAAGAGGTCTCAACCAGGACTTCTTGAAAGAGTTGTGGCACATGTTAAATTAAATAACTAAAAATTAACTGTAGCTCGTATGGCTTAATTTGTTTATTACTATGAGTTCTTACTATACCAAAGAATTCTATCAGGATTAGAAGTGTAATCTAATCTCTCTTGTTCTGCCTTGTGTTATCAATTTAATTGTTATAAACAGCACTACAGGTGGCCACAATCAGACCCATCATTCAAGGTAATTTCCCCACGTGGAGCCTCAGGGAGGGGCATTGTGTGAAGCCTCGGGCTCAGAGGCTGGTGAGTTTTTGGAGCACAGAGCCCAACCTCCAGCACACTGCCTGCCACGGAACGGGCTTTCAGCACATATTTGCTGGATGAGTGAGTGGCTACGTGGATGAATAAATGAATAAAGATGTAAGCCAGAGCCAAGCAAGGAAGAGTCTGCACCTGAAGGCTATACCAGCACCAGGTAAGGTGAGGTTTGAGGGGGCAGACCTAGAGCGGGCAGGAGGGTAGTCAGTCCTGTTGGGAAGCCACAGTGTATACAGAGAAGAGGGGACAGGCAGGTGGCTATGACAGGGCAGCTGGCTAGAGGTGCCGGGTGGGTGTCCTGGCAGGCAGGTCAGTAGGTATTCCGACAGCAGGAGACACGTGAAGGTCACACAGGGGGCACAGGGCCTCAGGAGCAGGACCCCAGACTCCATCCAGGGTGAGTCGTAGAGGAAACAGAATGTGGGCCAGGCAGGTGTCGAGGCCTCGGGTGTCCAGAGACAACTAGAACAGGAGCCGGAGGCAGGACGTGGCCTTCAGAATAAAGCCTGTTAGTAGACCTGAGATCAAGGCCAGAGAAGGACTAGCCAGGCTGGCTCCAGGACAAATCCCCCGAGCCACTGAACTTTAAATTCTCCCCATCTTAGGAAAGCGTCCGCCCAGAGACTGCAGCAAGGATGGGTCTACATGGAGATACTCAAGTAGAATATCCAGGGAAGGAGTCCGGGAGGCTATAAAAGCAAGAAGTCAAACAAGACATGGCTCTCAGCAGAGGAGGTAAACCTACGCGTTACAAATTATTTCAGGCTTTGATTTGAATTTGTAACCAGGTGTTCTGGGCCTTGAATACTTTAACTGATAATCAACTGTCTGACAGTGATTTGGCGAGGTCTGCAATGTGCCTAGCGTCGTGCTTCACCTGTTTGGGATTAGAGGCGTGAAATAGTCATCGAACAGATGCGTTTATACTAAATATGCAGAATGTGTCACTATTCACAGGGAAGAAAACAAGGATGTGAAAGGGCTGCAGCCAGAAAGTGCTGCAGATGAGCATGGATGGCAGAGGTCAGGGAGGGCTTCCTGGAGGAGGTGGGATACACCCTGGACCTGCAGGACATGGGACGTCCGCAGAGAGAGGAGAGAACGTTTACCACCAATTCCTTTGCGATTCTGGACTGCTCAGAACACACCCCTCAGAGCTAAGCAAGACAGTTTACTAAACTGCAAGAGAGGTGAGGGGAAAGAAAGGCGAAGTCATCCTGACTTGGTATACTTTCTGAGTCCCATCTCACAGGGGAAAACCCTGAGGCACAACCAGGTTGGGGCTAGTTCATGGTAAAGTCAGATAAGCAAGGGCGTCCAATAGGGCCTGAGGCCCCACCATCTTTTCTAACACAGAGGAACTGCTCTCCTCCCTCCTGCCAATTGGAGAGCTGGCTTTGGCTTTATGGTGAAGGTTTGGCTAGTTTGGGTTTGTTTGGGCTTTTTCTTTGTTTTGTCTTGGTTTGAAAGGGCTACTGAAGAAGGGAAACGGGAGGACATGATTTTCTTTTTTCTCCTATGATAATACCAGTTCTGCCCTTAGATGCAGGCAAGAAGGCCCCTCTCCTGGCCACACCAGTTAGCAGGACCCCCTATGGCCCTCCTCTGTCTGTGCTCCTCCCAACGGCCATCATGGCACGACTATTATATTAGTTTCCTATTGCTGCTATAGCAAGTTACCACAACCTTAGTGGTTTAAATCCACACAGATCTATTATCTGAGCTCGTGTGTCGGTCAGAAGTCTCACTGAGTGTCAACAGGACTGCATTCTTTTCTGGAAGCTCTAAGGGAGAATCTGTTTCCTTGCCTTTTCCAGCTTCTAGAGGCCACCAGCACTCCTTGGCCTGTGGCCTCTTCCATCTCCAAAGCCAATAACGGCTGGTAGAGTAGTCTCACACCTCATCACTCTGACCTTCTCTTCTGCCCCCTCTTTCATTTTTAAGGACCCTGGGGATTACATTAGACCCACACAGATAATCCAGGATATAATGTATAATCATAAAGTTAGGTGATTGGAAACTTTAATTCTGTCTACAACCTTAATGCCACATTACATATTTGCAGGTTTTGGGGACAAGGATATGGACATCTTTGGGGGGGGCATTATTCTGCTACTACAGTTGCCAACGTCAGAGGGTAGAATATATTTTATTTAACAATCTGTTGACTTGGTTTATAATTTTAAGTATTTAGAAGCATGGTGTGTGGCCTCTATTTGTGCTCTTGCCCCAGGCAAATAGCAGGGCTGCTCTGGTGGGAGCAGTGGCTGTCCCAGGTGAAAGGTCTATAGCACCTCACAGGGGAGTGGAAAAGTTGAGTATTCCTTAGCCAGCAGCGTCCCCTTCTGGACGGTTTCCAAGGTTCCCCCAGCCTGTTTCTCCAGAGAAACCTGTCACCTTCATCATCTTACCTCTGATTCACACCCAGTTCTGACTCCCAACACTTTGCCCTCCTTACAAAAGCATTCCTCCCAAAGAAGGTACATTTCCCATTCTTTTTGCTTTTTACTTTTACATAAAAAGGGTAGAAGCAAGGGAAGAAACCCCAGCCCCATTAGTGCAGACACATCAAAGGATACCAAGCCCCCCTGGAAACCAGAGCATGGCTTACATCATCCTGCAGCACATCCGCTAAGCAACTGTGGGATCAACATCTGTTTCCATGGAGATGTCACTTCATCATCATTCTCCAGGCAGAGCAGAGAAGTGCCTCTGGGAGGAAAGAACATGCTGGGCCAGAGAATAACAAAATCTGGTGCCATGAGCAAAAAAAACCCAAAAATACCCCAAAAAATCTGTCATCAAGATGGAAGGTTGATGAGAGAGCATTAGAATGAGAGAGAGGGAGAATGGGCACTGGATGGGGTCGAGGGGGAGTGACTGGCCAGAATCAGATGAGGGTGCACATCACCTGCCTCTCTCAATACACAGAGCAGCCAAGAGAGGCCTCAGGCTCCTGCCAAATATTGTACAACAGTTCACGGAACCCAAGCCTTGTGCCTCCCTGCCCAGGATTCATCCCAGTGGACGGAAGGCACTAAGGCGCCGTAATGCTTTTCTCCTGTTGCTTCCAGTCAAGCAAAGATGGATCTTGGTCCTTTTGCTCCGTATGTTGCTTTGGCCTGCCTAGCACAGTGCCTTCCAGGGACGGCAGCTCCCGCTCATCCAGACAAACCCTATTGCTCTGAGGCCTGGCTTGCTAAACTGACAATAGCAGAAGCCGAGGCAGGTAGAAGGGAACTAGCGTTTACTGGGCTCGGGCGCTGGCTTTCAGCTAATCCTTGAATCCCACCGTGGCGTGTTAGAGCCTCATTCTACAGGCCAGGAACTGAGGCTCAGAGAGGTGAGGTGGCTTATTCAATGTGATGAGATTATTCAATGTGATGAGATTAACAGCAAACTTTTAGAATTCAATCACTTTGTGCCGGGCATCGTTTTTTGTTTTTTTTTTTAATTATTATTTATTTATTTTATTATTATTATTTTTTTGGCTGTGTTGGGTCTTCGTTTCTGTGCGAGGGCTTTCTCTAGTTGCGGCAAGCGGGGGCCACTCTTCATCGCGGTGCACGGGCCTCTCACTATCGCGGCCTCTCTTGTTGCGGAGCACAGGCTCCAGACGCGCAGGCTCAGTAGTTGTGGCTCACGGGCCTAGTTGCTCCGCGGCATGTGGGATCTTCCCAGACCAGGGCTCGAAGCCGTGTCCCCTGCATTGGCAGGCAGATTCTCAACCATTGCGCCACCAGGGAAGCCGGGCATCATTTTAAACTCTTCGCAAGTATTGGTTAATTTCATCCTCAAACCGCATCTCTGAGGGGGGGTATTGTTATCCGTCAGTTAATACGTGGCAGAGCCAGGCTTGGGGGCCTGGGGTGCCCGTCCCTCTGCATACGCTGACCACCACCCCCCCATCACCACTGGGGAGAAGGCGGGGTCAGGCACACCGGAGTGAGCGCCAGTAGATGGAAACAGGAGGCCAAGTAAGATTTTTCCTCAGTTGCAGCCAAGGCACCAAAGCTGGGGCTACAGGGTTCTGAGGATCCCATATTCTGGGTTCAGAAATCCACCTGCTGGGGGACCAGTCCCTCCCTGCAGACTCAAGAAGAGACTGCCTTCCACCAAACACCTGGAGTTCTGCCCACCCTACCCACTGGCGGTGCCAGAAGGTGCCAGGGGCCTGGGGGAGGGAAGGCAGGAGGCCTGGGGGAGGGAAGGCAGGACAGGGCGCACGGAGGTTGGAGCTCATGCCGAAAGGCTCCTCCCCTGCATCCGGAGGAGGGGAGCGTCCGGGACTCCGGGATACTGGAGTGTCTGCAGCAAAGGGAGGCCGGTGGCCTGGTCCCAGGCTGGGCAGATGTTCACTGAGCCGCAGACCCGAAGCCAGCCCTGGGGCTGCCGCTGGAGCCGCAGCAAGAGGAGCCTCGGGGGCAGCCGGGGAACAAGTGTCTGATGCAGTCCTCCCCCACCACGGGAAGAAGAGGGTGCCTGACAGGTTCCTCTGACCCCCGAGAGCAGTGCCTACCTCTGCTCTAGAGGTTTCCAAAGGCAGAGGCCTTGCCAGGAGGGCTCCAGGCGACAGAGGCTGAGGGTGTCTGAGAGGAAGATGGGGTGGCCTACCCCACACCGATTCTCTTGCCTCCAGAGAGTCCAGAAGGACAAGCTGGAGGTCCCCGGGATCTACACAGACCCCAGAGCACTGGCGTTAGCAGAGAGCCGGAGCAATGGAGGCAGCTGGGAGTGATGGAGGCCCGAGCCAGAGCCGGGTTTGTGGGTGTGCACTCTTGGCAGGGCTGGAGGTAGACACCACTGCCCTCAGGAGGGTTTTGGGACCTAGCTACAGAAGGGACTGTGGGTGCCGACCGGGAGCCCCAGAAAGCCTTGAGCACCATCTCTGCAGAGACCATCACCTCATCAGCACCACGAGCATTGGCCAAAAGCACCCAGAACCCGAATGAAGCCATGGACAACCCCTCCCAACCTAGGAGGATGGGCCAGTCATGTATCCAGAATCTCCTTGCCCTCCCAGGAAGCTCTATCCAGGAGGGCCAGAGAGTAAGTCTTGGGGGGTGTAGAGCCTGAAGGGGATGCGGAGAGGGAGTTCAAAGAGAGAACAAAAGGCAGAGTGTGTGAGGAGCAGACCCTTTCCTATTTTTCCAGCCAGCTAGGCTGCAGACACCGTCCCCCTGCACAGCGGCGGGGAGTTGAGTTCTGAGTTAAGCCTGATTTGAAGTTTTAAAATAAATCCATTTGAGTCTAAAATACTGAAATGAGACTGCTCGGTCATCAAAGATGCCAGAAAGAAATGACATCTGGCCAAGTTATCACTGAGAGACACCAGCTATCCAACGGGAAAGGGAGGTTGATGTAGCCCAGGGGTCAGCAAACTACAGCCCTCAGGCTAAGGATGGTTTTGATTTTTCTTTTGATTTGCTTTTTAAAAAAAATTTTTATTGGGATATAGTTGATTTACAATGTTGTGTTAGTTTCTGCTGCACAGCAAAGTGAATCAGTTATATATATATATACGTATATCCCCTCTTTCTTAGATTCTTTTCCCATATAGGTCATTACAGAGTATTGAGTAGAGTTCCCTGCGCTATACAGCAGGTCCTTATTAGTTATCTATTTTGTATATAGTAGTGTGTATATGCCAATCCCAGTCTCCCAATTTATTCCTCCCCCCACCTTTCCACAAAGGGTTGGGGGGAGAAGGGGAGAGGGGAAGAGAGAGAGACTGTATGTGGTCTGCACCACTTAAAATATTTATATCTGCCTTTTGCAGAAAAAGTTTGCTGACCCTATTTGTAACTTAATTGGGGAGGGGTGCAGCTATTAAAAAAGTAAAACTTTCGTACTTTAAATTCTATATTAATCCTCTGTCATTTGCTTCTTTCACTCAACATTGTGGTTTTAAGACTCATCCATGTTAGACAGTGGCCTAGTGATTCATTTTCACTGCTGTAAACTAACCATCATGGTTAGTTTATCCATTCTCCTGGTGATGAGCATTTAGGCTGCTTCCAGGTTTTTGCTGTACTGCTGCTGGGAATGTTCTTGTTCATGTCTCCTGTGTCCACATGCAAAGTTTCTTTGGGATCTACTCTCAGAAACAGAGTTGCTGGGTCAGGACATATTTGCTGCTTCAATTTTATAAAATAGTGCCAAATTGCTCTCTAAAATGTTGGTATCGTTTTACACCTCCACCATTGGTGTTTTTGAGTTGTCTTTCTTTCACATCCTCTCCCATGCTTGGTATTGGCAGAATTTTAAAATTTTGCCAATCTGATGATGCAATAGAATGTCTCCTGGTTCTAATTTGCCTTTGTCTAAACAGATAGAGGCTGTGTATTTTTTATATGCTTATGGCAATTTGGGTTTCCTCTTTTGCTCGCTGCAGGGGGTGTTATGTTTTTCTTATTGCTTTGTGGACGTTCTTTATATATTCTGGTTATTAATTCTTTCTTAGTTTTATGGGTGGTAGTTATCCTCTTCCGATATGTAACATATTTGCTTTGGTTTCGGTGTTTTTTGAGCAACAGAAATGTTTGATTTTAATGTAGTCAAAATTCTCAACTTTTCTCTAAAGTTTGTGCTGTGTCTTGTTTAATTTGATATAAATTTACAACCCTCTTTTTAATTTCTGCTTTTCACATTCAGATCTTTAATCCGTCTGGAAATTATCTTTTGGTGTGGCAGAAATACCTGGTGTAGCAAAAAGTATTATTTTTTTCCATCCAGATAACCAAATGTTTTCATCCTTTTGCCATGTATTTGTAATGGCACTTCTGAAGTATCTTAAGTTCCCACCTGACTATGGATCTACCCATGTGCTAATACCACGCTGCTGTAATTACTATAACTTTATGTCTTGATATCTGGCCAGAAGAATTCACTCCTTCCTCTTCCAAGTACCTGTGCGATGTTGGGTCTTTTGTTCATTCAGTTAGAGTCTACAATTGGTTATCAGGTTCCACAAAAAAAATTGGGGGTGGATTTTTATTATGATTGTATTGAAAACATAGATTGATTCAGAGATAATTAACACTGTTAGGATATTGGCTTCTTGCACCTATGAGCATGGTGTTTCTCTCCACTTGTATCCTCTTTGGTGCCTTTCAGTAACATTTTTAAAAAACAAAAGTCTTGGACAACTTTGGTTAGGTTTATTTCTAGTGCCTTATTTTTTCATCTGTGACAGACAATGGATAGCTGTCCTGCACAAGTCTGTGACCCCCTTCCTTCTTGTGAAGTTTTTGCTGGAGGCAGCGGCACAGCCAGAGGCTCAATATCTCAGCCCTCCTGGTATCCAAGTGTGGCCATGAGACTGGTGTTCCCGGTGGGACGTGATGAGAAAAGTGAATGTGTCCTCCCACTGTCCCCTCCCCTGGCTGCCAGCTGGATGCAGGGGACTTCGAGATGCTATGGGAGGGTGGACCCACAGGGCAGAAGGAGAGGAGCCTAAGTCTCTGAATCACCTACCACCGCTTTGAACTAATACATGAACAAGACAGAAACTTCTATTGTGTTATGTCACTGACAATTTGAAGTTCATTAGGGCAGTTGGCTTTACCCTCAGTAATACTCTATTTGGGTAAGGTTTAGCTCTTTTTTAATATAATATAATCTTTTCTCCTCACTGTTGCTGATGAATGTAAACATAGGTAATATTGTGTTCCATTTATATGTTGGTATCATATTAAGAAACCATGCTGAAGTTTCTAATAATTTCTAATTATTAGAAGTTTCTAATAATAAGTTTCTAATAATTTCTGTTCTCCAATTCTATATACAGTACAGAGTCATGTTATCTGTAAAAATGACATCTTTGTTTCTCCCTGTCCACTCTTTATACTTTTATTTCTTTTTCTCATCTCACTTCCCTGGGCAGGACCTGGCACTTTTATCTCACCTGTGATTCTAACAAGAATCATTCTTATGTTTCTCCATTAAGTGTGAAGTTGGCTTCAGGTTAGGGATAGATACTGTTTGTTGGGTTAAGGAAATTTCCTTTGCTCCAAGGTAGCCAATAATTTTTACTATGAATGGGTGTTGAATCACAGCAAGTACATCTTCTGCATCTATTTAGATAATAAAATACTTTCCCTCTTTCGTATGTTCCTGTAGTGAATTACATTGATTATCTAATATTGACTCATGTTTTAAATTCTAGGCTAAACTTGGTCATGAAGTATAATTTCTTTTATACATTCATAAATTTCTTTAATTTTTTTCAAGATTTTTGCATTCATTCATAAGTGATGTTGAACTATAATCTTCCATTCTATTTTCCTCTTTCCTTGTCCTGATGGCAAGTTTTACCAGCTTCATTAAAGAGTGAAGGAACTCATCTCAACTCTAGTGTAGTTTGTATTTTAAATAGGGGTATATTGGGACTTCCCTGGTGGCGCAGTGGTTAAGAATCCGCCTGCCAATGCAGGGGACACAGGCTCGAGCCCTGGTCTGGCAAGATCCCACATGCCACGGAACAACTAAGCCCGTGCACCACAACTACTGAGCCTGCTATCTAGAGCCCGCGAGCCACAACTACTGAGCCCGCATGCCACAACTACTGCAGCCCACAAACCTAGGGCCTGTACTCCGCAACAAAGAGAAGCCACTGCAGTGAGAAACCCCTCACTGCAACGAAGAGTAGCCCCGGCTCGCTGCAACTAGAGAAAGCCTGCGCACAGCAAGGAAGACCCAATGCAGCCAATAAATAAATAAATAAAGAGGGGTATTCTAGTCATGGGATTTTGTCTGTGTGTGAAGTTGGGAAGGACTTGCCTATTAAGTCATCTGATGAGGGTTTCTTCTTTTCTATAGATCATTATTTAGTCACCAATTTAGTTTATTTGAATGTATACTCAGGTTTTATATTTCTCATTAAACAATAGTTAATTTATATTTTCACTAGGAGATTATCTATTTTGTTGTTGTTGTTAATATTTATTTGGCTGTGCTGGGTCTTAGTTGCGGCATGCGGGATCTTTATTGAGGCATGCGGGATCTTTTAGTTGCAGCATGCAGGCTCTTAGTTGCGGCACGCGTGTGGGATCTAGTTCCCTGACCAGGGATCAAACCCAGGCCCCCTGCATTGGGAGCACAGAGTCTTAACCGCTGGACCACCAAGGAAGTCCCCTCTATTTTGTACAAAATTTTAAATTCACATAAAATTATTCATAATACTGATTGTTTTTTACTTGTATTTTTGTGTTCTTAAATTTTGTTTATTTGTGCCTGCCTCTTTTTTTTTCCCTTGATAAATCTTGCTTAGAGATTTTTTATTCATCTGTTCAAGGAACCAGATATGGGCTTGATTAGTTCTCTCTACTGCACTTTTGTGCTCTATTGTATTAATTTCTGCTCTTAATTCTATTCTTTCTTTCCCTCTCCTCTCTATTGGAGGACCTATTCTATTGTCCTTTTTCTTAAGCTGGATATTAGCTCATTAATTTTCAGTCTTCCTAATTTTCTAATATATATATATATTAGGTTCCCCTCTAATTTCTACCTTAGCTGCATTCCACAAATTTTTGATGTACTTTTACTATAGTTCAGTCGTAAGAGTTTTCTAATTTTCATTATGATTCTTTTACCCATGACTTATTGTGAAGTGTGTGTGTGTATTTTAATTTCCAGGAACGTGAGAATTTTTATGTTATCTTTTCATCCCTGATTTCTAAATTATGTTGTGGTCAGGTAGTATGGTCAGAATGATACTGATCCTTTGAAAGTAGTTGAGACTTGATTGGCTCACACATAATCAATTTTTGGAAATGTTCTATGTAGAGAGATGGATGAATGAGTGGATAGATGGAAGGAAGGAATAAATTGAGGACAGTAATTTGTTCTGAGTGTATCTGAGAAGAATATGTATTCTCTAATTGTTAAGTGCAGAATTCTACATATATCCATTTAAATCAGTTTTATTACTGGTGCTATTCAAATCCTCTATATCCTTACTGGTTGTTTATCTTTATGATCTAACAGTTATGAGAGAAATGTGCTAAAATAACTCACTATGACTACAGATTTGTCAACTCCCCTTTTACATGCTCTTCGGCTAAGTCTACTTTTTCTGGTAGTTCTATAGCAATGTAAGATTTCTCTTTACTAGTGTTTCACTGGTATATATTTTTCCATCCTCTCACGTTTATCCTTTGGAGTACTTATTTTTCTTAATATGTTTCTTTGGAGCCCTCATGTTTTTACGTATTTCTTGTCAACAGGATGTAACAGAATATTGTTTGTTTCTTTCAGTCAATCCAACAATTTCTATTTAAACCAGCAAGTTTCATCCATTTCAGTTTAGTGACATGATTGATAAATTCAGATTAATTTCCATCAGAGATACATATATATATATTGCTTTTTAATTTAACTTAATTTTGTTTTTTAAAGTTTTATTGATATGTAATTGACATACAATTAACTGCACAGATTTAAGGCATGAGAGTGGATAAGGTTTACATATGTCTACACCCATGAGGCCACCACCACAATCAAGAGAATGAACATATCCATCACTGCCCCTCAAAGTTTCCTCATTTCACTTGGCAATTACTCCTTCTTACCCTCCCTAATCCTCACTTCTCTGTTTTCTATCACAGTAGATTTGTTTGCATTTTCTATAATTTTATGTAAATATAATCGCAAATTATATACTCTACCTTGTTTGGTTTCCTTCATTCAACATAATTATTTTGGGATTCATCCATGTTTATTCTTTTTTGTTGCTGAGTAGTATTCCATTGTATGGATATACTTTCATTTGTTTATCCATTTACCTGTTGATGGATATTTGTTACAAATAAAGCTGCTATGCACATTTGTGTGCAAGTCTTCATTATGGATGTATATTTTCACTTCTCTTGGTAAACACCTAGGAGTGAAATGGTTGAATCACATAGTGGATGCATGCTTAACATTTTAAGGAATTGTCCAACTGTTTTCCAAAGTGGTTGTACTATTTTATATTCCCATCAGTAATGTATGTTTTCCATATTTTCACCAAAACTTGACACGGTCAGTCTTTTTATTTTTAGCCATTCTATTAAATGTATTGTGGTATCTCAGTGTAGTTGTTTCAATTTGCATTTACCTAATGATTTATGATGCTGAACGCCTTTTCATGTGCTTATTTGCCATCCATGTATCTTCTTTGGTGAAGTGTCTGTTCAAGACTTTGGCCTATTTTTAAATTAGGTCTTTTGATTGCTTATTATTGGCTTTCAGAGCTCTTTGTATAATCTGTATACAAGTCCTTTATCAGATCTATGTTTTGGAAATATTTTCTTCCAGTCCGTGGTTTGTCTCTAGTCTTTTAACAGAATCTTTTGAAGAGCAGAGACTTTTAATTTTGATAAAGTCGAGTTTATCAATTCTTTTTTCATGGGTTGTGTTTTAGTGTTGTATTTTTAGCAATCTTTGCCTAACCCAGATTTACAAAGATTCTCTCCTAAGTTTTCTTCTGGAAATTTTATAGTTTTAGGTTTTACATTTAGGTCTATGATCTGTTGTGAGTTAATTTGTGGATATGGTGCAAGGTATGGATTGAATTTTGTTTGTTTGTTTTCTGCATATGGATATTCAGTCGTTCCAGCACTGTTGAAAAGTAGTCTTTATTTTCACCTATTTAACTTTGGATAGTTTCTACTGCTAAGTCTTGAAGCACTCACATGTTCTTTACCATGACCCTCCACCAAGTGCTTTCAAGAAAGATTGGGAGAAGGCAGAAGACCTTCCACTGGTGGCAATAGGCGTGAAACCTCCCCTGTCACTCAGCCCTGACTGCATCCTCCTCCTGCCTGGGGTCCTCAGTAAGGCATAACACTGGCTTCTGCTACTTCCCCCATGCTTTCACTACTTCCCCCATGCTTCCACTACTTCCCCCATGCTTCCACTACTTCCCCCATGCTTCCACCACTTCCCCCATGCTTCCACCACTTCCCCCATGCTTCCACTACTTCCCCCATGCTTCCACTACTACTTCCCCCATGCTTCCACTACTTCCCCCATGCTTTCACTACTTCCCCCATGCTTTCACTACTTCCCCCATGCTTTCACTACTTCCCCCATGCTTCCACTACTTCCCCCATGCTTCCACTACTACTTCCCCCATGCTTTCACTACTTCCCCCATGCTTCCACTACTACTTCCCCCATGCTTTCACTACTTCCCCCATGCTTCCACTACTTCCCCCATACTTCCACATCCAAGGGCTAGATCCCAGCCAGCCACATGCAGGCCTTTGTCTCCTCAGGAACCTGACACAACACCCAAGAGGCAAGGGGTCACGCCAGCATCCCCAAACCCAAGTATGGAGTCCACCCAACAGAGAGCAGGCTCCAAGAGGGCCAGGATGTGGAATGACAGCCCCACAGGGGCGCAAAATCCATGCAGACACACACGAAAGATGTCCTCCGCCTGTCACGCAGTGGAAGAGAGAGGTGTGGAGCAATGTGATTAGTATCAGCCCCTTTGTAAACTTTTTTGGGGGGCTCACTATAAGAGCAGAATGGAGAGAGAGAGAGAGAGAGGAAATAAAAATATACAGGAAAATAAAATTTCCTATCCCCTCAGACTCCTATCCCCAGCCTCTGTATCCAGGAAGCAAGCTCTATTATTACTGTCTTGTGAGTTCGTATTCTTCCAAAGATATTCTATACGAAAAATAGCATATATATATATATATATAATAGGCTATGCAGACACACTTGAATATTATACTAAATTTTACAGCAGTCAGAGCCACTCATTCATGTGTTCATTCAATCGTTCAGTTTAAACGGGCTCGAGGCTAAGGACCCGGTCCCTGCTCTCAGAGTTCAGTGGTGGGTGCAGACAGTCACCAAAAAACCACAAAAATGAAGTACATTTAGAAACAGATTCAGGGAGGAAATAGGTGTGAATGAACCGAGAAGGCCCGCAGGTGACAGCCCCGTCTGTCAAGGTTGGAGGGACAGTCACCAGCAAGCTGGGCACCCCAGCCCTAGCCATGGACACATTCTCTTTGAGTCACTAATATGCTTCCGATTAAGACCCAGAGCTGTGACTCACTGCCCTCCACCATCTGCTGCCCGGGGCTCACATGACTCATGGCGCCCGCCCTTCCCTGTCCCCCAGGAGTGCTTCAGAGGAACGAGAGACAAAATTATTCCATGTGACTCAGGCAGAGAGAGACAGCCTGACCTGTTCACGCCCACTGCTCCCTTCCTGCCTGAAGAATGGAGGTGGGCAAGGCTCTGGCCTCTGAGTGACACATCTTTTCAGGCATGTGCTGACGGAGGGACGGTCCCCTCCTGGCAGGGGTCCTCAGAGCATAAGTCATGATTAATTTCCCAGTGCAGAAGCTGAGCTTGCCAGGGGAGAAGTGAGGAAGCATGGCTCAATTCCACCTCCTGCCTCTGTGGACCGCTGCCTGAGCACGCCTTTCTGCAGGGAGTCCCAAATTGGGGTCTCTCATCCTGGGGCGTGCAAGCCCAGGCTGGCATATCCACGCATTTGCACAGGGCTGCCCTGCCCCAAGCCCCCAGGCAGAGCTCCCCACCCTCTCCCGAAGCCCAACTCTGCCTCTCACATCTGCCTCCTTGAATTACTCCACCTTCGCCCTGAATCCTGGTCTTGAAATCCTGGAGTTCACTTCAACTCCTCCCTTTCCATCACTCCCAGCACCTAATCCAGCCCGGTCTGCCCCTTCCTTCCATCCTCCTGCTTCTTCCTCCTTTTGTGCCCTTTCCTCCACAGGAACTCTTTCGGGACACCCCTCACCGGCCTCGCTGTCTCTGGGCTGCAGACTTCTCGTCACCACCCTCAACATATATTCCTAAACGCGTCTGGGTAGCAATTCCCCGCCCTCCAATGGCATGTCCTCAGGGTCTACAGCAAAGGCCACTTATAGGCCCGTGGAGGGCAAGCAGGTGACAGAAAGGAGGGAAGCAGGCTGAGGGGGGGACTTGACAAAAGGCCACAGAATGGAGGGCTGAGGACGAAGGCAGATTGGAGGACGCTTGTCCTGCTCAGTGGCGGCCACCCCCCAGCCACGGCTAAGTGTAGCCTGAGGCGCCAAAATGCAAGGCCTTCCGGACTTTCATGAGAACCCTGATTGGCTTATGCAACCTCTTAATTTATAAAAGTTGGGGCTTCCCTGGTGGCGCAGTGGTTAAGAATCCACCTGCCAATGCAGGGGACACGGGTTCGAGCCCTGGTCCGGGAAGATCCCACATGCCACGGAGCAACTAAGCCCGTGCGCCACAACTACTGAGCCTGCACTCTAGAGCCCGCGAGCCACAACTACTGAGCCCGCGTGCCACAACTACTGAAGCCTGCGCACCACAACTACTGAAGCCCACGCACCTAGAGCCCGTGCTCCGCAACAAGAGAAGCCACAGCAATGAGAAGCCCGCGCGCCGCAACTAGAGAAGGCCCGCACACAGCAACGAAGACCCAACGCAGCCAAAAATAAATAAATTAATTAGTGAATGAAAAAGTTGGTAACTAACCCACATTTGGAACACTGAACAATTTCCTTATTCCTGCATTGCAGATCTTCCTTGGCCTGGACCCCACCTATGCATCCAGCACCTTCTCCCACAGCAGCTGTTCACCCTGCTTGTGGCCAAAGCTGTACCACGCTCTGAGACTCAGCTATTTGCCATTCCCAGGACACACCTCACCTGTCACACACAGACACTGGTCCCACATCGCCCTGTGCTTTCCTTTCGACACCCCTCCAAATCCCACCCACCTACTACGTTGTCCCTCTGTCCTGGTACAAGACACATTCTGACCTGTGTCACCAGTTGTGTGAACCTCCATCGTCCTTGCACGATCGGAGACCCTTAGATGCAGACACTGTCTGATTCACAGAACCTGCACATAGTAGGCACCCCAGAGATATTTCAGGAATCGTGTGCTAATTAGAAGTGAAGGAAGTGACCCCACCCCATGTGGGTTGTGGAGCTGGGGGTGATTCCGTGTGTCAAACCAGGGCTGCATCCTCAGATAGCTTCCTGGGCTGGCCACCCGCTTCCCTGGGCTCCGGCCCTCAGCCCCAGCCCAGCGGGTTGTACATGGACAGCAGCACCTGAGGAAGCTCTGAGTCACCCTCTGAGCGGCGGCCTAATGCGCTCTGCAGGCCTCGTCCTTAGTAACCTGGCCCGCTTCTTGCTTTGCATTCCCCCCCTAGTTTATGGCTAAAAACATCTGTATGAAAATGGGCCCTGGCAGAGCGTGTGTGGCCACAGCCCACACCTCCCCTGGCACCTGAAGTCCTGGTCCTCTTCCGCCTGTTTACGACTGTTTGCTGTGGAAACGGCTGGCTTCGAGGCTTGGGAGGGAGCAGGTGGGAGAGCACAGGAGTTCACGCAGCCCCCAGGCCCGTTTCTCATTGGGACCCCCAAGGAGCGGAGAGTGTGGGCCAGAGCAGCCCGGGGAGGATGGGGAGCGCAGTAAAACGGGGGCTGCTTGGCCGGCACGGGGGAGCTGGATGTGAAATGGCCTCCAGATGTGGGTCTGAGAGGCCTCGAAAGTTCGAAGCTGAGCATTTAGGAGCTCCCCGTGGGGAAGCGGAGAGCCCTGGAGAAGAGGCGGCTTTGTCTGCCTCTTTGCTTACAGGCCTGGCCGTGTGGCCTCTCCCACCCGTGTGCAGCCCCTGGGCCCCGCACGTTCCCCCACCGTGTCAGCTCCCCAGCAGGGGCCCCTTGCACCCCTGCGTTTGGTTCACATTTAGATGAGAAGGGCTGTTGTGAGGACCAGGTGAAAGGTTTGATGGACACGGGGGGACGCTATTTATGCTTGGTGGTCGTATCCATAGGCCAAGGGAGAGTCAGCACCTGCTAAGGGCCGAGCCCCGCTATCAAGTGCTCTTATTCCGAGTCTGTTTTCAGATCTCTCATTCAACAAGCTCCTCTTAAGCTCCTCCTGTAGGCAGAGCATGGTACCCAGCTCTGCAGGAGACAAGGTGCAGGCCAAGAGTCCTTTTCAGAAAGGCGTTGCAGTCCATCAGGGGAGAGGAAACATACAAATTGCTTCGCGTGCTACAAGCCATAAGAAAGGAGCTGGCTGGGGGGGGTGGGGGCGCTCCTAGGAGGACAGCAGGTGAGTTTGAGCCTCGTGTGCAGATATGGGGAGGGGCATCGGCAAGCAGGGCGCAGAGTGGGCCAAGGGGTGGCGATGGGGAAGATAGCGGGGGCAGAGTTTGAGCACATGAGAAGGTGTCTCCTCAAGCACACCCAGCTGATGGCTTTGTGTCTTTGGGAGGTGGTGGGAGTCCTGCTTTGTGGGCTTCCCTGAATAGCCACAGACAGGAGCTGGTGGTCAGTAGAGGAGTTGGCTGATGAAAACGGGGTCTCCTTCTTTGGGCCAAGAGGCTGTTTCATTACTGACGTGGACTCACAACCCAGACATGGGCTACTGAAGGACTCAGATCCCATCCGCAGCATCTGCTTTGAGAACTTCAACACTGCCAGTCCCTTGGGACCAGGGTGCTGACCCTAAGGTCAAGGCAAGGCCCTGCAGTTTCCTCCTTCAGGAGATGGTCAGCTGCCAGGCTCCGCCTTCCTGACTTTGGCCTTGACATTGCCAGCTCCTTCTGCTCCAAGGGGAAGGTTTTCCCTCCAAGCAAATAATCATCTGGTCTCCACAGAGCCTCCATAACCCCACAGAAAGTCACACCATTTCGGTATGGAGCTGAGCCAACCATCTGCCTGGATGGTTTTAATATTCTTCTACTCAAGATCAAGGCTCTTGCTACACAAGAACTTACCCAGTTCTTCCTTGATAGTTGGGAATCACTACCTTGAACAGGGTGAGGCATAAGTCTTCCCCTCCCCCCTCACACCCTCGCGATGAGATCCTGTCTTCTCTGGAGTACTCCTTGTCCACAAGTTAAAGGGCTGACTTTTGTTGGGGGTGGGAGGGGATCCTTCATCCTGGCATTGGAGGGTTTAATTTTTGCTTCAAAGACTCCTTCCCAAGAGTTCCCATACAGCCTAAGAGGTTTATGCAAATTCATAAATTTTGAATTCCCCACCCCTCATCTTGTGCCAGAGTTCTTGGGCAGGTTGGCAGATCAGGCTGGACTTTGACCCAGGGCCACACGTCTAATGAGGAAAAGCTGCGTGATTCAAACAGCATCGGTGTTCTTCTACTTAATAAGCCTCCCAGCTGTGCTAATAAAAGTTCTACCCAAAGAGAAGCCACATGTGTCCTGAGCTCACTCACCCAGCACAACAGCTGTCAGGCTAGAGGAAGCCTGTTTTCTACACAGATTTCTTATTTCAAGCTAAGAATGATCTAGATCTTGATTAGCTGCTTTGGTGATCAACCACATACTTTTGCACAACACCTCAGTTGGAATGATTAACCCTGTGGGACATTCACATCAGAGAGAGACCATGTGCTTTTCAGAACAAACCCCCCGTACCCTCAGAGAAGCGAGTGATGCTGGGGTCTGTTCCTCACGTAGAGTGCTGTGTGACTGAGATTCGGGGAGAGTTAGCATGCTGCCGTAATCATTGCATGAGCCAAAGGAGCCACGGACGTCATGGGCCAGCCCTCCCCACCCTCCTTCCATTCACATATTCTTTGCCAGGTACCCTTTTTCAGGTCTGGGGCTGCACTACAATTCCATGGGACCCAGTCTACAAATTAAAACTGCAAGCCTGGCCTGGACCTTTTTCTGGAATGATACCAAGGGATGATTGTCAAACAACTTGAGGACCTCAAGTGAAAGGCACCATTCCTCCTTTCTTTTCACAGACAGCCAATACTCACTTTCTGTGAGCATTCAGTGTTTGAGCCTGGTTGACCGTATAGCATAATGGGCTCCACAATTGTATTCTCCATCATGAAAAAGAGCCTTTTATTTTCTCTTCTTTCCTTTTCAGGTTCTGCTGGTAGACAAATTCATGCCCACCCAATCCAACCATACCTCTCATGACTTTTTTTCACATCAACCGTCTTCCCCCTTGTCCTTCATCTTCTTATTGCTAAGGCCTTAACTTCTCTAGTTTAGAAGGTAGCAATTGGAAATTCTCTATGAGTATATGCTCTCAGCATCCCTAGTGGCCTTCGGAAATCTCCCTTCATCCCGCATCCACACAATTCTGTCTGCAGGATGTTTGGGGTGGAAACAGGCAATGTCCCAGCAAGAGGTGGTGTGACATTTCCAAGGAGCAGGATGCCTGGCACACAATAGGAGCTCAATAAACGTTGCTGCTGTGTGCCCTTGGACAAGGCTCCTGCCCTCTCTGGGTGCCAGTTTCACCATCAGCTCTGGCTTTTGCTAATAATGATGAGGGAGGATGAAGAAGAAGACAAAGAGGAGGAGGAGGAGAACACTAAGAAGTGTGTGAGAAAGAAGATATAGTGCTAGAGGCCTGGGGGAAAGGAGGAAGTAGAGGGCGGACCAACCTTGAAGTGTAAGAACATGATGAAGAGAGAGATAAAGAGGTGGCTCCCATCCGTAATGCAGGGGTGGAGGAGTCCCACAGGTGCAGCGTACCAATGGGCTCCCTGAGTTCTGTGTATTTGCTGATCGGGAGGGAAAATCCCCCCCACCCCGCTTTGTCCTTCTTTTAGCCCAATAACGGATCCCCACCTCCCACCCCCAGAAGTGTGAGAGGTAATGTCTCAGAGCTCTCCACTCCTGCTAGAAGAGGGATTTGTGAGATTTACGGTGTGGGAATCCAGCCTGGGAGAGCAGCAAGAGCTCAGAGATCCTCCAGAGCCGACCCTCAACCCCTCCATGGTCAGAGCCTCAAGGTCACACCTCAAGGCGAGAGGCAGGGCCCGGACTGGACACCAAGGGTCCTGATTCCCAGGCCAGTTCCTGAGCATCTCTCCACATCCCTTCTGTCCACGAAGGACTTGTGATCAGCCCTTCCATTTGTAGAGGGCTTCCAAGCCATGCCCACGTTTACCATTTTCACTGATCCACCCTGAAGAGTGGGAAAATGAGATTCACCCCATTTTGCAGGTGAGGACACGGAGCTCAGTGCGATCATCAAGTCTTAAATTCTGCCTAGACCGGTCTTCCTGTCCTGCCGCCTCAGCACATAGCTGACCACTTCCCCACGGCAACCTTGGCAGTGACCAGGGCCTACTGAGCTCCTAAATTAGGTCTTGCCTCTATGGCATGGTGAAATTGATGCCTTCCTGTCATCAAGACCTAACTGATTCTTCCTAGGATCCTGGAAGTCCTCCAGCTCCAAGGAGACATTGGCTGCTGTCTTCTGGCTCTGAGCCTTGTCCCTGCCTGGAGGGTTATGGAGGAACCCAGAGCTCCATGTTCAAGCCAGTCTGACCTTGGGGAAGCAGGATGTGTCCTAGGCTCTGAATTTTGGGAATCCATTTGAGCCCAGTCAGCACTTAGTGTGCCTGACTTCTGTCTTCCAGCCTCTGTCCTGCCCCAGCTTAGGGAAATCCATTTCCCTGCTGGTCGGGGGACTTTCGAAATGGGTGCCCAGAGGTCTGGGCTTCAGCAGAGGGGCTTTCTCGTCTGGTCTGGAGACCCCAGAGGCTGTGTGGGCTGAAGGCCCTGGGACTTTGTCTCCCAAGGTGCCAGGATCTCTTTATAGTTAGGTCTTTATGAAACCCAAGTTTCTTGCAAAGATGATCCCATCTCACAATCTAATGATCATAACTTGCTCCCTTGCATCTCTCCTGTGGCTGTGCTTCATAAGGCACTTCAACTCCTCCACTGTCTCTGAGCCTCGTGACAGCCCTTTGAAATAATATGCAAGTCTCCACCGACTTGCTCTTCCCTCTTCCTGAATCCTGTCTCTACCCCTTCTCCTCCACCTCCTCTACACCACGTCTCCACCTGGAAAGTGCCTCCTCGCCTCTCAGGACACAGCTAGAACCCGTTGCCATATCTCCTTTTGCCTCTAGAACCCCTGCAGGCATGAGCTGTGTCTGCCCCTCTGTGATCCCACCAGGCTCGTGCCTACCCTCTCCAAGGGCCCTTACCATGGATTGATGGACGTGTGTGGTAGCGGAGCTCCAAAGACAACCCCAAACAATTCTGCCTCTTCCTGTACATGCCTTCTTCCGCCCCATCAAGAATCAGGGCCTATGTCTTCTCTCCTTGCGTTTTGGCTGGGCCCGTGGCTGCTTTGAGGAAATGGCCTGTGCCAGGAGCGGCACTTTCTGCTTCTTTCCTCTTGGGACACTTCTCTCCGGGCACTCTTTGGAATCCAGCCACCACTCCTTGAGAAGCCCAAGCTGCAGAGCTAGGCCACATATCGTCCCTCCAGTTGACAGCCCTGCGCCACTCTCTGCTGCCGCCATGTGAGTGAGTCACCTTGGATGTCCGGGCCCCCAGAGGACTGCAGCCCCAGCCGACATCACGTGGAGCGGAAGAACTGCGGTGCTGAGCCCAGGCAACCAACACAATCATGAGAGATAATAACATAATTACTTGCGGCCACTAAGTGTTGGGTGGTTTGTTATGAATAACGGATAACTGAAACAACTTGTCTGTATGCCCTACTAGACCGTAAGCTCCTTGAGGGCAGGAGCCAGGGCAGGCGTCTTGGTCATACTTGTGTGCCCCGTACCTAGAGCAGTGGTCTAGCTCAGTGGTTAAGAGCTCAAGGGGCCTGGGGTTGATCTCTGCTCTATCCCTTACCGGTTATGTGGCTGTATCAGTCGGGGTTCAGGTAGGGCAACAGAGCCACTAAGAGTATTGTGGGCCTAAGAGATTTATTCCAAGAATTTGACCTTAAACAAATATGGGAAGATCTGAGGAGATGGAGGTCTAGAAGGGGGGTCAGAGGTTCAGAGTCACTACTCAGTCTGCCTCAAGTGGACAAGTCAGAGCTTGCCAGGAAATCCACGATGCCAAACGTGCCCAGCCCCTAGCGTGGTGGATGGACAGGGGATGCATAGCGAGGTCCAGTGAAAACTGCTGCCTCGGTCTAGCTGCCGCCTCTGCGGGCTCACTGTCAACCTTCTGGTTGAGAGCGTGGGGCCTCTCTTGATTGGGAGGATCAGAAGTCAGAGTGACAGGCTAGACATGAAGCAGAGGAGAATTAGGACAAGCTGTGACCTGCTAGATACCTTTGCATCTGTCCAACACCACATGCAACCATGAGGGCCTTCAGAGGATAATGGCCACTGCTCCGCTTCCACCTTCCAAGTCTCCTATAACCTGGAGCCAGGTAGGGAAGGGCATTCTGGGAAGTGTAGCTCCCAGCTTAACCAATTCGACACAGCACAATCCAGCACTATGGCCTGTAGCAAATTACTTTTCCTCTGAGCCTGGGTTCCTTGTCAGTAAAACAGGGAAAATAATACTTATCAAACTCAGATTATTGGAAAGATTCAATGAGAAATACATGCATAGTTGTCATGTTCTAAATTCTCAGTGCATGCTAGCTGTGTTCCTCATTATAGAAGAAGCCCATTCATGCTTGTTGGATGAATGAACTGAAACTCTCTGGAGAGGCATAAAGGGGGCAGGAAATAAGTCATGCCCCAGAAATTCGGGGTCAAGCTGGAACAGTGTGGACCTCTTGTGGGAAGCTTGAGGCCGGAATAAATCTAGAAAATGTCTGTTAGACATCATCTGGGCCATCTGACATTCAGAACCAGAGACCAGGGTTGGGAGGTCAGTCCCCCTTCACATGAACCCATCAATTCAGCTCTTCCGAGCCCAGAGGAAGGCTGCCCGGAGACCAGGACGTCCAAGAGCCAGAAATCCTGAGTTGTAGTGTAGCTCTGCCGCTATTTATAAACGTAGGTAAGTCCTTTATCTGCTGTGGGGCTCTGTCTTCCCATCTGTGCATGAAGCGGCTGGACCGGAGGGTCAGAGGGTCTTCCTATGCTGTCCTCCCACGGGGGCCACTGAATGCAGGTGACATGCAGTTTGGAAAACTGCAGGCCACTCTAGAAGAGCCAATTATTCCACCTCACGGTCAAAATGAGACCACTGCATATGTGTGATTCAAACTAACGTCTACAATGCATCCATTCCAAATTTTAATTGTAGGGATACATCTGAAATACATGATGGCAGATCCAGAGCCCATGTTAATTACCAAGGTGGGGACGGGAAGTGACACCTTTTCATCACCTATCGTGTATCATGTGTTTGACATCCATCATTTTATCATCCTCATGATGGCCCCGCGCTGGGCATTCTCATCCCTAACTTCCAGTTGAGGAAACCGAGGCTCAGGAAGGTTGAGCAGCCCTGAGCTCTGCCCAGGCTCAAGCAGTGGGCCCATGACGACAGTGAGGTTGAACCCAGATTGGCTTCTTCCCAGAGCCTCTGCTCCCCCCACAGTACCAGGCTGCCCTCAGAGAAGTCCAAAGTTCCACCCTCAGACTGAAATGACCTTGAGTCTCTGCTGAAGACGGGCAACTCAAGCTTGAGCTTTACTGACCGGGCAGGAAAGAGAGCTGTTGGTCACCAGAGGTCAAGTTGTGGTGAATGTCAAGGGTGAAAATGAGGGCAGGGATGCAGAGCCAGGCTTAGCTCATCATATGGAGTCAGCTAATCCGTGAACACCAGTATTAGGGCTCCAAGGGAAGCACAGGGCTCTTCACCTTCTATCATTAGTGGCTGGAGGAAGGAGAGGGGAAAGAAGCCAGCACTGAAACTGGATCTGCAGTACCCCATGAAGTTTTTGCTCCATCATGGGAAATTTTGCAAACGTGTATGTTTTTTTCCCCTTTAATTCTCCAAGGCTGCCCAGAATTTCAGAGATACTAGCCATAGCGTGTGTCCCAAAATATCTACCAACAGGGGTGGAGACCAGCTGTGGGTGTGAGGGCAGGATCTGGGGCCAGAGAGCACACGCCTTTGCAGTATTTGATGCATAGCAGAAAGTTGGTTGGGTGGCTAGGAGGGTGGGTGAAATCACCAGGCCACAGAACACCCTAGGAGAGATTCCAGAGCAGGTTTGGCAGAAGATGGGGGAATGTGAGATGCTGGTGCTCCCTTCTATATGGCAAACAGATGCCTTCATCCAATGGCCTGCCCTGACTTGATAAGCTCATCACTTCAGTTCCACTCTTAACCCCAAAGCCCATCCTTCAAGCAGCACAAGTGTGATCTCTTTATTCACCACGTAGCTCAGACCATGTGACAACTCTCCAGTAGACATGCAATATGCAATGTACGTCTTATGCTGTGGAGCGCAAGGCCCAGCCTCCACGCCCCCGCTACCACTCTGCACCTCAGTTTCTTTGCTGTAGAAACTGAACAAATCCTCCCCATGCACACCCCAGCCCACGGTAGACTCAGTAAATGCTGGATGACTAGTGAGTGGGCAAGCAGACCTGAGCCACTGATCGGATCGTGTCTGCCCCTCAATCTTTCCTTTTTTCCAGCTTTATTGAGATATTATTGATATACAACTTATGTAAGTTTTAGGTGTACAACATGAGATTAGATACATGTATACACTGCAAAATTATTACTACAATAAAGGTTAGTTAATGCCTCCATCCACTCACATAATTATGATTGTGTGTGTGTGGTGATAGCATTTAAAATCTACTCTCTTAACTTTCAAATATAGGATACAGTTGTTAATTACAGTCACCATGCTGTGCATTAGACCCCCAGATCTTTTTTTTTAAAATTAATTAATTAATTAATTATTTTTGGCTGCGTTGGATCTTCATTGCTGCGCACAGGCTTTTCTCTAGTTGCAGCGAGCAGGGGCTACTCTTCCTTGCAGTGCGCGGGCTTCTCATGGCTGTGGCTTCTCTTGTTGAGGAGCATGGGCTCTAGGCACACTGGCTTCAGTCGTTGTGGCGTGCAGGCTCAGTAGTTGTGGCTTGCGGGCTCTAGAGCGCAGGCTCAGTAGTTGTGGCACACGGGCTTAGTTGCTCTGTGGCATGTGGGATCTTCCTGGACCAGGGCTCAAACCCGTGTCCCCTGCATTGGCAGACGGATTCTTAACCACTGCGCCACCAGGGAAGTCCCGACCCCCAGATCTTACTTGTATACAGCTGGGAGTTTGTACCCTTTGAACCAACATCTCCCTATTTCCACCCAGCCCCTGGCAACCACCATTCTAGTCTCTATTTGTACGAGTTCAGCTCTCTTAGATTCTGCATGTAAGTGAGAACATACCGTATTTGTGTTGTAGCATAATGCCCTCGAGGTCAGTCCATGTTGTTGCAAATGGCAGGATTTCCTTTTTTTATGGCTGAATAATATTCTGTTGTGTGTATACATCACATTTTCTTTATCCATTCAGTCACTGATGAACATGTAGGTTGTTTCCATGTCTTAGCTATTGTAAATCATGCTGCAATGAACATGGAAATGCAGATATTTAAGATAGTGTTTTCATTTCCTTCAGATAAATACCCAGGAGTGGGATTGCTGGATCATATGGTAGTCGTATTTTTAATTTTTTGACCAACCTCCACACTGTTTTCCATAGTGGCTGCACCAACTTACATTCCCACCAACAGTGCAAGAGGGTTCACTTTTCTCCACATCATTGCCCACACTTACCTTCTTTTTAAAAATATTTATTTATTTGTTTGTTTGGCTGCGCCAGGTCTTAGTTGCGGCATGTGGGATCTTAGTTGAGGCACGCAGGCTCTAGTTCCCTGACCAGGGATCGAACCCAGGCCCCCTGCATTGGGAGCATGGTGTCTTAACCCCTGGACCACCAGGGAAGTCCCTTATTTCTTGATGATAGACATTTTAACAGGTGTGAGGTGATATCTCATCATGGTTTTGATTTGCATTTCCCCTTAATGATCAGTGATGTTGAGAATCTTTTCATGTGCCTGTTGACCATTTGCATGTCTTCTCTGAAAAAATAACTGACTATTCAAGTCCTTTACCCATTTTTTTAATCAGGTTGTTTTTTTGCTATTATATGAGTTCCTTATATATTTTAGATATTAACTCATCAGATAGATGGTCTCCAGCTATTTTCTCCCATTCTGTAGGTTGTCTTTATAATATTTTGCTGATTGTTGCTTTTGCTGTGCAGAAGCCCCTCTATCTTTTCCAATCCCCTTCTTCTGAGCAAAGAGACCTCACTTTGGAGAAACCCAATTTTCTACTTTTCTCCGACTAGCTTTGACCAAATTCCCACTCCCTCCTCCTAGCATCTAGAAGTTCTTAAAGGGACTTGTTCAGCCCAAACTCCATCCTGATGCAATGATTGTTGGAGCCCTGGTGAGGGAAAGTGACTTCGCCAATGTGAGGCAGAGCAGGGCCTGGCACCAGCTGCCTCCCGGGCTGCAGGGCCTGGGCTCTGGACTCCGCCGGGCCAGATGGGGTGCAGTCCAGCCTCTGTGTGCCCTGGTCACTCCACAACCGGCTCTTGGCTCAACCTGAACCCCTGCTGCCTCCGGCGGGGTGGGGTCTGAGAACATCTTGAGTCAGCCCCAAGGGGGATGGCCTCACTGATCTAGGAGTGAGGGAAGCAGGGCGGAAGCTGAGGAGGAAGATACAGAGGGGAGGACATCTAAGTTCACTGTGAGGTGGGAGAGCAAGATGCTTCCAGAGGGAACATTTCACAGTTAATAGAAGAGAGGGTGCCGGGGTGAGGAAGGGAGGTGCAGTGACCTGACAGAAGCCTGCAGGTAGCGTCACCCTTTACAGTCCACACAGGAGGGAGGGGAAGCAGGGGCTAGTTTTCCAATCTCAGCTCTGACTCTGCCAACTAGTAACCCTGAGATCTTGGCCAAGTCACTTAACCCCTCTAAACGTGTTTCCTCACCTGTAAAATAGGGAGAGCAGCAGTACCTCTCTGCAGTAGACTCCTACTTGGAGGCCCCCAGTGCAGCATGCTACTACCCTGGTGAAGTCCCCTTCCATCCTGTCTCTGGGGGTGGCTCTGTGACAAGCTGTGGCCAAAGGGACATTAGCAAGGGTGAGTCAAGTGGGGGTCTGGTGAGCACTTGCCTGTCGGAGCTTGTCCTCTTAGAACATCACAGAACCCAACCACCACGCTGAGGAAGGCCAGGCAGGCATGTGGAGAGGCACATGGAGGAGAATAAAGCCATGGCCAAGAGCCCCACTGAGCTCCCAGCCAGCGGCCAGCGCCACCTGCCAGCCACGTGACTGAGGCCACTGTGAACCTTCCAGGGGGCCAGAGCCCCGGTCAGTACCACGTGAAGCAGAAGAGATGCCTGGGCAACCCACAGAATCGTGAGAGACAATACATGGGTGTTATTGTAAGTCTCTAGGGCTTCGGAGGTTTGTTATACAGCAGTAGAAAACCCAAGCACAGTCCCACGGAGCTCGAGGGAGGATTCAGAAGGATAATTCATGTAAGATGCACAGCACAGTGCCTGGTGTGAAGCAGGCACTCCGTAAGTGGAGCGATTGTTTGTACTGTGGCCATTTATAATCAGCAAGCCGTAGAATACTGGCCCTATCACTATCCACACACACATACTGATAAGTAACAGGCAGTTTGCAAAGCACTTTCTCATACTTTATGAGAACATAAACCCCACAAGGACCAAGGGCCATGCCCAAGATGACTCAGCGCCTACATGGCTGGGCTGGATCCAGTCTCACACGTCCATATTCCAAGTATCATGCCACATAACCCCAAACACTTGCTCACGTACAGCAATGACTGGTCTTGGGAAGAAATGCAACAGCGCAGAGACTTAGTGGGCCCCTAGAAAAAGCTGACTTGGGGTCCTGTCCTCACCGTGTGTTCGTAAGCAAAATACTTGGAGCAAGTCTTAGGTTCCACATCTGAGAAGTGGAGGTAGTGCCCGGGGCCCGGCTTCCTTCCAGCATGGAGGGCTGTGAGAGTCAAGTCAAAGTATGTGTAAAAAGGGGAATGGGTTTTCAGCAGTTTTCCGCAGAGTTCTTTGACAGGGTCTGGCCTCTTCCCATCCCTACAGTGGGCATGTGCCCCGCACGGAATAATGAGGGGCGCGCAGCAGGCCTGCATGCCCTGCCCTCAGAGCGCATCTCGTGGTGTCCAGGTACCTCTGACCCCCGCTGATGACTGGGGAAAGGGTGACATCGGCCTCCTCGCTGCCAGCCTGCTTCTGGCCCCGGGCTTGTGTGGGAGGAAGCTGCCCTTTGTTCGGCCTGACATCACCCCCATTTGGACATTCTCAGCCCCCCTCGCGGCTCCTACCCCCTGACCTTCTTTTCATCCAGCCAAGAAAGATGACGCACTGGCCCAGCTGCTCCCACCCTTGATATTTGCCTTCCCGTCTCAACAGGAAGACTGTGGGGATGTTTCCTGAAAAGTGAATGGGGAGCATGTGGCTTGGTTGAATGGCAGTCTCCTGCGGTGGAAAAGCTGATGACATCTCAGGCCTCAGGGTGTCTGAATAAAGACAGGAAGGGACCAAATGAGCAAACCATGTGTTATCTGGGAAAGAGCATCTCAGCAGCAGGAACCGCAGGGCGAAGAATCTTGATAAGCATACTTCATCCAGCTTCCCACAGGTCTCATCATCTCACACAGCCAGAGGACAGTCAGCCAACCCAAGAAATGAACATTGATACACGAATATTAACTGATTTATAGAGCATATTCAAGTTTGCCAGGATCCAATCTGGGATCCCCCCTTGGTAATTTAGTTACCATGTCTCCTGAGTAGAATCACGGGCCGGCCTCAAGGCAGCCGCCCCCAGTCCTGTGGATCCTCAGGAAACGGGAAGGCGTCTCCACAGCAGGGGCAGGTGGGGAAGAGCCAGCTTCTTGCAGGCCTCTCTCCTCCTCAGAATGACCTCCTGCCTCCTCAGAGCCCCGTGTGGCCGGCCTCTGGCTGCAGGCTCATCCGCCCCCTGTCGCGCGCGCTCACCCTCCGGCGGCCTGTCCCCTTCCTCGCCCACTCCCTGCCCACACGGGGACCAACCGGGAAACTGAGTCTGCTGCTTGGTCTCCCCTGCAAGTGCTGGTCACCGATGGTGACTTCCAGTTGGAGTTGAGATCTTGTAGAATAAAGAGGTGAAGAGAACACGGGTCCTTCCTCCAGCCTGCCGTGGGATGGAAAATTCCCCTTGTGGGCTGCGGTCCTTTGTCATTTTACAGCAGTTTCTGAAGCTGCAGTGCCAGCTACCGTCTGCAACACCGACGTAGCCCCGTGCAGTGGACAGAGTGGCCACAGGGCTGGTGCCCCTGTTCACCCACCACGTGTGGGGCCCCTCCAGCCCTGCCTGCGCCCAGACTTGGGCACCAGTTACAGGCCTGCGTCTTGGACAGGATGCCCTCTCTTACTGACCCTCTTCATTTCTGTCTGGTTGGCTTCACACCTGGAAAGTGGCACCTCATAAGCAGTAGTTTGTTTTTGTTTTGCAAAGAAGGAAAGCTCGTGTGTGGGCAGGAGGGGCAAAGAATAAAGCTTCCTTATCTTTGCTCCCTCCTTAGTCCAGGGCCCACAGGCAGTGAGTAGGCAGTAAATATTTACTAAACTAAATCACCTCATAAATCATAGAGAACATCTAAGACCAAGGGCTCATTTTACTAATGAGGACGCGGGAGCCTAGGGAGGGGATGCCCTCCGTGTGAGGCCTGAGAAGGGTGGACGCACTGGCCCCTCGTTACAATCACCTGGGAGGCTTGATGGTACCCACCGCTCAGCCTGCGCACCTACCAATTAAATCAGAATCCCTGGGTGGGACCGACCGAGCGCAGGTGTGAAAGCTCCGCAGGTGATCCCAGGTGACCGGGTTGGAGAGCCCTGGCCTCAGGGGGAGGTGGAGGCAGAGCCTACGCCCCAGGAACCAGGCCAGAGAGGGCGCTGTCCGTGCCCCTGCTGGCTCTCCGCGAGCAGAGGTGCTGGGCAGTCACAGCAAAGGGCGCCAAGGGAGAGTTTGCAGAGGGGCATCTTCGTGGGGGGAAGTGGAGTCGGGGGGAGGGCGCTGGGCATCTCAACGCATCTCGTGTCTACCTGGCCCTGCCGAGGAACAGGCACTTTGGCCGGAAGGCCCAGGACAGGTCGAGGGGCAGCAGTGCGGCCCGAGGCGGCCCTGAGCCCAGACCTAGAGAGAAAGGGCTGAGCTCAGAGCCGCACTGCCACGAGGGAGCTGGGACCGGACGGGACCCCTGCTCTCCGCGCCCAGCTTTCTCCAGACGCCTGTGCCTTCTTGTCATCGGGAAGGGAGCTGAAACAAGTGTGGATTCTAAAATCTCTTGAGGAAGCAATTTCTTTTAACGTTTTATTACTCCAGGTGCACACTTTGGAGAGACTAGGACGAGGCAGGCTCGCATGTCTATCAGGAGACACAGGACCACCGGCTCCGGGCTCTGCTCAGCCGTTCTCCACCTACTCCCCAGCCCCAGACGGCACACCACTGCATCGGGTTCTCTAAAGGATAAGACCGCTTTAAAATCATAATCACAGTACCATTTCACACCCAAAAAATAATTCCTTAATATCATTAAATATCCATTTAGTGTAACTGACTGTCTCATAGTTTATTTTTATGGTTTATTTACTCAAAGGAGAACCGAACAAGATTTACCCGTTGCATTTGATTAATGTGACTCTGAAGTCATTTTTAGTCTATAGTTTCATCATTTATAAGCTGGAATACTTCTATAGAGAGAAACTTTCCTTCATCAACTATTTAGCTTGAGGTACTGTTCATATAGGAAAGGAAGGTTAAATGCTAAATTCTTTTCATCTAGATACCACTTTTCAGAGTAATGAATTGATTATCTAGCATCTTCCAAATGTATCAATATGTGTTTTTACTTATTTATTTTGAGTATCATTAACTCTGGGCTTTTACCACACTTAACATCTTTCCCTGTTTCAGTTATCGTTCCTACTAATGCTCAAGCTGCCCGTCTTCGGTCAGTGGGAGCTTGTTTAAGTTGGCTCCTGAGTCTGTCTGTCCTGACCTCAAAAGTCTTTGGTTTTTGTTGTTGCTGTTGTTTTTAATTTTATTGACATATAGTTGATTTACAATGTTGTGTTAATTTCTGCTGTACAGCAAAAGTGACTCAGTTATACATATATATTCTTTTCCATTACAGTTTATCACAGGATGTTGAATATAGTTCCCTGTGCTATATAGTAGGACCTTGTTTATCCATCCCACATATAATAGTTTGCCTCTGCTAATCCCAAACTCCCAATCCATCCCTCCCCCACCCCTTGGCAACCACAGGTCTGTTCTCTATATCTGTGAGTCTGTTTCTGTTTCGTAGATAGGTTCATTTGTGTCATATTTTAGATTCCACATGTAAGTGATATCGTATGGTATTTGTCTTTCTCTTTCTGACTTACTTCACTTAGTATGATAATCCCTAGGTCTATCCATGTTGCTGCAAATGGGATTATTTCATTCTTTTTTATGGCTGACTAATACTCCATTGTATATATATACCACATCTTCTTTTTTTTTAACATCTTTATGGGAGTATAATTGCTTTACAATGGTGTGTTAGTTTCTGCTTTATAACAAAGTGAATCAGCTATACATATACATATGTTCCCATATCTCTTCCCTCTTGCATCTCCCTCCCTCCCGCCCTCCCTATCCCACACCTCTAGGTGGTCACAAAGCACCGAGCTGATCTCCCTGTGCTATGCAGTTGCTTCCCACTAGCTATCTATTTTACATTTGGTAGTGTATATATGTCCATGCCACTCTCTCTCTTTGTCACATCTTACCCTTCCCCCTCCCCATATCCTCAAGTCCATTCTCTAGTAGGTCTGTGTCTTTATTCCCGTCTTGCCACTAGGTTCTTCATGACCTTTTTTTTTTTTCCCTTAGATTCCATATATATGTGTTAGCATACTGTATTTGTTTTTCTCTTTCTGACTTACTTCACTCTGTATGACAGACTCTTAACTCCATCCACCTCACTACAAATAACTCCATTTTGCTTCTTTTTATGGCTGAGTAATATTCCATTGTATATATGTGCCACATCTTCTTTATCCATTCATCCGATGATGGACACTTAGGTTGCTTCCATGTCCTGGCTATTGTAAATAGAGCTGCAATGAACATTTTGGTACATGGCTCTTTTTGAATTATGGTTTTCTCATGGTATATGCCCAGTAGTAGGATTGCTGGGTCCTATGGTAGTTCTATTTTTAGTTTTTTAAGGAACCTCCATACTGTTCTCCATAGTGGCTGTATCAATTTACATTCCCACCAACAGTGCAAGAGTGTTCCCTTTTCTCCACACCCTCTCCAGCATTTATTGTTTCTAGATTTTTTGATGATGGCCATTCTGACCGGTGTGAGATGATATCTCATTGTAGTTTTGATTTGCATTTCTCTAATGATTAATGATGTTGAGCATTCTTTCATGTGTTTGTTTGCAATCTGTATATCTTCTTTGGAGAAATGTCTATTTAGGTCTTCTGCCCATTTTTGGATTGGGTTGTTTGTTTTTTTGTTATTGAGCTGCATGAGCTGCTTGTAAATCTTGGAGATTAATCCTTTGTCAGTTGCTTCATTTGCAAATATTTTCTCCCATTCTGAGGCACATCTTCCTTATCCATTCCTCTGTCGATGGACATTTAGGTTGTTTCCATGTCTTGGCTATTGTGAATAGTGCTGCCATGAACATTGGGGTGCATGTGTCTTTTCAAAGTATGGTTTTCTCCAGATATATGCCCAGGAATGGAATTGCTGGATCATGTGGTAGCTCTATTTTTAGCTTTTTGAGAAACCTCCATACTGTTTTCTATAGTGGCTGCACCAATATACATTCCCAACAACAGTGTGGGAGGGTTCTCTTTTCTCCACATTCCCTCCAGCATTTGTTACTTGTAGACTTTTTGATGATGGCCCTTCTGACTGGTGTGAGGTGGTACCTCACTGTGGTTTTGATTTGCACTTCTCTAATAATTAGCGATGCTGAGCATCTTTTCATGTGCCTACTGGCCATCTGTCTGTCTTCTTTGGAGAAATGTCTATTTAGGTTTTCTGCCCATTTTTCGATTGGGTTGTTTGTTTTTTTGTTATTGAGTTGTATGAGCTGTTTGTATATTTGGAAATTAAGCCCTAATTGCTGACCTCAGAGGTCTTTGAAAGCTTCCTTGCTTTCTGGTATTTCAAGATGTCCAGGCTTACCTTCTACCTGTCCTGGGCCATTTGTCCAAGAACCTCTGGCTCCTTTTTTAATGGAAAATGATTTTCCATTATCTGGGCACTAGGCTGTTCATTGCTATTGGTTGGCCATTATTTCTAACATTTTTAATGGACAGGACTACCAAGTAGCTCTTGTTTTGTTTTTTTTTTTAAGACAGAATACATCATAAATTCATACTGATTATTTTCAGTTCAAATTTAGGATTATGGGGATTTTTTTTAACTTTAAAAATTCTATACTTATATATCTTTTACACTGAAGATCTTGGTCCTAGCAACATTATCATAATTACTTACATGCCTAATCTTACAATAAATGCAATAATTTCAGAAAATAAACTTGTATCATTACTAACAATATGATGACAAAAACAATTTAAGATTTTTTTTGAAGTTCTTTCTGCCTTGAGAATATATACTGTTAAGGATATACATTATAATTAGCTGAAAAAATTTCTCTGTGTAATTATTCCCCAGATTTGATATGTTAGGGTCATTTGCTTCATTTTCCTTTTGATTTTTGTCTTTTCTTCTTTTGATTTTTAGAAATTGCCTTTACTTTTTCATTTAAATTTCTTTTACTTTTTAATTTTTAAATTTTTTTTGGCCGTGCCATATGGCTTACAGGATCTTAGTTCCCCAAACGGGGATTGAACCTGGGCCACCGCAGTGAAAGTGCTGAGTCCTAATCACTGGACTGCCAGGGAATTCCCTCATTTAATTTTATAATTATGTAAAACATTAACTTGGTTCCAAAGTCAAGCATATAGCATAAAATAAGATATATAAAAGAAGTCTAGTTCCTATCCTAGTCTCATCCATCATGTTCCCTCCCTCCCCCATATGTTACAATTTTACTTTTATAACTTATATTTTTAAATTATGTTTAATGAATTAACTTTTAAATTAAGCATATGTGTGTGTATCTGTATGGCCTCACCTTCTTCAATAAAAGCATAACTATACACATTGTTCTCCATTTTTTCTTTTTTCACTTAACATAATATATTGGAGAAATGTCCTATATCAGTGTCTGGAGGTGTCCATCGTGCCTCTGTACAGCTGCACAGAACTCAATCATATAATTATACCAAAGAGTATTCAGTCATTCCCTACCATGGACATTTAGGTTGTTGCCAGTATTTTATTCTTACCAACAGAACTACAATGAAGAGCTTTGTGCACGCATCTTACAATTTTTTTTGGCCAGTGTATTTTGGGGGATAGATCTCTGAAAGTGGGATTGTGGGCCAAAGGTAAGTGCATAAGAATTATGTTAGGTATTGGCAAATTCTCCTCCACAGGTGTAGCTGGGGGAGGTGAGATTAGTTGAACAAGGCTTCTTAAGGATGCACATTTCGAGCCAAGTTTCTACTTTTAACAGTTCAGTTGCTAATATATTTTGGTAAATCATATCATCAATCAAAAATGATTTGATTCTTGTAAAAAAAAAAAAAAAGCTATTTCCCAGAGGTAGATGGGTTTGCATTTCAAATTTTTGTTTTTGTTATGTTAAATTTGTAAATTTCTGCACCCAGCTTGAGTTTAGTACAGGATGCTTTCTGAATGACTTCCAAGGAATCACCGTTTAGAATTTATTGTGCAAAAGGAATTGGTGAGATGCTGGGCTAAATACTGTTCGGGATAAGAGAAATATGAGGCATTCTTATCTTGGCTTTCCAGAAGCTTATACTCCAGGTGAGGTGATAAGACTGAAAAATAACTATAACGTGAGATAGTATGTAATACGGTCAAGCGAGAGTTGCAGAGAAATATCACCACGACAGGAGGACATTTCAAGCTAGACTGATGAGGAAACAGTTCAGAGAAAAAGTGGGATTTGACAGAATTTGGGCTCTGAAGGAAGCACCTTTATGAGCAAAGGTGGGAAGGAGCAGGGAGCACGTGAGTTTTAGGCAGCCAGTTGCATTGGGGTGAAAAGGTCCACACCTGGGGACAATCCTGGGCCCGAGGATAGGGTGGATTGGGAAGAACTGGGATAGGTCAAGTCTGGGCTGCCTGACATCAGCAGGAAGCCACTGGGGGTGGTGAGAAGCAGGGTTCCATGATTAAACTGGGGTTGTGGGGAGATCAACTGGGTCCCGTGGATAGAGATCGGCGTCAATCTCCTGGAGCAGGGAGAACTGGTAGGTAGTGCCGACTTGCCAGGTCTAATGCAGTGGGAAGGAGGAGCTGCCCCTGAGGAGGAAGGCACAGGTGGGGGTGACGGCTTGACTGTCAGGGCAGGTGAGGGAGGGATGAGTGACACTGTGAGATTCTGTGCCTGCAGTGCTGGAAGAAAGAGGACTGCATCAGCCAACAGGGAGAGACATGGGAGCTGCAGGATTTGTACTTCAACAGATTTCCCACAGGAAGAAAAATGCTGTCCATACTGTCTAGCTTAAGTCGGGTGATCTGGGTAGAGGTAATGATTAAAGTATTCAGATGGACCAGTTGTTGATGAGGTTGTCTGTGTACAGCTCTGGAGAACCTTGGATTCCCAAATATCCCCTGGTGTTGATGGGAGGAGGCAGCCAAGCTCCTTTGTTTCTCACTGCGCAGGGTCAGGGACTCTCTCTGCAAGCTGTGCTGATTTGCTCCAGACTCCACTGGGAGGTTTGGGAAGTTTCATAGTCGAGGTGGACATCTGGCCACCCAGCGTCATTTTATCCTGTTCTCAACAGCAGCCCTCTGAAAGTTCATCCCTCCCCAGCACTTGGTCCCTGTGGTCCAGCGGAACAAACTCCAGCCCTGGCTCCAGGGGGTGGTGAGTAACCCAGGGACTCAAGCCACCTAGTTATTTCCAGGCAAGTAAGTGGTTCAGGAATGAGCATTGCAACCCACTTTAGGATTTGTGTTAAGCCACTGGGGAAGCAGTCTCTCTGGCTCTTTCCCACCGGGTTTGAACCTGAGAGGATGTAGGGCTGAAGTGACTGCAGGCCTCAAGTCACCATGTGGATCCTGGGAATCAAGTCAACACAGCCAGGAGAGCGCAAGTTGTCTTTTAGGTATTTACTTTAAAAACATTTTGGCATGAAGAGTGCATCGTATGAGTGTAGGTTAGACTCTGTGACATCCTAGGGCTTACTAGCTGGCATTTGAAGTACCTCACTGAAAACCCACCCTTCTCAGGGAGCTGCTGAAGCCCTTTACATAATTTATCAGTGAAATGAGTGATGTGGAAGCACATGGGTGACTAGAAAGACTCTGCTCTACTCTCCCCTTTGCCTGAACAGAATATAGAAATCCTACCAGCCCCATGGCCCAGTCCTGGAAACCCGCTCTTCTGGTCCCTCATGCCCCCTTCCCAGAGAATGACATTGGGGGCTCCCCTCAGAGTGGATCTTTCAAGCAAATGCTTGTTGGAGAACCCAAAGACAGAATGGGGCACTGCAGAGCTTAGGTTCTGTAGGGAAGGAAAATCATTTTCCCTCTACCCTTCTGAGTTCTTGGCTGAGACTCCTGTAATATCAGCCAGATTAACAACAGGAGAACAATCAAAAATTCATTAGCATGTATCCCTCATGTATTCATGGAGATACCCAGGGAAAAATGAGTAACTCTTCGAGGTGGCTTAGAATCCAGGCTGAAATACCATCTTAATGGAAAAAGGGGAGGAAGAAAGTAGCCCTCTTAGGGGATAGTGAATGTTTTTTTTTAGGAAAGATGAATGGACCCTTGGAATAGATGGGGGAGGGAGGGTATGGCCTTTTGTGACAAAGTGTGTGGGTGTGAAGTCTCCTTTCCTGTGACAAGTGTCAATCCCCTCTGGTTGATGAAACTCCCAGGGAGGGGATTTATGGCAGTTGAGTTCCTTTTGGAGGATCTGTCTTCAGGCAGGAGAGGAGAGTTCAGAGACAGCCCTTCCCTGCATTTGCTGTTTCTCAAGTGCCTACAGCTGAAAATAATCAATATTCCAAAGTGGTATATTTGGGGTGGCATGTCCTGAACTCCTATACTCATATTCTGGGGTGGCATATTCTGCTACCCCTCAGTCCCATGATTTTTGCACGTGTCTGTTTGCTAAGTGTGTTTTCATGCGTTTGTCAAGCTTTGGTCCAAGAATTGCTTTCCTAGTTCTGTATTCCCTGACAATGGGGGAGGGCGTGCCTAGAGCCCCGTTTACCTCTTGCAGCTAGTGGTGCGGATATTTCCCATGAGACCTCCTCCCTTGTGGAATGACCACACTGCCCTCAGGCTGAACTGAGATGGAGGAAAATCAAGTTCTGATGACAATCACTGAACCCTGAATTCAGCTGCGGCCCCTGGACTTTTTCAGTGATGAAGGCGGTATATTCCCTTTTTGCTCTGGCATTATGTTTTAAACATCTGTGAAAGAGAGTCCTAACTGGTCAGCTCTTCCTCAATACCACATGTTATAATACAATAACAATATAGCCTCCAGCCATTCCTGCAAAAACAGAAACCCAACACACATGTAAACTATTGAATTCACTCCACTTTATTCTGGGATGTATACTACAGAGAACACAACTCACAAACATACCAGGACATAAAAAACTAAGGCCATTCTGTGAGTTATTTTTAAAACGTAGTGTTTTTGCACATGATCTTTTAAAAAATGAATTACCAGACCCAAGATTCTCTTCTGAAATAAGAATTTAAGGTCAGCACAAGACAACTTTAGGGCCATGCCTAATCTGAAGCTCATCATGTGACAAGAGCATTTCTGCAACATAAACAATAGCCCTGAGGCAACCGCTACCTCCACATAAAGCTCTCTTTCCCAGATGTCATCACAAAGTAGTATTGACCACAGTGACCAGTGTTTTAGAAACCATTTTTCTCCCAGTGAATAGCAAAAAGAGACTTTTACCTAAGAGACACATTGAAGAATTCTTGGAACAAGAAAGGGACCCGTAACTAAGGCACTGAAAGCACATTATTTATATAAAGAAATGTAAACAATTTAATACCAACAGGCTCCCTCCATTAGTCTCTGTTATAAAAGTGCACAAGGGCAGCGTGGTCAGGCCAGAGCTTGAAGTCCGGGTGAGATGGGAACGTCTCCCCTCCTGGCGAGTTCAGTCTCAGCTGCTGATGGACGACGTCTGACGTGGGGCTATGGACATAACTAATTTCAAAGTGACTCAAGTGGAAGCTGGGATTTCTCCCCGTCTGTGTTTTAGTAGCCTAACAAACAAGAATTTTATTAAGAGCTTTAAATTATGGGCTCTGACATTTATTTTTCTTTTAGTCTTTTACCATGTTCTTCTACTGAATTTTACAATGACTTTGGCTTGTTTCATCAAAGAGGCCTGGTGGGAAAACTTGTGACCTAATCAGTGCCCTTCCTTGCAGGTTCCTATTTTAAGTATAATGGTTCATGTCCCAGGTAAACCACACTTGCTTTATTTAAATCTTGTCTGAATGGTAAAGATGTAACAAATGGACATACAGCACTGCAAACATTTCAAACTCCACTGAGTTTCCTATGGATGGACTGGTGAGAGTCCAGATGCCGCCAGACGGGCGACTGCAGAGTCCAGAGCGAGACTGGGAGGTGGGAAGGGGTCACAGCTGAGGCCAAGCGCAGTACTGGAGCTGCATTAACCTCTACCTGACACTATCAATTTTAGAGTCCAAGTCATGGACAGTGTATTTCTTTAAATAAGAGAAGAAAAAGTTGTGTAGGAAAACACAAATGATTACAATTTTAAAAGAAGCCTTATTGCAAACAAAACAAAACAAACCAAAAAAACCACACCAGAGACCAAAAAAGGCAACATTTTTCTTTTTGAAGTTATTTCTAATTCTTAGAAGTACAATGTCTCAGTTTCAGTGCTTATGAATTCGGGGTACTAAAAAAGAGTTTGCGTTTTATCTTAAACATGTTTTTTACGATCAAAAGAAAACATGTTTTAAAAAGGAAGAGTTCCCCTTTTACAGGTTTCAAAGGGTTCAAGAGGACTCGCCATTAAAGCCAGACCCCGAACCAAGGAGCCGTGAGCAGTTAGTTGGAGGAAGGGCAGCCGCGCTACATTACAAACACCTGTGGAGTAGAAAACTCAGCGTTTCTCTCTGACCCAGGACAAAAGCAATCCTGATTGTTAAACTATTTCTTATTTCCAAATATAACCAGAAGCCTGAGAGAGACCTAAATTAGAAACCTCTTTTATTAAGGGGGGAAAAAAAAAAGGGTTAAAAAAATAACCACCTTAGAAACCAAGGAAGCTGGGTCTGGAGCAGATGTGCCTAATAACTAATTAGTAGCCCCGCAGGATTAAAAACAGCCTTGGGGGAGTAGTTAAATACAGGCTGGGCTCTTCAGCAGAGGCACTAGTTAGTTCTCTTCCAGTGGAAACGGTATGCCAACAGAGTGCTGCGGTGGCTTTCTGAAAGCGGAAGAGTCTGCTGGGTAAGTCTAGCTCACAGCGTGCGTGCCTGTCAGGGCGATGCCGGTGTCCGCTGCCGGCGGAAGTCACCGTCCAGCACAAAGGAGATGTACAGCCAAGAGTACACAAAGCTAGAAACAGTGTTTGAGGCTGGTTCAAGGCAGGAATGAGCGGACAGGTTTTTTAACAGTAAAGACGTTTAAATGCCCCATATTTTCTGCTGCTCTGACCGGCATTCCCATTAGGACCAAAAAAAAGAAGAAAAGTAGCTGCAGGGCTCCAGTGGAGTGGAAACAATGGCCACACATTTCTTTTTTGCCTCAGAAGCAGATTGGTGCTGTTGACTTGCTGAATTTTCCATTGACTCCAAATGACAGGAATATTTAGGTGAACAATTGGTCAAAAGTGGGTTTTACTAATGAAAGAGGAAACCTGGGACTAAAAAAGAGAGAGAGAGAGATCCCTCACCATCATTAAAAAAGGATTCATTTTTGTGTGACCATTTTGGTTTTAAGAATAAAACTTGTCAAGGCTACAGGGATTGAATAATTTAGGTTAAACCATTACGGCCCTGTCTGCAAGTGCTGCTGTTGATTTAGTGGCAGAAGTTAGACACCCACGCACATGTAGAAAATACAATAACCTTCCTTTTTGTGGCAGGTTTTAAAGAAATATTTTAACCAAGACACAACTTCAAAAGAGAGTTTCTGATGGCAATAAGAGAACGTTCTTCTACGCTTTCCTTTAAAAAGGTAAGTGACTTGATGTATACCGTTTATAATGCAGAAAAGCTACACCTGCTAACAAGGTGTAAAGAAACCAGCACTAAACATGCAAGGTTACACAGAAGTGAAGAACTAAACTGTATGAATTCCTAGCTTTAAAAATTCAAACTAAGGTTTCTGAGTGGAGAGCCTGCGGTTGCTCCCTGAGACTTGTCCAGCTCTTATTTTCCACGTGAGAAAAGGGCACCGGTGGTCTTCTGACGTCTAGGTCTGTGCACAGCTAAATGCCAAGATTTCATGAGTAATGAAGGGCTTCCTATTAAAATGTTTGTTCAGCTTAAGGACGAGGGGTTTCTGTTTTCTGGTCTTAAGGAAGGATGCAAGGGTTTGATTGGCATAGAAAGGAGTGCGGGGACAGGGCCAAGAGGGAGCCAGGAGGAAGGGCCCTCACCTCCACGGTCAAGTGCCAGCACTTGACCTGGGCCAGTGCTCAGGAGCCCCAGGTCTGCCTCCTGTCTGGGGAGTTGCTTAGGAGGCAGGATTGGGCCTTTAAGAAGATCTTGTGTGTACCTTGTCTGCTAACAGCCTGATGATTGTTTACTAATACTCTGGCCCAAGTTATTTCACAGCAATCGCTCCCTGCTACACAGTGTTGAAATTACATTCAGAGATATAAAAAAAAAAAAAAAAAAAATCGTGTGTGTAGCAATATTTTCCCACAAAACTAAGTGCAAAATATCTTTAACAAATAATGACGATAGTAAGAAATATTTGACATAGTCATGCAAAAACGCATCTCCGTTTACAAAAGCTTAGAACATTTCCAAAATATCCCCTAGGTTTTTACACTGTGAACCTTACAATCTTACTCCTTTTTCTTTGCATTTAAATGTGGCTGTCTGTGTAAAAAACGGTAACATGCAAGTTCAATGATCTCCAGTCCACCAAATATTCTCTCCTGCAGCACGAAGATGACAATGATGATTATAAAATACCACCGAACAAGACTGTAAAGATAGATGAGCAGGCACATTGCAGGGCTGAACAGGGTCCAGTACAGTATGGACAGCAATTTGACCACAAGGACCCTGAGCTCAGACTTGCAAGGTGGAATGACAGTCTGCCCCGTAAAGTAAAAATTCTTCTCCCCTTGATAGAAGGAGTGCAGCCTCTCCTCTTTCTCTTCCCACCGCTTGCGGCACCAGAGCTGGAGGTCCTCCTGGGATGTGGGGAGGGTGTCCACTGGGTATCGGTGGACGTGGAAGTGGATCTCCTTCGGAAAGTCTCCGAGGAGGAGGTGCCGCTCTGTCTGGGGAATGTTGTGAGGGTATGCCACTGTGATGTCATGGACAGCATCCAGGTTCTTACCTAGGTTTTGGAAAAGATAAAAATACAGATGGAGTAAAGATCAATTCAGACAGCAATGCTGATTCACAGAATCAGGACCAAGTGAACCAAGGTGAACAAACAAGGGCTGTAAATACTCGTGTTCCTATGCTCTTGGGTCAACATTTACCAGTCATTTTTAGTTTTTTATCTGCTTGCTAATTATCACAAACACCTTTAGAAAGAAATTACCTTCATTTGTGGAAACGGTGATCTGCCATTCTAGAACTAAACGAATAAGCACGTTAAGTTAGATTTGAGATAGGAATTAGAGCACAGACAGCTCTTTTATACCAACAGGACTCACTGTTTTGAGACCTCCTATCACTAATAAATACACCCTCTCTCCAAATAAAAAACTTGCTCACCATTAACCCAATATTATCACGAAAGCTACTGGAAAGAAAAACTCAGAATCAGACTTGATGAAGTGGTCAGCCATGCATGAAAACTTCCATATGACTTTTTTATTTCTAGAAACATCAATGTGAAGTCAATAAGACCCTGACCCAGTACAGCACCATCCTTAGAAATCTCATGATTTAGTTACCATGGGGTTAAGTGTTTTCGGCAAAGTCATATGCCAGATGCTAGAGATAGAGAAGTGGATAAAATACGGTTCCTAACCCCACTGCAGAGCTCACAGCAGAATCAGGGAGCCGGGCAAGTGCAGTGCCCTAACAGGGGCCTCTGGAAGGGGGGAGGGAGCTGGTGAGGCAGGAGAGCGATGGCAGGGTGAACCTTCCAGCAGAGAACACTGGGGGGCTGAGGGCACTAAACATAGGCTGGAGGCATTCGGTTAAGGCCCTCATTGTCAAACTTGAGAATTGAAACTCAAGTCTGTAGGTGACAGAGAAGCACCTTAAATGGTGGAGAACCACTTAAGGATTTTAAATAGAAAAGCAACCAGAATTTGTTTCATTTTAGCAGGGATTAGCTTGGGGGCAGTAATAAGAATAGTTTGGAGAGGACCAGGGGCAAGAGAGGTTGGAAAAGTAATTTGATTGGTCATTACAAGGCAAGAGATGAAGAGGAGGTAGGAACTAAAGGAAGTGACATGTCCAAAAAAGTCACAAGGAAGAACTGACCTGACAGAGTGCTCAATTGGAGGGTGGAATGAGCCCGAGGTTTGTTTCTGCTCCGGGTTCTTGAACAGACTGCAGTGGGGGGGTGGTAGTTTTGAGATTAGAAATGTGAGTGGAGTTCCATCTTTAAGAAATCAAGAGGATCACCTACGGAACCCTGTAACAAGGCCCAGGGAGGTGAAGTTTTTTGCCCAAGGGCACACAGCGTGTTGACACATAGTCTCTGAATGTTGCTTTCTTCCATATCAAGTTATCTACAGTGAGAGACTTTTGATGTGATATTTGCAATCACAGAACCGTATGAGGTATGCAAAATTAATCTGTGGTGGCGGAAATCAGAACAGTAGTTGCCTGTAGGGGAGGGAACTGACTGGAAGGGAGCATGAGGAAATTTTCAGGGGGGCAGGGACATTCTATATCTTGATTAGGGTGTGGATTACATCAAATGGTACATTTAAGATCTGTGCATTTCACTCCATTCGAATTTTAGCTCAATATTAAGAACAGTAAAGATATGAAGCAACTTCCCCACCTTAGCTCACCATGTTTACCCTTACTACTGAGCCATTACTGAACCTCTGTAAGTATTTACTGTCCGTCTCCTCTACTCTGTGATTTACTTTAGGGAAAGGACCAGGTTTCAATCTGGTTTCATAACTGTCTTATAAAGTACTCAGCCCTTAATAAGAGCTATGTCATAAAAAATGAGAATACCTATATCAACAAGGTTTAGATTCAAAACCGGAGGGACAGTCCTTTAGGGACCCTGTGCACTGTTGACATGGCAGTAGAGGAGGCAGTGCAAGGCTGGTAGAGGCAACTCCACTGCACTTGTGTCTGAAGTCCTAGAAGAGAGACTAGGCCCAAGCCGTTCGGCTCCAGAGGAGGGAACTGGGTCCTATGGTTAGAAGCCACAGGGAAAAGCTTTTTCTCAGCTGTCAAGAGGTGATGTGTTCACCATTTGAGAAAAGACTGGTTGACCACCGCCTGGTGTGCTGTAGTGGGAATTTACATGCTGGAATGTGGGCCATCTGATCAAGCATCCAAAGACCAACTCTTTCACTGGTATACTGAGCGTGATATATCCACTAAGAAGGTAATATAATGTGTCTTACCTGTTAACTCACCTGCATTAAAAATTGAGCAGCCTTTTGTCAATTTAGCATCAATCACAACTACCCTGCTCCATCACAGATCAAACTTTTCCTTGACAAGCGAGTTTGATATTTTAGTGCTCCCTCCGCCTGCAGACCTCAGAGCCTGTTTCTTTATGCCCACCAACCAGAAACATAATCCTTGTTCTAGCTGTCTTACCTCCACTTCATCTACCCTTTTTCCCCACCTTCTCTCTCAATGAGGGAAAAGACATGTCTTCACCTCTTGTCACATGTCATGCCACTTGGCTTCTGATTCAGAACTGAGTTCACATTTCATTTACTTTCAAAACTCTTCTGCGAGAGGGCAGACAGCAGAAGCAAGAAGAACTACAGTTCTGCAGCCTGTGGAAGGAAAACCACATTCACAGAAAGAGAGACAAAATGAAAAGGCAGAGGACTTTGTATCAGATGAAGGAACAAGACAAAACCCCAGAAAAACAACTAAATGAAGTGGACATAGGCAACCTTCCAGAAAAAGAATTCAGAATAATGATAGTGAAGATGATCCAGGACCTCGGAAAAAGAATGGAGGCAAAGATCAAGAAGATGCAAGAAATGTTTAACAAAGACCTAGAAGAATTAAAGAACAAACAAACAGAGATAAACAATACAATAACTGAAATGAAAACTACACTAGAAGGAATCAATAGCAGAATAACTGAGGCAGAAGAATGGATAAGTGACCTGGAAGACAGAATGGTGGAATTTACTGCCACAGAACAGAATAAAGAAAAAAGAATGAAAAGAAATGAAGACAGCCTAAGAGACCTCTAGGACAACATTAAATGCAACCACATTTGCATTAAAGGGGTCCCAGAAGGAGAGGAAAGAGAGAAAGGACCCGAGAAAATATTTGAAGAGATTATAGTTGAAAACTTCCCTAACATGGGAAAGGAAATAGCCACGCAAGTCCAGGAAGCACAGAGAGTCCCAGGCAGGATAAACCCAAGGAGAAACATGCCGAGACACACAGTAATCAAATTGGCAAAAGTTAAAGACAAAGAACAATTATTGAAAGCAACAAGGGAAAAATGACAAATAACATACAAGGGAACTCCCATAAGGTTAACAGCTGATTTCTCAGCAGAAACTCTACAAGCCAGAAGGGAGCAGTATGATACATTTAAAGTGATAAAAGGGAAGAACCTACAACCAAGATTACTCTACCAGGCAGGGATCTCATTCATATTTGATGGAGAAATCAAAAGCTTTACAGACAAGCAAAAGCTAAGAGAATTCAGCACCACCAAACCAGCTCTACAACAAATGCTAAAGGAACTTCTCTAAGTGGGAAACACAAGAGAAGAAAAGGACCTACAAAAACAAACCCATAACAATTAAGAAAATGGTAATAGGAACATACAAATCGATAATTACCTTGAACGTGAATGGATTAAATGCTCCAACCAAAACACACAGGCTCACTGAATGGATACAAAAACAAGACCCATATATATGCTGTCTACAAGAGACCCACTTCAGACTTAGGGACACAAACAGACTGAAAGTGAGGGGATGGAAAAAGATATTCCATGCAAATGGAAAACAAAAGAAAGCTGGAATAGCAATACTCATATCAGATAAAATAGACCTTAAAATACAGAATGTTACAAGAGACAAGGAAGGACACTACATAACGATCAAGGGATCGATCCAAGAAGAAGATGTAACAATTATAAAAGTTTATGCACCCAACATAGGAGCACCTCAATACATAAGGCAACTGCTAACAGCTATAAAAGAGGAAATCGACAGTAACATAGTAATAGTGGGGGACTTTAACACCTCACTTACACCAATGGACAGATCATCTAGACAGAAAATTAATAAGGAAACACAAGCTTTAAATGACACAATAGACCAGACAGATTTAATTGATATTTATAGGACATTCCATCTAAAAACAACAGATCACACTTTCTTCTCAAGTGCACATGGAATATTCTCCAGGATAGATCACATCTTGGGTCACAAATCAAGCCTCAGTAAATTTAAGAAAATTAAAATCATATCAAGCATCTTTTCTGACCACAATGCTATGAGATTGGAAATCAATTACAGGGAAAAAAATCATAAAAAACACAAACACATGGAGGCTAAACAATACATTACTAAATAACCAAGAGACTACGGAAGAAATCAAGGAGGAAATCAAAAAATACCTAGAGACAAATGACAATGAAAACACGACGATCCAAAACCTATGGGATGCAGCAAAAGCAGTTCTAAGAGGGAAGTTTAAAGCAATACAATCCTACCTCAAGAAACAAGAAAAATCTCAAATTAAACGATCCAACCTTACACCTAAAGGAACCAGAGAAAGAGGAACAAACAAAACCCAAAGTTAGTAGGAGGAAAGAAATAATAAAGATCAGAGCAGAAATAAATGAAATAGAAACAAAGGAGACAATAGCAAAGATCAATAAAACTAAAAGCTGGTTCTTCGAGAAGATAAACAAAATTGATAAACCTTTAGCCAGACTCATCAAGAAAAAGAGGGAGAGGACTCAATAAAATTAGAAATGAAAAAGGAGACATTACAACAGACACTGCAGAAATACAAAGCATCCTAAGAGACTACTACAAGCAACTCTAGGCCAATAAAATGGACAACCTGGAAGAAATGGACAAATTCGTACAAAGGTATAACCTTCCAAGACTGAACCAGGAAGAAATAGAAAATATGAACAGACCGATCACAAGCACTGAAATTGAAACTGTGATTAAAAATCTTCCAACGAACAAAAGTCCAGGACCAGATGGCTTCACAGGTGAATTCTGTCTAACATTTAGAGAAGAGGTAACACCCATCCTTCTCAAACTCTTGCAAAAAACTGCAGAGGAAGGACCCCTCCCTAACTCATTCTATGAGGCCACCATCACCCTGATACCAAAACCAGACAAAGATGCTACAAAAAAAGAAAATTACAGACCAATATCACTGATGAATATAGATGCAAAAATCCTCAACAAAATACTAGCAAACAGAATCCAACAACACATTAAAAGGATTATACACCATGATCAAGTGAGATTTATCCCAGGGATGCAAGGATTCTTCAATATATGCAAATCAATCAATGTGACACACCATATTAACAAATTGAAGAATAAAAACCATATGATCATCTCAATAGATGCAGAAAAAGCTTTTGACAAAATTCACACCCATTTATGATAAAAACTCTCCAGAAAGTGGGCATAGAAGGAACCTACCTCAACACAATGAAGGCCATATATGACAAACCCAGAGCAAACATCATTCTCAGTGGTGAAAAACTGGAAGCATTTCCTCTAAGATCAGGAACGAGACAAGGATGTCCACCCTTGCCTCTATTCAACCTAGTTTTGGAAGTCCTAGCCACAGCAATCAGAGAAGAAAAAGAAATAAAGGGAATACAAGTTGGAAAACAGAAGTAAAACTGTCACTGTCTGCGGATGACATGATACTCTACATAGAGAATCCTAAAGATGCCACCAGAAAACTACTAGAGCTAATCAATGAATTTGGTAAAGTTGCAGGATACAAAATTAATGCACAGAAATCTCTTGCATTCCTCTTCACTAACAATGAAAGATCAGAGAAATTAAGGAAACAATCCCATTCACCACTGCAACAAAAAGAATAAAATACCTAGGAATAAACCTACCTAAGGAGGTAAAGACACTGATGAAAGAAATCAATGATGACACAAACAGATGGAGAGATATATAATGTTCCTGGATTGGAAGAATCAATATTGTGAAAATGTCTATACTACCCAAAGCAATCTACAGATTCAGTGCAATCCCTATCAAATTACCAATGGCATTTTTTTAAAGAACTAGAAAAAAAATCTTAAAATTTGTATGGAGACACAAAAGACCCTGAATAGCCAAAGCAGTCTTGAACTGGAGGAATCAGACTCCCTGACTTCAGACTATACTACAAAGCTACAGTAATCAAGATAATATGGTACTGGCATAAAAAAAGAAATATAGATCAATGGAACAGGATAGAAAGCCCAGAGATAAACACACGCACCTATGGTCAACTAATCTATGACAAAGGAGGCAAGGATATACAATGGAGAAAAGACAGTCTCTTCAATAAGTAGTGCTGGGAAAACTGGACAGCTTCATGTAAAAGAATGAAATTAGAACACTCCCTAACACCATACACAAAAATAAACTCAAAATGGATTAGAGACCGGACACTATAAAACTCTTACAGGAAAACATAGGAAGAACACTCTTTGACATAAATCGCAGCAAGATCTTTTTTGATTCACCTCCTAGAGTAATGGAAATAAAAACAAAAATAAACAAATGGGACCTAATGAAACTTAAAAACTTTTTCAAAGCAAAGGAAACTACAAACAAGGCGAAAAGACAACCCTCAGAATGGGAGAAAATATTTGCAAACGAATCAATGGACAAAGGATTAATCTCCAAAATATATAAACAGCTCATGCAGCTGCATATTAAAAAAAACAGTTCCTTAAAAAAACAAAAATAGAATTACCATATGATCCAGCAATCCCACTACTGGGCATATACCCAGAGAAAACTGTAATTCAAAAAGACACATGTACCCCAATGTTCACTGCAGCACTATTTACAATAGCCAGGTCTTGGAAGCAACCTAAATGCCCATCGACAGACAAATGGATAAAGAAGATGTGGTACATATATACAATGGAATATTACTCAGCCCTAAAAAGGAACGAAATTGGGTCATTTGTACAGCCATGGATGGATCTAGAGACTGTCATACAGAGTGAAGTAAGTCAGAAAGAGAAAAACAAATATTGTAAATTAATGCATATATGTGGAACCTAGAAAAATGGTACAGATGAACCGGTTTGCAGGGCAGAAATAGAGACACAGATGTAGAGAACAAACGTATGGACACCAAGGGGGGAAAGCCGTGGGGGAGTGAGGGTGGTGGTGTGATGAATTGGGAGATTGGGATTGACATGTATACACTGATGTGTATAAAATGGATGACTAATAAGAACCTGCAGTATAAAAAAATAAATAAAATTCAAAAAAAAAGTATCAGCCATAGTGATAATAAAAAACCCCAAAAAAACCCAACAACTCCTCTGCAGTCAGCACTTCTGCCTCCGCCTTCTGCCCAGCCCTTCTCCTCAGTCAGGGTTACAGGCTCATCAGCCTCAGTGGTCCACAGCCTTGGACTCTCTGCTTCCCCATGCAACCCCCACCGTCTTGCTACTCAGTCACTCTACACCACTTCCTGCAGCTCACCTGTCCCAGCCTTTCTCCTCTAGGTGGTTCTTAATGTTTATCAAGTAAATACAGCCATGTATCATTACAAACTGGTAGCAACGTGGTATATACTATACTAGTAAGAAACGAAACTGCCCCTTTCTGCATTCTTCTTGACAACCTGTAGGGTACCGGTGTATGTGTACATGCACACGTTGTCTGTTCAATATAGAAATGGCAAGTTTTGAGTCAGAGATGGTACCACTGACAGAAATGTTTTGTGAAAAAATTCTAGATTCCCTGCAGTGCAGAGCATGAGGGCTGTGGAAGCAGACTGCCTGGGTTCAAATCCTAGCTCTGCCTCTTAGTAAATGAATGAATGAATCTCTCTGTGACTTATTTAGTTCCTGTATCTATAAACCGCCTCATAGGGCTATTGCAAGGATTAAATAATATATGTAAGAACAGAAAACTAGATCTGATACATAATAAGCGCTACTTCATCATAATGTTAGCATGTTATGCTCTAACCTTAGCTTCTATTAGTCCACAGATGCCAGCATGGTTAGTGGGGGAAATACTGCATTCAAATATCTTCTTTATACCACCATCCAGGGCACTCCTCTCTTGGGCCCTGAAGATGCCAATTACGGACCTCATGTCTCCTACTCAAGACAAATGTTCAAACTATTATTTCACAAAATGGCCAAGAACATTGCTCTGCCTCAAATATTTCAGGTTCTTTCCCCGAAATATTTTATCTCAACTTTCTTCAAAGACCAGCTCAAATTCTAAGGGTTCTAAGCAGAGTTTTCTTTATATATTCAGGCTGAGTGGTCTTGCCCTCTATGAGTGCTTAAGGCACATGTGCTGATGTGCTCTTTGGGCCACTTACCTGCCATCCTGCACTACAGTACTAGAAGCTCACAGGAACCCCCAGTGTCCCAGGGAAACATAAGAATCTTAAGGGCAGGACCATGTCTTTGCCTCTTTAGAACCTTAGTACCTGACATAATGTCCTGCACTTAAAGAGGTTCCAGAAATGCTTATTTAACCAATATCTATAGACCACCTATCTTCTCATCTAAAAATAGAGGAGGGAATTATAATGCCTTCTGCAAAAGGCTGTTATAACAATTTTGTGAACTAATGTACACAAGGCTCTTTGCATAGGACTGGCACATGGAAAAGTTCTTAAATGTGAGCATCTGCTACAACTTCTATATTCAGTTAATGAGACTGACCTCAGTCAGTCTAGTGGATTTTTTTCAACTTGGTTCTATGAATCCTTGGTTCTGAAAGAATTACAACCATCTTCGGTGGGGCTGTTGGGTGTTACCTTACAAAAAGGCAGTGTTCCCAAAGTTTCTAGTAAGTTGCTTGCTTGGAATTTAGAGCTCTGGAATAATGGACTTCAACATAATTAAAACACTATCTATATTATAAACAAGAGCAACATCCTAACGTTAGAAACTAAAGAAGACAGTAAGGTGAAAAAGTGAGAACTGGGAAGAAGGAGGAGAAAAGACGGCTTATATCTTGTCACTCCTTTCCTGGAGCTGGGTCTTCAAGCATCACAGACTCAGAAAGGCGTTAGGGCCAGAGCAAGAGAGGCGGAAATGGAGAGAGGCTTTTATACCTGGCAGTGTCTTGATAATTTTTAAACTTTATAGTTAGTAAATGTCTCCAGACAACACAAAGCCACATACGACTCTTAACTGCTGAGAAAAGAGCTTACTTTTCACACTATCTTATCAAGACCTCTTGGCCCTGGGGCCTCTAGCCCAGGGGAACCCTTACTACCAGACAAGTTAGCTTCCTCCCAGAAGGTAGCAGGCAGGGGTTGGCAGGCTTGCAGAGCTTGGTTCATACGTAAGTGACAATAATGAAATGGATACTCAGAAGTTGAGATGTGCCTCTATTTCATTTACCAATTTATAATAGCTAAAATAATGCATAATGGATTAAGAAAAGATAAGTTCCTACAATTACAAAGGAGTTAAACTATCTTTAAATTTTCTGGTATGAAAACAACAGACTTTTCCGTATGCAAATCAACTTGGGTGCATGATTATTAGTAGAGCCCTACTCACAGGAATGGGGGAGGGCCAAGTCTTTACACATTTGTATGTTTAAAATGAAAGAATGGAGTGAAGAAATCCCAGTTTGCCCAGATTCAATTGTATAGTTCAGTGGCAGAATAATAGAAATGTAAGCTTTTTTGTTTCTTTTTAATCCAAAGTGATCTTTAATGGAGCTGATAACTGAAATGTCTTTTCTTTCCCCATTCCATAATCAAATGTATGCAGAATATACAAAAATATAATTTATTTTGGATATCATTTTAATGCCTGCTTTAAAAAAAATTACAAATAAGTTTATTTTCTATTAGAGCTAGATCCATAAATCTAACTACATGTATTAGATAGTTTTTGATAAAGCAACTTGTCATCTAAGATGTATTTGTGTTAAAAGAAAATGCTGAGGCCGCTGGTTTTGTGCACTATTTTTCAGATTAAAAAAACCCAATAGAATAAAAGTTGGAGTTAGTAACTAAACAGTCATTCACTGTGCCACTTTGACACTGACATGTAATAGTACGTGGCTAATAATAAGCATGACAAATTGGCACTAGTCAGTACACTTTGAAGAACAGCTTTGAGTGGACAGATTTGGATATATTTAGACGAAAAATACCAATAAAGAAGACACTTTCAGCTTCAAAATAATAGGGCATGCATGAATCACCTAAAATCAACTGGTATTAAGGCTCAAACAGTACCATTTTCTTTGTTAGAGAAAACACGACTGTTGCCTACTAGGGACGTTATTCATTTTTCCTTCTGTACAAGTTGGGTGCATACGGAACAAAAGGTGGAGTCTGGTGGCTTCCAGCCCTGCCTCTTATCAGCTCTGTGACTTGCCAAGTTCACTAGAAGCCTCATCTGTAAATGTAGATGGTAACAGTAGCGACCCTCATAGGGTTTTGTGAAGATCAGTTGGAAACAGGACTGCAGGATGCTTAGAGAAGTGCCTGGAAAGTGGTGTGTGCTCAGACTCTCATTGTGATTGTTATTCCTCCAGGTGGGAGGATCACCTACAGCACTTGAGAGGTTCGGTTTAGGCTGCTACCCTTTACCTTCCTTCTTTCTCTAGATTTCCTCTTCCTTTGGGAGACAGACAAGTCTGTTGTAGTGACACTGAGTTCTACTGTCTAACATGCAGTCCACTCCTCTCCCACGGTATAGAAGCAAAGCTGTTTAGGGGACTGACCTTGGCTCTAGGGGTAGGTCTCAATTTATCTCCTGATACATATTCTTCTCCATCCCTACTAACTCATTCCTTAGACATTTTGAGCTCAGCATAGATATTAAATCCTCTGAGGGCATTCAGAATTAGAAACTGATGATTTGTGCTCTAGGATCATTGGTCTCTTGTCCCATATTGTTGTTGTTGTTGTTTTTTTAATAAGTCAAAGTTAGTGCCTACTCTTTTTCTAAGAAAGAACCATCCTGCGCTTAAAAAGCAACTTTCAGCTGAAAGGTGAAACTAAAAATGGTATCCTTGTGAACAATCTTGCTTATCCAACCTGAGTTCAGGTCTTACAGATTAATTTTAGGGACAGATATTTTCACTTGCCTATCCTAAATCTATTGAACTTCTGTGTTTTCATGTGTAAACGCATGAATCTTTTCAGTTACGAATCTCTCTTTTGATGGGCATTGGTTCTCTGGATCCTCAAAACAAGTTTTATTTTCTAGGCAGAGTGGCAACCTGTTGACATTTTCCATAATTTGACAGTACTGGTGCATTAGTAGATCATCAAAGGCAAGATGTGAATAACAATACAGCACTTGGTGAGGCCAGATACACATATATACACACATATACACACGTGTATATAAAACATGTTCCTTGAAAAAAGATACATAAACTTTCAAAAACGAGATCATACCGTATACACTGTTTTATAACTTTGTTCATGCATTTCCCATCCATGCCATTAAAGATTTTCTAATATATCACTTTATAGATGTATAATATTTGACTTTATATATATATTAAAAAATTACTTTGTTTTCAGGTATTTAAGTTGTTTTCACATAAACAATATTTAAATATCTATCAATATTTAAATAGATATGTTTGTAATTAATGATAAGGATTTTCTAGGATAAATTCCAATAAGTTAAATTGCTGGATGAAAGAACATGAATACTTTAATAGGCTTTTGCTACATATGGGAAACTGACCCCTGCAAAGGTCAATTTAATAAACACACACAAGAAATGTATGGTGGTACTTTCTTTTTCACACTTTTACTAATGCTTGGGATTGCTATTTTTAGAAAGTTGCCAAAGTATGTCATTTTTGTTTTAATTTGCATGTCTTTGATTAGATAAAACAAGTTCACTGGATATACACTGGGACTATTCCTACCTGTTTTGGAAATTCAGTTAGTTGTCATCTTACGGATTTGTAAGGCCTCTTTATATTGTACATGCTTTAAATCTTTTACACTAATTTTGGTCATCAGGCCACTAGTGTTTCCCTGGCCACTAATGAGTTTATTTTGTTGGATTTGCTGCTCTGTGAATGCAGCTCCACATCCTTTATCTAGTTCCTATGGGCTGTTTGTCTCTTTCTAGTCAACTTGCAAAGCTCCTTCTTTATCATGGATTATTAATACTCTGTATTCTTTGTTGCAAATTTTTATAAATCCACTATCGCCTTTATTTATGGCATCTATCCAATACTTGTGTGTGCGTGCATGTGCATGTGTGTGTCTATGTGTCTATACAAGTTCATTTCTTTTTCTGTTATAGCTTTTGGATTCCTGTTTTTGTCTTCCCTGCCCCTAGATTGTATGTATATTTTATATTTTTCTACAAGATGAAAAACATTTTTCATTTAATTTTATAATCTAGCTTTACTTTCTTTCAAGACATTCGTTTTTCTGGCATCCTTTATTAAATAACTCCTTTTTTCCCCACTGTTTTGAAATACCAACTTGGTCATATATTACATTCTCAAATATATAGATATCCAGTCTCCCTTCTCTCTTCTGCTCCATTGATCTGTGTTTATTCCTGCTTTCCTTAGTGACTTAATATCTTATAAGGCAAGTCTGGCTGTTTTCTTTTTCACACTATATTGGGCTCCTGCTGGCACCGATTTTGCAATATACATTTAAGAGTATTTAACTTAATTCTAACACACAAAAAAACACCTCCCTCTCAACTTACCCCGAAATTGCATTTGTGTGATACTTACATTATACTTTTGAAAGAACTGACACTTTTATATTGTCTTTTCAAGAAAAGAGTATGAGTTTCCATGTGCTCAAATCTTATTTTCTCTTCCAATAAGACTTCAGTTTTCTTCATATAACTTCTGTGGCTTTCTTTTAAAATTTATTCCTAAATAATTTCATAATTTTTTTCATTATGGTGTATGGAATATGTGTTCCTACTTCCGCTTTTAGGCAATCACTGCTTAGAATAGAGAAAATCAATTGTTTGTTGTGTATTTATCTCATATGTAGCCATATTAACAAATTTTAAGTCTACTTGATTTTTTTACTAGACTCTTTTTGACTTTCTAGATTTTCTGTCAGCAGCAAAAACACAGCTTTATGTTGAATTTTCTCATCTTTATGGTCTTTTCTTAGTGCTTTCACTAGCATTTGCTTAATAATAAAAAGCATAGTTCTGACTTTAACCAAAATATGGGTTTTAATGCTTCAGCATATGAGATACTGTTGAGTTTTGGTAACACAGTATTATATTTAAATAGTTAACTTCTATTTTGTTCTAATTTTTATTAGGAATGCCTTAAGTTTATCAAATCTCTTTTCAGCATCTATATTTTTTTAAAAAGAAAATAACTGGTCAAACATCTGTATGAACCAAAGTAGTAGCTAAATATTAAAAGGAAAAATATTAGAAATGCAAAGAGAAATTGAAAAATAATAAAATTACAGTGTAGACCTCACTATCTTTCATAATAGGACAACTCCAGTAGATAAAAATTAATTAAATAAAGGAACTGAAACTACTGATAAATTTGATTTAATAGACTTATACAAACCCATATGTCCCTCAAAAATATTGTAAAGGGGGTAGGATCCCTGGAACACTTTGATGTTTGACCATTTACTTGGTGGCAAGAGGATTAAAACAGATGTTTTAAAAACTGACATTTTATAAGTTACATTCTCACATCAAGATTCCATAAAAATAAACAACAAAGTATAATAACTAAAAGTGTTCTTTTAGAGGGAGTTAACTGTGGGATGGAAGATGAAATCAAAAGAAACATCATGAACTACTTAAAAAGAATGAAAATCAGTGGGATACAGTAAAGGCTGTACTCAATAATAAATGCTTCATTATTAAAGAGAAAAAATAAAGAGAAATTACTTATCTTGGAAATTGGAAAAAAAAAAGAAAAAGAATCCGAAGGGAAACAGGAAGAGAAAATTACTAAAGATAAAAAGCAATAATTAATGAAACAAAAGTAAGAAATAGTGAAAGAATAAACAAATGCAAAAGCTAGTTATTTGACGAGATGAATAAAATATTAAACTCTATAAAGATGATTAAGGGAAAAAGAGCATACATGTTTAAGATCACAGCAAACGAAACAAAATCACAAATATGGAAGAGATTAAAAGAATTACAAAAACGTGAATCTACACATGTGATGATATACACAAACCACAGTAGAAGATCCATGTGTATATATACTATATATTATACTTCAGATTTGCTTGGTGAAAATTTGTGTTCACGTCAAAAATCATAAAATATCATTATTCAGTTTATTTTCAACAGAAATGCAAGCTATTATTGCTGTGTAATAAGGACAAAGAGCATGGGTGCTAATTTTATAGGCAGGCCAACATAGCTCATGCACCTTGTCTCCTCAACTCCCGGGATTTTACTGCAGAATTTACAAAGCAAACAGAGACAGCAATGAATAAAATAACACAATGTGCTATGAAGGGAAAGGGAGAAAGAGTTCTAGTTACAAATTGTTTTCATTCCCAGGACCTACTAAGTGTAACTGCCGCTTACAGTGGCGCATCTGTAGATTGTGTCATTGATGACACAGACTTATTTTGCCTATTCTTTCAAAAATTCATACTCTTTGTTTTCATTACTCTTTAAAAGAAAAAGATGTGCTAAAATGATGTTTAGAGAAGACATTCAAAATTCAATGTAAAAGAAACAAGAGCAATAACAAAATATAATTTATGTTACTGTTGGATTCAACAAATTTGTTTAGATGTTCCAAAACCCATGGACATGAATCAATACTGGATTAAAAGATTAGAAGTGTCAGCATATGCATACTCTGCTAATTTGCTGGTGTTTGAATTAAATGAGATCGGAGACAGCACATTATTATAGTCTCTATGCTTTGAGGTTAGGATTGAAGATGACTAATGATGCACTTGGACATTCCCATGTATTGAATGCCTACTAAGTGCCAGGCATTATTAATTCAACAAGTTCTCTATGGAGCAGGTACTGGCTGTAGTACCAAAAGCTGCAGGCATTTGGGGTACACTGATGGACAAAAGGAAGATCCCTCCCTTGTGGAGTTTATCAGGACAGTCACTTTTAGATATGTAACCACCCTTGTGGTGGTATCCCTCTTTTGCAGTTGTGGAAACTGAGGCACAAAGAAGTTGTCACTTGCTGAAGATCACAGTTAGTTAGCCACTTGTGTCTAATGACTCCAAAGCCTTTCCACTGTGCTGCTCTACCTTCTAAGAGCTGCACATTAAGAATAGGAGCTGCAGAGTCAGATTGACCCGGTCTGTACCCACAGTCTTATTAGCCCCGTGACCTTGAACAAGTTACTTAACCTCCCTGGGCCTTAGGCTCCTCATCTGCAATCTGGGAATAATGCTTCCACTGGAGGGCTAGAAGAAACAAAAGGTCAGCCAGTCTGTAAAGGCAGTCTACTGTACTTAGTAAGGGCATCAATTCTATGCAAATGAAAGATCTTGTTTCAAGTTTCTTTCAATCTTGCACTGTCTTATTTTCATCTTTTAAGTATATCATGCACATATTCTGGTTAACAGAGTTTTGCTATAGTTTTATACAAAGTATAAATGATTAAATCTTGTATAAATTTCTGTTATATACTCCTGGGATAAAGCTTGATTGATTGATCCACCAAACCACAAGCTAGGCCCTACCGTCCACTACGTGGCAGCTATCTAAACCACAGTGGAATATCTGTTACAATCTTGTAAATCTAAAAAATTTATGGTAATAAAAATACAGCTTAAACTAGTAAAAAGTATGCCCCCAAATCAAAGCCTAACATTACTACTTTATAGCTTTATTTTGTATGTGATTCTGCATATAACACAGAGAGAGTTCTCTGCAATTTCATCCTTGTCTCCTTTGAGAGGGAAAATTAATTTGGTTGAGGATGGGGTATTATTAATGGGTGGAGGGCAAGTTGCTGTCTTAAAGAGTAGAAGATACAGTAGAAATGAAGGTCTCTGACTGTAGATGACAGTTTTGTCCTTCCCGTGGCCCTGGGCTCTGCATTAGGAGCCACATGAGTCGGTCTCAAGATGGCTGGCAAACTGCCTTAGGCTTGTGCCACACCTCCTGTAGCCTTCTCCTTAGATGACCCAAGAATTATCTTGCTTTCAGTCACTCAGAAATCAGAATTCCCACTCAGTAAACTGACCTCAGCCTGACGGGATTGAGGATCTTACTACAACAACGTTTCATCAACCAGGACTGAGCCAACCATGGTTGCACACCTTGTACAGTAGGGCCTTATTAATCCAAAAGGCCCTCTGGTCGATGGAAGGCATGTGGGGAGATATTTCTGAGCAGGATTATGTGTGTTCTGAAGGCTGTGCTTCTACTTTTTCCCTCCACCACCATCTGCTCATACCCTGTTCCCCCAAATGACCAAATTAAATATTCTACCAGGGAACATACTTTATGGCTTCTGTACTCTTTAGTAGAAATAGTCGTAATTCATTCTTCCTTATCTTCTTACGTTGTTTTAATGAGTCCTGTAAGGTAAAGTACAAAGTGCAGCAGCGGTGGTGCTGGTAAAGAAAATGGGTCAGCACAGGAAATATTCAAAACTTCCAACAGTGAATTCTCAGTGCAGGTCTTCACTTCGCCTCTGCGAAAGGTCCACTACTGGGAAGAGGGGATAATTTAATGGGACTGTGACTTCTTTTCCACTGAAAGGATAAAGAATCAGACTGTGTGGAGCTCAACTGAAGGACAAAAGTCTCAGGTTCTTCCAAGATGGAAAAGGAACAGTAGGCTCTATTCTTACAGCATTTAGAGTATCTTTTGAAGTTTAAAATAAAATAAGAAAAAGAAAACGGACTTTATGTAGTTCAGAAAGATGTGTTTCAAAGAACAGAGCAGGCATACTGATAACATCATGTACCATTTTGATACTTCTGACCGAAAGAGGTTACATTTTCCTGCTTTTTCTTTTAGTACTTTCTTTTCCTTTTTGTACTTTCTTTTTTCTTTTTCCTTCCTTCCTTCCTCCCCTCCCTCCCTCCTTTCTTTCTCTTTTCTTTTCCTTCCTTCCCTTCCTCCCTCCCTTCCTTCCTTCTTTCTTTTTTTTTTTTTTTTTTTTTTTACTATTTGTGGATAAAGCTCAAAGACAGAAACTAACATTACACCAAACTGGAAACTAATCCAAGTACTCTCAACCTTTGTAAATGATCAGAATACCACAGAGGTGGCCACCTACATTTATAGACTTACTTTTTATAGTCATTTATAGACTTTTTAAATTCCTGGATTTAAAAAGTTCTGGCCTGCTGTATGTTCTTCCAGGCAAAAAACTCATTTTCTTGCATCCTGAGGAGTCTAGAATCAATTGCTGATGCAAGGGAGGGAATGTTTTATGTAACACTGTTCTGTGTATTTTATTCCTTAGATTAGACAGGATCAAAGATTCTTCTAAATATTTCCCAAACACCAACCAGAAATTCTTCAGTGCTGACAAACTTCTCAAAACAACACTCCCCAAAGCATCAATAGAGACTGGGGGGTGGGGGTAGGGGTGGAGGAAGATATTAAGGTGAGTTCATTTTCTAGTAAACTTTGTCAAGTTTCATCACAAAGCAGAGGTCAGTGCTGATGATCTAGCCCAGCTGTTTAGTAAACAACTGCTACATCTGAACTGCAGAGAGGAGGAATCAGGATGGGACCACTGCAGTAAACAATGTATTAAAGAGCAGATGATTTCTTTGCAGATAGTCATTAGGAGATAGGGAGTAGAGAGAGAAAAGTGCTTCCATCCAGGGATCAAGTCCTATGACTCGGCATAAAAACAGAGTCATTTGAGTAATAACTGGACTTTCTGTTTAAATTCAGAAACATAAGCAGAATTAACATCTGGATGAACAGCTACCTAACATGAAATTTAAGCTGGCAGAATAACAATTAATTAGGGAAGTAAATAAGTATATGTAGTGGGTTGAATAGTGTCTCCCCCAAAATTTACATCCACCAAAACTTCAGAATATGACCTTATTCGGAAAGGGTCCTTTGTTTTTTTTTAACATCTTTATTGGAGTATAATTACTTTACAATGGTGTGTTAGTTTCTGCTTTATAACAAAGTGAATCAGTTATATATATATACATATATATATATATATCCCCATATCTCTTCCTTCTTGCGTCTCCCTCCCTCCCACCCTCCCTATCCCACCCCTCTAGGTGGTCACAGAACACCAAGCTGATCTCCTTGTGCCATGCGGCTGCTTCCCACTAGCTATCGATTTTACATTTGGTAGTGTATATATGTCCATGCCACTCTCTCACTTTGTCCCAGCTTACCCTTCCGCCTCCCCGTGTCCTCAAGTCCATTCTCTAGCAGGTCTGCGTCTTTATTCCCGTCCTGCCCCTAGGTTCTTCATGACGATTTTGGTTTTTTTTCTTTAGGTTCCATATATATGTTAGCACACGGTATTTGTTTTTCTCTTTCTGACTTACTTCACTCTGTATGACAGACTCTAGGTCCATCCACCTCACTACAAATAACTCCATTTCGTTTCTTTTTATGGCTGAGTAATATTCCATTGTATATATGTGCCACATCTTCTTTATCCTTGGAAAGGGTCCTTGAAGATCTAATTAAGGTTAAGGATTGAGAAGAGATCATAGTGGATTAATGTGGGCCTTAAATCCAACGGGAATGTCCTTATAAGATAGAAAAGCGGATCATGTAAAGATACTAGGGAAGAGTTATGTAACCTCAAGCTAAGGAATGCCAGGAGCTAACTAGCTGGCAGAGGCAAGGAAGCATTCTCCCTTAGAACTCTGGGAGAGGGTGTGGCCCTGCCAGTACCTTTGATTTCAGACTTCTGGCCACCAAAACCATGAGATAATAAATCTTTTTCTTTTTAAGCCATCAAATTTGTGGTGATTTTTTTTTTTAAACATCTTTATTGGAGTATAGTTGCTTTACAATGGTGTGTTAGTTTCTGCTGTATAACAAAGTGAATCAGCTATATATATATACATATATCCTCGTATCTCCTCCATCTTGCGTCTCCCTCCCACCCTCCCTATCCCACCCCTCTAGATGGACACAAAGCACCAAGCTGATCTCCCTGTGCTATGTGCCTGCTTCCCACTAGCTACCTGTTTTACATTTGATAGTATATATAAGTCCATGCCTCTCTCTCACTTCGTCCCAGCTTACCCTTCCCGTCTCCCCATGTCCTCAAGTCCATTCTCTACGTCTGCATCTTTATTCCTGTCCTGCCCCTAGGTTCTTCAGGACCATTTTATTTTTTATTTTTATTATTTTTTTAGATTCCATATATATATGTTAGCATATGGTATTTGTTTTTCTCTTTTTGACTTACTTAATTCTGTAAGACAGTCTCTAGGTCCATCCACCTCACTACAAATAACTCAATTTCATTTCTTTTTATGGCTGAGTAATATTCCACTGTATATATGTGCCATATCTTCTTTATCTGTTCATCTGTTGATGGGCACTTACGTTGCTTCCATGTCCTGGCTATTGTAAATAGAGCTGCAATGAACATTGTGGTGCATAACTCTTTTTGAATTATGGTTTTCTCAGGGTATATGCCCAGTAGTGGGATTGCTAGGTTGTATAGTAGTTCTATTTTTAGTTTTTTAAGGAACCTCCATACTGTTCTCCCCAGTGGCTGTATCAATTTACATTCCCACCAACAGTGCAAGAGGGTTCCCTTTTCTCCACATCCTCTCCAGCATTTATCATTTGTAGATTTTTTGATGATGGCCATTCTGACTGGTGTGAGGTGATAGCTCATTGTAGTTTTGATTTGCATTTCTCTAATGATTAGTGACGTTGAGCATCCTTTCATGTGTTTGTTGGCAATCTGTGTATCTTCTTTGGAGAAATGTCTATTTAGGTCTTCTGCCCTTTTTTGGATTGGGTTGGTTTTTTTTTTTGATATTGAGCTGCATGAGCTGCTTGTAAATTTTGGAGATTAATCCTTTGTCAGTTGCTTCGTTTGAAAATATTTTCTCCCATTCTGAGGGCTGTCTTTTTGTCTTGTTTATGGTTTCCTTTGCTGTGCCAAAGCTTTTAAGTTTCATTAGGTCCCATTTGTTTATTTTTGTTTTTATTTCCATTTCTCTAGGAGGTGGGTCAAAAAGGATCTTGCTGTGATTTATGTCATAGAGTGTTCTGCCTATGTTTTCCTCTATGAGTTTTATACTGCCTGGCCAAACATTTAGGTCTTTAATCCATTTTGAGTTTCTTTTTGTGTATGGTGTTAGGGAGTGTTCTAATTTCATTCCTTTGCATGGAGCTGTCCAGTTTTCCCAGCACCACTTATTGAAGAGGCTGTCTTTTCTCCATTGTATATTCTTGAGTCCTTTATCAAAGATAAGGTGACCATATGTGCGTGGATTTATTTCTGGGCTTTCTATCCTATTCCACTGATCTATATTTCTGTTTTTGTGCCAGTACCATACTGTCTTGATTACTGTAGCTTTGTAGTATAGTCTGAAGTCAGGGAGTCTGATTGCTCCAGCTCCGTTTTTCTTTCTCAAGATTGCTTTGGCTATTCGGGGTCTTTTGTGTTTCCATACAAATTGTGACATTTTTTGTTCTAGTTCTGTGAAAAATGCCATTCATAGTTTGATAGGGATTACACTGAATCTGTAGGTTGCTTTGGGTAGTATAGTCATTTTCACAACATTGATTCTTCCAATCCAAGAACATGGGATATCTCTCCATCTGTTTGTATCATCTTTAATTTCTTTCATCTGTGTCTTATAGTTTTCTGCATACAGGTCTTTTGTCTCCTTAGGTAGGTTTATTCCTAGGTATTTTATTCTTTTTGTGCAATAGTAAATGGGAGTGTTTCCTTAATTCCTCTTTCAGATTTTTCATCATTAGTGTATAGGAATGCAAGAGATTTCTGTGCATTAATTTTGTATCCTCCTACTTTACCAAATTCATTGATTAGCTCTAGTAGTTTTCTGGTGGCATCTTTAGGATTCTCCACATATAGTATCATGTCATCTGCAAACAGTGACAGTTTTATTTCTTCTTTTCCGATTGGGATTCTTTTTATTTCTTTTTCTTCTCTGATTGCTGTAGTGAAAACTTCCCAAACTATGTTGAATAACAGTGGTGAGAGTGGGCAACCTTGTGTTGTTCCTGATCTTAGTAGAAATGCTTTCAGTTTTTCACCATTGAGAACGATATTGCCTGTGGGTTTGTCGTATATGGCCTTTATCATGTTGAGGTAAGTTCCCTCTATGCCTACTTCCTGGAGGGTTTTTATCATAAATGGGTGTTGAATTTTGTCAAAAGCTTTTTCTGTATATATTGAGATGATCGTATAGTTTTTCTCCTTCAATCTGTTAATATGGTGTATCACATCGATTGATTTGCGTATATTGAAGAATCCTTGCATCCCTGGGATAAACCCCACTTGATCATGGTGTATGATCCTTTTCATGTGCTGTTGGATTCTCTTTGCTAGTATTTTGGTGAGGATTTTTGCATCTATGTTCATCAGTGATACGGGCCCGTAGTTTTCTTTTTTTGTGACGTCTTTGTCTGGTTTTGGTATCAGGATGATTGATGGTGGCCTCATAGAATGAGTTTGGGAGTGTTCCTCCTCTGCTATATTTTGGAAGAGCTTGAGAAGGATAGATGTTAGCTCTTCTCTAAATGTTTGATAGAATTCGCCTGTGAAGCCATCTGGTCATAGGCTTTTGTTTGTTGGAAGATTTTTAATCACAGTTTCAGTTTCAGTGCTTGTGACTGGTCTGTTTATATTTTCTATTTATTCCTGGTTCAGTCTCGGAAGGTTGTGCTTTTCTAAGAATTTGTCCATTTCTTCCTGGTTGTCCATTTTATTGGCATATAGTTGCTTGTAGTAATCTCTCATGAACCTTTGTATTTCTGCAGTGTCAGTTGTTACTTCTCCGTTTTCATTTCTAATTCTGTTGAGTCTTCTCCCTTTTTTTCTTGATGAGTCTGGCTAATGGTTTATCAATTTTGTTTATCTTCTCAAAGAAGCAGCTTTTAGTTTTATTGATCTTTGCTATTGTTTCCTTCATTTCTTTTTCATTTATTTCTGATCTGATCTTTATGATTTCTTTCCTTCTGCTAACTTCAGGGTTTTTTGTTCTTCCTTCTCTAATTGCTTTAGGTGTAAGGTTAGGTTATTTGAGATTGTTTCTTGAGGTAGGATTGTATTGGTATAAACTTCCCTCTTACAACTGCTTTTGCTGCATTCCATAGGTTTTGGGTCGTTGTGTTTTCATTGTCCTTTGTTTCTAGGTATTTTTCGATTTCCTCTTTGTTTTCTTCAGTGATCTCTTGGTTATTTAGTAGTGTACTGTTTAGCCTCCATGTGTTTTTATTTTTTACAGATTTTTTCCTGTACTTGATATCATTTCAATTTTCTTAAATTTACCAAGGCTTGATTTGTGACCCAAGATGTGATCTACCCTGGGGAATGTTCGATGAACACTTGAGAAGAAAGTGTATTCTGTTTTTGGATGGAATGTCCTATAAATATCAATTAAGTCCATCTTGCTTCATGCATCATTTAAAGCTTGTGTTTCCTTATTTATTTTCATTTTGGATGATCTGTCCATTGGTGAAAGTGGGGTGTTAAAGTCCCCTACTATTACTGTGTTACTGTCAATTTGCCCTTTTATGGCTGTTAGCGTTTGCCTTATATATTGAGGTGCTCCTATGTTGGCTGCATATATATTTATAATTGTTATATCTTCTTCTTGGATTGATCCCTTGATCATTATGTAGTGTCCTCCTTCCTTGTCTCTTGTAACATTATTTTAAAGTCTATTTTATCTGATATGAGTATTGCTACTCCAGCTTTCTTTTGATTTGCATTTGCATGGAGTATCTTTTTCCATCCCCTCACTTTCAATCTGTACGTGTCCCTAGGTCTAAAGTGGGTCTCTTGTAGACAGCATATATATGGGTCTTGTTTTTGTATCCTTTCAGCCAGTCTATGTCTTTTGGTTAGAGTATTTAATCCATTTACATTTAAGGTAGTTATCGATATGTATGATCCTATTACCATTTTCTTAATTGTTTTGGGTTTGTCATTGTAGGTCTTTTCCTTCTCTTGTGTTTCCTGCCTAGAGAAGTTCCTTTGGCATTTGATGTAAAGCTGGTTTGGTGGTGCTGAATTCTCTTAGCTTTTGCTTGTCTGTAAAGGTTTTAATTTCTCCATCGAATCTGAATGAGATCCTTGCTGGTAGAGTAATCTTGGTTGTAGGTTTTTCTCTTTCATCATTTTAAATATATCCTGCCACTCCCTTCTGGTTTTTCAGAGTTTTTGCTGAATGATCAGCTGTTAACCTTATGGGGATTCCCTTGTATGATATTTGTTGCTTTTCCCTTGGTACTTTTAATATTTTTTCTTTGTATTTAACTTTTGATAGTTTGATTAGTATGTGTCTTGGAGTGTTTCTCCTTGGATTTATCCTGTATGGGACTCTCTGTACTTCCTGGACTTGATTGACTCTTTCCTTTCCTGTATTAGGGAAGTTTTCAACTATAATCTCTTGAAATATTTTCTCAGTCCCTTTATTTTTCTCTTCTTCTGGGACCCCTATAATTTGAATGTTGGTATGTTTAATGTCCCAGAGGCCTCTGAGACTCTCCTCAATTCTTTTCATTCTTTATTCTGCTCTGCGGTATTCATTTCCACTATTTTATCTTCCAGGTCCCTTATCTGTTCTTCTCCCTCAGTTATCTGCTATTGATTCCTTCTAGAGAATTTAAAATTTCATTTGTGTTATTCGTCATTGTTTGTTTGCTCTTTAGTTCTTCTAGGTCCTTGTTAAACGTTTCTTGTATTTTCTCCATTCTATTTCCAAGATTTTGGATCATCTTTACTATCATTACTCTGAATTCTTTTTCAGGTAGACTGCCTATTTCCTCTTCATTTGTTTGGTGTGGTGGGTTTTTACCTTGCTCCTTCATCTGCTGTGTATTTCTCTGTCTTCTCATTTTGCTTAACTTACTGTGTTTGCAGTCTCCTTTTTGCAGGCTGCAGGTTCGTAGTTCCCGTTGTTTTTGGTGTCTGCCCCCAGTGGCTAAGGTTGGTTCAGTGGGTTGTGTAGGCTTCCTGGTGGAGGGGACTGGTCCCTGTTTTCCAGTGGATGAGGCTGCATCTTGTCTTTCTGGTGGGCAGGATTGTGTCTGGTGGTGTGTTTTGGGGTGTCTGTGAACTTATTATGATTTTAGGCAGCCTCTCTGCTAATGGGTGGGGTTGTGTTCCTGTCTTGCTAGTTGTTTGGCATAGGGTGTCCAGCTCTGTAGCTTGCTGGTCGTTGAGTGGAGCTGGGTCTTAGCATTAGGATGGAGATGTCTGGGAGAGCTTTGGCCATTTGATAATGTGGGGCCGGGGGAGGTCTCTGGTGGACCAATGTCCTGAACTCGGCTCTCCCACCTCAGAGGCTCAGGCCTTACACCCGGCCAGAGCACCAAGACCCTGTCAGGCACGTGGCTAAATCATTTGGCTTCTTTTCTAACTCCACGTCCCAACAAAAACAGACAAAGTCCAACTTATTACAGTTCTTTCCCCTATTCCCTGCTACACAGTTCCGAGAACCTGTCTTCTCTAGGACCTCTCCAGACTGAGATTTTCCATTGTACTTTCATCACTCCGTTTTACCATCAGTCCCAACTCTTGTTTTTGACTAGCCTCTCTCCTGGATCCAGGCAGGACTTGGAGAGGGCTCTGCAGTCGCAGCAGCGCAATACAAGACCCCTGGCTCTGGCTCCCGCCTGTGCCTCCCTACATTCAGCCGGTGGGAAATATGCGTCTGTGGTGATTTTTAATGGCAGCCTAGGAAACTAACACAACATACATTAAGAAGTATCAAATGTCAAGGACTGCTTCTTTTTTGAGGCATTATTTTGGGGAAGGACATTTCTTCTAGAGATTTGTTGTACTCTTGAGTTATCAAGTGGCATTTTGAGAATAAAGAGCAAGGGCACCTAACTGTTAGAGACAGCTGTATGGAAAATGAAGAGTTTGTTTTCTAAATTTATCTGAAGAGGATGACTACAGGTTCTTACGGAGAATGCAAAGCTACCATTTTATGGCAGTTCCTACAAACTGCTGAGATCTGTTCCTTGGTTGAGAAGGAGAGGCTGTGACAGTGGTTCTCAACTTTCAGGGGCTAAGAATCACCTGGGGAACTAAATGAAAATGAAGAGTCCTGGACCTCATTCCCAGAGATTCTCATTTAGCATGTATGGGTGAGATCAAGGAATCTACATTTTAACAGGCACTCCAGGAGATTCTGATCTGATGCAGAGGGTTGGAGGGCCACACTTTGGAAAACATTAGGTTATAAGGATGGTTCTAAGCAGAGGAGACTGTGAGGAGTTGTGTTTAAGAGCTGGGTTCTTAGAATCAGAAAAGACTGTGGGTTCTTCGTCTAGTTCCACTCCTTGCTAACGTGTGGCTTGGGAAACGTACACCTCTGGGAGGATTATATGAGATCATCCTAGTAAGTGGTCGATGAATGTTGTCTATTAAAATTATTTTACAATTTACTTAAGGTAAAAACAATTTGCTCTAATTCACATTACATAGTGACTTACTTAATTAGAACAGTAACTGCCATAGTTGTGCTCACATAGTGCGAGATTCTGATTAGGGTATTGATAAGAGTTTATTTCCTGCTTTGGGGTACTGGAGAGAGATCTTGCTGGGTATGATTTCAGATAACTGAGACAGCAAGAGGGAACAAAATAGCTAGCACTAACAAGAGAAATTTTAAAAGGAAGAAGGCAAACCCCAACTCTTCCAACACTGCAGTTTTGCCTGAAAACCCTGGTGGCTTCTACGTTTACCACTAAGATCATTTCTTGTGTATTTGGCATGGCCAGTGTCATAGTTGTATACCTGGGCTGGATTGGAAAGAGTGGCATTCTTGACCTCCAAATTCAACCTAGTTTCTCAGTCAGTCTCAATTCTTTATATACTAGTAAAAGAAGAGGAAAGAAAAAAGAAAAAAACGAAATAGGTGCATGAGTAAAGTTCCCTTTTTATTAGTACTAGAATACTTAAGTAGAGCTTCATATTTGTAGAAAAGTTCTTCAGTGGGACTGGTGGGCAGGGAGGAGCGAGGAAGACTGCAGACACCTGACAGCGGTTTACTGACTGGTGCCAGGGGAGCAGGAAGTCTGGCAGTCTGAACCCTGAAGGCTAAAGACAGAGCTCTGGCCTGAATCTTAGAGCCATGTGGGATAGTAAGTTTCATATTACTACTTTTTAACACCAGTATTCACGCAGCTGAGGCTACACTTAATAGCAGGTTTTTTTTTTTTAAACGTTTTAAAGAAGTATATAAAGTGTTTAAAGTAGTATATAAAGACATAAGGTTAACGTGTGATAAAAACCAGTTGTTCTCATCTTTTTTCCTGTTCTTAGCAGCTCACTAGAACAGAGATGCTTAACAAGAGGTTAGGTAAGATGTGTTTGAAAAATTAACCCAAACTATTAGGTAAAATACTCCTGGTCTTTCAGTTCCACATACCTAAAATAACACTAAGTAGCCATATAACTGTACTACATTAATATGTTAGCATTTATTACCAGACACATGGTATTAGAGGTTCTAGTCATTATAACAGGCAAGAAAAAGAAATAAAAGGCATACAGATTGAAAAGGAAAAAGTAAAACTGTCTTTTATTCACAGACAATTTGATAGACTATCAAAAAGCTACTGGAATAATAAGTGGATTTAGCAAGGTTGCAGAATATAAGTTCAATATAAAAAATAAGCTTATTTCTGTATACAAGCAATGAACAGTTAGAAATTCAAATTTTAAAGAATATCATTTACTTTATCATCAACAATATAAAACACTTGGGGGTAAATTTAACAAAATATGTGCAAGACTGCAAACTACAAACATTACTGAGAGAAATTTGAAAGACCTAAATAATTGGAGAGATTACAAGCATACCTTGGAGATATTGCAGGTTCAGTTCCAGACTACTACAATGAAGGGAGTATCACAATAAAGTGAGTCACAAATTTTGGGGTTTCTAAGTGCATATGAAAGTTATGTTTACACTATACTGTAGTCTATTAAGTGTGCAATAGCATTATGTCTAAAAAAAATGTACATGCCTAATTAAAAAATACTTTATTGCTAAAAAATGCCAACCATTATCTGACAACACAGGGGTGCCACAAACCTTCAATTTGTAAAAAAAACGCAGTACCTGTGAAGTGCAATAAAGCAAAGCACAATAAAACAAGTTATGGTTGTACCATGTTCATAGATTGGAAGATTCACTATTGTTAAGAGGACATTTGTCCTCCAAACTGATCTACAGATTGAAAGCAATCTTAATCAAAGCTCCTAGTATGCTGTGTATAAGTTAACTGAGTCTAAATTTTATATAGATATGCAAAGGAACTAGAATAACAAAACAATTTTGAAAAAGAAGAACAAAGTTGGGGGCCTTACACTAGCTAACTTAAGGACTCTTTCTAAAGGTTCAAGTAATCAAAACAGTGTGGTGCTGGAGGAGGGCTAGACGTATCGCTCAGTGGAACAGAACAGAGTCCAGGAATGATTCACACTTATACTGCCAATTCATTTTCAACAAAGTTGCCTGATTCAATGGAGAAAAGATGGTCTTTTCAATGAATGGTACTGGAACAATTGGATATCTACATGTAAAGGCAAAGAAACAAATTTGATGCTTACTTCATACCATATACAAAAATTAACTCAAAATGAATTGTGGGCCTAAATCTAAATACTAAAAAACTATATAATTTCTGTAGGAAAACATAAAGGAAAATCTTTGTGACCTGGGCTAGGCAACAATTTCTTAGATAGGTCACAGAGAACAAAAACAAGAAAGGAAACAATGGAGAAATTGTACTTCATCAAAATTAAACACCTTGACTCTGCATAAGACAATAGGAAGGAAATGAAAAGGCAAGCCACAGATTGGGAGAAAATAACTGCAAACCAATTTATATGATAAAGGACTTGCAACCAAAATATTAAGAACTCTTACAACTCAGTAATAAGAAGACAACCCAATTTTTAAGAATAGGTAAAAGACTGGAATTGACATCACCAAAGAAGGTATATGAAAAGCAGGTAAATCCAGGAAAAGATGCTTAACATCTTTAGTTATTAGGGAATACAAACTGAAACCACAGTAAGATACCACTACATACTTAACAGAATGGCTAAAATTAAAAAAACTGACAATATCAAGTTTTGGTGAGGATGCCAAACAACTGGAACTCTCCCACACTGCTGATGGGAATGTAAGCTAGTACAGACACTTTGGAAAAGAGTTTGGCAATGGCCCACTAATCACACTCCTGGGTATTTACCCAAGAAAACATAAGCAAATTCTTTTATGCAAATGTTTGTAGCAATTTTATACATAATATTCTAAAACTGTAAGCAACCCAAATATCTATCAATCCATGAATGGGTAAACAAATTGTGGTATATTCCATACAGTGGACTACCACTCAGCCATAAAAAGGAATAAACTGATACATAAAACAATATGGACGAAACTTAAACGCATTATGCTAAGTGAAAGAAGCCAGATACAGTTAACTCCATACCATTTAATTCCATTTATATGAAAATCTAGAAAAGGCAAAACTATAGGGACAGCAGATGAGCAGCTTCTAGGGACTGGGGGTTCAGGGGAGAGGTCTGACTGCAAATGGGGTCACAGAACTTTTAGGGGTGATGGGATGTTCTGTATTTTGATAATGGTGGTACTTATGTGACTATGCATTTATCAAAATGTATCTAATTGTACACTTAAAATGTACTTGCACTTTAAGGCAAGTAGACTGTACCTCTACAAGTTGTTGTTTTTTAAAGCTTTTCAAATATGAACTCTAAAATATTTGTGATACAACAAATTTGTAATATCTGCTATAGTCCAAATAGAGCTTTATTTACGCTGGTTGGATTCTCATCAAACCAAAATGTTAGAAAACATAGTATTTAAAGTTTGAAACAAGTCCAAAATTTATTCACATGCACTAATTTTTAATGATTTTTTTTGGTATTAGCATGTTATTGGAAACAGAACATTTTCCTATTCATTCAAATAAACACTGACATATTAATAAGCTTTGCATTATTGTTTTGCACCATTTTTTCCTTTCTTGGCTAATATAATTCCCTAATTAAGAAATTACGCTTAGTGCAACCTGACATTTTAAAATGTCTACCACCCTAATTTCTTTCAGGGTCACAAATAATATCTGAAATGTTTTCTTGCTACTATCTAGAAAGGAAAGGGTTGAATCAACATAATTCTGAAGCAGTTACAAATAATTCAATTAGGATTGACACAGAAAAGAATAAAGATGACAAGACAAGTGGGAGACAATGTGTCTTGAGACCAATATTTTAGAAGCAGAGCTCTCTCATTTATTAGATCACCACAATGGGAGCAGGGCTTCAGGTTTATCAAACAAAGCACACACATACACACCCTTGTGCCCTTCAATTTTAAAACAGTACAGCATCTAATCTGTTTAATAGTTCAGATTTTGGAGGATTTATTTCTGCTTTTAACCAACACCATGACACAGAAACTTATAAAACATTTGGGAAGTGGTTTAACATACCCATTGTAACCATCCCCCCCCGGCCAAGTACTCCCTTTACCACCACCCAAAACAGAGCACCAATCCCCTCACATGCCACAGCAACTCAACAGCAGCACTTTCTCAGTGGCACAGAAGGTGGGACACTTGCGTCGAGATTACCTCGCACCGCTTTGAGTTACTCACACACAGTGGCTATAGACCAGGCCGGGCCTGGGCAGAACTGCACAGAAGGCTGATGGGGAGGTGGTTACTACTCTCCCTCTGCACGTCCAGAGACTCCTGCTCTGTAATCTAGCGCTCTCTCCCCCTTTACTGAACAGGGAAGAGTCTCATTTCAGTACTTTAAACAAGCTGATCCATACTTTGATATGAGTAGATTTCAAGAAGTCTTAACCATGCAACCAGTCTTAAGACATAACCAGAAAGAAATCTGATTTAGTCCTCCTGATGTATAATTTACCTTTCCCTGGTAAAAAATTTCCACCATAGCTCCATAGAGCCAATAAATGAAACTGGATTTGAATGCTCAGTTCCTAAGGTTTTGTACTCCCTTTCACTTCACCCATCTACCTAACCCCTCTGGCTACTGGAGGTTTTTCCTTTTGCTGCCTCCTCCTCACCCAGAAACTCACTTGAGCCTACTGGATGGGTACATGTTTCGCGGGGAGTATTTGATTTTTTGGCTGGGAATGGAGGCTAGTGGGAGGGAGTCCTTGGTAAATTCGTGATTATTAGCCAAAACTTGGCCCTCTACTTCTTGGCAATCATACCTATTTCTTTAGTCCATTCTGTGTCCCAACTGCCCAGATTTGAGTATTTCATGCCTTTGTTTTTCTTTTAAACCTCCACTACAGTTCCTCATCATCCCTCATTCTCATCCTATTTCTCTGAAAATAAATCATAAGAAACTTCTACAAACTCTTACCACCCCATCTACCCACCTACTTGCATGTAAGTCCATATACTTTGCCTACTCTTCTTTATATGGATGACCTGTCCATACTCCTATTTAGTGCCAATTCCCTCCACCTATGTGCTCTATCATCCTGTCTACTCCAGTGATATTTGATGATGATATTTCTCCAGCAATAACCAATCACTCCTGTTTTGCCTATCAACATGGGTATAATTCCTCCCGTCATCCCCTCTTGCCACGTGTCCTCCTAGCTACTGCTCACTTCTCTGCTCACCTACACACCTAAACATCTTGCGTTGTCTATACTCACCATCTTCAATCCTCTCTCATCTCTCTCTTGGACCTATGCCCATTAAGCTTTGCCCTCACCACTCCACCACAACTGTTCTCATTGAAGTCATCAGTGACCTTCAAAAAAAAACCCAAATCCAATGACTCTCTCCCTCCTTGAAAAACCATTTTACCTTGTTTCCTTCCCATATTACTCTCTTGGTGCTTTTCCTGACTCACTGATCACTCTCAAGTCTTGGATTTTATTAGTTGATCTGCACTCATTCCCGAGGTGATCTCTTCCAGTCTTAAAGCTTTAAGTACCAAATATGTGCTGATGCCTCCCAAATCTGTACCTCCAGCCTGCCTCTTTCCCTTGCAGACTCATATATCTGACTACTAACTTGGTATCTCCCCTTGGATGTCTAATTAGTATCTCAAGTTTAACATGGCCCCAGTGGAACTTCTTCTTGGTCTCTCCCCCCAAACCTATGCTTCCCACCATCTCTGTCTCAATTAAAGGCAAAATTGTCCTTCCTCCAGTTCAGACCAAGAACCCTGAAGTCATCCTTGCTTCCTCTCTCTCTCTTATATACTCCACATGCATTCCATCACAAGGTTCTATTGGCTCTACTTTAAAATAGATGCAGAGTCTAGCCAGTTCTCGCCACCTCCCCAATTTTACCTCAAGCTACCACCTCCCACCCGGATTACTGCAAATATCTTTCTAACTGGTTTATCTGTTTGACCACCCTCCCTCCTACAGATTCGTTTCAGCACAGCAGCCAGAGTAATCCTTTCAGAATGTCAGTCACTACATTATAACCCACCTTGGTCTCCTCACCCCACCTCATGCAGAGAAAACGCCAAAATTCTACACTCACCTGACAACCTGTTACCCTTCAGCCCTTGTTTTCTTCTACTGCCCACCAGACTAGCTGCTCCCGCCACACTGAGTTCTGTGTTCTCCTTTGAACACACCATGCACACTCCCAGGACCCGAGCTGTTTCTCTACCTGAGATGTTCTTCCCCCAAATTCGCCTTTTCAGGGAGGTCCCAAGGACCCTATTTAAGATAGCAGGCTTTCCTCTTCCCTGATTTATTTTTCCTCTATAGGCCTCATCATCGGACATACTATATGTTTTACTTACTTGTTTATCGCCCATTTTCCTCCTGCTAAAATGGAAGCACCACAGGGTAGTAATTTTGTCGCTTTTACTCACTGGCATATCCCCAGTGCTTCTTCAATGTGCTCGGTAAATAGCTGTTTACTGAATATATTGAATGAGCAGAAAAAGGGAAACTGAGCTGAGCCTCCCTCTGTGGTATATTTCTGCCAGGAAGAGTACCTGAGAATAGAGGCTTTGCTAACAGCCTGCAGGAGAAAGAGGTACTGGGAGGCTGTCACTCTACAGTAATTGTGATTAATGATCCTCCAGACCTGAGAAGAGAAGGAAGACAGGGATTTATGCTTTTGTTCTTCTGTGAGCATCAGACATTCTTTGTTAAGCCTCAGACACTCTGCGCTTCTGCCATTCTCTACCTCTATTTGTGCAAACACTGCTATTGTTTTGTTATTGTTTGTTATTATTGTTAAAGCACCAGTATTCTTCACGGGTTTTGGGCAACCTGAGATGATAAAAGGTTTCAGGTGATATACTGGGAATCAAGGTCACACGTGTGGGGCAGTAAGAGTAGGTCAAGGGAGCTAACCGACCAACATTAGGACATCTACAGGCTGCCACAAGCGTAGGAAACTAGGGGTCTATTCAATGTGCATAGGTACCCATTAAAGGTTTAGAGAGCTGAGTGAGTTTTGATGTTCCCCCTCTCCCACTACCTTTCAAACCCCCAGATGAATAGTTTCTAGTTTATGGCATATTTGACAATGCTAAGTATATAATGCTATGTTTAAACTGAAATTCTTTCCTGAAATTCTGTAATGCAATACTGAGTGCTTTCTGTATCATTTCTCTCTATCAACAAAAGATACTTCATTAAGCCTGCTGGAATGTTGCCTCTTCCTTAATTGAAGTATTACAGTAGAAGCATTCGTTTCCTCATCAACTCTAATAAGTCTTTAAAGCGAACCACCAATCTCCTCAAAGAAAGACTTGTAATTTCTCTACTGTGCTATTTTTCTTTCTGTCCATGAGACACATAGGGTTCTCACTTGCTTGAAAAAAATCTCACAGAGCTGGCATTTCCATCAGTGCAGACATTACTCTGAATTCAGTAATTGCTGCCTTACTTACATGACACACTGTTTCTACTTTGACCTCTTCCCAGGGGGGTCTCTTCTGCAAATGACCACAGTATTTCATCCTATTATTTCACGTGGCCTGCTAACCAGTTCATCAGCCACCTCCCCCCGCTGAGCAGACAAGCTGCTAGAGCCCCTCACACCACGCCCAGGCCTGTTAAGAATCTTAGCCTGACTTGGTCTGAGATCCCTCCACTTCCGGTCCAGACTCCAGAGCACCTTCTATCAGCTTTTGCCCTACTGACTCAGCTTCCTACCAAACCACTGTTTCCAAACACAATAGTTCACACGGGGCAGAGGAGGGTGACGGGGAGAGAAAAGGAAGAGTCAGCAACTCTCAGGGAGCTGGTAAGCAAAGGGCTCGGCAGGAAATGGGAGCTCAGAAGTCACAGGATGCTGGACTGCCTTTCCTTCTACCCTCATGGTCCGCCCGCCCTCTCCTACTCAACTGAGAACATGTGTGCACACAAACACACACACTTACCCACCCCTCCCCTCCCTGGGATTTCCAGAAACTGGAGCTAAATTATGATCAGAACACATCATTTAGTTTGCTTCATAATGGACTTTCTTGATATCACAAAAAAAGGAACAGTATTTTCAGGGTTTTTTCCGGCTGCAGCAAATTAGAGTGTATGCTTTGGCTTGATATCGTTAATTCATGTAGCTTTAGTCACATTCACATGGAGACAGCAATGTAAACTTTCTCCTGCACACATAGTGGGGAAGAGGAAGGGCTGAAAGAACAAAAAATAAAAATAAAAAGCTGGACAAAAGGGTTAGACAAGGTTATAAGAGCAAGTGGTGAGGCCAGACTTGAATAAAGTAAGGAAAGAATGTTGGGGGAAAGGTGATTAAGAAAGAAGAAAAAAGACCCCAAGCAAAATTAAATTCAATATCTATTAAATGTCCATCAATGAAAAATAGAGGAAAAGCAGAAAGAAGGTAAAGGGTGAGGAAGCAACAATGTCAAGTCCAAGGAGTTTAAAAAAAAAAAAAAGGACAAGTTACACTCATGTCCATGGAGGCCCTCATTTCAGAATATTTATCTACAATGCTTGTTTCTATTAAAACTGAACTTCTGGTAAAACAGAAAAGGCGTATTTAATGTGGTGAACCAACTAGTTGGGATGAAAACTGATTCCCAAACCAAAGGAACATAAGAATATATAAGGTCAGTATTTTAATTTAAAACAGACTAAGTCTCCTGTTTTCAATGACGGGCTGTTACAGCACTTGTGACATTCCTGAATTTAGCAGAGTGACATCAGACCTAGGTTTACAGAACTATTCAAACAGCAAGGTCTTAAATACCTGAGAGATCTGTGAATATAAAGATGATCTTAATATTCCTAATGCTCTGGTGTTAAAAACACTTCCCACCAGACCTTGATATACAAGTGGATAAATCATATGAAATTAAATCAGTCTGTACTTGGGGAGCTATCTTAATCAGAAAGAGATTTAATGAAAAGCCTTAGCATAGATGAATCCTCTAATTATTACAGGCTAGTATTTGTCCACAAAGAAGAATTTGTTTCAGAATTAGAGACCAGGGGAAGCCAGAAACACCAATTCAGTAATGGAATGCCTAATTAAATGATAATGGAATCCTAATTATAACATATTGCTTTCCCCTACACATGATTTATTTACCACAACTGCTTTTCTCTTGGTTCATTAAGGAAAACAGTAAAATGCAATTACTGAAAATACAAAGGGAAAGAAAAAATAGGTAAATTAAAACTTTTTATTAAACATGGAGAGATTCGGATGTAACAAAAAGTTTAATGATCGGGGGGGGGGAAGTCCTGCTGCAGAAGATACGACTGTGTTCAATTAGTACATCTAGAAACTGGATGTCTGTCCTACATCCTTTAAGTCAGTCATTGTCCTTATGTGCTTACAATTCAGTTAAGACATACATCCATCAAATCAAAGGTACTGATGAAAAGTCTAATAAGTGCTCAGTAAATCATGGCTATGATGACGATTGCAGATCCTGTGCTAGCTGCAGCTATTATGGAAGACTCAAAGACATGGAAATACAAGATATAATCATGTGAAAAGTAATAACAAGGGAAATTAATAAAAGTTAATACAAAATTTTAAAGAGAAGTGAAGTGAGTGTAATGGAAAATGAGTACTATGAGTTCAGAGAAGGACAAGATCACTGTGGGCTGAAATGCCTAAACAGTTCTGAAAGCAAGAAGAATATTCCGGTTTAACATATGCATGAACCAGTTCCTTGAAATTTAGAAGAAACAGCATTTTCAATATGGAAAATACATTCTAGAAGAATCAAGTAGTTACAGAAAAACAAACATCAGATGCCTCAAAAAAAAAAAAAAGACTAATGCAATAGAGAATAGAGTTCAAAGCCATTCTCATGGATATATGGGAACTTAATGTACAACAAAGATGACATCACAAATCAACAAGGCAATGACAGGTTGCTTAATACACAGTGCTGGAGAAAAATAAAACTGCGTCCTCAACAACAACACATTTAAAGGAGGACTTGAGAGCTTTCCTGGTGGCGCAGTGGTTAAGAATCCGCCTGCCAATGCAGGGGACACGGGTTCGAGCCCTGGTCCGGGAAGATCCCACATGCCACGGAGCAACTAAGCCCATGCACCACAACTACTGACCCTGCGCTCTAGAGCCCGTGAGCCACAACTACTGAAGCCCCTGTGCCTAGAGCCCATGCTCCGCAACAAGAGAAGCCACCGCAATGAGAAGCCCGCGCACCACAACAAAGGGTAGCCCCCGCTCGCCGCAACTAGAGAAAAGCCCGCACGCAGCAACGAAGACCCAACACAGCCAAAAATAAATAAAATAAATAAATAAATAAAGGAGGACTTGAGATGACAAAAACTTAAATGTAAGAGGTAGTTATATATTTAACATAAGAAAATGGAGACTATTTTTCTGATCAAGTGGCAAGAAGGTTTTATTAAAAATAAACTTCAAGAGCATAAATTATAAGGCAAAACATTTTTAATGATTTTGATTACATTAAGTGTTTCTGTTCAGTGAATATGTAATAGAATAAGAACATATTTGCAATATTTAAAACTGAACAAAGGATTAATATCTATAACACAAAAAGAACTAGTACAAATCAATAAGTCACTAGTAATCTCAATAGAAAAACAAGATATAAACATAGAAAAGGAAATGCAGAAACCTAATTGGCACATGAAAATCCTCTGTAATCAGACAAATGCAAACAAAACACCAATAAGGTACTACTTTACACATATCTGACTGGCAGAAAGTAGAAAGCTGGATAATACCAAATGCTGGTAGGAGTGAGAGGGTACAGGTACCCTCAAGCATTGCCAGAGTGAGTTTAGAGGGGAGTAACCATTTTGGAGAGCAATGTGGATCTAGTCAAATTAAGGCTACCTAATCCTCTGCCTCAGCAATTCATACTCTTGGACATGTATCACATGGGTACAAAAGAGAGCATAACAGCAGTGCTTTTGTGATGGTGAGTTAGAGGCTACCTTGGATGTCTGTCTTTGGGAGCCTCAATAACAGATGTGGAAGGGACACACCATGGAGAAGACAGTAGTCAGAAGCCAAGGATTAGATACACGTTTAACAGCACGATGAGAAACTGAAATTATAATGGAGTAATCACAATTCAGGCATACAAAAATGGAATCAGGCAGCCACTGAGGATCTGGTCTCAGACATGCCTCTGCACCACTGAGAACTTGAACTTTCTTTGAACTGTACAAGACCCAAGGATACCACCAATCACATTCAGAACAACACCCGCCAGCTGCACCACTATGGTCTCAAGGTAACTATGCAACCATTTTGGATCCCAACCAATCCTTACTTAACAAGCATCCTTACTTCTTGCCAGCTCCAATTATAATTCTTGATAAACAACTCATGTAACTGTAACCTTGCGGTTTTTGCCTTTATAAACCTCCCCCATTTTGTAGTCTGGCAGAACACAATTCAAATGCTTCTTGAATCTGTAGCTCCTGGGCTGCAGTCCTAATAAACCCCACATAAACACCTTCTTATTTCAATCAAGTCCCCTTTTCTAAAATTTTGGTTAACAAACATGAATGTATTTTAAAAGCAAAATGCTAAGTGAAAAAGCAATAAACAATAAGATATTAAACAGTCTAATTTGTGTAAACTTAAAAATGCAGGAATACAAAACACACCAAAAATTTTATAGGAACAATAGAAGCAAAAGTATACACATTAAATGTATCAGAATACCTATGGAAGAAGGAAGGAATGGGAGTAGGGTACAGGGAAAAGTAGAATAAATAAAAACAAAAGAGAAGCTTTGCTCAAGACCAACAACAATGTCCTATAAACCAAGGAGTATGATTAACTCAATCCTCTGAACCCCAGGTCTGCATTAAGTAATAAGTGCTTTTAAGTAATTAATGGACAGTAGAAAACACAAATTAGGCCCTTTAAAATAATACACACCCCCCCCAATTAAAGAATCTAAATTAGCTACCATATCTACTCAAATAATAGCACATTTAGAAGGGAAGAGCTAACAGCATTTTTGAAGCAGGATTTAAAGCTCAATCCCCACTGCCATGGAACACTATAATTTTAATACACATCATGGGATGGCGGAGGGGAGGGGATGGTTTGTCTTGGCTGGTAAACCCTATTCTAAACTGGAGTACTACAAATTCTGAGGATGAGATTATTTAGATCTCTGGTTTTTATGTGCAACATTTTCGTTTTGGGTTGTGAGTCGACTGAAACCTGTCAAAATATTTTAAAATTTAGAAACAGCTTTGTTATGACTGCTCAGCTCAGCTCCCCTTTAATTGTCACATCTGAATCTAAAACAGATCTTTACTTGAGCTATCTTCATCTGCAAAGGATTTATATGAGGATCTATTCTCTTTATTTTTTTTAAATTTTACTTTGAGTAATTTTAGGTTTATAAAAAATGTTGCAAAGTACTAAAATGACTTCCAGTAAACTTCACCCACCCTCCCCAAATGTTAGTATCTTATACAACTATAGTACAATTAAATAAAACCAGGAGATTAACATTGATACTTTACTATTAGCTAATCTATTGATCAAATTTTACCCGAACTTTGCCAGTTTTTTCGCTATTGCCCTTTTTTTGGTTCAGGATCCAATCCAGGAACCAATGTTGACAAGTATTTTCTGGCAGGTCTCTCAATTTGGTTTGTCTGATGTTTCCTCATGATTTAATCCAAGTTATGCATTTTGGCATGAATACTTCAGAAGCGATGATGCTCCCTTCTCAGTGAAGCCTATCAACATCCATTGTCTTTTTAATACAAAGTGATGCAACGTGGATGGACAACATTCACTTCCAATGTACACATCACCGTGGTTTGTTACCATCACTAGATGATAACATCTCATAACATTCAAAGCTTATGTTTTATTTTCTCCCAGTCATCTGAACTCTGGGATCTGATGATAATGTATACATTGTCTGCCTTCTCTAAATTCCACACCTCTTTCTATGAACTTCTCTTATAGCACTTACCATTCTTCTAGTTTAAACTGTTTTTGTCAAAATCATATTTCTCGGATTAGATTATATACTCAAGGGCAGGCTGCATGTCTTTCTCTCTTTGTATTCTCCACATTGCTTTGCATCTACTATTCATACAGATACCTGTTAGAAAAATGATTCCTCTGTATTATGAAACCTAAGAAAAAAAAGAAAGAAACTAAATGCAAACAGTAGGCTATGTACTTCCTCATACTACTTTATTTGATACTCACAATAACCCCATGAAGTGGGTATTGAGACCCAGGTTAAGTAATTTGTACACGGTTACAAAGCCAGTAAGGGACAAGGTGATGGTTTTAACCTAGGTCAATCTGATTCTAAAGCCCTGGGGTTAGGGTCAAGAATTTAATATAGGGAGGCAGTTCAGGATTTCTCATTTTCAGTTTGGTAAACTGAAGATCAGAGAGATTAAATAATTTTTCAAAGAGGCTTAGAGTTTGGCTGAATAAAAGGACTAAGCTTAGAGTTTGGCTGAATAAAAGGACTAAATTTAGAAGCTAGGTTTCCTGCCTCCTAGCTTTAGTTAGTTCTTTCCATTTCATAAAAGGAATGGAGCGCAGGCCCCCAAATTGTACTTTGGTATTCTCAATAAGCACATTTTTAAAAGTTAAGATCTAGAAGAATATAATTGGTCTTTACATTATCTTTTTAAAAGTCTCTCAAAAAGTTGGTTGGCAGCAAAAGCCTTTTAGACAACTTAAATATCTTAATTTTATTACACTGCAAATATAACTGAAATTCTTTCCATTTCTGAAACACATTACAAACAAAACATCAATTAATCAACATTTACCCACAGCGGAAGAAAACACACTGTTCTAATTGAGAAAGTGGCCGATGGAAAAGGACTGGGCTATGGTATATTTTCTTGCCTGTGTTTCTGAAATGGAAAAGTTTTCCATTACTCTTCTAGGTATGATTATGAATACCTAATTCTATTCGAAAGAATTAGGGGCTCATATGTGAACTTTAAAATGGTTCCTTCATTGACCTGTAATAAAGTAAGAAATGGTATGGTCTATCACATTCCTAGGGTAAACTAGGTTATCTTTTTAATGTTTTTTTAAAAAAATTATTTATTTTATTTTTGGCTGCGTTGGGTCTTTGTTGGTGTGTGTGGGCTTTCTCTAGTTGCTGCGAGTGGGGACTACTCTTCGTTGTGGCGTGTGGGCTTCTCATTGCGGTGGCTTCTCTTGCTGCGGAGCACGGGCTCTAGGCACGCGGGCTTCAGTAGTTGCGGCACGCGGGCTCAGTAGTTGTGGCTCACAGCTCTAGAGCGCAGGCTCAGTAGTTGTGGCACATGGGCTTAGCTGCTCTGCGGCATGTGGGATCTTCCAGGACCAGGGCTCGAACCCGTGTCTCCTGCATTGGCAGGCGGATTCTTAACCACTGCGCCACCAGGGAAGCCCCTAGGTTATCTTTTATTCCAGTGAATGTACATTGCTTGGAGTAAATTTGCTACTTAATATGAATAAACCTCGTTTTAGTAAAGTATCTCTTACATCCAGCCTGGCAGAGAAAACTAAAGGTTTATAAGTGAGTAGGATGACCATATAAATGAATATTCTCTTGTGCTTCATTCATCTCTGTCTATAGTTTTATCTCTATGGTGCTGCTACTACCCATCATTCTCATGAAAATCCATCAGTGACTCTTGGGGCAATATTTCCTTTTCTCTCTAAAGAAATAGAAATACTCTATACCTGGCTCACCTGGAGTTACAGTATGACTTTGGGTCTCTCTGACTTGACTGTCTTCAAATCTCTCTGTAGATTTGGCCTCCACCTTTCTTAACCATAGGTATATATACAAAAATATTGCCCACACCGAGGAAGTTAGGAAAGGCAACTTGATAGCAAAATACATTCAATAAGACTCACTCAGAGACACTAGCTTGCACATTTAAAATAAAGGCTAAACTTATATTCTGGTATCTTTCAGTCTAGAAAAAAAGCTCAGTCATTCTAAGGCTGACTTAGTATGTTTTTCTCATGTACTGCTGTGGATGCAGCTAATTAGAGATCACTTAACTCTGTGTGTGTCTGTGGTATCCTGCCCCAAGTTCCAAGGTCAAAGTCGGTTTCAATGTCAAACTAAGCTGTTCCTGCTCTGTGGCGCGGGGGGGAGGTGCGGGGGTGGTCCCTGAAAAATCATTCTTGATCTTACTAGTGTCTAGAATGGCTTAAAAGTAGTCATAGAATCAGCTCTAGACCCCTGTGAATACCTACATAAGCATTAATTCTTGAGACTTCCAAAAACTGACCTTAGGAATTCATCACTGAATCATATGGAAGCAGAAAGCTTTTAATCTTGTAGTTCTTATAATTTTTTTTTTTTTAACTCACCAACTCAGTCAGAAATTTTACTAGATTGTACAGGTTCCTCAAGAGTAATGTCTGAGTATTAACAATGTCTTTGTATGTCATATAGCACTTAGTTCGATGCTGTCTCGTTATAGACATTCAATAAATATCTGCTGAGTGAGTGATAACTATCATAACTGGCTTAATAAAAATGTCTTAGCCTTGTTAACAATCATTTTCATTCAAGTATCAGTAAGAGATTTTAAATAATACCTTAAAACAGTGAGTTTAAACTTATGTGGCTTTAAACTTATGACTTATATATCTCAGTCACCTGGGACAATTAGTGATGATGGTATCAAGACTGGACAGAAAATTGGGTGCTTGCTTTTCTCACTGGATCTGAATTATAAGCCCAGTTGTATCTGATCCTCAGTCATGTAGCCGAGAAAAGAGTTGCATGAGCTACTTATCCAAGAAACACAAAGTGGAATGCCACTTGCTAAACTATTTTTAAAAGTCACTAAGGCAGGTCTATTTATAGCCCATAAGCGGCCAATAGCCCTGGGGTGATGACTTGTGCTACCTTTTCTTTTCTTTTTTTTTTTTTTTGAGTTTTATTTTATTTAGAGCTACCTTTTATCTTATGAAGCTTGAGAATAGAGTAATTTCAGGACTGTCTGGGAATTACATTCATTTCAATAAAAACTTCAAGTGATTTGGAAACTCTTGATCAAATTAACCCCCCATCCTCCATGCCTAAAGATGAGTAACATAAATCTCTGCATGGTGGCCATAGTGGAAGTTGAAGGTACATGACTGAGGGAGAACTATAATTTCACTGGGTCATTATTAATGGGAAAAGACTCTTACGGGTATGCTTGGGCTAAGAAGTACTTAACTCTATTCAATGGGCCTAGTACAAGATAAATTTTGGGCATTCATCAAAAGGAAGAGATGAACTATTCTTTTATTTTCTACATTAAATCCTTGTGGGCCATCTCCCAGAATACTTCTGGCTTGATGAATATATAAAAATGGTGGCAGTGATGAACAGAAATGGAGAAGCTGAGAAGAAAGTAAGCAGTTTGGTATTAGAAATATTATATTTGGGGTGACAGAGACAGATCTAGATAAAGTGTCTCTACTTACTGGAGATCCAGGTAGGTCAGACCTCAGGAGACAGGTTAGTCAGAAGCATAAATTTGAGAATCATTAGCAAAACAGATGATAGTGGTAGTCACAGCATGGAGGTATATTCTAAGGGAGAGACTATAATGAGAAAAGAGCTGACAGCAGAGGGCAGAACTTTGGGGAATGGTCTTTCCATTGGAGATCAGAAAAGGAAAGGAAGCCTGCAAGGGAGACCTAAAGGAGAAAATAGTTATGAGGAAAATCAGCAAGATGTAAAGGTACTGGCACATGTGTGTAATGAAGAGCCCGAGATACCCACAAGGGTCTAGGCCCTACAGCATTGTCATCTGCATTTGTGTAGTGCAGTCATTCTGATTACTGGTTTGGGGCACTGACTGTGAGGGGGGCCTTAGTTTTTGTCAGTGCAGCAGCAGCCTCTTGGTTATCTCTTGATTAATGTTCCCTTGTGGGAAATCAGTCAGAACTCAAGATTTTGAGGAGTAAAAATGTGAACTTGGTATTTAGATTGGCACTTTCAAAACATAAAAGATAACTGAGAAGACTTCATATGACAAAAGATTTTGCTCATCCATTTTTCTACCTGGCACTGTCTAGATTCAATCTGACTGTTCACCAAAACTGCTACTGAATCTTTCTTTAAAGGTGGAGATTCAGAGCCATAGGGGGAAAAAAGGGATGTATATTTCACTCCAAGAAGTGGGATTTATGTCACTGATGAGGAAACTAGGTTTCAGAATTATTTAAAAATGAATTTTGCTAGGCTGAAATTGCCTTAAATATCTAAATATCTTAGATATTTAAACACTTTTTTAAACATGAAAGCAATTCCTAAGAATAGCGATACACAGAGAAATCTGGAGAAATAAATATACTAAAATGCGACATGCAAATTGATCTGCTTTAGAATAAATCTGCATATAGTGTCCTGCAGTGGTACATTTTACAAAGAGAATTAAAGCCATGAAATTAACATTTTAATGAAGCAGACAGACTATTGACTTCAAGACTACTTACTGATTGCAGCTTCCAGGTGGCCTAATGAGATGAAAATGAAGTTTATACCTTCAGCTAGTCTAGGCTAGGGCTGTTTGGAGATGGATTGAATTTAAATTAGAAAATACTGCTGTGTGCAAACATGTTTAAGCTAGCAAGTCGTCTTTGCAAACCTTGGCACCGCAAATGCTTAATTTAAAATACTTATGGCCTCCCCCACCCTCACCCCTCACACACACGGTCTAGTCTAATTTTTTCTAAGCACTGTCCTAAAACCAGTGGGAAGTGACTGTACTTTGGAAAACATTAAAACAGCTTTATCAGAATGATTCCTCTTAATCGTCTTACAGGGCCATGAAATGTAAGAATGAAAGGGGTGCATGGACACCGAGTGGGCCTTCCCACCTCTGGGTGAACCTTTCAAGCACAGGGACACCTTGGGGCAGCCTTTTTCATTGTAGGCAGCTCTAATTTGTAGAAATGCTCTCATTATGTGAGGAAATTTGAGACTGAAATTGATTCCCTGGGGACTTCTACTCCTCAGTTTTAGTTCTGTCTCCTAAAAACAAACAGTATGATACTATTGAGTCAGGAGATAGGTAGGCCCCCCCAGGATGAACAGCTGGAGTTCATTCCCTGTGGACCAATACTCCAAGATGAAAATAGCTGGACAATTGAGAGAGGAGGCTGGGCCCTGCCCACATAAGAGACCACATATTTCTCATTCTCAAAGTCAAGGAGACCTTGCCGACTAGAAAGCTCCATGGAGGTCAAAAGGGGAGTGATGTCAAGGCTACCCATAGGCCTCTTCGCTGGAATCCATCTTGGCTGAGAGATGCATGGACACACATGGGAGGATCCTGAAATATACCAAATACAGACTCAGAACCAGGTAAATCAAAATGACTGGCCAAAGGAAACCCGGAAGAAATGCCCCATATAAGCGATTGAAACTACCACGAGGGCACTACTCTCTCTCAGAGTCTGCCCATGTGTCTATCCACACATACTGTACTCTTTTTCCTCCTAATAAACACTTTACATGTTTCACTACTTTCCATCTTTGTGGGAATTCTTTTCTGCAAAGCCGAAGGGCCAGGGCCTTGTCACTGGCCACTGGTCCCTGATGGTCTAGCGGCTAGGATTCAGCGCTCGCACTGCCCCGGCCTGACTCCAGTCTCTGGCCAGGAACTGAAACCCTGCTTCAAGCCGCTGCAGGCCAAGGCCACCTGAGATCACTATTAGCTTTTGTGAGTAACAATTCTTTGAATATTTAGAGCAGGGGTTGGCCAGCTACGGGCCAATTCCACTTCTGTTTGTGCAGCCTGTGAGCTAAGAACGTTTTTTTTCCGTTTTTAAATGGCTGGGGAAAAAATCGAAAGAACATGTTTTATGACACGTGAAAGTCATCAAATTCAAATTTCAGTGTCCATAAATAAAGTTTTAGTGGAACACAGACCCTTATTCACTTGCACCACAACAGCAGAGATAAGTAGTTGCAAAAGAAACTGTATCGTAGGCCTGCACAGCCTACAATGTTTACTATCTGCCCCTCTCCAGAAAAGTTTGCCAAATCTTCTCTTAGTCTTCTCTAAGCTAAGAAGTCACAGTTCTAAAGAACAGAGGAAAGATTTCCAGACTACTGAATGCATTCCTGTCTCCTTGTCCCTTGTGGGGTTGCTGAGGCCTGGGAAGGAGGATCTGAAGGGTCGCAGGGTTGTAGCCCAGAAACGGCACACACCTCTTCAGCTCTATCTGGGCCAGAGCTGTTCCTATGGTTCTGACTAGTTGGAAGGGTGCTTGGACACATATGGAGTGAGAGAAGAACCATACTGATGAGCATTAGTAATGACCGTGGCTTCTAGTCAATATAAAAAGCAATCACCTGCCCAGTTCCTCCCTAACCTGTAATGCCACTCCCCAGAGATAATCATTTCTAACATTTTAAGCTGTTTATTCTCATGTTTACCTCCATATAGCTATGTAAAATGCCTACGCTGACATTTCCTAAGTTTTTTTATACTTTTCCTGTTATCTATCAACTTCCTACTATGAAAAATGAGGATTTTTGTAGCATTTCTTGTAGCATTTCTCCCCATTCCTCCCTTCCTCCATGGCCCTAATACAGTTATATCATAATATTGATAAGGTCAATATTTAGTGCTTACTTTAAAAAACAAGGCAGATATTCACAATGTAGTTGTATAGTAACTATTACATTTTTTTCCTGTGCTACTAATCATTTTCCCTGGAGTTAATAACGGCCTTATTTTTCCCTTTGCTTAATTTTCTAGAGACCTGTCACTAGTTCAACCCCAAACTTAGCCAGAAGTACAAATCTCCTTCCAGTACATTCACACGCACCAGACAATCTATCAGTTTCATCCTCTTGGGGACGTTCTTCGTGGAACCCTCCATGCTTCTGCTCTGATCAGGACTGTAGTCTTCAAGGTCTGTTGTGCAGCTACCATCCTGGATCTTCCTTCACCATTATCCTGGAGATTCCCTTCCTAGGCTGTTTTCCTTGTTTCCTGAATCTTCTATCTTTATCTTTTTTTGGTTTACTTCTTTATTTTGTTAGAATTCATCCTCCCTTAACACCCTAAGAAAGGTGCATGAGAGGTAAACTTTGAGATCTTAAATTTTTGACGACGCCTATTCTGTCCTCACACTTGATGGAGAATTCAGCTATATTCAGAATTCTTAGTTGGAAACCATTTTCCTCCAAAAAATTAAAGGACTTACTCTATTTTTTCTACCAATGTTCCTCTGGGCAATTGTAATGCCATTCTAATTTTTGATCTTTTGAATGTTACTTCCCCTCTTTCGAAGCTTTTAGGATCTTTGTTTTGTTGCTGGTATTATGAAATTTAATAATGATTATGATTTGTGGTAGGTGTTTTCCTTTCATTATCTTGCGTACTCACTGGGCTCTCTCAAAATCTAGACATTCATCTTTCTGGAAAAATCTGGGATCACTTCTTGAATAATTTCTTTGATGATTTACTCCCTGTACCAAAGACTACAACTTTCAGGAAATAGTTTTTTGCGTGTTTACTCTGTGTCAGATACTATTTCTTACGTATTTTGTTTCTTATATAATTTGCATTATATGTTAGTGCTAAGCTTCTTATATACATTTTATTTCACGGAAGCAGCACATTGTGTTAGGTAAAGCTTTATTACCCTCATTTACTAATAAAATGTTAAATAAATCACCAAGGTCACAAAGCTAGGAAGACATGGAATTACAATTCTAGCTCAATTCCTTCCTCATTGAAATGTTCTAAATTATTATGTTTTACTGTCTCGGAAGGAAAGTTGTACAGTCTCCATTTCTAGAGATCTCATCTTTCTCTAAATTTAAATGTGATCAATCTAAAGACAAGTGATGGGAAACAAGGGCTGAGTTCATGTGATTGAAAGAGCACCATTCAAGGATCAATGTGCCCACAAAGCCTCCCAAGTAGATGGCCATGGTGCTTAAACTTTCCGCCATTAGAATCACTCCTGTATTTCAGACCATTAAAACAAAAGCTCTCTGTTACTGAATGTGCATAATACATAGAAAGGAAGAAAAAGAAAGGCATTTGGGAGAAACAACTGATTAGATTAACAGTTTGTGAAAAGCTCTTAAATGAGACACAGAACTAATGATTTTGGACAAGTCCAGAGTTTAGAACAACCCCCTAATGCTTGTGTGTCCAGGTAGAAGCCTAAGACGGTCAAAGATGAGCAGGATCTGAGTCCAGGATGAGGAGTACGGAAAGGGTAGAGGTGACCTCTAACACAAGCCTCACCTCTTTAACCATTTTACTACAGGCTGGCTTCATGAATTAAAGAGAGCCTTGAGAAGTTATCTCTTGGGGTTCAAATACTGGACCTGGTTGTCTAGTGCAGAAGGAATGAACTATACACTCTTCTGAGGGGCATTTTCCAAGCTGCTGGTAAGATCCAGTAAGATCCACGGTAGCAGAAAGTGTTTGTGGTTTTAAAAGCTCAGTAATCTACTCTGCTGTACTGTTAACATAGCTGCAAGGATAATCTCTCTCATACACACTTATCAGCCCATTATTTCCTGGTAAAAACCCTATGGGTTTTCTATTTGTCTACTTGATTAAATCTAACTACTGCAGCCTAGCACTGGAAAGCCTTTTGAGAAGGAAGCTGGGTGGATACCAACCAACCGGTCCCCCGACCTAACGAGCTGCCCCATCTGCCCCATCACTATATTCGCCCTAATAGCCCAATGTTGGAGTTGGCCCCAAGTCTGTCTTGTTCCCAAATTTATGCTATTCCTTTCTTCTGCATTTTTGAATTTTTATTTATATGATACACCAACTGAATTATACTATTTATAAAGAACTTAAATGCAACATTTATTTCACTTCGTTGGTATGTCTCTGGCACTGCACTGAAAAAAAAAAAAAAACAAACAGAAACCTTGCCAAATAACTTAAATGCTTCTATTAAAATGTATTATTTTCTGCATGTGCTAACCTTGGAATATGAAGCTTGCAGCACTGACCATGATAAATGGGTTTGTGCTAAACTAGTCATATTCATGTGAATACTGAAAAGTATTTGTTGGTGGGAAGTTAACTGGCCCACATGGGATTAAACCCACAATCTTGGTCTTATTGGTCTTTAACCAAAAGAAATAATATACTGAAGTAAAGTTAGTGTTCTGCTTTGGTTGTTTTACCACTTCAATAATTATCTTCACTCACAGAGGAACTTTAGTGTTGAAAAATTGCCCAGAAATACTACAACAGTTCTTGGCATGTAGTAAAAATATTTGGAAAGTGACAGCATACCATATTCAAACTTAGAATCCCAAAATTCAGGCTCTCTTCTGGAAAACTATGCAGACCTATTATTTGAAACCATTGGTATAAATATCACCTTGATATAAATAAACCTTTCTAACATATTATTTTTAAATGTACCTTATTAAGGTCGGCAAAAGCTGAGAGTAGCTGAGTCTTGATGGATGGGTAAGATCGGCATTGCAAACAAGGGCAAATGTTCCAGTTGAGAATGAGCACAATGTGTTCAGGAGGCACTGAGAATTCAAGTTTAGCAGAATGAAGATAAGGTGGAGGTATCAGTGTAGCTCGAGTTAGAGCTGGCACATAACTGTACTCAATACAATAGTGATTGGAATGAATGATGAAAACTTAAGAGAAGAAAACTTCTGGGTCTACTATAAGAATCAGGAAGAGAGTGGGCCTAAGAAAAAGACAAGGAATGGGAAACCAGACAAGAAGGAAGAAGGTCAGGAGAGCTTGCTGTACACCAGTAATAATATATTACAGGAAAGTACCTAGAAGAAAATAGGTAAAAGATGGGAGGAATTCAGTACTAAGAAATGGGTGTATACAGACAACAAAATGAAAACTGATTCTCTTTAAGTTTCAGGGAATAAAAGATACATAATAAACCTCTTATTCACAAAAATGGTATGATTAAAACTGATCTCTAAAGAACTTAAAAGAGAAGGAAAAAAGGTCAAAGACAAATCAATAAACTCTATAGGCAATCATTTCTGAAAACTAGCATTAAACAAGGGGATAGCCTTTAGGTTCATGATTTATGGGGGGAGTATATATGTATAAAATGCTCATTTTATGCTTCATTAAAATATTTGAGGATTATATAACAAGATTCCAGTATAGCATAAACTTTGTAGATACCTTTAAAAATGTCCAATAATTTGTTTCATCGTTTTTTCCTAGAGAAGTATTATGTACTGTTTCATTTCAATTAAAATAGAATTCCTGAGACAAGAGTAGAAAGATGGGAGATCACAATTTTATACACTGTGCAAAGAAATGAGACCTTCCCACATGATGGTTAGTCCAACAGAAAAAACTGGCCACTTTGGTTGTAAACACCTGGGAACTCTGGTTTTGAAAATATGTGGCTAGGCCCCCCCACATATTATGAAAGGAATCTTAGTAAATGAGGCTAAACGAAACAGCAGTACAACTCGATGCAAACTCGTTACTTGAAAACGAGTAAGCCAAAAAAGGAATTCATAAAAGAGCTCTAGTCAGGGATTATCTAACAATCAATTATCTAACAGATTATCTGAGAGATACATGATCAAATGGAGTAAAAATGTTTAGGGTAGAGTCTAGATGGTGGCTATATGAGTGTTCACTGTTAACTTCTTTGAACTGTGTGCTATGTTTTAAATTTTTCATAAAGAAATGTTGGATAAAAACCAACTAGGTGAATCTGCAGGACTATGTGAATTCAGAGAAAAACGTATTCTGGCATGAACAAGTTTCTGAAACTTTTGATTATTTTTCCTTAATTTAATTTTTATTAGAATAACATATACACATAGATTAAAAAATCAAATAGCACAATAAGGCTTATAATGAAAAATAGCAGGCCACTACCATATCCCTAAGTTTCCAGGTCCTAAAAACATAAGTGTGAAACTACAAAAACTTTATTAAAATATAAAACCTATATTACATTTCTTATGTAAGTTTTTTAAAGAAATGAATGTGTGTGGGGAATAAAACGAATTGCAGAGTCATGGAATGACAATTTTAGAATTTTACACGTTCTGATGAAACTCATAGGAATCTGTCTTCTACAATGTCACAAAAATCTCTTCTGCGTAACAGGAGAGGGAGTGAAGACATCACAGTGAAACAGGGAGCCCAACATAGCAGCAGTTTCTTAGTGGTGCTGCTTATACCTTAGGCAAGAGAAAGAGGAGAAAGCTCAGCTAAGAAACCAAAACAATTTAATCACTGAGACCTGAAAATGTATGTCATTTTCCAACCCATTGATTAAAAGCCCAACCTGACTGAAATATCACATGAAAAGACTGGATTATATTTCCTTGAAATTTGTTTCAGGGAAAACTTTCTGTTATTCTCCAACTAGATAGATGCTAGGATCAATCCCAGGTAAAATATATGGACAATATGCCATTTTGCCAGACTTTTTAAATTTTCCATGTGGAGCTTGCACACATGCCAAGATTTAAGCAGTGTGTTCACATTCTTGATTAGCTGGCTGGGGATACTCTTTTTTAAAGGTGACGGCGAATTCTAATTAAATCATCCTGACAGTAATTAAAATGAACAATTTGCCAAGTACAGGAACAGTATTTTCTTGAATATGACTTTCTTTGGAAAGACAAAATATAATCAATCTGATATTTTACTGAAGTTTCAGTATAATATTCTCTTAATAGTTTTTAACTTTAAGACTTACTCATTTCATTTTGCCTTAAGTAATTTAGATAACTGGAAATAGCACTGGATTTCTTGGCTGTTAACTTACACGAACTGAAAGAGTTAAAGGAGATAGAAAGGTGAATGAAGAGATGAGGGGCAGGCAGGCAGACTGATATGCAATTAAATAACACTAATGAAAGTTCAGGAGATACAAAGTCCAACTTTGTCATATAAAACAAACTTCATTTTAGTATAAATGTAAAACATGCCTTAGTTTTCCAGTAACAAATATGGTTGATCAGGAAAAACTTCTTGTAGACTTAAAACGTTATCCTAAAATATTTAATTTTGCTGTATAGAATCACAGAAAGGTCATGGTCAAAATCAGCATAAGTAGTAAATGTAATTATTTTTCCTACTGGAGTCTTAGACTTGGCTCATTATTTAGTTTCATCTCACAGAAAGTGGATTTTCAAGTGTTGAGAACAATTTTTGAATAATAGTTTTGAGATACATCTATCTACTAAAATCCTTGATAAAATTAACCACCAGCGAATGCTTTGTCATAAATAATGAACATTAGTTTTGAAGGGATATATGGAATTTATGATCATATGCCAGAATATACTATCTATTGGATTTGATTTTAAAGTCCTTCAACTAAGCCTTATTCTATAGCCAGCCATTCAACATTGAGGGTAGGGAATTCAAGAGCTCTTTAATTTGGGTTAACTGGGAAGATCTATTTTCCAGTTCAGATTGCTTCAAGAATGGCATTTTTGTTGCCTCAAGTATATTTTGTGAAAGGAAACTGCTAGTAACAGGTTGGCAAATAATAGTTCCTATTGGACATACCTTAATAAACAGGTGACTCTTTTGTTATCATTTGTAATCAATCCAGTAACTGAATGGATATAAACGGATGCTACTAAAATATATGAAATGGATTAAACAATCCCCCAGCAGTTTCATTCACACAGTTCTCTGCTTGGCAACCCCCCCCCCTTCCTTATACATGAAATAATGATATATTTCAGTCCTGCTCTATAAACAATATAATTCATTCTGAATTGAGAAAGTCACATTAATAGGGCTTCACTATACATGAATATAACTGCTAAGCTAGGAAAATATGTTTTCTTGTCAATCAAGTTGATTGTTTAATATTCCTTTCTTTTAATGCATGTTGGAAAATGAGAAAGGGATTGGAGAGGGAAGAGTACAAAGTATCCATTCATCCACTGTTATGGAGGGCTTGGGAGGTGCTAAGCCCTGTGCTCAGAGCTGGGATCACAAAGATGAGCCGTAACTCTCATGACATTAACAGTCTGGTAGGAGAGATAGGCATGTAAGTAAACAAATTACAGTGCTACCAATTTGAGAATGTACAAGATACAGGGACATTCAAAGGAAGGAATGAATATGGTGGAAGGGGTGTGGTGGGGAAATTTCTAAGAAGAGCGACAGCCAAGCCCCATTTTCAAGGTGTATAGGTATTCACCCCTAGACTACATGGGGGTATTTAAAACAAAGAGAAAGACAAAAAAAGATGAAATGGTGTAGTGTGTTATTAATTTTTCACATGTTTGTTCCCTTAATGGCCTGTGGGCTTTAGATTATTAGGGAAGACAGGTCTATGTTTTTTATTAACTATTGTAGTTTCAGGGTCTGGTTATAGGAAGTGCTCAATAAAACTTTTGTAGGATTATTTCCTCTGTTAACATAACATTCCAAATATAATACATGAATATAAAACACTTGTTTTTTCACATCTGTATACATCGATAACCTAAATTTAGAAGTTAAATAAATATATTATTTTACTTAATGCAATAAAAATAGTTCCAAAAGGACTTTCATGTTTTGACCTTAAAGGATGCAACATAAATAGTCTACTTCTTAATTCAATGCTAAACTCAAAGCTCAGGTGCTGCAATCTGTACCTGAACGGCTAATTAGTAGTAATTATGATGTGTTTATGGAACACGTAAGTGTGGCCCAGGTACTGAGCTAAATTCTTTACACAGATTATGTCATTTGTTGCTGACAATAATCCTAAAAGGCGGGTATCCTCATTTTACAAATGTGATGAGGATAGTTTAGCAGGTTGATCATCACACTCTAGTTTGGAAAGTAACATTTTTTTCTTCTATAGTTGTAATACACACAATTTTAGTTATACAAACTGTTTTTACAATGCCCTAATCTGTGAAAGTAGCACCCTTTTATCTGCTGATTGACAAATGCAAAGCAAACTGCATATCAGCTACCCAAATTTACCTCTAAGTTAAAGGACTAAAAAGAAGAGAACATTTTAGAACACTAAACTTGTATCATCACAGCATGCTTTGATGTTACAAATCATACAGTGTATTTCATTAGTGATATCTGGAAAAGTAATGGCTGGCACATTAATTAGCCTTAGTTAGGCACATCCTTGCTGGTTTATAGGCACTTACCGTTTTTTCTTGTTTTAATATGATATTTGGCAACCTTGAACTTGTTTTATTTGTGTAAAAATACATTGACCTGGCCCTTTTGCATGCTCAAGTATCTGAGTTTTCTATGTATATTTAACATTCCCATGTTACTACCTGCTGCTAGATAATTAGTTCCCAAAAACTCTGAGTTTCAAGCAGTGAAACATAAAATGATCTGTTTTAATGTCGTTTCCATTCCAAATTTGTAATTTGCCTATTAATTTCCCTCTGCTGTGTAGGAGCCATGCCTCATCACTCCCAGAATATATATTAGACCCACCATCACATTAAGAGTGGCTAATAAATAGATTTATTGCTTCTTGGTAGGGCAAATCAAATCTTATTCTTTCTAATGCATTCTTCACTTCTTTTTAGGAATCAAGTGATTTCCTTGCCACCTATAAAACTGTTTCACCTAATGGATAGCTAAGCAACTACCTTTTTCCCTATCTAAAAAGCAATCTCTCAAAAGCCCGAGTTAGAGTATTATAAGATCAGTGGTAGAAGCTTAAAGTGCATAGCCGACAAAAACTACTTTAAGTGATGTTTTAAGCCACATCTTCTTCACCCACAAATATTCTAGAATTACTAGGAGTTTGGATGAAGGCCCTTCCTAAGCAGAAGGATCCAGAATTCTTATAGACAAATCAGGTTCCAAGAATCTTCTCTAGATACTCTAGGAATAGAATGACTATATGAGTGAAATCAAATACACCAGAAGGGCAGAGCTGAAGGCGGATGTCCTTGAACTCTCACCATGAGGAAACAATTATCATCCCTGTTTCAAAACAAACAATTCAATAAAATAAAACTGAAAATGCCATACAGAAGGCAGAAAAACTTAGACTGAATCACCTCTTGGATGCTGGGATTTATTACAAGGGATCCTTTTCAAATGCTGGACAAACAGCCAGAAAGCATCCTTGCCTGTTGCTAAATATTCGTCAAAGACAAAAAGCTTGTACAATCAACAGCAGACCCAAAGGGAACTACAAAACCAGTGGGTGGAAGTTCATCCCTTTACAGTAAGATACAATGACATGCTTTGAATAACAAAGATAAAATAGCTTTTATTTATAGTTTATCTATCTACGGGTATACAAATCTGTGTGTTGCTTTCATTTCTACAGTGTAATACATAAACTTAATTCACTCTAATAATACTAGTGCTTAAAGAACAGACATCCAATTTCAATAGTTTTATAATTTGGGAATTAGGTGAACAGGAGAAAAATATAATCTTATTCAGCTGTATGTCTTAATTTAAATCTTTAGTAGCTGGCAATACACTATCCCCTTTCTCTACTTTTTTCTCCTCAACATGGCACCCCCCTCACAGTGAATCTCCAGGCTTATGATAAACACACATTCCAGTGCCACCCCTTCCTCAATTCATTCAATTAAAAATAAATAAAAGCAAGGTCAGCATCCAGCTCTGTTGCAAAGAACTCTAACGTGATATCCTAGAAGACCTCTTGTTATTGTGTTGCATACACCGACTGTAAACCCCAGAGAGATGACAACATTTTGTTCTCAATAAAACTAAATGTGGAATTTGTAGACATAATGTTTTTTAAGTGTTCTGAAGCTCACTGTCATGAAAGGGCTATGGCAGTAGGAAGTTCCAAGTGAACCTAACTGAGATTTAATATCTGATGAACTGGAAAGCAGGCCAATTTGCCAAACAACCAATTTGCAGAATTTACAAAATGTACTGTTTACCAAAATCTTGTTTAACTATCAAGTTTGTAGCAATTCAGATTGGAAAGGAAAAAAACATTTTAACAACTTCTGAAGACTTCTGCAGTTCTGATTGGCTTTCATTGGGTATTTTATTAATTTGCTACAGCTGGACAAAATTGAGGGGGAAGGGGCAGAAAGGTAAGGGGAAAGTCTGAAGCCTGCGAATCCCGGAGCTCTGGCTCCCAACAGCTGTACCAGCAACTCCGTATGACTTTGCATCCGCTTTCCTGCCCCCTCCCCACCTCTATGTGCGTGAATGGTAGGGCAGAGCAAAGAGACCCTCTTAGGAGGTTGTCTGGGGCCCAGACACAGGAGCAGAAACTGGTAAAAAGGAGGGCAGAAGAGGAGGGCAAGGTGCTTTTCCCCAAGGACTGAGTCCCAGGGAAAGAGAAGATTCTGATTAGAAGTTCAAGGAACTCCTTCCTAGAGGGACTTCTGTCAGGATGAGAGAATACAGGGCTGCCTGGCCCTTGGGGAGCTGGCAACTTGGGGAGACATGCGGCCATGCCCTAGGCAGCGACACAGTGTCTCACGCCCGGGGACTGCAGGGAGAACTTCTACCAGACGGTCAGAGCCCATGAGACAGCAAGACTTGGAAATTTTTGGTGGACCCTTGGAGAGAGATGATGAGGTGCAGCAGCCATGCTGGAGGGGCTCCAAGACGGGACTTTCTGATATTAACCCAAACTCGTCTGCATCTTTAGGCCAGGGAGACTTGGGGACATCTGGAATTATCTTTTAAACATTGTTCTTGAGTGAAAATCAAGTGGAGCAACTTGATTTAATTCAAATCCAGAGTCAAACTATTGTCTAAAGGGAGAACTGTTCAAAAAAAAAAAACTTTGCCGTAAACAGCTGAGTTCTTCATACTATAGATATTGTTAGGAAAGGGAGGAGATTATAAACTTCAAGTTTTAACTCACACCATTTAGTTTCCATTTTCTCTTATATTATTTGTCATCCTACTCTCTGAAAAATTAAATTAGATAACAAGCCTATTTTTATACAAATAAAAACCTTATATTCTTACAAGAGGACATTTCAGGCTTCAGAACTTCAAAAGATAACTTAATGCATCAGAGTCTGTATCTTTGAATCTTAGAATTTTAAATTCAGTACAGCCAGTTTCTATTTCAAGTTTCCCTAATGGGTTTTCTATTTCTGAGAAATTTTATAATAACAAATACAGTTACTAAAAATAATCTCTTTGAAATTTCAGTAACCGCATGAGAAAGATGTTGCATTCTGTAGTCTCAACGTTATTTTTTTTTAAAGCACTACCATGTTTAAATAACCACAAATTGCCAAGAAGTTTTATAAAGAACTGAAGATTCCTGAAATCTCAGAAAATCATCAGCTTCTTAGAATTGAGGGAGATCTCAGAAGTCTTCTAGTTCTATCTAGTTTATCCTGGCCCCCAATTCTCCCTAAACTACCCTCAAGGCAGGGGATGTTTCTAGAAGAAGGAAATGTCCATCAGGGTCAAGTGTTGGTGATGGGGCAAAAAGGGACAAGATCTGGGTTTTACGACACAGGGGAGACTGTTCCGGTTCAGTGGGACACGGGGGTGGGAGATGGACTGCGGAGCTCATGAAGCCATTAGGGGTGAGGCTGTAGTGACAGCGTCCACAGCTCTTCTAAGAAGCTTGCATCTGAAGGGAAGAAAGAGGTAGCAGGAAAGCTGGACTAGGGGTGGGGATTGAAAAGTGTTGTGCAATTGTGCAGTTTTTTCCTTTTTCTTTTTAAAGACTGAAGACATCTGAATGACATTAAATGCTGAAGACAGGAACCATTAGTAAGTTCAAGTTTAAAGCTATGGTAAAGAAACGGGACAGAGTTTGAATTGAAGTTTCCTGAGGGGGCAGAAGGGTAAGGGATACATTGTGGAGATGGAAAAAAATGAAATAGAATTTTAGACAGGAGGATGAGCTCTTTCATTACAACAGGAAGCAATGAGTATAGACTCAGCTAATCTGTAGGTCTGAGGGAAGAAAGAGAAGGGAGTTCTGGTTTGATGGTGTCTGATTTCTTTGCGAAAGAAATGGGGGCAGGAGGATGGGCGCTGGAGTGTTGAGGATGGGCAGGGGAGGCTTAAAATTGCTACTGTAGAGAACAGGAAAACTGGCCAGGGAAATACAGAAAAACAGCCAGCACTGAGGGTTCTTTGGAGACCCGCAACTATACTGGGTTGGAGAGTGTCCATCCCCACCGCCGCCCACCACCCCACAAATCCATGTCCACTGGAACCTCAGAATGTAATCTTATTTGGAAATCGGGTCTCTGCAAATGTAATTAGTTAAACTGTGATAAGGCTGTAGTGGATTAGGCCGGGAGCTAAATCCAAAATGAGTGGATCCTTGTAAGAAGAAGAGAGACCCAGGGAAGAAGGCCACGTGAAGACAGAGGCAGAGATTGGAGTTATGTTGCCACAAGCCAAGGAATGCCAAGGATTGTTGGCAACCACTAGAAGCCAGAAGAGTCAAGAAAGGATTCTTCCCTAGAGACTTCAGAGGGAGCGTGGCTGCTGACACACTGATTTCAGGCTTCTAACTTCCAGACCACAAGAGAGTAAGTTTCTATTGTTTTAAGCCAACCCAGTTTGTGGTAATTTGTTACAGCAGCCCTAGAAAACTAATACAGCAAAGAATTTATTTTGGCAGTAATCTGAATGGTTTGGGGGACTTTCTCCAGCGGAGCTCAAAGCCAGTGCAGGTACAGCAAAGGCAGTCAGCTGGCGAGACCCAGGATTGCACCTCTACCAGGAGTGGGCACTAGGGCTAAGGTGCTGAGGATACTGGCAAGAATATGGTTTAAAGGATGGGCCACAGAGTATAACTGGGACTGGAGAAAAGAGTGCAGGCAGGTGAATGATTATGAATAGGGAAAAAGAATAAAGGCATTTAGGGAAGAGAGATCTTCACGAGAGTAAAGAACAGCTACAGGGGGAATAACTTACCAACAGCTGTAATATGAGACTGTCATCAGAGAATGAGATGTTTAAATTTCATGTGTAACAGGCAGAGCAAATCCAGAAGACGAAATTCAAAGTATAAAGCAGCATGGATAATGGGGAGATCAAGAAACTGAGCTAAATGTGTCATCATATACATGAAATTACCTACGAGGATGGCTTGACCAGGGATGGAGTGGAAAGCTAAGCCAGGTGCTAAGTCTCCTCTCTCCACTGAAATGAAGGCTGAGGCAGAGAATGGAGAGATGGTTTGATTGATAGCTGAGAGGAGTAAAAGTTGCTGTATTTAGACACAAAAGGCTCAAAAAAGAATCCCAAAAGAATTTTTTTGAACTCCAAGGGACATTAAGTCAGAGGTGAATTAAGAACATCATAAGGTAGTAAGATGTGACAGTGAATTGCTTTCATTTGAGAGGGCAACAGGAAAGTACCCACCCCACTGATGATTGAGATAATTTTTCTTATTTAGCTCATATTTCTCTTACAGAGATTGTAACTTGGGTGTTACAAAGTCACTCTGATATCTAACACTTTACCTTTATTTATGTCATTTAAGGAAGCCTACAGTTTTTAAAATACAGTGATGTTGGTTCCTTATCAGGACAGCGATTGGTTCTTCCTTTCCCATGGGCATCAAAAAACGTTGTTCGAAAGAAAGATCACTGATACTTCATGATGTGCTTGAGAAGCAAAGGACATCAATGAAGACACAAGACCTTAATATCAGGCTCTAGAATAGCTTAGCCAGTTCTTATGGATTCTAATCATTACAGAGGTCTAGTAACCTTAAAGCAGAAAAAAGTCAGACTAATTGCCATCACTGAAAGATTTTTTTTTCCTTAGGCTGCATCATCAACTATGACCAATAATTAACTAGACAATTACAAGGAGAAATCCAGAGAACCTTCTAGAATACTGTCAGGGTGTGGCCATATGCCATCAATCTCTACACTATGCAAAGCAGTGATCTTCTTTAACCTTCTTGAAGACTGTGGCATCTGCACCTACAAAACATATGATATCTTGAATGGATTCATTAAAGTCACCAAGAAGCCCTCTTAAAAAAAGCCATTCTAGATATGGATCAGCTAACCAGTATAATTAACAACAAAAACAACAACTGAAACAACAAAGCTGTTTTTGGTTATATGTACTGAGGGCTGGAAAAAAGGGGGAGCAAGAGCAGGGTAGGCAACAGGCTAACAGTATAGAAAAGTGAGGTTCATGTATGCAACTGCAACACAAACTGGGGCATCTTTTTTTAAATTGAAGTATAGTTGATTCACAGTGTTACATTAGTTTCAGGTGTACAATATAGTGATTTGATATCTTTATAGACTTATTCCATTTAAAATTATTATAAAATTTTGGCTATATTCCCAGTGTTGTACAATATATTCTTACATCTTATTTATTTTACACCTAAGTTACACCTCTTAATCACCTTCCCCTATCTTCCCCTACCCCTACCACTAGTTACCCACAGATAACCACTAGTTTGTTCCCTGCATCTGAGTCTGTTTGTATTTTGTTATATTCATTCGTTTTATTTTTTAGATTCCACATATAAGTGAAAACATACAGTATTTGTCTTTCTTTGTCTAACTTATTTCACTAAGCATAATATCCTCCAGACCCACCCATGTTGTTGTAAATGGCAAAATTTCTTTCTTTTTAAATCGAAGTATAGTTGATTTACAATGTTGTGTTAATTACTGCTGTACAGCAAAGTGATTCGGTTATACATATATATGCACTCCTTATATATTCTTTTCCGTTATGGTTTATCATAGGATATTGAATATAGTTTCCTGTGCTATACAGCAGGACCTTGTTGTTTATCCATTCTGTATATAAAAGCTTACGTCTGCTAACCCCAACCTCCCACTCCATCCTTCCCCCAACCCCCTCCCCCTTGGCAACCACAAGTCTGTCCTCTATGTCCATGATTCTGTTTCTGTTTCATAGATAGGTTCATTTGTGTCATGTTTTAGATTCCACATGTAAGTCATATTATATGGTAGTCATCTTTCTCTTTCCGACTTCACTTCACTTAGTATGATAATCTCTAGTTGCATCCATGTTGCTGCAAATGGCATTATTTCGTTCTTCTTATGGCTGAGTAGTATTCCATGGTGTATATGTACCACATCCTCTTTATCCATTCATCTGTTGATGGACATTCAGGTTGTTTCCATGTCTTGGCTACTGTGAATAGTACTGCTATGAACATAGGGGTGCACATATCTTTTTGAATTATAGATATACAAATAGCAAAGTTTCATTCTTTTTTATGGCTGAGTAGTATTCCATTGTGTGTGTGTGTGTGTGTGTGTGCCACATCTTTATCCATTTATCTGCTGATGGATACTTAGGTTGCTTCCATATCTGGCTAAAACTGAGTTGTCTTAATACAAGTACCGTTAAATGGCTACAGAAAGTTAGGGAAGGGAGAGACTATTTCTAGCTGATAGAATCAAGAAGCTTCATGGATGAGATGGCCACAACTAGTAGTGATCCTTTTTCTCTCATCTTCTTGCCCATTTCAAATATCTCTATGTAATAATTTCAGCAGGGACAAAAACAAAACAAAAACAAAGTTAAAATCCTGAGTGATTATCCAAAGAAAACACCAGGTATGATATGTACACCAATACCTAGGAGCCTGAAAAATCCAATGAGTGGAAATTTAACATTATAGGCAGAAACTGGCACAGAAATGATGGCAGTTTTTGGCAAGATTTCCTTTCCTCTTTCCTCTGCATTATATTCACTTCACTTGATAATACACTGGCCTACTCTGGACAATGTCCCCAGACAGACCTAGAATTTGAGGGTTTTATCTGTTCTGACCACTCTTCCCCAAGGTGAGAGTGTGACATTTTAGCAGTATCTTGCGAGATACTGTGCTGGGGTTGAGGTGGGAAAACCTGGATATAAATGGATGGACCAGTGTCACTGAAATAAGGAAAAAATTCAAGTATGTACTCTCTGGGCCTTGGGTAGGGGCAATGGCAATCAGGTAGGGAATGCTGCTATTGCTGTGGTGATGCAGAAGACTACTTTTTACTGCACTTCCATGAAACAATGAAGCCTATGATCTTGGAGTTTATAAAAATGGAATTTGAATTGTGATTGCTATTTGTACCTCTATATCCATATGGCAAAGGAGGCAATTAGAAGCATCTGAGAAACTTCTGGTTTAGCTCCTCAAATGAATAATACCACAAAGCGGGTACTTTGTGATACCCGCCCACAAAGGAGCTAATTAAAGTACAAAATAAAATGAACTGGTTCATAGTGAGGTCCATCCACCACTCTTATATAATTTGGTGGATTTACTTCATTCATTAATTTATTCATTCACTTTTACTGAACAACACAGGAGCACTGCCCTAGGCAGAGAGAGAAAGAGAAACAGAGACACTGACAAACTCATGATTCTTGCCCCAAAGGAACCTACAACCTAGGAAAGAAGATAAAATATATTTGCAAATTACACAGTTCTTAAGAGTGGTTCAGGGCTTCCCTGGTGGCGCAGTGGTTGAGAATCTGCCTGCTAATGCAAGGGACACGGGTTCGAGCCTTGGTCTGGGAAGATCCCACATGCCGCGGAGCAACTAGGCCCGTGAGCCACGACTACTGAGCCTGCGCGTCTGGAGCCTGTGCTCCGCAACGGGAGAGGCCGCGACAGTGAGAGGCCCGCGCACCGCGATGAAGAGTGGCCCCCGCTCGCTGCAACTGGAGAGAGCCCTCGCACAGAAACGAAGACCCAACACAGCCAAGAATAAATAAATTAATTAATAAATTTAAAAAAGAAAATTTTAATTAAAAAAAAAAAAAAAAAAAAAAAAAAGAGTGGTTCAGCTGTTGTAGAAGACTGGAGGGGGATAGATAGCACTGCCAGCTGAAGAGATCAAGAAATGATCTACCTGAGCTGGGCATAAAAGAACAGGTAGGTTTGAAGAAAGAAAGGCAGAAGAGATAAGATGGTTGCAGAAGGTGAAGAGAAGGAGTGAGGTCAGTGCAGGGCAAAGTGAGTCTCCCCTTTGGATGGAGCTTAAAGCTACAGTGGGAAGTTAGACTGGGCCTGTAGCACGAGGTCGGAGAGCTCAGTAATGCTTCTTATTGTTTTTATCAGCTTCCTTTTCTCATTTTCCACAGCAACTATTCCAAACTCTCATTATTCACCTCTCTCCCCTCCCCTCCCTACCATAATCATCACATTACCACCTAACCTCTGACCTGATAGAAGAGCCTTTCATCAGAGCACCCCTCACTTTCTCACCCTTTACTCCCCAAACCAAAATATATATTCAAGCTCAGCCTTGCTTCCTGCCTCAGAAAATGAGGAATCCCCTTAAGTTTGTTTCTGTTCCTAACCCCTCCTGATTTCTCAGAAAATTTGCTCCATCATTAATCCATTTCTCTTCCAGCTTTTCCTCCATTAAGTTTTCTCAGCCTTTAAAAACACTCAACTCCCCTAGTATCCTTGATGTGGCTTCCCCTTCTGTTGACTGCTCCAGCTCTCTCTTCTCCTTTATCAGCAAATTCCCTGTAGGAAGTATCTAAACTTGCTGTCTCCACTCACATCAATCTGCACTCCACTCACATCTGGTTTCTGGCACCCCCATTCCTGTGAAACTACTCTCTCTAAGGTCAACAAATACATCCTAGTGCTGTACCCAGAGGATTCTTCTCAGGCTTTATATCCAAAGATTCTATTGGCACCTAGAATTTCAGATAAGTTGCTAATGTTTTAGAAAATGAATCCATCAAAGTCCACGAGTATTGAACCTTGCAAATTGGCCAACTACTGCTGAAAAAGATCGATTTAGATGAAATCAATATTTGCCAATACATATCAAGGGACTCCCTATCTGGGTTTTGAACTTTAAAAACACGGTTTAAGGCATAGCTATTAAAGTTTGGGGTAGGTATTACGGGATGGGGCTTAGATTTTATGGCTAACTCTGTAGATCACTAGGGGTGACAGGCACTAAGTAAATAGTCCCACACACAAAAAAACTGCAGTATAAAATTATGGCCATTTACAGCCATATACAGAAAAGGCAAGATTTTTTTAAGTCAAAACCATTTGTGAAAACACAAATAAGATATTTCTCCAATGATTCTTTCTTAGGAAACAGCTTTGTAATTAGGATGAATCATACTTTTTTCCTACTATATGCCATCATACAGTCTGCAAATACCTCACTCATGGATCAAAAGAGATGAAAAAAAACATGAGATGCAATTACTTTTACTGAGTCTTCCTTTAAATTGAACATAATTAATACAGAAATCTCAAAATAAAAGACTATTTTGGGATGACTATGGTGATGGAAAGCCAACAGATCTTATTTTATCTGGGAATAAGTAGTAAACTGCTTAGGAAGATAATCAACTCTCTTAGAATACTAAGAAGGGAACAATTTACTCACCAGTCCCAGAATATTTATAGTCCTAAATACTACCTGCACAACTCCCACCATTTTTGCCTCCTTTTATTTTTCACTTTGTTAGAAGTGAGACTTCACAACAACCAAGACTACCTCTCTAACTTTAGCTCTTACCACTTAAAAGGGTGAACTTTGGGCTCCAGTCAGGCCAGTCTCCAGCACTGGATCTCCAACCCTGACTGTACTTTCCCAGTATCTTTACCAGATCAAATCCTGTTGTTCCTCAGGATCTAATTCAAGCCCTGGTTCCCTAAACTCCCCCCTTGCTCTGCCACTTCACTTCCACCCTTCTCTTCTGCCGGGTATATGGTCTCCATGGTACTTGATCACACACTAACTTTCCAAATGTGAACACAAGAAGATGTTCATCACAAGTTTTTATTCTCATGCTGTCACCAGCATGCCTTGACCATATAGTATTAACTATAAAAACAGGCTTTACCTAAGATTCAGATTATTTGCATTTACAAAAAAAAGATATTTTCTTTAGAATATCTAAATATAAACACCTTTCATCATAATTTTAATGACAATGCATACAGGACAAACTTTTTATAACATGCTTCCCATTGCCCAAATTCTGTTCATCTGTCGAGTCAAAACAAAAGTCAGTATTTCCCATTAAATCCTTCCTAATGTCAGTTCTTACCAATATCCATCCCTAAAGTATTAAACTATAAGCCTTCATTATGACTGGGTTAGTAACATAAGAGGCAGCTACAGTCTACTTGAATTATTAAGGAAACTAATATTGGAACCAACATATTAATGATATTTTTACTGATCAGAAAGGTTATTAATAATTTCTTTAACAAAGATTAATTCATAAACTATTTGGAAACTTTGTTTGGATTACTATTATGAACGTATTGTGGTTGTTAAAATTCTGTTCTGGATGAAAGCAAGTAAGTCCCCTGACCCAGAAAAGAATGTTCAAAGTAATTTCCATGTACTCACACCAACAGTGCGAAGTTCCTCTCCTGACTGGAAGCATATCAGGGCCAAGTGGCAGGTCTTTTATAATAACAACTAAGAGCAGTCTGCAACAGGACTAGGAATAGTTTGTCATCCAGCTTTGAGGAGTGCTAGTTAACCGAACTCAGTCAGATCTCCCACCCAAGAGCAGTGATAACTGTGCCCAGAAAAGACATTGACTAATACTTCCTTTTCTGCTATAAACTAGCTCATCAGCATTGTAAATCACCAAGAGCTTAATGCAGTGAGTAAAATCTAGGAAGACTCCTTATGCCTTGACTTCTAAGAAGGTCACTGCTAAGGTTTATGTTTGACTGAAGCAGTTTTTCTTCGCTCGGATAATAATACACCTTCCCCTCAAGCCCTATGCACACACATACTTTAATACCTGGCTTTGACACCGTGAGCCATGTTTTTCTTATTTTATCTTCTGCTAAAGGCCATTTCAAATCTATGAGGAAATGGGAAAGATGTAAATCATAAATAAACTATGAATACAGGATTTTAGAACTTTTGTACAGCAGTCTCAAAAGTTTTGTCAAAATTTCCACATGGAACCCCAAACTATTTTCAGACTACATTTATACAATGCAAGATTAAGCCAAAGAATGCAGAGTTTGGGGAGGTAATATCTATCAAAGCAAACCGTTGTTAACCTACAGATAAGACAACTCTCAACACAAATTCCTCATATTTAACATCTAAAAATTGTGTAGCACCCTCACAGTATCAAAGGCTTGTTGTTTAAGTCTACAAATAACCACGCACTGTAGATTCTTTTGAAGTGCGTTCTATATAATAAATAACAAGGAATTACAGACAGCTGTTTACTTAACTCAAGTATTTGTGAGGAGTATCTTAGTCACCACAAACAGGCATGTAACGTGAGCAACAGAGAACAACAAAGACGAGAAGAGCTCAAACAGGACACTTGCTGTTCAAAGATTTATGATGGCAGCTTTTGTTCATGTTAAATATTAGAATGAAGACAATCCAACACATTGTAGATTCCTGTTTTTTACATTCAAATGAGACTATGACTGGAAAAGGCACTTGATAAAACAAAGATTAAGAAATAAATGTACGTTAGTGGTTATATTTAATTTCTCTTTCAATTATTATTCCTTATGAAAAAGATGACTAAGTCACAATGAAAATTATTTGTATTAAGTTACTAATTATCACAAAATAAACACACTAAAATAGGCATGTTGTATGTACATGCATGCTCTGACCAGTCAGTATTCTTACAAGAAGGAGAATACCTGGAATTTGCTCCATGTGGTCAAATGCAGTACTTAGGTGCAGAGAGAATGAAAGCTATTGAGAACACATGTGCTTTCCTCTCCTACATAACTTTGTTATGAGAAAGCAGGTGAATTAGAAAGTTACTAACACACTTTCAACATCTTGCATTTCATGTAGCATAAAAAGGCCAACTTAGGATAACTGCACCAGGACTTGTTCTCCTCAGTCCAGATTCTATGACAAAGTACATTCGGGCGCTCTTAGCAATCAAATGATAAATACAGGGATGCCTATATTATAAAATATATAATAGTAAATGTAAATATAATTATTTTATATAAAATATAATTATGCAAAATAAAATGGAAAAAAATTCTTTCATTTAGAAAGCTATTCAGATAATTTTCAACATTAATAAGCAAATAACTTCTATATTTCGTTTCATGTTCCTGTGGCACTGATTTCTGATAAGAATCTATTTTTAAAAAGTGAGGGCACATGAACTTGGTTTGCAGGTGCACATGCATAAGCACACACTCACACACACCAGCAAGGTCAGTATTGTTTTAACAATACCTTTGCAATACTCAAAACAAACATCAATTTACTTAAAAACAAAAAAACAAAACGAGAAAAGGTCCTAGCAACTGGAAAAAATATAGAAAAAATATTTTGAATACGAAAAACTATAAAGCTAAAAGAGAAAGGGCATAACCTTTAAAAATATGGAAATGGGACACATGCTCAGAAAAAAGGAGAAACAAGTTAAAGCTTCAAGGCTTTTTGGACAAGCCCAGAAAAGAAAAATGATACATCCATAGTGAAATTATATACTATATAAAACAAAAAGGCAGGCATAATTTCCTGTTCAGATGAACTTCTGGATTGAAGTGTCCACAGCAGTTAGATTCAGGCCAACATCTCAGCTTTGGTGAGAATAAACTTTGATTTTCATATGAACAGGAAGCTGAAGTATAATATTGTTACATACGTCGTGCATATGCACTGAAACTCTTATTTTGCTTCAAAACAACATTATAAGGACATGAAGATTTAGTGCTTAGCTGCTGCTCGGGGAGATAACACCATGATGGCAGAGCTGCCAGCATTCTCTGCTGTTGGTTCAGCTGTCTCACTAATGCCTTCAGAGGGAAAAACTGAAAGAATGAGTTTAATGTATGTAACAATATTCTTTACAGTCAGTATACAGCCTACAGAAAGTTATCACTCAAAGACAATTCCACAAATTTTACTTACAAAGCTTCTTCCACAATTCTAAATTTTAAAATAAACATATTTTGTAAGTGTCACAGTCATCAGCATTTTTCAGTGTACTACTCTTAAGAAACTAATATAAACATTATAACAGAGTATCAATACTTAGGCATTCTGAATGAATAAAATACAACTTGTATATAATTTTCACTCATTTGTAAAAATGGTAATCTAACCAATTGGAGAATATATATTTTGAGAATTTTTATTAATGGTGCCATAAGACATGAACTCATCACTGAGGCCTACCTTTCACACTCGTCGGCATTTATTATAGCTGGCCGGTGTTAGAGAAATAGTACATACCCCCAGAACAAGATTTTTCTCCTACTGAAGTCAAGTGGTACAGAGAGGCACAAGGCTGCAATGACTGTCGTCTCAGGACTATCTCAGAAGCTGAAACTCGTTGAGTAGAAATACCAATAAGCCAGGAAACATTTAATAACCACAATTCCATACTGATTTTTACATGATCAAATGCCAAGAGCTTGTTCATGTAAGTTGCAAATAATATGCTTCCGTATGTCCCTTCTAATAGTATAGATAATCTGGGGGGAAAAAAAAAATCAGCCTTACATGTATCCTACAGTGGATACTGAAGGTGGTAGGGGGCATTACTAATCACAAGTGCATGTGTGTGAGATGCTGAAAACAGCAGCTACAAAATTTGTACAAACCTATACTGAGTACCTGTGATACTCATGACACTAGGACCTCAGATATAAAAATGACAAAACACAGTATCTACCCTAAAGGAGCTCAGAGTCCAAGTGAGAGAAGGCCAAAAAAAAAAAAAAAAAATCACTGATTATAGAAAATATGAACAAAGTGATTGACAAATGCCTGGAGTATGACGAGAGTAAGAAGAAAGAACCCTAATAACCTGGTCAGGAGATTGTCTGAAATGTAAAAGGCATTTGAACTGTCTTGAAGGACCAACAGGAGCTACCCAGATGACTGGGAACAGTTCAGGAAAAGGAATAGCATGAGAAAAGCATGTTCGACCTGGCTAGAACAAAGAGAGGACATGGAGTTACAGCCAGAAACAAGATGAGAAAGGCCACACAGACAGGGACTGAGCTTTGGGCAGTGGTCTGTTGACCATGCTGTTAAGTACTGCAAACAAAAACACATGAATCTCAATTGTTTTCTGCAGGCCACACTGGCCACCCTCAGTTCAGAAGTAAAGTCACCTTCAGTTCCTGAGTAAAATCTCAGCAGGCTCAACTTCCCTAAGAGAAGCCTATACCCATTTCCACCTACGAGTAAAGCCCTTGGACCTGTACTTAACTCGTGATACAAAGTATCTGCACAACAGATGCTTTATGAAGAGTAACCAAAACCTGTACAAACCAATTCTCATCCAAAGCTCAGTGAGTAAAATACCATTTGTGGAGAATGATTTGAAGGACATGCAGTCTCTCCATACCTTTAGAGTTAAGACAATGTTTTGAGCTCTTATGAGGCTGTTTTTACTGAACTACTCTTTCTCCTCCTGCCATTAGCCCATGTGGGCAAGCACTCTGCTGCTATGTGGAACATTTAACATTAAAGATGCTGTGAGGCTGCTGGGCACGACAGTGCACAATGTCCCCTGTGAGGAACCAAAGATCTTTCTCTCAAGTCCTTCAGAAATGGTCATGCTTTTTCCGAGCATGTGGTTTGCTTTAATCTTATGGCCCTTGTCAATGATATCATTCAGTTCCCTTATATAGAAGGTGCCAGAAAGCTCAGGGCCAATTTATAGACCCATATTTTATAGGAATATAGAGCTTATAACATATGTCTTATGTATACAATAACCTTGTAACATATAACTTGTCTATTAAATTCATCCCTTTATTGTCCCTTTACCTTAATTTTTTTTTCTTATGCCGTGGTGCTGCTGTTATCGTAACATACATAATTATGTTTGCCACTTTAAATCTTTATTGGAACATAGCAGGGTATAAAATTACAGCAACCAAGCAGCTGATTGGTTCAAAAAATCTAAAGAACATCTTTTATATGCCAGGTCTCTGCTGAAGGCTAGGATAAAAACTGTCAGTGGACCTGACTTGATGCTTATGGTCAGGACACTGAGAGTTATGGACAAAATGGATAATTACACAAGTGATAATACCATAGGAAAAACATTTATATAGGGCAAATATAGTAGGAAAAGCATTCACATAGGGAACACAGAAGTCTAAGATAGCTAGGAAGGCTTCCCAAATGAACTATTATCTAAGCTGCGACCTCCAGGCTGAGTAGGAGAAGTTCTGCTATAGTGGGGAAGGCTCAGAGTACAGTACACTCTGGGGAAGGAAAGCAGTTCAGTATGTCTGGGACAAATGGTGTAACTAAGGAGACGGCAGATAGGCCAGAGAGGTAAGCAAGGACCAGGTCACAGAGGGCCTGGCAAATCATGTTAAAGAAGTAGATTTAACCTTGGAGCACTGTGAAACCCAGAAGGGTTTGCCGGGCGCTGACACAATCAGATTTGCACTGTAACATTTATTGAGTGCTTGCTATTTTCCAGGCCCTGTGCTAAGTGCTTTCTGTGCCTGACTATACTGAACCCTCAGAAGAGTCCTATAAAATCATAGAAAGTAAGCACTATTATTACTCCTATTTTACAGAAGATGAAAATGAGGTTTAATGAGGGAAAGGAATCTAACCAGCCACACTCCTGGTCCTAGTGAAGCCAGGATTCTAACCCAGGTCTTTTGACTCCAGGGCCTGAGTGCCTAATTTAGTGTGCTGTCACATTCACTTAGAAGAAGGCTTGATTGACAATGATGATAATGACTCTGTGGTGTGAGGAATATAGGAGGAAAAGCAATTTAGGGGGAATGACAAATTCAATTCTGAACATATTGAAGTGCCTGCAGAACCTCCAAGTGGCAAAAATCACATATACGGCTCTTAAGTAAGAAAGGGCTTTTGGACCAAGGGTTTAGAATTAGGAGTCATGAGCACATGGATGATCATTTGAGCCACCAACCTGAATGACATGTCCCAGGGAGAATGCGTGGAGTGAGAGAACAAAGGAGCCTGGGAGAGTCTTATGAGGAATATAGAGAGGACTGAAGAACCTGCAAAAAAGTCTTGAGAAGTGGCCAGAGAAGTAGGAGAAAAAATGACAAGCCAAAGGGAGAGCGTATTTCAAGAAGAATCAACAGTGCCGAATGTTGCTAAGAGGAAAATAAGAATGGAAAGGTATTCATTAGATTTAGAAATAAAATCTTTGTTCTTAATGGTTTAGGTGACATGGCAGTTGCTGTCCTTTTAGGAAGGTAAGAGATAAAATATATTAAAATGACTATTAATATAAGATCTGTGCTAAGTCCTATTAGAGAAGAAAAAGATATTCAGTCCAGATGTCTGCCAGCTGGGGGAAATGAGAATGGACTCTTAGAAGAAGATCATTAAAGGAAAAATAGCATTTGGAGATTAAAGAAAAGAGCAAAGCCTTGCAGGTTTTAGCCTGGACAGATGTAACCAGAGGCAAAATTCAGAAAGCATAAGGCACAGTCAGGAATAGTCCATTAATTCAAATAGGTTGGCTCATTCTGCATTAGTGGTAAAATTTAAAAAGTAGATTGGAACCATATTATAAAGTCTTCACCAAGGAATATGGAAGTAATGCACATATTTAAATGTCTTTTCTCCCTGGAAAATGCCTAATTATTCTTTAATTCTCAGCTCATGTGCCACCTCTTCAGTGTCACTTTAAGTAAAAAAAGACTAGCCTTTCTTTATGTGCTTAAGTTACTTTCTATTCATATCTCTTATGATAATGCATTTTAATGTTTCCTAAACTTGATGATACTGAAGGGAATTGGGTATGTCTTGGTACTGGCAATATCTCAGCAAGTCAAATAACGTATGTGCCCAAGAAGCATTTTCTGAACAAATAAACATACACACAATTACATTAGAGTGGTACTTTATGAAGACTGACTGTTAGCTGTGTGCAATATGGATTAGCAAAGAAGAAACAAGAGGCACTCCAGTGAGAAAGCCAGGAAGCGTGAAAAGGAGAGGTAATGGGATCCCATCAAATGGGGCCATTGCGGAAATATAGGAAGTTTCTCTAAGAGATGCTTCCAAGGCAATATCATAGAAATTGGTGACCAGATGAAATGGGGCAGGGCATAAGACTAACATTTTTTAAAAACTTTAAAAAATATACCCTTGACTCAGTAATTAGATTTGGAAATATATCCTACGGAAATAGAGATTTACACATACTTTGGCATTATTTATAAGAGTGGAAAACTGGAAACCATTTTAATTTTTAATAATAGAGGCCTAATTAAATAAATAGTGGCACCTCTATCTGATGAAGCACCATGCATACATTAACGTATCATAAAAAATTATGTAAGGATGGTGAAAAAATGCGCATTATAGTAAGTTGGAAAAAACATTTTTACAAAACAAAATAGAATTTGACCCAATTTTTAAAATAACACATGGAAAAACACAAGACTCAAAAGGCACTGGATATTTGAGAAGTGCCTGACAAGACTATGGGTGCCATTTTCTTCTTTGTAATTAATTTTCCAACTTTTTTTTTTTTTAAATAAAGAAAAACTTTTTTTTTTTTATAGGAAGAGAGCTAATATTGAGAAAATCAAGTCATCAGGCTATTTTGAGAGTTGTTGGCAAAAAGAAAGAAAAGATAGAACCACAATTTGAAAGGACAGATAGTTTGAGTTTTGTTTTAAGGATCAGAGAAATAAATGAAGAACTGGTAAATATAGGAACCAGGAAAAAAAAAGAGAGATGCTTACAAAAAGGAAATCCTTGATTTATTTTTCCATTTAAACAAAACACACAGTACAGCCAAAGGATACCAGGGAGAGATCTAGGTAAGACAGAAAAAGCCCTACAAAGATGGCATTTTTGTAGTATCTGGAATAGAAAAACTGCTAACTTCTTACATAGCAGGAAGAACATGGGCTTTGGCATCAAAGAGACCTGAGTTTAGATCACGGTACCTCCACTCAGCAGCTGTGTGACCCTGGGCAAGTTGTTAACTGAGCCAGTCTCCTCGGGTGTAGCACAGGGCAAACCACCACCTAGCACAGTTATGAGAACTAAGTGATCTGTAAGAAAGTAGCTCGTGGGGTAGCTATGAGCCCAGGAGCCACCACCAGACTTTGATTCAGCAGGTCTGAGCCTGGACCCGAGTATCTACGTTTTTAAAAGCTCCCTGGGTAATTTCACTGCATGGGCAGCGACATGTGAACAGTTCAGTGCCTGGCACAAGGCAGGTACTTGCTAAATGTTAGATGGTTGTTTTTATGGACAGAATATAGGGCTTCTATCATTTTTCATTAAGGCTGTCATGACTTTCTTCACTGAACACAATGGTAAGATCTGTCCCAAGTGAGCTGTTTGCTTGAGTGACTTGATCTAGAAATGGAAAAAATAAAAACATGACTCTTTGGGGGTAGGAATTAAGTTCTTCAACAATAATGGCGTCACAAAACCTTCTTAAATATTGTCTGTTACTTTACAGCCAGGTCTTCAGCTCAATCAGACTGGTTTTGCCTAGCTGACCAAACACTGTGCCCTTTCTTGTATTCTTCCTTTCCTGTTCTCAGCCATACTTATTTTTCCTGCCTATCCAAATTACATATAGTCTCTAAGGTCCAAGGGAAATTCAGCTTCTTGAAGAAGCCTTACCTGAGTATTTCAACACTACATGATCTCTCTTTACTGAACACACCTGTGATTGTGTAATGTAATTAAGCATAATATTTTATACTGTATACCACAAAACTTGGCACGCAATTATACTGTCATATTATTTTTTAGATATTTCCATGAGTACTATTCTTATCTATCCAGGAAGACGATAAACTTCTTGAAGGCAAGGTCATATTCCATGGGGTATTTGACCCCTCACTCCCAACTACTTTAACCTAATTTCAAGTTATCTCAAATGTGCACACTTGTGCCGCCTAATGGTGAAGGTAATTATTGCATGGTTACAATTCAGTAACTGGCTTACAAAGCACGTAACAGAACCAAATAATGGCTGGACCAAATCATTACTTGTTTAAAATCAAAGAAGACTAAAGCTACTACTGTTAAAAATAATACAGCAGCAGAGATGATAATGACTATATCTTTCTCATGTAAAACCTTCTTTTCTCTAAGTTAGCAACTTCCTTCCTTTTGGGTTTGGGTTAATCTTAGTACTGAAAAGGGTTATATAATCACATATTGAAATGTCCTGTGATTAGAGGTACATATGAAATAAATCTTCCATGAGATACTGATCAGTGTAATATACATTGCTTTGGGAAGATGGTAGGACACTGTGCTTATCTTTGCAGACAAAAGAAAATATTAAACTCAACTAATACTGATTTAGTCTCTATTAGGGGCAGGACAATCCATATCCTTAAGAAGGTTATGATCTAGTAAAAGTATAAAAGTACAAAAATGATGGAAATCAAGGTACTCTGGGAAAACTTTTTACCATTATTATTACAAGAACAACACATCTGTATAATGTCATATAATGGGTGTTATATTTCAGGTTAAGTGTGTGTTTTCTAAATGTTCTTAATCTCGGTGAAATATATTCTAAAGAGACGCTCAGAAACTACTTGTTTTGCATTTTCTCTTATTCAGTGCTTCCTGTTAGGACTTCTTATCCTTAACTTCTTGATGTCTTGAATTTCTCATCTGCCTGAACTTGTGCTATTAATATCAGAAATAGTGAATTCAGTTACATGCATGAGTGAGCAATGAAGATGTTACCTAATGATAATTGGGTTTTTTAAATTTTTGTTTTATATTAGAGTTTAGTTGATTTACAATGTTGTGTTAGCTTCAAGTGTAGAGCAAAGTGATTCAGTTATACATATACATATATCCACTCTTTTTCAGGTTCTTTTCCCATATAGGTTGTTACACATTATTGAGCAGAGTTCCCTGTGCTATACAGTAGGTCCTTGTTAATGATCTATTTCATATATAGTTGTGTGTATGTGTTAATCCCAACCTCCTAATTTATCCCTCCCCCTCTCCTACCTTTCCCCTTTGATAACCATAAGTTTGTTTTGAAGTCTGTGAGTCTTCTTCTGTTTGTAAATAAGTTAATTTGTATCAAGTCCATCTGGTCTAATGTATCATTTAAGGCCCATTTTCTTACTGATTTTCTGTCTGATCTGTCCATTGATGTAAGTGGGGTGTTAAAGTCCCCCACTATTATTGTGTTACTGTTGATTTCTCCTTTTATGGCTGTTAGTATTTGCCTTACGTACGAGGTACTCCTATGTTGGGTGTATATATACTTATAATTGTTATATCTTCTTCTCGGATTGACCCCTTGATCATTATGTAGTGTCCTTCCTTGTCTCATGTAACATTCTTTATTTTAAAGTCTATTTTATCTGATATGAGTATTGCTACTCCAGCTTTCATTTGATTTCCATTTGCATGGAATACCTTTTTCCATCCCCTGACTTTCAATCTGTATGTGTCCCTAGATCTAAAGTGGGTCTCTTGTGGACAGCATAGATACGGGTCTTGTTTTTGTATCCATTCAGCCAGACTATGTCTTTCAGTTGGAGGATTTAATCCATTTACATTTAAGGTAATTATCGATATGTATGTTCTTATTGCCATCTTGTTAATTGTTCTGGATTTGTTTTCTCTTTTTTTGGGGTGGTTTTTCTTCCCTTCCTCTTTTGTTTTCTTCTTTTGTGATTTGATGACTATCTTTAGTGTTGTCTTTGGGTGCTTTTTCTTTTTTGTGTGTGTATCTATTATAGATTTTTGGTTTGCGGCTCCCATGAGGTTTTGATATAGCAGTCTATATATATACATATATATATATGTATATATATAGACACACACACACACATATATGTGTGTATATATATATATACACACACGTATATGTGTGTGTGTGTGTGTGTATACACACACACACACACAAGATTATTTTAAGTTACTGGTCTCTTAATTTCAAATGCATTTCCAATATCCTGCACTTATACTCTCCTCTTCTCACAATTGCTAGTTTTGATATCATATTTGTGTGTGGATGATTTCCTACCATTACTGTATGTTTGCCTTTACCGGTGACCTTTCTCATTTGTAATTTTGTTTGTAGTTGTGGCCTTTTCTTTTCTGGCTAGAGAGGTTCCTTTAACATTTGTTGCAAAGGTGGTCTGGTGGTACTGAATTCTCTTAGCTTTTACTTGTCTGTAAAGCTTTTGATTTCTCTGTCAAATCTGAATGACAGCCTTGCTAAGTAGTGTATTCTTGGTTGTAGGTTCTTCCCTTTCATCACTTAAAATATTGTATATCATACCACTCCCTTCTGGCCTGCAGAGTTTCTGCTAAAAAATCAGTTGATAACCTTATGGCAATTCCCTTGTATGTTATTTATTGCTTTTTTCTTGTTGCTTTTAATATTTTTTTTCTTTGTCTTTAATTTTTGTCAGTTTGATTACTATGAGTCTTGGCATGTTCCTCCTTGGGTTTATCCTGTATGGGCTCTCTGCACTTCCTGGACTTGGGTGACTGTTTCCTTTCCCAGGTTAGGGAAGTTTTCAGCTATTATCTCTTCAAATATTTTCTCAGGCCCTTTCTCTCTCTCTTCCCCTTCTGGGATCCCTATAATGTGAATGTTGATGTGTTTAATGTTGTCCCAGAGGTCTCTGAGACTGTCCTCATTTCTTTTCATTCTTTTTTCTTTATTCTGTTCCGCAGCAGTGGTTTCCACCAATCTGTCCTCCAGCTCATTCATTCTTCTGCCTCATTTATTCTGCTATTGATTCTGTCTAGTGTATTTTTCATTTCAGTTATTATATTGTTCATCTCTGTTTGTTCTTTAAAGCTTCTAGCTCTTTATTAAACATTTTTGTATCCTCTGTGTGCTGTGCCTCCATTCTTTTTTCTGAGATCTCAGATCCTCTTTACTCTCATTACACTGAATTCTTTGTCAGGTAGATTGCCTATCTCCACTTCACTTGGTTGTTCTTCTGGGGTTTTATCTTAGTCCTTCGTCTGGAACATATTTCTCTGCCGCCTCATTTTGTCTAACTTTTCTGTGTTTGTGGTCTCCGTTCCTCAGACTGCAGGACTGTAATTCTTCTTGGTTCTGGTTTCTGACCCTGGTGAGTGAGGTTAGTTCAGGGGCTTGTGCATGCTTTCCTGGTGTGTAGAGCTGGGTCTTGTCCCTCTGGAGGGCAGGGCCGTGTCAAGGGGTATGTTTACAGGTGGCTGTTGGCTCAGGACAACTTTAGGCAGCCTGTCTCCTGATGGGTGGGGCTCACCCTGTTGGTTGTTTGGCCTGTGGCATCCAATCACTGGAGCTTGCAGGCTGTTGGGTGGGGCCAGGTCTCAGTGCCAAAATGACAACCTCCAGGAGAACTCATGCTGATGAGTATTCCCTGGGGCATCCACCATCAGTGAGCCACAGACAACCCCCCATCTCCCCAGGAGACACTCGAAGACCCACAGGTAGATCTGGCCCAGGCTCTTATGGAGTCACCGCTTTGCCCTGGTCCCTGTGCACATGAAACCTTGTGTGTGCCCTCAAGAAGCGGAGTCTCTGTTTCCCCCAGTCCTGTGGAACTCCTGCACTCAAGCCCCGCTGGCCTTCAAAGCTAAATGCTCCGGGGGCTCCTCCTCCTGATGCCCTACCCCAGGCTGGGGAGCCTGACATAGGGCTCCCAACTCTCACTCCTGTGGGAGAACCTCTGTGATATAATTATTTTCCAGTTTGTGGGTCACCCACCTGGCGGGTATGGGATTTCATTATATCATGAAAGCACCCCTCCTACCATCTTGTTGTGGCTTCTTCATTGTCTTTGGAAGTAGAATATCTTTTTTGTTAGGTCCCATTCTTTTTGTTGATGGTTGTTTGGCAGTTAATTGTGACTTTGGTGCTTTCTGAGAAAAGGTGAGCTCAAGTCCTTCTACTCTGCCATCTTGTCCTCATACATTTCTTCGGTAATTGGTTTTAATATGTGGTCTCCAGGCTTCCATTGGAATATTTATTTATAACGGCCATTTGTTTTAAGAGCAAGATTCTTTTTCACTTAATTGATAAACAAAAGCAGATCCCAGAAAAGATCAGGAAGTTGTGCTGGGCCCTTTCTGAGTCTTAGATTTCTTTCCTAAAATGATACTCTGACTAGATGACTGTGCCTGCTCTCCCCGTCATCTCAGGCAGCATCATAACCACTTCCCTTGTGACTCCCATCCCTCCACGATCTGCCATTTAGCCTCTTCTTTCTTTTAAAATATTTTCCTTGAAGAAAAACCATCCAGCTCACTATTATTACAAAGGTGCTTTAACTAAAATCACACTATAAATATACGAGGCATCATATTACAGTAGAAAGAACACAGGCTATTCAGTCAGACCAACCATATTCCAATAACTCTGAGCTGATTCTTCAATTTCTGCTTCAGTTTTGCTCTACAGGTTAAATACTGGTAACTACCAGGACAGTTGTTGTGAGGGTTAACTGACCTTACACATACAGAACACTTAGCATAATGCCTGGTACTTAGTAAATACTCAGTAAACGTTAGCTGCTGTTACTATTATAATCACCACCATCATATTTCTTGTTTCTATTATTATCATAGTGTATAGGACCCATTCTACTTCTCTAACTGAAGTAAATGGAATCATCTAACTTTTTTTAGCTGAAGCAAATGGAGTCATCTGTGTTTCTTTCTTTACTGATACAGAGAAGGGGGAAAAATCAGTTGCCACTTCTGGCAGGAAAAATGACATACTGTGGTTGTTGACTAGTACTCTGAGTGATGACTAAGTAATACATGTTCCCCAAAGTTATAAATCAGTTTGCTACTAAAATATTTTCCAGATTTCAGAACAGAGAGCTCTGTAGTTATATCCTCATCCACTATAAAATAATCTCTCAACTATCCTGCCTGCAATTAAAAAGATCTTTATTAGCAAAAGATGTGTTCCAACAGCATGTTCCATGATGTCAGAAATACTTTTAAAGTAATCATTAAATACTATAAAATATCAGATTGTTAGAAAATAAAAAACATATTGTTGAATGAGAAGGGAGAGTCTAAACTGAATGCCACAGTAAGTGGTACCACGTTCTGGGGAAGAAAAACAAAAAAACAAAAAGCAGCAGCATCCCTGTTTTAATGTCTTGGTACCTCCCTGTCCTATTCCATAGGCATAAAGAACTGTGTTCTCCATGAGCTTCTATGGGTAGATGGACACTCACTATTCATACACAATATGACCATAAAGTCCATGTTTCCATTTCATTTAGTTATAACCACAGAATTCCAAAAGCAAGCCAAACTAACAGGGACAATATTTTTAGTTTACTATACCAATGTGATTTTGGATTGACTATGCATTTCTTTTATATCATGAGTACTTAGTTGTAAAGATGCTTCGTTTTGGCAGGGTTCACTAAATGAGGTTATACTTTACTTTACATCTTAAAGTACATTAAACCCTAAAGGAACAATAGTGATGCCAATTAGGGTAAGAAGTAAGAACTTTATACCTCTTCTTATATAATGTTTCAAGGCCTTTCATGTTAGGCACAAGCAGTTTTATGACAACATAGCAATTATCAAATGAAGGTGATAATTTGTCACAGATGTCACCTTTATACAATATGGCTTGCTAGAAATCAGAGTGGAGAGCAGAAACATGCAAACAAGATTTTTCTTCTGCTAGGTGACTCTGGGCTTTGACTTGTTCTTGTAAAATTAATAACACTTCAGCATGTTTCTGGACAGTTCCTTTTTCATATATATCTATATGTCTGTTATCCATTTGTATATACATGTGTGTATGAATATATAAATATTACATATGCAGCTATAACAAATGTCCAATTGGTTTTTTTTTCATAAAATATCAAAATGTAAACATTTAAATGGGTGTGACATGGTCAGTGCATCACCTTGGCTCCAGATGCCCTTCAACAGACACGGCTCTAGAGGACGTGGGGGTGGGGAGGGGGTAGTGTGAGCCACAAAGTAGAAAGCAGAAGAACGAGGTTCCATCCGTGATCTATGGAAATTTACGAACGACCTTGGATGCCACTTCTATTTAACAACAAAATAGAGATAGCAGTACTTGCCTTCCTACCAACCGGAATCACTCGTTGCAGTGAGTGGAATAATGAATGTAAAAATATTTTTTAAGTTATAAATAACTATATTATAAGTGATAGATACTTTCAAGACAGTTTTGCTGCTTTGAGAAGCATTTAAAAATGGAATGATGGTCTAACTGTATGTATTATTTTCTGTCTATTCCAAAAAAGGAGAAAAAATGTTTTGTTTTTGACAAAGATTCTTTTATATTTCTAAAGAATACATAATAAAACATTTTAGCGCATGGGGTCAAGTTAGCATAAAAATACAGTATCTCATTTCTTGAGATAAAGTATGAAAAAGTGCTTTGTAAATTCTACGGAGTTATATGTGAAGTTTAGCAATTTCTGCCACTTATATAAAAAAGTACACTTTGAGATGGGTGCTTACCTTCTCTTAGACGGTCTACTACAAAAGTAAAGCCTGTAGTTCTTGGATGTAAGACATATTCATATTTTCTGAAGTCCATTCTTTTCAGCAAATTCATTACTTCGAGCCGTGCTATTTTCTAAACAAAACAATAGGCCATTAGAAGCCATAAAATAAAGGAAGATAAGTGAGGTAAGGAAATGGTGCAGAATTTCTTTGATAAAAATGGCAGTTAATTTTTCTGTAATTAATATAACATACTGAATCAAATGATAAGATAGAAATACTTTAGTAAATCCCTAACAAAGATCCTAGAGTTACCTACTTATTGGAATTTCGGAAATTTTATAATAAGGTATTAATAGATGTTTTATGACAGTTTATAAATTAATATTCAAATCCTTAAAATTCTTTAAGAGATTTCATAAACTAGTCAATATACAATGAAAACTGAAATACAGATAAAATACTAATAACTAAAATTTTCATAAAATAGTCATTACATAATAAAAAATTGAAATACTAAAATATAAAGATGAAATAAAGTAAAACTAAATAGTAATAAAACATAAGGATCTAGACATCCAGAAGACACAACTAACAATTTGCCAAATATATCAGATCAACATTTTTTTAACCCAATAATTTAGGGCTTCAGTGCAAAGTGAAATATCTGCCTTGCTCAGGCACAGAGCACACTAATATTACTAACCAACACCACTCCACGACAGAATGGGCACATGATTAGCACACCATGTACAAACATCTGAACATGGTTTGGCTGAATATAGTTTACTGAGTCAAGTATATGTTCCAACTGTTGGCAAAAAACTTCTTTTCCATTCCATGAGGTAACTTTATAAGTTCCAAGAAGAACCAAACCCATTATTCAGCAATTATATTTGGAAAAAGTAAAGTGTTCAGAAATTTGGCCTTAGCTGCTGGGGGAGATCATGAAATACCTTCTGATGACAGCAGACGTTAGAACCTGCAATCCTCAGCGCCATCCTGAAATTTATAGACCATTCCAAGTCACCAGGAAAAAACCTATATGTAAAAATACTACTTTCCGAGGAGTAAATTTAAGACCACAGAATCCTCAAAATCTCAAAAAAACTACAGATGGATTCAACGACACTAAAATATTCAAAGAACACTCCTATAAATTGAGTCAAAAATTAAACAGATCTCCAGCAAGTCAAAAGTAAAGCTCTAAACAAGAAAAGTAATAAGCTCCTCTGACATTCATTTGAGGGGAATATTCTGGGCACGGGACTACAGAACAGTATTTTATAGACAACTGGCAGGACCTTACATGGGATGAGGAATCCCAGAGACACCACAAAGAAGAGTAGTTAACTACTCTTCAGTTTGCTCTTCCAGTTGGTCACAGACTTGGGGGATCTGAAGATAAAACTGAACGCTGTTGTAGAATGTGAATACAGGTGGAAGTAGTTCTAAAAGGCACAGGCACAATGTGGGAAGAAAGAATAATCGCAGATCAGAGATGCAGATTTTCCCCTCCATCCCCACTTTATCTGCCCACCCCCAGACTGTGATTATTAGGACTGACAGACGAGCATCCCACTTTCTCACCACAGCCTCCTATCTCGTTGCCTGCTCCTGTAACACTCCAGTGCCAGCACGCCTACCACTCCAGTGAGACTACCGGCTGCTCGGATGTTCTCAAACCAGCCAGGCATATTCCCACCTCAGAGTCTGTGCAATGGTTCTTCCTGCTACCCAGAATGCCTTCTACCCAGACATCTGCATAATTTTTCTACTTTGTTCATTTAGTCTCTCCTTAAATAAGAATTTAAGGGGCCTCCCTCAAACCACCTTATATAAAACAGCACCCTACGTCCCCATCTTTTATTACTCTCTCTCCCTCTCTCTCTCTCTCCTTATCTTGCCTTACTGTACAGCATTTATGAATACCAAGCATATTTTATTATTAGTTTTTAATGTTTTTCCTCATTAGAAAGTAAGCTTCATGAAAGTCTCATGAAGAGACTTTTTTGTATATAAAGCTCCAGGCACTCATATATTTATTAAATGAATAAGTTTTACATACAAGCGTGTTTAATTGCATGTAATATTATATAATGGTTAAACCTAGAAAGCTTTCCTTTCTAAACCAGTAAACAAAACAGAAAATCATAATATACCAACTGTGATGGTTAATTTTATGTGTCAAATTGACTAGGCCAAAGTACCCAGATATTGGTCCAACATTATTCTAGATGTTTTCTGTGAGGTGTTTTTTGATGAGATTAATATTTAAATCATAGACCTTTGAGTAAAGCAGACTATTCTGCATAATGTGGGTGGCCTCATCCAATCAGTTGAAGGTCTTAAGAGAAAAAGACTAATCTCCTCAAGCAAAACGAAATTCTGCCAGCAGACTGCCTTTGGACTCAAACTGCAAATCTTCCCTGGGGTTGCAGCCTTTGACATACCCTGTATATTTCTGACTTCCACCCTCCAGAATCATGTAAGCCATTCCTTAAAATAAATTTGCCACCCCCCCACCCTTTCCCCTCGTTTTCTCTCCGCTCTCTCCTCTCTCTCTCTCTCTCTCTACACACACACACACATGGTTCTGTTTTTCTGGACAACCTTGACCTAATGATGTGAGAGATTTACAATATTAAGTACAAAGAAAAGTTAATTCTGGTTTTCCAGTTTTAAAATTACGTGTATGTGTGCACATATATATGCCTATGGATGTGTGTATGTATACGTGTGTGTGCGCGCATGTGCACGTGTGACCAAATGACCCAAAAACAATGGAGCAAAATTAGAATAGTGCTTCTTTATGGGCAGTGGGATTAGAGTAATATTTGTGCTCCCTTCTATGTTTATAAATTTCCCCAAAATAACATATATTACTTGCATAAGCAAAAAAAAAGTTATAAACAACAATAATATATGAAAATAAAATATAAAGTTACATTTAAACGTACTAATTTGAAAATGTGCAAACAAGCTGGATTCACAACTTAAAGAGGATTATAAAACATTCTCTTTGGGCTTAAAAACCCAAGTTTAAAGTTAACTGTGGTAGCTAAAAACACCTTTGAGTTAACAGATACGTTTTCAAACCAAAGGTATTTTGCTAGCCTACTTAAAAAAAAAAAATCATATCCCAACTCAAAACTATTTGTAAAATACTGTTTAAAAAAAATTTTTTTTTTAACTTCAAGATCAGTCTATTTATTTCCTCTATCGCAAATAGTCTTGGTTTTGCAAGTTGGCCTTAAAATGTAAATACTGTTTTAACTTTAAAAATATGCAACTACATCATGTAATAATGAGTACTCTGGACCCTGAAAATATTCAACTAGATGTTGAGTTCATCACCTAAAAAAGACACTTGAAAATACAGACTGAAAAGTTTTAAATATCTACTTTATAAACTCTGAACGTCTAATGTATGAACATTTTAATACTGATGTATCAAAGTAACAGCAACCCATGAGCTTTTATCCCATTAGCTTTTAATTACTAAATAACTTCCAAAGTTGCCACTCTTTAGTGTTCATTTTGGCATTCACAAAATCTATCATTTCAGTAAATGACTTTCTATACTCTAATACAGATGATATTTCAATACTCAAATTTAAGTATTATACATTCTAAGGATTAAAAAATGTAAATATGGCTGGCTGTCCATTAAAATTTCCTAATGATAGTTCAGCTCTGGGAATCAATCAACTTACAACTAACAGTATATTTTCAAGCTTAAACAATAGGCAGCCAATATTACGCTCAGTATTACCCTCTGTGACCCAACTACTATTAGAATTTTAACTATAAAAATCAACATACTGGGCTTCCCTGGTGGCGCAGCGGTTGAGAATCTGCCTGCCAATGCAGGGGACAACGGGTTCGAGCCCTGGTCTGGGAAGATCCCACATGCGCAGAGCAACTAAGCCCGTGCGATAACTACTGAGCCTGCGCGTCTGGAGCCTGTTGCTCCGCAACAAGAGAGGCCGTGATAGTGAGAGGCCCGCGCACCGCGATGAAAGAGTGGCCCCCCGTTTGCCACAACTAGAGGAAGCCCTTGCACAGAAACGAAGACCCAACACAGCCAAAAAATAATAAATAAATAAATAATTTTAAAAAAAAAAACCTTTAAAAAAAAAAAAAATCAAACATACTATACAGTAAGTATAATTAGTACATCATACTAGTATATAAAAATTGCCATGCTTCATTTAGCTCAGTTCCAATCTGTCATACATTAGTCAAGATCTCTTCCTTGGTATTATGGTAAATACTTCCCAAAATACTTTAATTTCTCTATTAACATATTACAGTTTAGTCACCCATTCACTTACTTAAGTAGTTGTGTAATTTGTATTTTCCATCTTGCACTCTTTTTTGGGGTACTGGGGTTCCAGAAATTACTATGTCCACAGAGTGAATTAGATTTTTCATTTATATGTTCTCCTCTCAGGTTCTAAGGGTTGCCCTTCTTGGTAGCTCTTAGTTGCCTTGATCTAGTATTGAGGATTTAGAAGACAAGTTCACAGGGATCTCTCCGTACTATTTGTGAGTTTTAGATTCAGTTCTATCCTGCTTCAGTCTGTCTCCCTTGTACAGCAGACCTTTATCCACTGGGTCCTTCTCAAATTCTGCTGTATTTTTCTTAAAGTAACCAGGGTACTAAAGCTTTTGAATTTGCTCTTTTAAGTTGAAGGATTCTATAAAACTACTTCCTGTGTAGCTTACGTCCTCCCCCACCAATACTCATCAACCAGAGCAGTTCTTCTCTCCATCTTAAATCCTAGACTGCAATAGAAGGCTTCACCTGCAGAAATGACCTGTGGTTCAAAAAGATGTGAAGCCCACTGATTTAGTAAGAATGAAAGACTGTATTTTGTTTTTAAATCTTTTAAAGAATTCCTTGAGATCCACTGGCATTCTTGGCGTGTGTAATTTGATATCTGGGAAGATAGAAAAGTCCTAGATATATTCTCCTGTGTCCCCCTCTACAACTCAACGCTGGCTGAATTTCTTTACGAAAAGGACAAGGCCTTTCCAGCTTATATTAGAGATAAGACTTTAAAAATACCAGGAAAAAGGCAACATACTAACTTAAATCAACAAGTGAAATTGGTTACTATTAGATCCTTTCCTTTTTTAAAAATTAATTAATTAATTAATTGATTTGTTTTTGGCTGTGTTGGGTCTTTGTGTGCTTGCGCACAGGCTTTCTCTAGTGCGGTGAGCAGGGCTACTCTTCATTGCGGTGCATGGGCTCTAGGCATGCAGGCTTCAGTAGTTTGTGGCACGTGGGCTCAGTAGTTGTGGCTCGTGGTCTCCTAGAGCACAGGCTCAGTAGTTTGTGGCGCACGGGCTTAGTTGCTTCCACAGCATGCGGGATCTTCCCGGACCAGGGCTCGAACCCGGTCCCCTGCATTGGCAGGAGGATTCTTAACCCCTGCACCACAGGGAAGCCCAGATCCTTTCTTACAAGAAAGAAGTTGAAAAAAAGGGTCTAATGGATAAATATGGATCTTGGAAGAGGACAGAGAAGTAGATATTTACAACTAGGCTTTGTTCTTCTTTCTCAAGATTGTTTGGCTACTTGGGGTTTTTTTGTGGTTATATACAAATTATATAAAGTAAAAGGCTGGTATTTAAAGTATACCGAGACTTAAAATATAAAGCTCTAAGATGGCAAGTATAAATAATACCTCTTGGAGTTGCCCATCATAAACTCTGTGGGCTGGGCTTCCCTGGCGGCGCAGTGGTTAAGAATCAGCCTGCTAATGCAGGGGACATGGGTTCGAGCCCTGGTCCGGGAAGATCCCACATGCCACAGGGCAACTAAGCCCGTGTGCCACAACTACTGAGCCTGCGCTTTAGAGCCCACAGGCCACAACCACTGAAGCCCACGTGCCACAACTACTGAAGCCCGTGCACCTAGAGCCTGTGCTCCGCAACAAGAGAGGCCACCACAATGAGAAGCCCGCGCACCTCAACAAAGAGTAGCCCCCGCTCGCCGCAACTAGAGAAAAAAAAACCTGTGCGCAGCAATGAAGACCCAATGCAACCAAAAATAAATAAATATTAAAAAAAAAAAAAACAACTCTGTGGGCTGGAAACCAGGAGTTCTGGGTTCCGATGTGCTGCTGACTAACTGAGTGACCCCAGGGATGGGCCATTAATCTTGTTGGTGTTCAGTTGCTTCATCTGAGGACTGAGAAGTTTAGACTAGATAGCTAGTTTTGGAGTTCCTTCATGTCTTAAAATTCTGTGATCCAAACCAAGGCTACCTTACCTGTGAGATCAGTCCCTTCTGGGAATATGAGGAGTTGAAGTGGTTCATGGATATCACAAAAATAATCAATCATGTCTTCAAAATGGCTCTTGTCATCCTTCCATTTCCTATGAATGAAGATATAGGCAGCAGCCTGCATGGCCCAACCTAGAAGCAATTTAACAAGTATTTATGTATAATTTTAATATCAATATCCACATATTTTTGAATATAATACTTCAGAGTTTTACTATAAATTAGTTACTTTCATAATAAGCATCTCATGATATACCTTAAATTCAGCACTGATCTTGGATTAAATAACAGATATACCAGAGAATATTCTTAAAGGAGTCTGCTAAATTCTGGAATTTGCAAAATTCTCGAAAACCTCTTTTCAAGCAAAACCTAGCTATTAAAATACCAAGGAGAAAAACTTCCTTAATATCTATCAGTACCTCATCCAAAGTTAACAATCCTAACTTAAACAGATATTTTAACCAAGTTACCTACAAGAGATATATGACTGTGTGTTATCAGGCTTACAAAGCAGTAAGCAAGGGATTGTTCTCAAGCCATGTATACAAGCATTGTCTTTAATATTTCCCTTTCTATACTACTCAATTTCTAAATCCAATTGCTGTTTTCAATGTAATCTCTTCTTCAGAGCTATTTTAAAAAGAAAATATGCAATGGCTACTAAACACGTTAATTAGAGCATATGCTGTGATCACATTCCCTTTCTCTAAGGCGAATTCAACCTCGCTACTGAAGAGGCAGCTCTAGACGAGCCAGGTTTTTCCCAGCTGGCATCCCTCCCTGGCCAGAAATGACTAGAACTACTGTGGTAAATATCTGACTTAAGGCGGACAATCAATAGTCTATGCAATAGTCCATGAAGCTGTGAACCCTTGACACATACACAGTAACTGTCTTGGCCAAATGTTCTCTCTCTCAGGAATTTTACGTGGGACCATGGAGAAAACAAGTTGGTATATAAGACAAATGGATGGACAAAAAAAGCAGATAATAGAGACAGTAGCACCTGAGGCAAAATAAAGGTAGTACACTATAGTGAAGACCTAAACAACAACTGCTGCTGAGGCACCTAAAGCTGATTGTGATCAAGAACAAAAGATAGTCTTCCACAATGGCTGGCCAGTCTTTGGGTTCACCTCTTGGATATCCCACAAGAGTCCATCTCCCTTACTGTCATGTGTATCTTTGCAATATACTTTTACTAGTTCAGCTAGAGGGGATGAGTGGTAGTTTCTTAAAAACACAACTAAAATAATAGTTATTATCATTTAGTAAATACAGTAGTACCCTAAGAATATATAAAATTATCATTAAATCATGATTTAAAAAACTGTAGGACTTTATTTGGTTTGAATTAAGTCCAAACTAGAATACTGTATTCTACAAATATAAATAAGCATATTCTCAAATAATCCACATGTTAGTATAGGTCTTGCTGATAATGTGTCCAGTTGCTGCTCACCCACTGTATTTATTGTCAGTCATATCCACCTGTACTGGAATTGATCCCACACTTGCCCCCTCTTACATGTCTCCTCTTTTACCTGAGGACACCTACATCCACAGTGCAGTTTGTAGGTGGTATAAACTCTGGAATGAGATTGCCTGGGTTAGAATCATAGTTCCACCACAAACCAGCTGTTCAGCTGTAAGCCTTTGTCCCTCATTGACCCCAAACATAAAAATAAGCATAATGCTGCAACAGTATTTACCTGATAGGAGTTGTTTTAAGAAATAAATTAAGATTATTTAGCACAAAGTATTCAATAAGTAATAGTTATTGTCATTATTATGATTAGGAAGTTACAATAATACCAAGGATATTGCATCAAGGAACATAAAAATGTAACCAAAAAAGTTCCCATTCACAATTGCCCACTCCTATGCTAGTGTTTTGGAAATTATAAACTCTATTTATTATTTAAAGGTCATTGCTTAAAATTTTTTCACCTTTCTATTTTTACAAACATTTAAACTTAAATAATTCTATCAACTTTGAGTTAATAAATAATCTTCCCCCAAACAAAAAATTATGCTTTCCTCTTGTCCCTCTTCCAAGATTTGTAGAAATCATCCAATAGTTCCTCCAAATTGCTATTATTATTACTACTACTATTCCTTATGCTTCACAGAACGATTTTTAATTATTTAGACTTGACTCGGGTTAAGTTTGTTGGCTTCTCTTCTTATCATTGTTTCTTATATCCTATGTCCTTCTCTTAGTCCTCCTTAAGGAACCTGTTTCAAAAAAATGTTTGAGTTTTTGCATTTATGAAATGTATTTTATTTCGTTCTCAATTTTGGAGGCTAGCTTGGCTTAAAACAGAACTTGATATTTTAAATCATTTTCCCCTCAGAATTTCAAAGCTGTTTTTCCCACAGTCTTCTTATAGAAGTCTGATCAATCAATCTGATTTCTGTAGATAATTTTTTTCCCTCTGGAAGCTTTATTTTCTCTTTATCCTTGGTTTTGTGAAACTTCACCAGTATGCAACTTTTTTATTAATTCTGCTCAGCAGTTGGTACACTCTTCCAATATGAGTCTCTTTAACATTGGGAATATTCCTTCCATTATTTAAGAAGACACTATTTTTTCTCTTCTTCATTCTCTCAGACTTTCTATTTGGAACTTCTCTTAGATAGATGTTAAAACTTCTGGTTTTGTCCTCTCATACTTTTTATCTCCCTTCATTTGATGCTGTGTTTAAGGAAAATCTTTTAGCTTGGTCACCTAACTCATTAATTTGATCTTCAGCTGTTTCTAGTCTACTAATTGAGTTTATTTCAGCAATCAACTCTTTAATTTTCAAATTTTATGGACAAACAGCAAAAACTATAATAAGCTATGACAAGTACAAAGAGGAGTAATTTTTAAAAAATGTTTATTGAATGGTTACTATGTGCCTAGTACTGTTCTAAGCATTTTTCATTAATTAATTCAATTAATTATCAAGACAACTTATGAATTAGGTAAAATTATTATTCCTATCTTATGGATGAGGTAACTAAGGCACACTGAGACTCACAGAACTAGTAAGTGGTAAAATCAGGTTTCAAATGCAGGCAGTCTGGCTCCAAAGCTGATGTTTTTAACCACTGTACTAAACAGCCTCTTTGCAATATATACTTGAATCTCTCTAAGGGTATTAGTTAAACACAGTATAAATTCTCCTCAGAGAAATATCTATTCCTCAGAGAGTTTATTCCTAGACCTTCTTTAAAGCTGTGTATTTTTCTCAAATGTTAATTCTGCATTGTCCTCATATTTGTAAAGGATGTTCTAGACTGAACAATACTGACAGGTTGAGTGTATTTCTCCATTCCAAGTGAGAATATCTGTTGCTCCCTTGGGGGAAGGGAGCAGGAGGAAAACCCATGGGGCTGTGTCATAAAACTTTTCAAAATATTATGTATATGTTTCAGAAATCCCAGAAAGGGGAAGTAAAATGACTAAATCAGTCAGCCTCTTGGACATCTCCTCTGAAGGTGTGATGATTCTTCCCCTTTGTGCTTTGCCTTCTCATGTTCCATTTATACATTATACATCACTAATGCTTTGAATCTGTTTTACTCCCTTTAGCTTAAATGTTTTCTCCCTCTCATAAAACCAAAGGAAGACCTCGTGAGTCTTTTTCTTCTCATTTCATTGCCATCAATACACATGTTATTCACGTTTAAAGCAATATCCAGATTTTTTCTTAACATTCTTGAGGTCCTCATACAGTTTTATGACATTTATTTCATGTCTACGGGCTGATAAATGACAGTGCAACTGATCCTGTCATTTGAAATTAGTCTATATAACTTGCCTGTTTTATACTTTTTCCATTGGAGGATATTCCGTCTATCACCTGAATTTCTCAGACAAGTACTGAGAGCCTGGCAGGTTTATAAAAATAGATTCTGTGGATGCTGGCATGGCTCTGTTACCACCATCTTCTTTCAAAAATCCCATTTACGTTACCAGCACTGCATTCTCAAAGCAGACAGGAGTAATCTCTAAGCATACTCTATTGTCCAAAGGTATTCCATATTTAGAACCTGGTTTTGCTTGGCTTAAATTTTCTTTATCAAGTTTTAGAGTCGGCTAGGAAAAAAAAAAAACAAACCAATTTACTGAGTGTATTTTAACATTATGCATTCTTTCTCCATAAAAAGTAAGCGCTTTTTCAGCATTTTCTTTTTCCGTTTTTTTTGAATTTTATTTTATTATTTTTTTTTATACAGCAGGTTCTTATTAGTTATCCATTTTATACATATTAGTGTATATATGTCAATCCCAGTCTCCCAATTCATCCCACCATCACCCCACCACCACTTTTCCCCCCTTCGTGTCCATACGTTTGTTCTCTACATCTGTGTCTCTATTTCTGCCTTGCAACCAATTCATCTGTACCGTTCTTCTAGATTCCACTTATATGTGCTAATACACAACATATGTTTTTCTCTTTCTGACCTTACTTCACTCTGTATGACAGTCTCTAGGTCCATCCACGTCCCTATAAATGACCCAATTTCGTTCCTTTTTATGGCTGAGTAACATTCCATTGTATATATGTGCCACATCTTCTTTATCCATTCATCCTTTTTTCATTTTAGTGTAGATGAATATACAGTTAACCCCTGGTCAACATGGGGGTTAGGGGTGCCTACCCCCAAGCACAGTCTAAAATCCACTTATAACTTTACAATCATCCCCTCCATATCCATGGTTACGCATCCACGATTTAACCAACCACAAATTGTATGGTACTGTAGTACGTATTTATTGAAAAAAAAACCACAGGTAAATGGACCCGTGCAGTTCAAACCTGTATTGTTCAAGGGTCAACTGTAGTTAAGAGAATCATAAAAATATCTATACTACTCACCTATTGTACTAAAAACTGAACTTCAAAACCAGATTAACTCATCATTGTTGTCCATGTACTTATTAATTCATTACGGTATTTACTATGGGACTATGAATGCAATACCAGAAACAAAAAGCAATGTGCAAGAGATAAAACAAACTGTTCTCTTCAACATACTTTCAATTCTGAATAGAGGGTGTGGATGCAACCAAGGGAATATTACCCATAGGCCTCTATTAAATGAGAATGAGTGATAATATGAACAGATGCAAATTTTATATAAACTCGTATCACAACAATCATAAGCAAATACTATGTTTGCTGACTGTGTGGTTGTGCATAACAATGGTTATACAAATAAATACAGAACAAGTAAGTTCTAGTTCTCAGAATTTCAACCTATGTCAGCATTTAGCAAAATGCTACACCAAGTTAGGGAAGCTCTGTCTTCTTTGAACTCACATTTGAAATTAGGTAATGCTCTCTACATCCTTCGTCTAAGATGATTAACTTACATGAGGCTCTGGCTTTTAAAAACATGGGGAGGAGGCAGATAATCAATTCTATGACTTTTTCCTGTAATAATCCTTTTAGAGCATGCCTATATCATCAGGTTTCAAATGTGCTTGTGCTGAAAATACAAGACAGAAATCAAAGTATAAAATATGAGCAGACAATTAAATAATATCCTAAAGGAAACTCAATTCTAAATATAATTTCAAATTTGAAAAACCACAAAATGGATAAAACCACCCTTACTGCAAATTTCACTAGACTCCACACAAAGAGATGATTATATCTACCTGCAGAGAGTAGAAAGTCTTGCTTGACATTGAAGAAATACCTATTTATTGATGGCTTTTGGTTGGCAAGATGCGGTTTCTTGGTTATGATTACAGTTTCGGGGTTTACCCTATGGTGGAACCAAAAACCTGTTTTTCATACTACGTGAGATTTGCCATTTAATCAATATTATAGATGAAGTGCCATCTGAGATATCTGTTCCTGTTGCAAAACTGATTCCTAAGCTACGTATATTACTAGCTCTATACACCGAGAGAGGCAGTAGCCACCAGCATGTGGCTGGCAGAATAATGCCCCCACAAAAGATATCCACATCCTAATTCCCAGGAGTGTGAATACATTACATGGCAAAGAAGAATTACGGTTGCTAATCTGCTGAATTTAAAATAGGGAGATTATCCTGGATTAGCCTGGTGGGCCCAACGTAATCATAAAGGTCCTTAAAAGTGGAAGATGGAGGCAGGGAAAGACTCAGTGCCAGAGTGAGGCAATGTGAGGAGGACTCAACTGGTTCTTGCTGGCCTTAAAGATGGAGGAAGGGAGCCAGAAGCCAAAGAATGTGGGTGACCAATAGGAACTGGAAATGTCAAGGAAACAGACTCTACACAGAGCCTACAGAAAGGATTTGGTCCTGCAAATACCTTGATTTTAGGCCAGTGAGCCCCACATCAGACTTCTGACCTCCAGAACTGTGAGATAATAAATATGTGTGGTTTAAGGTGACTCCATTCATGGTACAAGCAGTAATAGAAAACTAATACAGAGCACAATCAGTACCCAGATCTTAGTTTCTAACACCTTTCTTTAATCAAAGGAACTAGGGTTCCTTAGGAAAATGCTGAGTCTAGGGCTGGGGCAGGGAAAAATACAAGAATCTTGTACCACCAGAAAATAAGAAAATGATTAAAAGAAAAAAAAAAATATGGGGACCCAAAAGGACATAAGAGCCAACCTGCAAAAACTCCCAATGGCCAAAGCTGGAACAATTTCAGCAACAAAATAAATAACAATAGTACTGGATTATAACCCAAAGAATAAAATAAATAAGTTCATACTGGCATAATTAAATGATTGAGAAGGGACAAATCTCCTTCACAGAATTGCAAATAAAATATGTACATGCTCCCCACTCCAAGGAGGTGAAGCTTAATTCCCCCTGCCCACAACCAGCCCTACCGAATAAAATACAGAGAGAGAGGAGAAAACATTAACTCTGTGGTGCAGAACCCTGGCAGACACCACCTTAACCAAATAATTACAATTAACATCACCCGTGATAAGCCAGGTTGATATCATGAACCCTCCTGATGCGATGAGAAAGTCACTTCATATCCGTGGGTTTTTTTCCCAAAACCCAAAACCCCCAACTAATCATGAGAAAATGTCATGAAAAACAAATGCGAAACAAACTCAAAATGAGGGACATTCTACAAAATATCCGACCAGTTCTCTTCAAAAGCACTAAAATAAAGACAGACTGCCACAGAATGGAGGAAGACTACGGAGACATGGTGACTTAAAAAAAAAAAAAAGGGATCCTCAATGGATCCCAGAACAGAAAAAGGACATTAATGGAAACACTGGTGAAATCTAAATAAAGTCTGTAGTTTAGTTAATAGTATTGTGCCCATGTTAATCTTTTGTTTTGACAAATGTTCCACAGCTGCGTAAGAGGTTAACATCAGGGGAAGATGGGTGAAAATAGGAAAATTTTCTGTACTGTCTTTTGCAAACATTCAATAAACCTAAAATTATTTCATATAAAAAGGTATTTAAGAACATCTAATGTTAATGCAAACTACTGTAATTAAAAAATACATGAATAACAGCTATTTTGCATTCTAAAATCAAAGACCTAAGTGTTCTTACTTGGGATTCACTTACTATGCCGTTTATTTGATTGTAATAGTTGAAGATTATCAGTAACCACATTTCTAAGATATAGTTGGGACATTATTTTTATTGTGGAAGGACATGTTAAATCTTGGCTACATGATATGTCCCTGCCTGGTATTCATTACACAACTGTATGACTCTCAGAAATATCTGACTTCAAGCATAAGGAAAATAATTCCCATAAGATTTAAGGACAAGAATAAACAAGGGAAAAAAGGCCACATTGGGTTTCATAAGCTCCCTTAACAATGACATATATAATAAACACAACAGCTAATTCAATTTTTCCCCAGTATTACAATGCTGCCTTTCTCTTTAAAAATATCATTACAATTTATAGGTACTTACTTAGCCACAAGTGAAAGGAAAACTGAAGGCACTAGAATCAAGTTATCTATTGAAATTAAGGTTGAAAAACAAACTATGAAGTACATTGGGTCATCTCTCCTATCTTTTTACTATTATTGTAAAACACCCTTTTCAAAGTTGGCTCAAACTGATCACTGTAAGACTGACTTTATTTGTGGCTTCTCTACTAAATGCAAAGTGGACTGAAAACCCTAAAGCTCCCCCCCAAATTCTTTTACTTCTTTCTCCTAAAATTGCCCTTTATAAAACATGCATTTTAGGTAGTTTTTAGAATTTACTTATTAATTTAGGCAAAGAAATTCTTCAATTTTCAGTACACTGAGGGTACTGAAAGGCCTAGAGTCAAATATGCTTCACAGCTCACATCTGGAATGCCTCGCAGCCTGAAGCAGTACAGCTGACTGAGGTATTAGAGATGGTTACACATCAACAGGATATCCAATTTAGGTAAGCAACCGTAGTATAACTCCAGTAAGTAACTGACTGAATAACCTTAAGCCCAGAACCATGTCTCCCAACCAAAGGATCTGTCAACTTCCACACAGCTCAGAACTTGAGCTTTGTTAAGAACTCAGCTAACACAGTCAAAACAAAAGCTTCATTTAAGTTACTTAGATCTCAGTGCAATCATAAAAAATTACTTAGTTCTCAATGTAATTCTAGAAAGAAGTATAATCCTGGTATACTGCCTGGCATATGACTTAACTAAATTAAACCTTTGTTCCCAATGGGTTTCCCTCCCTCCCTGGCAAAAAAAAAAAAAAGCATCAATACTCATCTCAGCCAAGCAACCCTGGCAACTGAAACTACAAAATCAACTACAAAAACTTATTTTCAACTAGCAGTTAGAACAGCTAAGATGAAAATGATCTGTTATGTATCTGAAAATACACAGAGTTGTATGTGATATCTAGCCATAGAACTAAATATTTTAATATACTGTCTACTATATTTCTTCTGACAGTTTTCATAAAATCTTAATTCATGATAACCATTATAATAACATTTACTGATGACTAAATCAATCGTTGGATACTTTATAGATTGGTGAAATGTGGGAAAGAAGCTGTATGTATCAGGATGCTTTGGGCTATAAATAACAGAATACCAATCTGAAAGTCATATAAACACTCTGGGTGTATGTGTCTCACATAAAATGAAGTCTGGCCCCAAGGCTGGTTCAGAAGCCAGGCTCTCACATTCTATTTGGCCATCCTCTTGGATGCAAGATGGTTGCAGGAGCTCCAAGTATGATGTACTCTCACAATAATGTCCCAAAGTAGAAAAGGAAAGGCACTGTCCCTTCATGAACCTCTTTTCTCTTACTAAGGAGGAAAATTTTCCCAGAGCCTTCTAACAAGGAGTCTCCTATTAGGGTCCCTTTGGTGGGACTGGCTGATAGGAGGCTGAGGAAGGCAATATGAGGTATTTTCATTCTCTGTCATGGGATGTGTGTATCATAGAAATACATTGTTAAAATAGTAAAACATCCTCTCTGGCCTTTAGGTATTTAGTAACAAATGCAACAACACGGAAAGAAGGGTGGTGTGAAACCTTCCATGATTTAGATACAGTAGGAAGCAATAAACAATCAGTCTCTTGTGGCCAGGTGACAAGAAAATTTGCTGTAAGAGTAAGAACTACAGTTTAGTAATTAAGTAGCTAGGAATCCTTGACTAAAAGTCACCTTTGAAGATAGGTCACAGAGGGTAGTGTCAAATATATGTGCTGTAGAGTAGCGGTCCCCAAACTTTTTGGCACCAGGGACCGGTTTCGTGCAAGACAATTTTTTCCATGTACGGGGGTGGGGGATGAGGGGGGGGGGGGGGGGGTGATGGTTTAGGCGGTAATGAGAGCGATAGGGAGCAGCAGATGAAGCTTGGCTCGCTCACCCCTGCTCACCTCCTGCTGTGCGGTCCGGTTACTAACAGACCGCACACTGGTACCGGTCCTCGGCCCGGGGGTTGGGGACCCCTGCTGTAAAGATTCCTTCCAGGAAATCTCAAGCAGCTGGTTACTCAGGGTGACTAGTAACTAGTAATTCCTCACTTACCTGATGCAGGTAATAAAACTGATGCCTCGGATATACCGAAGAAACTGGTAGGAGTGGGGTGTTACTGATACCGACTCTTGAGGAGAGTCTTACTTCAATATAGAAATGTATTCATCTTATTCTCTGAGTTGTAAAATAGGAGAGCAGCATGAAGTGTTGTTAAATTTTAAAAGGGTCCACCAAATTGAATGGTGTCAAAGACATTCATGGCTTAAAGATGGTTCTAGTTTTAGTGAATGTCCATTTTAAGTAGGAGGAAGCTGGGTAGGAGAGGGAGAGTTTTCCCTCTCGCTGGAGATGAAGTTGGGTATTATAAACTGTAAATATCTCAAATAGAAAATTATCCATTCTTTGTACATACTATGTAATAGTTAATAAAATTAAGGTGACTTCAGTAAATTTAGTGATTCTTAAAACTGTGTGAGAAATATCTTTAAATGAATTTACATCTAACACTTATACATTAAATACAGTTAAAACTGAAATTTTCACCACATAAAATGGATTATCTTTCCAACTAATGTATGATGCCTGTTTTGCAGCATGTTCATGTGTAATAGCAGCATGCGCTATAACCACTGTTTCTCCAGTGTGTTGGGCAAGGTGTACAATAGATTTTAACCGAGTAGTTTTTATTCACGGTCTTTAAAAAGAGAAGAACGCTTATAAAATGCCAAAGGCATATTTTTTAAATTCCAGTTATTTCTATAAATCAGATTTGACCAAAAAATTTTAATATTTTGGGAGACAGGTTATACTCAGGGAGGCCGGACTTAGGAAGAGCCTCTGACCCAGTTTCAATTATCCAGCTAAAACAGGACCACCACAGGAGCCTCTAAGGATACACTCAGACTTTGCATGCCTTGAACAAACTGAGAGTGGATAAAAGCATTCATCAGAGGCCACGTTGTTACTTCTTTCTTCTCCCTGATCTCATTCTGAACAATCTAGATATATTTCCCAATTTGTGGTTGTTCCTAGTTTTCACCACTACCTTATTGCAGTTTCAGAACAGTAGGATTATATGACAATCTACTTTGAAATCATGAGGAATATGTCAGGGAGAGTTTTTAGTTTAATCCATGACTTGGTAACTTTTTTAAATCACTATCCGTTTAATGTTTACTCCTCTTTTTGTGCTTTCTAAAAGCCTCAAACCCTTTTGCCACTCAAATGTGATTAATTAATGATCCAGAAAAACCAAGGAGCCATGAGCTGGGTGGGCCAGATGGCACACGAATTTCCTGGTACAAAAACACCAGGCAAATGGACTTTTCATGACACCTCTGGGTTTCATATTTCCTGCGTTGTTACTAAGTGGTTACGAAGTTGACTAAAAATAAAAATCTATGTCTAAACCACCATTATAAATAGTTGAAATCTGACTATCAGACATTTTTTCCTTAACATCTAATTTCACATACCTTAGCAGACTCTAAACAGTTTAGTTAGCTTAGCTTACCAAACACTTTACAACATGAACTGGAATCTGAACACGCTTAATGGTTTCTTCCCTAGCCTGTTAGGTAAGTCTGTTACTTCCATACTTTAAGAAAAAACTTTCAAATTCTAAATTCTCATCCATTCTCCAAACTGGCACTACAGATATAAAATATTATTTCCCTTTGGTCATTCATAAATGAACTAAAGGAACCAGATAATTATATTCCAAACTCTGGTAAGCAAACATTTATTTAGAAATAATTATACATAGCAACATTAAATACACCCTAAAGTCATGGCAAGTGTCAACAAACTAAGTCTAGCATAGTCTGAAGCAGGATAGAGCTGACCAATAGGACACATCCATTCTCTTCCCTTTCTTTCATTTTCCCCTGCAAACCCCAACATTAATATTCCATTTGCAAATACATTCTGTTTTATTTTTCCTGCCTACACTTTTGCCTTGCTTAATTTACTTTGCACTTATTCACTTTAAAGATTCTAAAATCGGTTTTTTCTTCAATCCAAAATCTGTTCTCATTAATGGTTTGCATTTTTATGAAATCCTGTCAAGTCTACAAATACTTTAAGAGCCTACAATGGTGAGAGACACCGTAAGGAGCTTTTATCTTTTGGGAAAAGAAAATGGGAAAGCTAAGAATGAAATACTTACACAGAAACTCAAACAAGAGAGAAGACAGTTTAACAATGTTAAAAATGAGTATAGGGCTTCCCTGGTGGCACAGTGGTTGAGAATCTGCCTGCCAATGCAGGGGACACGGGTTCGAGCTCTGGTCTGGGAAGATCCCACATGCCACGGAGCAACTGGGCCTGTGAGCCACAACTACTGAGCCTGCACGTCTGGAGCCTGTGCTCTACAACAAGAGAGGCTGCGACAGTGAGAGGCCCGCGCACCGTGATGAAGAGTGGCCCCCGCTCGCCGCAACTAGAGAAAGCCCTCGCACAGAAACGAAGACCCAACACAGCCAAAAATAAATAAATTAATTAAAAAAAAAATGAGTATAGGGGCTTCCCTGGTGGCGCAGTGGATAAGAATCTGCCTGCCAATGCAGGGGACACGGGTTCGAGCCCTGGTCTGGGAAGATCCCACATGCCGTGGAGCAATGAAGCCTGTGCGCCACAACTACTAAGCCTGCACTCTAGAGCCCGCGAGCCACAACTACTGAAGCCTGCCCGCCTAGAGCCCGTGCTCCGCAACAAGAGAAGCCACCGCAGTGAGAAGCCCGCGCACTGCAATGAAGAGTAGCCCCTACTTACTGCAACTAGAGAAAGACTGTGCGCAGCAACAAAGACCCAACACAGCCAAAAATACATAAATAAAAACACATAAATTTATTTAAAAAAATGAGTATACCACTGCAGAGTAGGAGGAAGTAAAGATTAGGTGGTCAGGGAAAGAGAACATGGGTCTGTGAGACACCAGAAAAACCAGAGGTCTAATATGGATCTCTGTAAGGCAAAAGGTGGGAGGGTGGATGTCCCAAAGGGAACTACAGAAGTAACAGGCAGCAGCAAATAACACTCTACTGGCATTTAATTTAATCCTCACACCACCCAATAAAACTGTACTACTTCTTTTTTAAATTGAGATGTAACTGATGCATAACATTACATTAGCTTTAGGTGTACAACAAAATGATTCCATATATGTACATGTCACGAAATGACCACAATATGTCTAAGTTAATGTCTATCACCACATAGTTACAAATATTCTTCTTATCAGAACTTTTAACATCTACTCTCAGCAACTTTCAAATATACAATAGAGTATTAACTATAGTCACCATGCTGTACATTACATCTGCATAACTTATTTAATGACTAGAATTTTGTGCCTTCTGAGCAACTTCACCCATTTTGCCCACCCCCAAATCCTGGCCTCTCTGTATCTGTTCAGTTGGGTTTTTGGGGAATTTTATTTTATCTTATTTCATTGGTTTTTTTATTTTGGGAGACTCCACAAATAAGTGAAAGCATGTGGTATTTGTTTTCCTCTATCTGACTTCTCAATTAGCATGATGCCTTCGAAGTCCATCCAGGTGATATAAATTATGGGATATCCTTTTTTATAGCTGAGTAATATTCCACTGTCTATATTTACCATTTCTTTATCCATTCATCTACCAATGGACACAAGTTGTTTTCCATGTCTTGGTTATTGTAAATAATGCTGCAATGAACATGGGGGTGCAGATATCCTTTCAAGTTAGTGCTTTTGTTTTCCACCAATAAATACCCAGAAGTAGAATTACCAGATCATATGGTAGTTCTATTTTTAATTTTGGGGGAACCTCCATATTGTTTTCCATAGCGGCTACACCAATGTACATTCCTACCAACAATGCACAAGGGTTCCCTTTTCTCTATAGCCTCACCAACAGTTGTTATTGCTCAGCTTTTTGACAGTAGCCATTCTACCAAGTGTGATGTGGTATCTCATAGTTTTGATTTGCATTTTCCTGATGATTAGTGCTGTTGAGCACCTTTTCATGCACCTGTTGGCCATTTGTATGTCACCTTTGGAAAATGTCCATTGATCTCCTCGCCCATTTTTTAATTGGATTGTTATTTTGCTGTTGAGTTGTTTGAGTTCTTCATATATTTTGGATATTAACCCTTTGTCAGATATATGATTTGTAAATATTTCTCCCATTCCATAGGTTGCCTTTTCATCTTGTTGACGGTTTCCTCTGTTGTGCAGAAGATTTTCAGTTTGATATAGTACCACTTATCTTTGCTTTTGTTTCCTTTGCTTTTGGTACCAAATCCAAAAAATCATCACCAGGAACCAATGTCAAGGAGCTTGCCACCTATTTTTTCTTCTAGGATTTTTAAGGTTTCAGGTCTTATGTTCAGGTCATTAATCCATTTTGAGTTAATTTTTGTGTACAATGCAATATAGTAGTCCAGTTTTCACAACAAACACCATTTGTTGAAAAGACTATCCCTTCTTCATTGTATACTCTGGCTCTTTTGTCAAAAATTAATTGACCATATATGTGTGGGTTTATTTCTGGGCTCTGTATTCCTTTGTACTGATCTATGTGTCTGTTTTTATGCCAATGCCATACTGTTCTGATTACTACAGTTTTGTAACTAGTCTGAAATCAGGGAGCATTATATCTCTAGCTTTGTTCTTCTTTCTCCAGACTGCTTTGGCTATTCTGAGTCTTTGTGGTTTCATACAAATTTTAGGACTGTTTGTTCTATTTCTATCAAAAAATGCCATTGGAATTTTGATAGGGATAGCACTGGATCTGTAGATTGCTTTGGACAGTATGGACTTTTAAACAATACTAATTCTTCCAATCCATGAGCACAGAATATCTTTCCTTTCAGATATGAGCACAAATATCTTATTTGTCTACTTCAGCTTCTTTCATTGATACTGTATAATTTTCAGGGTACAAGTATTTCACCTCCTTTATTCCTATTTTATTCTCTGGTGCCATTGTAAATGGGATTGTTTTCTTAATTCCTCTTTCTGATTAGTTTGTTATTAGTATATAGCAACACAACAGGTTTTTGTATATTAATTTTGTATTGTGCAACCTCACTGAATTCATTTATTAGTTCTAACAGTTTTTTGCTGGAGTCTTCATAGTTTTCTATATAATATCACGTCATTTGCAAATAGTGATGGTTTTACTTCTTTTTTTCCAATTTGGATGCTATGTATGTAATCTATCTAATTTGCCTAATTGCTCTGGCTAGAACTTCCAATATAACGTTGAATAAGAGTGGAGCGCATGGGCATCCTTGTCTTATTCCTGAACTTAGAAAAGAAGCTTTCAGCTTTCCATCACCATTAAGTCTGATGTTAGCTGTGGGCCTCTCATATATGGCCTTTAATATATTGAAATACATTCCCTCCATACTCACCTTGCTGGAAGTTTTAATATCAATGGATGTTAAGTTTTGTCAAATGCTGTGTTGTTGTTGCATCTATGGAGATGATCAGACAGTTTTTATCCTTCCTTTTGTCAATGCAGTATATCTCATTGATTGACTTGCAGATGTTGAACAATTTTTGCATCCCTAGGATAAATCCCACTTGATCATGGTGTATTATCTTTTTAGTGTACTGCGGAATTTGGTTTGCTAATATTTTGTTGAGGATTTTTACATCTATGTTCATCAGGGATACTGACCTCTAATTTTCTTTTCTTGTGGCATCTTTGTTTGGTTTTGGTATCGGGGTAATGCTGGCCTCATAAAATGACTTTCGAAGTGTTCCCTCCTCTTCTATTTTTTGTTTCCTTCTTCTTTTCTTGGCCGCACCGCGTGGCATGTGGGATCTTAGTTCCCCGACCAGGGATCAAACCTGTGCCCCCTGCATTGGAAACACAGAGTCTTAACCACTGGATTACCAGGGAAGTCCCATCTTCTATTTTTTGGAAGAGATTGAGAAGGATTAGTATTAGTTCTTTAAATGCTGGGTAAAATTCACCACTGAAGCCATCTGGTTCTGGACTTTTGTTTGTTGGGGGTTTTATGATTACTGATTCAGTCTCCTTACTAGTAATGGGTCTGTTCAGACTTTCTATTTCTTCATGATTCCTAGGTCATATGTTTCTAGGAATTTATCCATTTCTTTCAGGTTGTCCAATTTACTGGCATATAATTGTTCATAGCAATCTCCCATGATTCTTCATATTTCTGTGGTATCAGTTGTACATCTACCCTTTCACTTCTGCTTTATTTATCTGTGTCCTCTTTTTTTCTTGGTGAATCTAACTAAAGCTTTGTCAGTTTCCTTTATCTCGTCAAAAAACCAACTTAGTTTCACTGATCTTTCCTATTGTCTTTTTAGTTTCTCTTTCATTTATTTCTTTCCTTCTAACTTTTGTTATTTCCTTCTTTCTAACTTAGGGCCTCATTTAGTCTTCTTTTTCTAGTTCCTTGAGGTATAAAGATAGGCTGTTTATTGAAGTCACCTCTTAGAATTACTTCCACTGCATCCCATAAGTTTTGGTGTGTTGTATTTCTATTTCCATTTGTTTCAAGGTATTTTTTGATTTCTCTTTTGATTTCTTCTTTGACCCACTGGTTGTTCAGTAGTATATGTTATTTAATCTCCACATACTTGAGTTTTCCAGGTTTTTTTTTTTTTTGTAACTGATTTCTAGTTTCATAACATTATGATCAGAAAAGATTCCTTGACATGATTTCAACCTTCTTAAATGTAATAAAACTTGTTTTGAGGCCTAACATATGATCTATCCTGGAGAATATTCCATGTGAGCCTGAGAAAAATGTGCATTTTGTTGCTTTGGGATACAATGTTCTATATATGTCTATTAAACTATATGTCAGACCAACTGGACTTAAGGCCAGTGTTTCCTTATTGATTTTCTGTCTGGATGATCATCCATTGATGAAAATGGGATATTAAAGTCCTCTACTACTACTGAATTGCTATTCTCCCTTTAGGTTTGTTAACATTTGTTTATGTATTGAGGTGCTCCTTTGTTAGGTGCATAAATATTTACATATGTTATATACTCTTGTTGGATTGACTGCTTTATAATTATATAATGACCTTCTTTGTCTTTTATCACAGACTTTGTCTTAAAGTCTATTTTGTCTGATATGAAATACAGCTAACTCAGCTTTCTTTTGGTTTCCGTTTGCATGGAATGCCTTTTTCCATCCCTTCACTTTCAGTCTGTGTGTGTCCTTAGACCTGAGGTAGGTCTCTTATAGACACCATAAAGATAGGTCTTGGTTTTTTTTTAATCCATCAGCCACTTTTGTCTTCTGATTGAAGAATTTAATCCATTTACATACATTTAAAGAAATTACTGATAGCTATGTACTTACTGCCATTTGGCTAATTGTTTTGTGGCTGCTTTGTAATTCCTTTGTTCCTTTCTTCCTCTCTTGCTCTCTTCTTTGGGATTTTCTGTAGTGGTGGGCTTAGATTCCTTTTTCTCTATCATTTGTGCATCCGCTACAGTTTTTTCCTTTGTGGTTACCATGAGACATAAAATAACGTATAACAGTTGTTTTAAGTTGATAACAACTTAAGTTGAGACACATTCTAAGGCTGTACATTTTTACTACTCCCCCACCATGTTATGTTTTTGAGGTCACAATTTACATCTTTTTATCTTCTGTATCCCTTAAAAATTATTGTAGCTATAGTTATTTTTAATACTTTTGTCTTTTAAACTTTATTCTAGCTTTAGAAGTGATTAACCCACAACCTTTACAACATTATTCTGAATTTTACTATATATTTATATTTACCAAGGATATTTATACATTCATGTTTCCCAGTTCTAATTAGCACCTTTTCTTTTCAGCTTAAAGAAGTCCCTTTAACATTTCTTTGTAAGGCCATTCTAGAGGAGATGGACTCCTTGAGCTTTTGCTTGTCCACAAACCTCTCTATCTCTCCTTCAATTCTGAAGGACAACTTTGCCAGATACAGTTTTCTTGACTGGCAGTTTTTTTCTTTCAGCACTTTGAATATAGCATGCTACTCCCGTCTGGTCTGCAAAGGTTCTTCTGAAAAATATGCTGATAATCTTATGGGGGTTCCCTTGTATGTAACAAGTTGTTTTCCCCTTGCTGCTTTGAAAATGCTCTTCATATCTTTAAATTTTGACACTTTAACACATTATTGACTGGAGACATATTAATACATCTTTTGTTACCTGAATGTTATTGAAAGGAGACCTATCAGTACGTTTTTAGAGAGTGATACAATTAACATCACTGTGCAAAGTTGTTAGAGCTTAAAATTGATCAAGGGTTCATTATACAACTTGTGATTGTCAGTATCATTCACATTTTGCTCCGTTAGGTCTTTGTTCCAACCTTGTGTATATTATAAACGTAAAATTTTCAAAAATGATGTATTGCAAAATTCTGAGTGAAGAAGAATTTTTCAGTGAATTCTATGCAGATACTTTCTTTGATTGTCTGAGTGACATATATACTAGTGTCTCAGAAGATAGTTCTTCAGAATATAGTTCTGATTCAGACGATGTGAATATTAGACCAACAAAAAGACAAAAAACCTTAGTGATTGATTCTGATACAGAAAGTGAAAATGAAACTCAGTGCTAGAGAATTCTCCTTTGCTTCTATAGAAGAGTGGATTGAAGACAACATTTCATGAAAATTAGAAGACTTTACAGGTGTGTCAGTTGTAACTATTGAATGTAATAACCCACAGTGTTAGTGAAATAACAATTAATTTTTGGCTGACCAAAATAGAAATCACTGGCCACAGGCATTAATTTTTGCAAAAATACCCCATCAATAATGAGTTAATTATGTGTCTTGGTGTGAGGCTCTTTAAGTTCATCTTATTTGGAATTCTCTGGGCTTCCTGGATCTGGATATCTGTTTCCTTCCCCAGGCTGAGGTACTTTTTGGCCATTGTGTCTTCAAATAAGTTTTTGCCCCCTTTTCTCTTCTTCTGGGACCTCTATAATGTAAATGCAGGACCACTTGATGTTGTCCCATAATTCCCTTAAGTTATTGTCAATGTTTTCCATTTTTTATGTTGCTGCTTTGATTGGTTATGTTCTACTGCCCTGTCTTCAAGTTCACTGACCCTTTCTACTGCTTAAACTGTTAAACCCTCTGTTTTCAGTTCAGTTATTGTATTCTTCAGCTCTGTGACTTCTTTCTTATATTTTCTATCTCTTTGTTAAACTTCTCATGCATTCTTCTCCTGAGCCCAATGAGCATCTTTAGGACTGTAATTTTGACCTCTTTACCACCAGGTTAATTACTCGTCTCCAGTTCATTAACATCTTTTCCTAAAGTTTTATCTTGTTCTGTAATTTGGAATATATTCCTCTGTTTCTTAATTTCCCTTGACTCTCTGTGTTGGTTTCTATGCATTAGATATAATACCCACCTCTCCCAGGCTTGTAGGAGTGTCCTCCTATAGGAGATGAACCTTATCATTCAACCCTGCTCTAGTTCTTGGTTGTCTCTTAAACCTTTGTGATTTAAGAGACATTTTGTTTGTCCAAGCAGCCTACTTTATTTTTAGTGGCTCCCAGTAGTTGAGGATGGATATGCCAATGTGGGGGGAGGATCTCAGCACCCTGATTCAGGCCAATTGGAAGTCAAACCCTCAGGCAGCAGCTTTTAAAGTATGCAAATATAGTTCTTTCAGGAGACGACTTGGAGATGGGTTCTTCTGTCCGCTCCCTCCATGCTAAATAAGCTCTAGAGTAATGGTTGGCTCTAAGAATTGTTTCTTTATTTGCTACTGTCCCATTGACCTCCCCCCTCCCCCCAGACACAAGCCCACTGGCTACAAGAGCCAGGTTATCAAGGGATGTGTTTTCTGGGTGACAGCCACAAAAGTCAGAGTGCCAGACAAGTATACAAGCTCCTTTCTCGGAGACACTGGTGACCAAAGGTGGGCCAGAGGGAGAGTGATATCCCCACCCCCAAGGTCTCTAGATTACAGTCTACCCTTAGATGTGTGTTTAATTAGAAGCCTGCCCCTCCGGCCACAGCAAGGAACATAAGCAAACAGCCGTCTTTCACAGAAAGACTGGGGGCTTTCCATTCAGCTGCCTCTGCACTGGGTCCTGGAGTATAGCCACATAAGTGTGCAGGGCCCTTTAAAAACTATTTCTCAGTTTGCTGTATCCTATGGGTCTCCACTGGCTTTCAAAGCTAGATGTTTTGAAGGCTCATCTCTCAGGTGCAGGTGTTAAAAGTTGGGGTGCTAGATGTGGGGTTCAAAACCTCCACTCCTGAGAAGTTGGGGTGCTAGATGTGGGATTCAAAACCTCCACTCCTGACGGAGATGCTCAGAGTTGTCAGATTCCTCCTGATTGTGGGTCGCCCTGTGTTCCTGGCTGCACTAGTCTGGAGCAGTTTCTGTCTGGCTGAACAGGGAGGTGGGAGGAAACAAGTGTGTCTTGTTTCAAATACCACAGATTCTCATTGTTCTTGATGAGTCTTGGTATAAATTTTCTTGAATAAATGTTTCTTCATTTGCTGTATGTCCTTCAGACCATTTCTGGAGATTTTAAATGACTCTTACTTCAGAATTTTCACCAGTTTTACTGGGAAGTGGGTTTACAGAGCTCCTCATACTATCATGTTGGAACTGCCTTTCCAGTCATCTTTTTTTTTTTATGAACTATTTTTTTAAAAATAGATTCATTTATTCATTTATTTTTGGCTGTGTTGGGTCTTTGTTGATGCACGCAGGCTTTTTCTAGTTGCGGCAAGTGGGGGGCTACTCTGTTGCAGTGCATGGGCTTCTCATTTCAGTGGCTTCTCTTGTTGTGGAGCATGGGCTCTAGGCATGTGGGCTTCAGTAGTTGTAGCATGCAGTTTCAGGAGTTGTGGCTTGCAGGCTCTAGAGCGCAGGCTCACTAGCTGTTGCTCATAGGCTTAGTTGCTCCACGGCATGTGGGATCTTCCCAGACCAGGGATCGAACTCGTGTCCCCTGCAGTGGCAGGCAGATTCTTAACCACTGTGCACCCAGGGAAGTCCTCCAGTTGTCTTGTATTTTTTATTTATTTATTTTTAAAATAAATTTATTTTTATTTATTTACTTTTGGCTGTGTTGGGTCTTCGCTGCTGCACACAGGCTTTCTCTAGTTGCGGCGAGTGGGCTTCTCATTGCGGTGGGCTGTTGTGAAGCACGGGCTCTAGGTGGGTGGGCTTCAGTAGTTGTGGTGCACAGGCTCAGTAGTTGTGGCTCGTGGGCTCTAGAGCGCAGGTTCGGTAGTTGTGGCTCACGGGCTCTAGAGTGCAGGCTCAGTAGTTGTGGTGCAAGGGCTTAGTTGCTCTGCAGCATGTGGGATCTTCCCGGACCAGGGCTCAAACCCATGTGCCCTGCATTGGCAGGCGGATTCTTAACCACTGCGCCATCCAGGGAATTCTCAGTCATCTTTTACGCCCAAGATTCTTCTTGGGTTGTACTTTTAAATATCACCCTTGTGATATTTAAGTTACATTGTTTTGACTGTCTTTTTTAGAGGCTCCAATTAAACAGATGTTAGAACTCCTCTAACTAGGTTCCATTTCAATTACTTTCTCTCTGACAATTTTTTTTCTTTTTTTCTCCTTTTCATTCTCTATTTTCTTTTGGTTTTTTAAAAATTGTGTTGGAGTATACTTGATTTGCAATGTTGTGCTAGATTCAAGTGTGCAGCAAAGTGATTCAATTATACATATACATATGTTCATTCTTTTTCAGATTCTTTTCCCTTATAGGTTATTATAAAATATTGAGTATAGTTCTCTGTGCTATACAGTAGGTCCTTGTTGGTTATCTATCTTACATATAGTAGTTTGTGTGTGTTAATCACAAGCTCCTGATTTATCCTTCCCCATCCCCCACATTTCCCCTTTGCTAACCTTAAGTTTGTTTTCGACATCTGTAAGTCTGTTTCTGGTTTGTAAATAACTTCATTTGTATAATTTTTTAAGATTCTACATGTAAATGATATCATATGATATTTGTCTTTCTCTGTCTGACTTACTTCACGTAGAATGATACTCTCTAGGTCCATCCATGTTGCTGCAAATGGCATTATTTCATTCTTTTTTATGGCTGAGTAATATTCCATTGTATATATGTACCACATCTTCTTTATCCATTCCTCTGTCAATGGACATTTAGGTTGCTTCCATGTCTTGGCTACTATGAACACTGAGATGCCTGTATCTTTTCAGAATATGGTTTTCTCTGGATATATGCCTGGGAGTGGGATTGCTGGATGATATGGTAGTTCTATTTTTACTGTTTTAAGGACCCTCCATACTGTTCTCCATAGTGGATGTACCAATTTACATTCCCACCAACAGTGCAGGAGGATTCCCTTTTCTCCACAGCCTCTCCATCATTTATTGTTTGTAGACTTTTTGATGATGGCCATTCTGATTGGTGTGACGTGATATCTCATTGTAGTTTTGATTTGCATTTCTCTAATAATTAGTGATGTTGGGCATCTTTTCATGTGCCTCTTGGCCATGTGTATGTCTTCTTTGGAGAAATATCTATTTAGGTCTTCTTCCCATTTTTTGATTGGCTTGTTTGTTTTATGGATATTGAGCTGCATGAGCTGTCTGTAAATTTTGGAGATTAATCCCTTGTCGGTCGCATTGTTTGCAAATATTTTCTCCCATGCTGTGGGGTGTCTTTTTGTTTCGTTTATGGTTTCCTCTGCTGTGAAAAAGCTTTTGAGTTTAATTAGGTCCCATTAGTTTATTTTTGTTTTTATTTCCATTACCCTAGCAGATGGATTGAAAAAGATCTTGCTGTGTTTTATGTCAAAGAGTGTTCTTCCTATGTTTTCCTCTAAGAGTTTTATAGTATCGCATCTTATATTTATGTCTTTGATTCATTTTGAGTTTATTTTTGTGTCTGGCATTAGAGAATGTTCTAGTTTCATTCTTTTACATGTAGTTGTCCAGTTTTACCAGCACCACTTATTGAAGAAACTGACTTTACTTCATTGTATTGTCTTGCCTCCTTTGTCATAGATTAATTGACCATAGATGTGTGGGTTTATTTCTGGGCTTTCCATCCTGTTCCATTGATGTATATATCTGTTTTTGTGCCAGTACCATACTGTTTTCATGACTGTAGCTTTGTAGTATAATCTAGGGTCAGGGAGTGTGGTTCCTCCATCTCTGTTTTTCTTTCTCAGGATTGCTTTGGCTATTCGAGGTCTTTTGTATTTCCATACAAATTAAAAAAAATTTTTTGTTCTAGTTCTGTTGAAAATGCCATTGATAATTTACTAGGGATTGCACTGAATCTGTAGATTGCCTTGGGTAGAATAGTCATTTTGACACTATTGATTCTGGTAGCATCTTTAGGATTCTCTACGTATAGTACCATGTCATCTGCAAACAGCGACAGTTTTACTACTTCTTTTCCAATCTGGATTTCTTTTATTTCTTTTTCTTCTCTGATTGCTGTGGCTAGGACTTCCAAGACTATGTTGAATAAAAGTGGCAAGAGTGTGGGAATTCCATGGTGGTCCAGGGGTTAGGACTTGGCGCTTTCACTGCCGTGGCCAAGGTTCAATCCCTGGCCGGGGAACTAAGATCCCACGAGCTGCATGGCAAGGCCAACAAAAAAAAGTGGCTGAGAGTAGACATTCTTGTCCTGTTCTTCATCTTAGAGGAAATGCTTTCAGCTTTTCACTGCTGAGTCATTTTCTGTTTTCTTGTATTGCTCTTTATTTTCATTTTACTCTATTTTCCTCTTGGATATTTCATAATTCGCTCTTCATTTCTGACATGATTTTGCCTTTTTGTTCTTTTTTTTCCTTGAATTCAATTGACTTATATTTCTCCTTGTTTTCTTGTCTATTACTGTTCATTGTATTTCTCACTCAAAAGTATCTTTTTTTTAATATCCCCAATTGCTTAGTTAATGATAATTCATTCAGTTTGGAGTGTTGTGTTATGGTGTACATTTTTTGGCTTTTTTGGTTTTTCAGTTCTGCCCTCCACTTAAGTTTCTTTTATGAATTTAAAAAGCTTTTATGGTTATTGGGTTTTGCTGTATAATTTTGGGGGTGGGGTAAGCAAAGACTGTTATTTCTTGCTTCTCTTTTTATTCCTGCAGGATTTTTAATTTCCTTGTTTTCCTTCACTACCACACTTCTAAGGGAAGCTAGCCCTTCTCTATATATCTGATTCTCCCTCAGAAGCAATACTTCTCTGAGGCATCTTCAGGTCCCACTGTCTTTCTAATCACTTCCTTGTATCGTGTGCTGTGAACTACTATGTCCAGACCTGTGTTCAGTATTTTGGCATTTAGCGTTAGACTTTAATTTTTCTGGGGATGCTTTTGTTTGTGCTTCCTCTAAGTTTTCCATGCCTCTCTACTCTCTTTACTCTTAAGAGTAAAGTCTCTTACCACTCTCAGAACCCACAGGTTTGCAATGATGGGAGGGTAGAAAGAACTCTTTTAGACTTTCTCTACTTAATACCAGAACCTTCTAAATGCCTTCTTTGTCTACTGGTCATGCTGAAGAGATGAGTGATGTGGTTTTACTTCCTCTGCTTGTTGATTGGATGATTTTTGTTTTTTAAAGATGAGGAAGATCAGGCAGCTGCCATTGTCCTCCAAAAACCATTGTAAGAAGGCTCTTAATTATGGATTCAATCTCTTTATTAGACATGAAGCTGTTTTAATTTATTTTTCATTTGTTTTCATTATTATCAGATTTTGTCAGTTGTATTTTTCTGAATGTAATTTGTTGATTTCATATATATTTTCAAGCTCATTCACATAATGTTCTTAATATTCTGTTACTTTATTTTATGTAGAATCAGGAATGATAAACAAGACATTATCATTCTTGATCAGTCTTTTTAGGAATGTGGCAGTTTTTTAAAATACTAAAATATCTTTGACATTTCTGCAATCAAGAGGTGAAGTCTATGCGCTCTCCCCTAGACTCTTTGAGGACAGTGATGGCTTCCACCAATAATGTACTGTAGATGTGATGCTATATGAATTCTGGGGCTAGGTCATAAAATGCCTTGCAGCTTCCTGCTGGTTCTATGGGGATGTTTGCTCTAGGGAAAGTCAGTTGCCATTTAAGGAATCTGACTATCCTGAGACCACAATACTGTTCAAGTGACAAAGAGAAAGATAAAACTATTAGCATGAAGGCAACTAAAACACAAACATGCAGTACTTCTTACTAGTCTATCCTGAGGACAATGCCTGCCCTTTGCCCTCACAAATCCTACACAATTTCAGTACACTGATTGATAGGCACATGGTTTAGAGAGCAAAGAATTCAAATAAGAAATATTACATAGGAAACCAAAGAAGTACAGGTTTAATGGATGAGGCTGTCAGGGAGTATAGTGGGTGCTTCATCCACTCATATGTGAATAACTGGTTTGAATATATTTTTAGTCTGTTCCTCACCCCTACTTCACATTACAGAGTGGAGATCAATTAAGATTTAACATGCAATGTTGAAATATCCCTACTTATCCACCACTCAGTGAACATGCTGCTTTCCTAACTAACTATGGAAAATAAACATTTCTAGGAATTTTAATATTATAGTATACAACAAGGACAGTGAAAAGTCTTTAAAAAAAAAAAAAAAAAGTGATGGATTAGGTAAGTTCAGAAAACACCAGCACCTGGTATAACGCTTGGAACCAATGGTTATTCAATTACTATTCAATTATTAGATAAATGTGAATGAATCAGTTCCTTTCAAGTACCTTATCAGCACAGACCACTTTCTGGTCTAAATTACCACAAGTATGACATGTAATAAAAAGTTACTGAACTATTAATTCATATTCTTCAAATTTTTGGTCCTCTGGGACCATATCTACTTCCTTGTGAATAGTTTATTCTCTTTCAACATAAGATGTTTCCGAAAAAGGATTAAAATAATTTATTATCCCCTAAGGAAAAAAAAAAAAAAAACAAAAACCTGGTGATTGTTTTTGGCTAGGGAGGGAAAAAAGTGGAAATGGCTTTAATAAATACTTAAGTGGAGTTTAGTAAGTTATTCTGTAGTTTTAGAGTGAGTACATCATATATAAAATAAATGAACAACTTATAATAATTTGTGAATAACCTACCAAATCCTGGAACACTTTTGAGAGTGGCTTTGAGGCAAATTTTCTCTAATCTGAGGTAGCTATATCTCATCAGACAATTCCACAGGAACATCCAGTCCATTCTTGTCCGATGATTCATGATAATGACACTTCTTTCTCCAGGAACAAATGCATCACCTGTTATAATCACTTTTACACCAAACATGGTCTCCAGCAATGCCTACAGAAAAAACAATACAGATATTTAACAATTTAAAGTTATGATTTCCCATAGGTAAATTTTATCACGTCCTATAAATAAATCTGATTTCTAATAAGTCAAAAGCATGTTATTCTTGCTTCTATAACAAATTAAGAAAAAGAAGTTAATCTGGAAGAACATGACAGCACTGTTTCTATTTTCAGTTCTACTAATTTAAGTTTCTGGCAGTTCCCTAATTTAAAAATGCTAACTTTCATTGAAATCTTCAAGATGGATTATTAAGACAAAAAGAAAAAGTACAAAAGACATACAAAAAGTTTCCACTGTGTAATTTTTTCAGGTTAAAGAAAGATATATAAGATTTTTAAATTTTTTAATAAAAAGAATAGTCAAGAAATTTAATACTGAACATAGGACTGAGGGAACAGAGAGTCAAATTTTTCATTTTATACCTTTCTGTACTAAGATTTTTTTTTTAAACAAATACACGTATCTGTTTATTTTTTAAATATATAAAGAATGTATATTTACTAAAGTGCTGCAGCCCCGGTACCTACAATAGTGCTTGGCACATAGAAGATCAAATATTTGCCAAATTTGCTTAATTAACTTTTCTGATGGCCAGGCATAAAGTATATATGAAATATTTAGAAGAAAATAAATTACAGACTGAAGTTCTTGAAAGAACAATAACATATTAAGAAGCCCTGATTACTGATTTCAATGCCCATTTCAATTTTTGAATAATTTACAGGTAACAAATTTACTAGTTAATAAATATTTGACTAATGGAGAGAAAACTGGTCCACAGCAGATAAAAGACAAGAAAATCAGAAGTTCTCTGGCAATATTATGAAAACTTTGATCAAAAAGTATAGCAAAGAAACTGTGGTACAGTTATGCAATGGAATATGATACAACAGTGAAAACAAATGAACTATGGATATCTACAGCAACATGGACAACATACAAGCATAATGTTGAGAGAAAAAAACCAAACAAGAATACATACATTAAGTGTCCATATATAAATCTTTCTGAAACAGACAGTAACTAAGATATCTACAGATAAATATACAGATGATGGTAAAAATACAAGCGGTAAAATTAAAAAGAAAAGCAAGGAAATAACTATCTTACAAGTTAGGACAGTAGCTACTTCTACTAAATAGGAGGGTGTTGCGACTGGGAAGCTAGGTGGCTTGCTGAAAATTTCCTACTTCTTGATTTGGCTGATAGTTACACTTTAAAATTATTAAAGTGCCTTTATGTTTTATTAATTTTTCAGTATATTGCCAAAAAGACCTTTTTTAAAAAAAGTATGATACAAAAGAACAATAGGACCTCAAATAGGACCAAGAAAAAAACAGGTTAAAAGGAATATTAGCTTTAAAAAAAAGATATGTTTGTTATTATGTCCACAGTATTTCAGAGTCAGAGGGTTAAGATGTAAAACATGATCATTTGGGCTAAAGTAGCTACAAAATGCCTGCGGTTTTCGTCAAATTTTCAAAAGCGTCCATAACCACTCAAATAGTTATAATCCCCAACCCCGCTCCAAAGTCTGGGAAGTTAAGTTCCAGTGTAGAAGAGAATTCAGAATGGAGAGGATCGGGGAGGAGCCCTCTAGACTTGGACCCACAGCAAAAAATAACCATTTTTCCACTTACAAGTGTAAAGGGCTGTCAACTACCAAAGTGAATCACTGAATTATATGTCTTGGCCCAGATGACATGTCTGAAGTCACCATCCAAGGTTAGTTTAGATCAGCCCCACTCTGCATCCAAATATGATATATTTTTCAGATTTTGCAAAGAACTGAAATGCAAGAAACCCTTCCTTTAACTGGTAGAAAGAGGCAGCTGACTACTAATTGTATGTTGTACTATAGAAAACAGTTAAAAATCTTAAGCCTATAATTCCCAAACACCAACTCTAACCTTACATGTGTAATTTCTAATACATGTTTCCTATGAATCCCAAAATAATCGTTAGCCTTTCGTCATAGTAAATATCAAAATAAAAAATCCTAGACTGTAGAGGAGCATATCATGAAGTATTCTCCTCCCTGCCATCCAGCACTCTATCAGAATGTGACTGAAAGTTATATATAATCTTCTGGGCAGCCTAGATCTCTAGTTCACATTAATCATTTTTAATACCAGATAAGACATACCTAGTCAACATTATTTACAGCTCCTACAAAAGCAGAATAACAAATACACTACAGAAATAAAGTTGTAATGCCTATAAAGAACTCCAGAATTCAAATAATCCAGATCAAAAACTGTTTAAAAGAGAAAAAGACACTATTCTCATATTTGTTCTGTTTCTAGTACAGAAGATAACAGTTTTAGCAGTAAGAAACTAATCTTATAAAATTTTATAATGTTTTATGTCTTAAACTGAACCAAGAGTGATAATTCTCATGACTTTTAACTGGTCAAAGATCTCGCCTAGAATTAGAAATACAGAAGTAATTTCTGAGGATCTTTTATATACCACTATTTACTACCTCCAAGTGTGTATGAAAACAAAGATGAATGGGTCCCCTCATGATCACAGAGACTCAGTTTTGCCATCATGCCCCATGTTCCTATTTATTACTCCAGTGGATCTTTACTTAGTCTGATGTAAGAAAGATCTATGACGTTCCTCATCTCCAAGTCTGCTTTGGCTTTTCAGACTCAGCTTAGGCCCGGCTCCTCAAATCCTTAGCTATTTAAGGACGCGCAATCCCAAGTCATTCATCAATCCCAAATCATTCATCAAAGACTGAGACCCCCTTTCTTAAGAGCAGCAGTCTAGACAGAAATTATATTCAGTAATCTATGTTTGTTGAACACCTGTTGTGTTCTAGGACAGGAATGGAATCAGCAAGCTGTGGAAGAGACATGTGTCCTAGATGGGGAGTTAGGGGAGTTAGAAAATGACCGCCGAATTCCTACGACATGATTTATGGTGAAAGGACAGAACTCCAAGTAGTTCTAATAATCTCAGTAATTAGCTAACAAACACTGTTGGAAAGACTCAGAATTTTCAGAAGCAAAAACTGCTCTGGGCACAAGCAAAGTTTGACCTGACAGTATTGATTATGCTGAACAGAACCATCCAAAAATTAAATGAACAAGGACATGTACTCATCATTACAAAAATGTTCCAAGGGAGACTGAATTGCAGACTAGAAGTACTTTGCAGACTTCAGGAAAGGATTCTCAGACACACAGGTAAGTTAGACTAGGTGACCTCTAAGTCTCATCTAACTCTAAAATTCTAAATGATTTTATTGTGGTACCTCATTTAACAGAAAATGTGCCAGTTAAAAATAGATAAGAAAAATCTTGCCAATGAAATCATTTTAATGAACAGGAGAAGCTTACAAAAGAAAAGATCATTTGTGACCATTTCTGTGAAGCAATAATTAGTCTAAATGCATTTACCCTAATTTATTTTTAGTGAAAAATGATTTTTAACTGGTTGGGATTGCTTAAAATAAAGTACACCTATGGGGAGAGAAAGCTAAATTCCTTCTGAATAAAAAATGATCTGTTGTACTATTTTCTTCAAAATAAAACCTCCATTAGCACCTTATGAAGGTATGAAATAAAAGATTATAAAAGACACCCTGACAGTTTTTCTTCCATTTCTTTTAACAGAGGTGTTCACTTTCTCAAAACTAGAACATCAACCTTCTATAACCTTGCTACAAGGGATTCAACTTCTATAAATTTCTAACTGAAAGACTCTCTGCTCGATATGCCACTACTGGTGAGCAAGGCAGTGAGTTAAAAAGTTGAGTAACAGAAGTGTTTGCAAATATATACCAATTTAACACTACAATGGTGGTTGAATCTTGCCTATATGATAAGCTCTGAAGACAGGCAATAAGGCAAAAGTCAGGAATAGCTGAAATTACCCTTGAATATTTCATAGGAAAGTACCTACAAGAGACCAGCACACATCAGTAAGACCAGCTCAGCCTGTTTTTTCTGAATGTTGGACCAGATTTCTCCAACTGACCATCAGATGAAATTATTGGTTTGCATATTGTTTCAAACACAAGAATCATATTCACCACCAGACCACTCACATTTCAAACATTCAGTCTCATCTCTCCACTCTCCCCATATCCACCCTAGAACACGTAATTGAAGCTGTAGAAGGTAAATAGATACATGACATAATTCTGCTGTAACAGTATTGGTACTAGTAGTAACAGCAGTAGGAGCAGCTATGGCAGACTTTGTCCAGTTAATTTGTCCATTTCTTCCAGAGTAATAGATTTTAATTGTGTACATGGCTGTCAGAAAAAAGACTACACTTCCCAGATTCTGTTATAGCTTTTAGCTGTTCTCACCAATGGGGTGAGCAAGAGAGATTATGTACCACTTGTAATTCACTGGTCTAAAGGGAAAGAACTTGCTCTGGACTTCCTTCCCTCCCCACTTCCTGCTGAGTGGGGCAAAGAAGGGGTAGTGAACAGTCTTGACCATATAGAAGAGGATATTATGCCAGGCTGGGTGAAAGGAATTGGAGTCCTTGAGTGACATCAGGGAACAAAGCTAACCTGTCAACCTGGACTTGAGGGTGAATAAGTTCTGCCTTTTTCCAGCCACTATGTTTTGAACTTTCTTTGATAATGTAGTTTAGCCTACCCCCTAAAACTTTTATAGTAGCAAACATTTACTGCTTACTTTGGAAAGGCTATATTCATTATCTCATCTAGTCATCACAATAACTCTCTGTGGTAGGCGGTATTAGAACTCCTTTATTTATTTATTTATTTTTAAACAGATGAAGGAAGAGAAGTTTAGAGAGGCTAAGTAGTTTAGCCAAGTTCAAATGACTAGAAAGTGGGAAGGCCAACAGTGAAACCAAAAGTCTGTGTCTAATACCTGTAAGAATAAGCAGTCTGCTTATATTGGGTTTCCAAAGAAATTAGATTGATTAGACCCTGGAAAGCATAACAATTGCAATGATTTCTACCAATGTAGTAACTCAAGAAAATCCTCAAAACTCTTAAGGTTTTGGTAGAGAGATTCAGCCAAAAACATGTAATTTATAATCAAAAAATCATACACTGTGGAATATTTATCACATTAAAGAAAACAAAGTGTAGCAGCAACATATGACTGTTATTAAAAAAAATCATTTACCTCTAAATGTTTGCTTTAGAATCAGATACACACTGCTGACTCTGGAATGGATCTCAAAAGATCATCTACTCCAATTTCCTTATTGTACAGATGATGAAATAAAAACCTTAAAGTTATGTAAATGACTTGAAAATTTATAACTTTCAAAACAAAATGTCTCTGATTTTATAATAACTATAAATGGAATTATTTAACAGTTTGTAGATGACTTATTAGAAATAGGTACTTGTGATGGTTAATTTTATGTAACTGAACAATATGCTTATTTCACTTAATATAAGTATTTCATGGAGAAATGCTTTATAAATAAACGAGTAATGGTGATTAAAACAATACCACAAAATGAATATTTTCTATTAAATCATATGTTTGACAGCTGCAACAAAGCACTGGGCTTCTTATCTTTAAAGATGATTTAAAAATCTAACTCTAAAAAGTCATTGCCTGGAAAGTCAACTTCTGTCCTCTAACAAAGGAAGTAGTCTTTCAATCAAATGAAAGCCAGAAAAGAACCTAGTCAAGTTGTGTAAATCTACAACTAGGAAAGACAGTTTAGGTAGAGAACTATTATCTCCACAAGGACAGAGGTCATAAGCTAGGATGGTAGACACTTAAGAGTTAATAAGTTAATAATAAATAAATGAGTGTACAGGGATCCTGCTGCTACTTTTTCAATAAACACAAGTTACAACACAAAACATCCTTCTATTAAGAGAAAGAAATTTTGCCTGACAGATAAGGAGGATACATACTAATAATGTAGGAATTATGCAAATATTCAATGCAAAGTATTTCCTACAGGAAAAATAAAAAAAGAGGATGAGGGCCCTAACAGAGTAAATGGCACCACACTTAACTACCCAGTTGACTTACAGGAAAATATAGTCATTATAATTACAACTTGAGGAATCTCAAGAAAGTAGTGAAACCAATAAAAGAACCCAATGTAAGTTCTAGAACTTTACAGTATTTTAAATCGAAATCCACTGTGTAAACAAAACACAGATTAGAGGTGGCAAAAGAGAGGGTCAGTGAACTTGGTGACCTGTGTAACAATCTAAGCAATCTAACATACATATAATTGTGGACACAAAAGGATAAAAGAGAGTAAACGGGGCAGAAAAAAATATGTAAAGAAATAATGGCCCCAAATTTCCCAATTTGGACAAAAACAAAGCTGCAGATCTAAGCCGTCCAATGGAACATGGCAAAATAAAGAAAACTAAACCTAGGCATTTCATAATCAAACTGCTAAAAAACAAAGAGAAATCTTTAAAGCAGCCAGAGGAAAATGACACATTACATAAAGGGAAGCAACAACATGTATGATAGCTAACTTTTTATCAAAAACAATGGAGAACTTCAAGAGGAACATAAGACAGGGGAACTTCAAAGTGGGGGGTGGGGGGCCCCGCAGGGTGAGTCACCCCAGAAATGCCAGCAACATTAGCCTTCAAAAATGGAGGTAAACTTAACTTTTAATTAAATAAAAACAGAATCCATGTACAGGAGCCCTCACTACAAGAAAAGCTTAAGGAAGTTCTTCAGGCTGATGGGAAATGTCACTAGATAGAAACTGTACCATACAGGAAGAATAAAGAACACTGTGGGACTTCCCCGGTGGCGCAGTGGTTAAGAATCCGCCTGCCAATGCAGGGGACACGGGTTCGATCCCTGCTCCAGGAAGATCCCACATGCTGCAGAGCAGCTAAGCCCGTGCGCCACAACTACTGAGCCTGCGCTCCGTAACTACTGGGCCCACACATCACAACTACTGAAACCTGTGCACCTAGAGCCTGTGCTCCGCAACAAGAGGAGCCACCACAGTGAGAAGCCCACGCACCACAACGAAAGGTAGCCCCGGCTCGCCACAACTAGAGAAAGCCTGCGCATAGCAATGAAGACCCAACGCAGCCAAAAAACAAAAACCACTGTAAATGGATGATATTTAGATAAAACACTGTTCTATGGAGTTTACTGTGTAAGTAGATGCAATATGACAATAATAGCACAAAGAATGTGAGAACAAATGCACCACACTGTTACAAGGCTCTTACATTTTATAGGTAGTAAAATTACTCTAGGCGGACTGTGACACACTACATAATCCCTAAAGGCATGATTTTATAACATTTATAAAAATATAAACACACACATATATATATATATATATATATAAATTTTTCTTTCAACAAATAGAGGAGAGAATACTGCACAATTCTTGATACTAAAGTTTGAGCTAGTTTGACCCTGAAACTTCTTTATGTTTGTCCACTCATCCAACGAGTATTTACTAATATGCTCCTTGTTCCAGGTATTTCAGCAACCTATGTCTTTGGTTTCTCTAGAAAAAGAAAAGGCTTCTATGACTATTTCTTGTCAATTTTCATCTTCCACTGCAACAGAATCATCTCACTAATGAAACTGACTTTATTACGAGTTGTTGGTTTCTCAGATTTCCTCCCCCCGCCCCCCCAAAGTCAGGTATTCCCTGGCTTGAAAAGAACTCCAAACCTTCTTCTTTAGAAACAATCATGAGGTGCCAATGAGTTTCTTACCACCTGGAATGGTTAAGGTGCCAGGTGACTCTGACCAACCCTTGAAGGTTTTCTTATCACCTAAAGCTCTAATGGCAGCAGACAAACTGGGTTTAATCTCAACTCTGTTTAAATAATTTGCTTATGCATGTGAACTTGGGCAAATTATTTTCTCAAAACTTCCATTTCCTCTTCTGTAAAATGGGGATGATGGTGGCACCTAAAATGTGGCTGTCTTACTAAAGCACTTAGCATAACATCTGCCACATAAGTGGTCAATAGCTATGATCATCATTACCCTTGGGTTTTTAGTTTGATTTTTCCTTTTAACAAAACCTCCTAATTCTTCTCCTTATATCTGAATTAAATATGCCATACCTTTCCACAGGTATTTATCTACCAGTAGGTTACAATCCCTTTAGTTTGTGCCTGTAGAAAAATCAGCTTTAAGTACAAATAGAGAAAAGAAAATGAGAAGGAGGAGACTATTTTTAGTTTAACAATATATCACATTTCATAAAACAGATCGCCTGAATAAAATATTTTTAATTAACCTTGTAACAAGGGAGGAATATAATCTGTAAAATTATTCATCACAGGATTTCTTTTTAAAATATGAGAAGAAGGAGAGTGCACTGTAAACAATTTATTAAAATTCAATTTACAGGGAACTTTTGAGAAACGTCTACTCTATCAAGGTAGGTACTCCCCCACCAACCACTGTTTGTTTCTGGAAATCTTTCCCTATCAACCTCCACCTGAGGGGTCTATAGCATCAGCATTGATACTTTCCTCTCTACAAACACAACAATGGCAGTCTGCCTGAGGGGAAAAAGACAACTCATTCAAAAGAAACAGGTAGAGAAGACCCTTCAACAAGCGAAGGAAGAGAATTCCCTCCTTCTTCTCCTTTTCAGGTATTATACTCACCACCTCCACCAAGACAGGTCAATAAACCCAGTAAAATTAAGTTCCAGGTGTTGCTCAGGGAAAAGAAGGAACAGAACACTCTCAGGAAATATGACCCATTCAAGGTAAAGGAGGCTGCTTGCACAACACTTCATTTTTGGAGAAGGCACTGCTCTTAAGCAACAACAAAGGGCTGAAACCGGTTCAGTGCCAGAGAAGGGAGAAGTATAGACTGGAAACCTATAAGGAGTAACCAGCTCTCAGGGTCAGAGGGACATGCGCTCAGAGCAGTATGCACAGACCTCGTAGCAAATATCTGGCTGATCCAAGAGTTTACTATACGTTTTGTATGCACTTTTACCTCACACGTTTTCAACCTAGCCCCCAGACAGAAAATCACTTCATTCCTAAATTCTGTGGTTACTGGGGAGACTTGATCACATCAATGTCACGAGTTTTAAAAAGTCTGTTATCTGAATCTTAATTTTTGTCATTTTATAAAATAAATGGAGGAGGTGGAGACAAGATGGCGAAGTACAAGGACATGAGCGCACTTCTTCTTACAAAAACACCAAAACCACCACTAACTGCTGAACAATCATCGACCAAAAAAAAACACTCGAACCTATCAAGAAAGATATCCTACATCTAAAGACAAAGAAGCGACACTGAGACAGTAGAACGGGCGGAAACATGATAAAATCAAATCCCATACGTGCCGGGTGGGCAACCCACAAACTGGAAAATAATTATACCACAGAAGTTCTCTCACAGGAGTGAAAATTCTGAGCCCCACATCAGGCTTCCCAGCCTGTGGGTCTCACAACAGGAGAAGGAGCCCCCAGAGAATCCAGCTTTGAAGACCAGCAGGGTTTGAAAGGAGGGATTCCACAAGGTTGGGGGAAACAGAAATTCCACTCTTGGAGGGCTCACACAAGGTCTCGTGTGCACCAGGACCCAGGGAAAAAAGCAGTGACCTCATAAGAGCCTGGGCCAGACCTACCTGCTGGTATTGGAGGGTCTCCTGCAAAGGAGGGGAGACACTGTGACTCACCGGGGGTACCAAAACACTGGTGGTGATAGTTCTGGGGAGTACTCATTGACGTGAGCCCTCCTGGAGGCTGCCATTTTCTGACCAAGGCCTGGCCCTACCCAACAGCCTGTAGGCTCCAGTGATGGGACGCCTTAAGCCAAACAAACAACAGGGGGAGGACACAGCCCCACCCATCAGGAGACAGGCTACTTAAAGTCTTCCTGAGCACACAGCTGCCAGGTAAACACACCCCCTGACACAGACCTGCCCACCAGAAGGACAAGACACAGCTCCACCCACCAGTGCGCAGGAACCAGTCAATCCCACCCAGAAACCTGCATAAGCCTCTCAGACAGCATCATCCACCAGGGGGCAGACAGCAGAAGCAAGAAAACTACATCCCTGCAGCCTGCAGAATGAAAATTGCAATCACAGAAAGTTACACAAAGTGGGATGAGAGAGGAATATGTCCCAGATGAAGGAACAAGATAAAATCCCAGAAGAAAAACAAAATGAAGTGGAGATAGGCAACCTACCTGAAAAGAATTCAGAGTAATGATAGTAAAGATGATCCAAGATCTCAGAAAAAGAATGGAGGCACAGATCTAGACGATGCAAGAAATATTTAACAAAGACCTAGGAGAAATAAAGAAAAAACAAACAGAGATGAAAAATAACTGAAATAAAAAATACACTACAAGGAATCCATAGCAGGATAAGTGAGGCAGAATAACAGATAAATGAGCTGGAAGACAGATTGGTGGAAATGACTGCCGTGTAACAGAATAAAGAAAAAGGAATAAAAAGAAATGAGGACAGATGAGGACAGTCTAAAAGTCCTCTGGGACAATACTAAATGCACCAACATTCGCATTATAGGGATCCCAGAAGGAGAAGAGAGAGAGAAAGAGCCTGAGAAAATATTTGAATAGATAATAGCTGAAAACTTCCCTAACATGGGAAAGGAAACAGTCACCCAAGTCCAGGAAGCACAAGGATAAGCCCAAGGAGGAACACATAGTAATCAAACTGACAAAAATTAAAGACAAAAAATATAAAAAGCAACAAGAGAAAAGCAACAAATAACATACAAGGGAACTCCTGTAAGGTTATCAGCTGATTTTTCAGCAGAAACTCTTCAGGTCACAAGGGAGTGACATGATATACAATATTTTAAGTGATGAAAGGGAAGACCCTACAACCAAGAATACTCTACCCAACAAGGCTCTCAATCAGATTCAACAGAGAAATCAAAAGCTTTACAGACAAACAAAAGCTAAGAGAATTCAGCAACACCAGACCCACATTTGCAACAAATGCTAAAGGAACCTCTAGCTGGAAAAGAAAAAGCTACAACTAGAAACAAGAAGATTACGAATGGAAAACCTCACCGGTAAAGGCAAACATGAAGTAAAGGTAGGAAGTCATCCACACACAAATATGATATCAAACCCAGCAATCATGAGAAGATGACAGTACAAATACAGGTTACTGAAAATGCATTTGAAATTGAAAGACTAGCAAATTAAAACAATCCTTTTTATATATAAAGTGCTATTCAAAACCTTGTGGTAAACACAAACCAAAAATCTACAATAGGTACGCACACAAAAAAGAAAAAGGAATCCAAACACAACACTAAAATTAGTCATAAAATCCTAAAAGAGAACCAAAGAGGAAGGGATGAAAAAAGACCTACAAAAACAAATAACAAAATTGCAGTAAGAACACACATATTGATAATTACCTTAAACTTAAATGGATTAAATACCTCAACCAAAAGACTGTCAAAAATTAAATACAAAGAAAAAATATTAAAAGCAATAAGGGAAAAGCAACAAATAACATACATGGGAATCCCCATAAGGTTATCAGGTGATTTTTCAGCAGAAACTATGCAGGCCAGAAGGGAGTGGCAGGATATGTTTAAAGTGATGGAAGGGGAAAACCTACAACCAAGACTACTCTACCCAGCAAGGATCGCATTCAGATTCAACAGAGAAATCAAAAGCTTTACAGACAAGCAAAAGCTAAGAGAATTAATAAGCACCACCAAACCAGCTTTACAACAAATGCTAAAGGAACATCTCTAGGCAAGAAACACAAGAGAAGAAAAAGACCTACAAAGACAAACCCAAAACAATAAAGAAAATGGTAATAGGAACATATAGATAACTACCTTAAATGTAAATGGATTAAATGCTCCAACCAAAAGACAAAGGCTGAATAGATACAAAAACAAGACCCATATATTTGCTGTCTATAAGAGATCCACTTCAGATCTAGGGACACATACAGACTGAAAGTGAGGGGATAGAAAATGTATTCCATAACAATGGAAATCAAAAGAAAGCTGGAGTAGCAATACTCATATCAGACAAAAAGACTTTAAAATAAAGACTGTTACAAGAGACAAAGAAGGATACTACATAATGATGAAGGGATCAATCCGAGAAGATATAACAATTACAAGTATATATGCACCCAACATAGAAGCACCTCAATATATAAGGCAAATGCTAACAGTCATAAAAGGAGACATCGACAGTAACACAATAATAGTGGGGGACTCTAACACCCCACTTTTATCAATGAACAGATCATCCAGACAGAAAATCAGTAAGGAAACACAGGACTTAAATGACACACTAGAGGAGATGGACGTAAGTGATATTTATCGAACATTCCTTCCAAAAGCAGCAGAATACACATTCTTCTCAATTGCACATGGAACATTCTCCAGGACTGATCACATGCTGGGCCACAAAGTGAGCCTTGGTAAATTTAAAAGAACTGAAATCATATAAAGCATCTTCTCCGACCACAACGCTATGATATTAGAAATTAACTACAAGAAAAAAACTTTAAAAAACACAAACATGTGGTGGCTAAACGATATGCTACTAAACAACCAATGGATCTCACTGAAGATATCAAAGAGGAAATCAAAAAATACCTAGAGACAAATGAAAATGAAAGCATTATGATCCAAAACCTGTGGGACACAGCAAAAGCAGTTCTAAGAGGGAAGTTTACAGCAATACAGTCTTACCCCAGGAAACAAGAAAAATCCAAAATAAACAACCTAACCTTACACCTAAAGCAACTAGAGAAAGAAGAGCAAACAAAACCCCAAGTTGGAAGAAGGAAAGAAATCATAAAGATCAGAGCAGAAATGAATGAAATAGAGATGAAGAAAATGATAAAAAAGATCAATGAAACTAAAAGCTGGTTCATTAAAAAGATAAAATTGATACACCTTTAGCCAGTCTCATCAAGAGAACAAGAGAGGGCTCAAATCAGTAAGATTAGAAATAAAAAAGAAGAAGTTACGAAAGACACCACAGAAATACAAAATTTCATAAGAGACTACTACAAACAACTGTATGCCAATAAAATGGGCAACCTTGGAAGAAATGAACAAACTCTCAGAAAGGTACAATCTCTCAAGACTGAGCCAGGAAGAATTAGAAACTATGAACTGACCAGGAAGAATCAGAAACTATGAACTGACCAGGAAGAATCAGAAACTATGAACTGACCAGTCACAAGTACTGAAATTGAAACTGTGATTAAAAAACTCGAACAAACAAAAGTCCAGGACTAGATGGCTTCATAGGAAAATTCTATCAAACATTTAGAAAAGAGTTAACACCTATCCTTCTTGAACTATTCCCAAAAAATGCAGAGGAACAAACACTCCCAAACTCATTCTATGAGGCCACCATCACCCTGACACCAAAACCAAAGATACCACAAAAAAAGAAAATTATAGGCCAACAACACTGATGAACACAGATTCGAAAATGTGCAACAAAACACTAGCAAACCAAATCCAATAATACATTAAGAGGATCATACACCACGATCAAGTGGGACTTATCCCAGGGGGTGCAAGAATTTTTCAATATCTGCAAATCCATCAGTGTAATACACCATATCAACAAATTGAAGAATAAAACCATATGATCATCTCAATAGATGAAGAAAAAGCTCTTGACAAAATTCAACACCATTAATGATAAAAACTCTCCAGGAAGTCAGTATAGAAGGAACTAACCTCAACACAATAAAGGCCACATATGACAAATGTACAGCTAACATCATACTCTACGGTGAAAAGCTGAAAGCATTTCCTCTAAGATCAGGAAGAACACAACAATGTCCATTCTCGCCACTTTTATTCAACATAGTTTTGGAAGTCCTAGCCACGGCAATCAGAGAAAAAAAAGAAATAAAAGCAGTCCAAGTTGGAAAAGAAGTAGTAAAACCGTCACTGTTTGTAGACGACATGATACTATACATAGAAAATCCTAAAGATGCTACCAGAAAACTACCAGACCTCATCAATGAATTCAGTAAAGTTGCAGGATACAAAATTAATGCACAGAAATCTGTTACATTTCTATAAACTAACAATGAAAGATCAGAAAGAGAAGTTGAAGAAACAATCCCATTTACTGTCACATCAAGAAGAATAAAATACCTAGGAATAAACCTACCTAAGGAGACAAAAGACCTGTACTCTGAAAACCGTAAGACACTGATGAAAGAAATCAAAGACACAAACAGATGGAAGGATATACCATGTTCTTGGGTTGGATGAGTCAATAGTGTCAAAATGACTATTCTACCCAAGGCAATCTACAGATTCAGTGCAATCCCTAGTAAATTATCAATGGCATTTTCAACAGAACTAGAACAAAAAATTTTTTTTAATTTGTATGGAAATACAAAAGACCTCGAATAGCCAAAGCAATCCTGAGAAAGAAAAACAGAGATGGAGGAACCACACTCCCTGACCCTAGATTATACTACAAAGCTACAGTCATCAAAACAGTATGGTACTGGCACAAAAACAGATATATACATCAATGGAACAGGATGGAAAGCCCAGAAATAAACCCACACATCCATGGTCAACTAATCTACGACAAAGGAGGAAAGACTGTACAATGAAGAAAAGTCAGTCTCTTCAATAAATGGTGCTGGGAAAACTGTACAGCTACCTGTAAAAGAATGATACTAGAACATTCTCAAACACCAGACACAAAAATAAACTCAAAATGAATGAAAGACCTAAAAAGACCCGATACTATAAAACTCTTAGAGAAAAACATAGGAAGGACACTCTTTGACATAAAACACAGCAAGATCTTTTTCAATCCATCTGCTAGAGTAATGGAAATAAAAACAAAAATAAACTAATGGGACCTATTTAAACTCAAAAGCTTTTTCACAGCAGAGGAGACCATAAACAAAACAAAAAGACACCCCACAGAATGGGAGAAAATATTTGCAAACAATGCGACTGACAAGGGATTAATCTCCAAAATTTACAAACAGCTCGTGCAGCTCAATATCAATAAAACAAACAACCCAATCAAAAAATGGGCAGAAGACCTAAATAAATATTTCTCCAAAGACATACAGATGGCCAAGAGGTACATGAAAAGATGCTCAACATTGCTAATTATTAGAGAAATGCAAATCAAAACTACAGTGAGATATCACGTCACACCGATCACAATGGCCATCATCAAAAAGTCTACAAACAATATATGATGGAGAGGGTGTGGAGAAAATGGAAGCCTCCTACAACTGTTGGTGGGAATGTAAATTAGTAGAGCCACTATGGAAAACAGTATGGAGGGTCCTTAAAAAACTAAAAATAGAACTACCATATGATCCAGCAATCCCACTCCTGGGCATATATCTGGAGAAAACTATGGTTCAAAAGCATACATGCACCCCAATGTTCACTGCAGCACTGTTTATGATAGGCAAGACATGGAAGCAACCTAATGTCCATCAACCGATGAATGGATAAAGCTGTGGTACGTATATACAATGGAATATTACTCTGCCATTAAAAAGAATGAAATAATGCCATTTGCAACAACATGGATAGACCTGGAGATTATCATACTAAGTGAAGTAAGTCAGACAGAGAAAGACAAATATCATATGATATTGCTTGTATGCGGAATCTTAAAAAAAAAAAGATAGAAATGCACTTATCCAGAAACACACTCACAAGCTTATGGTTACCAAAGGGGAAGGGGGGGGGGGGGGAGAGGACAAATTGGGAGTTTGGGATTGACATATACACACATTATATTTAAAATAGATAACCAACAAGGACCTACTGTATAGCAAAGGGAACTCTGCTCAATGTTCTGTAATAACCTAAATGGGAAAAGAATTTGAAAAAGAATAGATACATGTATATTAAATAAATAAATAAATAAGACCAAAAAAAAAAAAGAAGCAAGAGAAATACAAAATATAATAAAACAGGGCTTCCCTGGTGGCGCAGTGGTTAAGAATCCACCTGCCAAGGCAGGGGACACGGGTTCGAGGTCTGGTCAGGGAAGATCCCAGATGCCGTGGAGCGACTAAGCCCATGCGCCACAGCTACTGAGCCTGCATTCTAGAGCCCATGAGCCACAACTACTGAAGCCCACGCACCTAGAGCCCATACTCCGCAACAAGAGAAGCCACTGCAATGAGAAGCCCACACACCACAACGAAGAGTAGCCCCTGCTCACCGCAACCAGAGAAAACCCGCACGCAGCAACGAAGACCCAATGCAGCCAAAAATAAAATAAATAAAATAAAAATAAATATAAATAAATATATAAATAAAATAAACAGAAATGCAATATAAAATTAACAATGTAAAAATTCTTCAGTCTGCATCTTTAGATTTTTTGCATTTTACTAAAGTATACCCCAGTGAAGGAAAATAAAATTCATTAGGAATATGGAAGAAACTCAATTTTGGAATATAGCCCTTAAATACATATTTTATTTCAAGAACATGAATTACTTCATTTCTCTCTTTCATTTAAAGGGGGAAATACAAAAACTAATGTGCTTCTTATGTAACACGAATATGTTTCTTCTAATATTTGACTAAATCTGACTCTAACAAAATACAAATCAATAGGCTAGGCCACTTTGGTATGGTCACTTTGGTATGGTCTCTTTCTCTGCTGTTTAACTTACCACAGGTAGCGTGAGCCAGGTTGCCACAAGGCGGTTGTTGATCCAGCGATACCAAGATGGGTTTATAAACATCAAAGGTAAAAAGGGACCCAGCATGAAAATGCTTCCAAAAAAGCTTCCCCAAAACAGAGTGAGTATAAAGTATATCCCTCTCCATGACACCATGATTCTGAAAGACACAAAAAAAATCGATATATTTTGTTACTGTAACTGCCCAAATTCAATTTCAGAATGATACATGTAATAATCTTTAATTATAGGGCTACAGAATGGGGCCTGATAAAGAATATGAGCTTGACTGCCCTCTTACATGACCTACAGGTCTAACAAGTCAGAACATTAGAAATGGATATTCTCCCCCAAAAGAGATATATTTATCAGTGGAACAGAATATAGAGCCCAGAAATAAACCCACACACCTATGGTCAATTAATCTTCGACAGGAAATCCCTGATGGTCCAGTGGTTAGGACTCTGCGCTTCCACTGCAGGGGGCACAGATTGGATCCCTGGCTGGGGAACTAAGATTCTGCATGCCAGGTGGCGCAGCCAAAAAAAAAAAAAATCTTTGACAATGCAAGCAAGAATATACAATGGAGAAAAGACGATCTCTTCAGCAAGTGGTGCTGGGAAAGCTGAACAGCCACATGTTAATCAATGAAGTTAGAACATACCCTCACACCATACACAAATATAAACTCAAAATGGCTTAAATATAGGACATGACACCATAAAACTCCTAGAAGAGAACACAGGCAAAACATTCCCTGACTTAGCAATGTTTCCTTAGGTCAGTCTCCCAAGGCAACAGAAGTTAAAAGCAAAAATAAACAAATGAGAACTAATCAAACCTATAAACTTTTACACTGCAAAGGAAACCACAAACAAAACGAAAAGACAGCCTACGAATGGGAGAAAATATCTGCCAACAATTTGACTGACAAGGCCTTAACTACCAAAATATACAAACAGCTCATACAATTCAATAACAAAAAAACAACCCAATCAAAAAATGGGCAGAAAACCTAAATAAATATTTCTCCAAAGAAGACATACAGATGCTCAATAGGCACATGAAAAGATGCTCAACATCGCTAATTATTAAAGAAATACAAATCAAAACTACAATGAGGTACCTCACACTGGTCAGAATGGCCACTGAAAAGTTTACAAATAACAAATGCTGGAGAGGGTGTGGAGAAAAGAGAACCATCCTACACTGTTGGTGGGAATGTAAATTGGTGCAGCCACCATGGAAAACAGTATGGAGGTTCCTTCAAAAACTAAAAATAGAGCTACCATATGATCCAGCAATCCCACTCCTGGGCATTTATCCAGAGAAAACCAAAATCCGAAAAGATATGTGCACCTCAGCAGTGTTCACAGTAGTACTATTTACAATAGTCAAGACACGGAAGCAACCTAAATGTCCACTGACAGATGAATAGACAAAGAAGATGAGTTATATATACAAAATGGAGTACTACTCAGCCATAAAAAGTAATGAAATAATGCCATTTACAGCAACATGGATGGACCTAGAGATTATCATACTAAGTGAAGTAAATCAGAAAAAGACAAATACCATATGCTATCATTTATACATGGAATCTAAAATATGACACAAATGAACTTATTTATGAAACAGAAACAGACTCAGTCATAGAAAACAAACTTATGGTTACCAAAGGGGAAAGGGGGTGGGGGAGGGAAGCGGTAGTAGTTTTGGATTAGCAGTACAACAACAAGGTAAACAACAATGTCCTGCTGTATAGCACAGGGAATTAAATTCAATATTCTGTAATAAACCATAATGGAAAAGAATATGAAAAAGAATACATATATATATGTATAACTGAATCACTCTGCTGTATAGCAGAAACTAACACAACATTATAAATCAACTTTTCTCTTTTTTTTTAAATTGAAATAAAGAAAAAAAAGAGATACTCTCAACTGACCTCCCCCAAAAAAGAAAAAAGCTGTTTAAAAAGCCTTGCTTTTTGTTCTGCTTATTAGTATTAACATAAAACTGTATATTTTCTTTTCCAAGACGTTATCCAACACAAAATTTTAAAATATTCCAGAGTTGTTTTTTTTTTTATCTCTTCCTATAAAAAGTAGATTTAATGGACTAAGAACTGCGGAACAGCTTCCTAAGGGTGACTGTGCCTAAAAGTGATGGCAATTTTACAGAGTGCACTAAAAAAGAATTTTTTAAATCTAGAAATATTAATTCTTTACATTAGAACCTAAAAGTAATATCTTTGGGCAATTGGTTTTTATGAGCTGAAAGGTTAAGCAGAAGTCAGACTCCTCACTCACTTTCTTAAATTATTTGCCAATGGATTACTTTTGAGGGTCCTCATAACCAGATGAACAAAATATTGATGTTTTAAAAATAAACTGTTGGAAGCACAGTCTAAAATGAATAATCAAACATTTGATTTTACAACCTAAACTCTATGAGAGCAAAAACATGGTTTGCTTCAGGATAATAAAACTGTTGGAAACATTAAAACCATGAAAACAATAATGGCCTTAAAATTTATATATTAAAAAAGGTATTTCAGGGCTTCCCTGGTGGCGCAGTGGTTAGGAGTCCACCTGCCAACGTGGGGGACACAGGTTCAAGCCCTGGTCCAGGAAGATCCCACATGCCACGAAGCAACTAAGCCCATGCACCACTACTACTGAGCCTGCGTGCCACAACTACTGAAGCCCGTGCACCTAGAGCCCGTGCTCCGCAACAAGAGAAGCCACCGCAATGAGAAGCCCGCGCACCGCAACAAAGAGGAGCCCCCGCTTGCCGCAACTAGAGAAAGCCCACACGCAGCAATGAAGACCCAGCGCAGCCAAAAATAAAATAAATTAAAAAAAAAAAAAGGTATTTCAGCAATTAAGACCTCTGAATATTTTTTTTAATATTTGTTTTATTTTGTTTATTCATTTATTTATTTGGTTGCGCCGGGTCTTAGTTGCAGTCGGTGGGCTCCTTAGTTGTGGCATGCAAACTCTTAGTTGCGGCATGAATGTGGGATCTAGTTCCCTGACCAGGGAACGAACCCGGGCCCCCTGCATTGGGAGTGCGGAGTCTTTAAGACCTCTGAATATTTGAAAAGACTCACAACAGGAAAAAGAAATAAAATTTCAAATGTCATGGTGCTTTAAAAAATGTCAGTCAGACAAACAAAACAGGTCAAGTCTCTTACGCCGAATCAAGTTTTTCTGCATATTTGGTATATTTTTAAATCTCTACCAATACGTGACAGTGTTATATACAAAATCCTTCAAAGTACAAATAGAACAAATATCTGCTAAGAACTGGCTTTCTGCTAAACTCTAGATCTGAACTTCTAAGAAGCGGGTTGAGGGAGTGAGGGTGGAGAAAAAGAACACTGGAAAACAGTAGCCAAACAATTTGCTCACACAGCGCCCAGGATGGTCTGTAGTTCTACACACCCTTGGCTTTGCTTTCTCTGAGGCTCAGCTCCTCCTCTTTGCATTAAAAGACACTATAGGCCACTTCTCTCCAGTCTAAAATAATAATTAAAAAAGAGCTGCTAAATTTAGTATTCTCAACCCCTATTTCCTTTCAAAACCCCTGCCCCCAAAATATCGCTGCAATGCTACTACTCGATTTGAAAACCCCTCTGTAACTACCTTTTTTTTTAATCTACTGTTTGTTTCTGCCATTAGCTAGCTCTCTGTTTAGATACTCACCCCTCAACTCCCTGAAGGGCTATACTTCACATTACATCTATATACAACAACTACCTCCCCATCAAAGGCTCTGACATGCTTCTTCCTCACTTACTAAACTACTTCTCATTTGATGTCATTAAAAGGAAAAAAATTATAGTTAAAGGAGCTTAGGTATCATCTAACAGAATCTTTTCAATTTACAGTGATGAAACTAAGGACCAGAAGAGTTAAGAGATGTGTCACATGAATATACTGGGATTACTCAAACCAAGTCTAATCTAAAATTACTTTTCCATCCTACTCCTGTTTCTTCCCTAACCTCTCAGTCATGTGTACAGTGATTCAATAAACATGCAAAGAGATTCCTACTGTGTGTCAGGCCCTGTGCCAGTCATTTGGGGATACAACAGTGAACATGACAGACATACCAAGCTCTTACAAATCTAACAGTCTCTCCAGCTCCTCCTTATTAACTCTGCATTTAATCTAGCCCTATTCTCTCTCTTCTTCCAAGTCTCGAGGATTTGATAGAAAACTTGGTTAAGAATTATGCTAGCTACACGCTTATTTAGAATAAATAAAATTAAAAAAAAAAACCAAAAACTGGCTAAACCAAGTGCTGGTAAGGATGCAGAGCAACCAGAACTCACACACGCTGCTGGTGGGAATGCAAAATGGTATGGCCACTTTGGAAAACAGCTTTACAGTTTCTTAAAATATTAAATGTACATTTACGATATAACCCAGCAATCCCACTACTGAATATCCAGGACAAATTGAAAACTTACATTAACACACAAACCTGCACACAATTGTTTTCAGCAGGATTATTCATAATTGCAAAAAACTAGAAACAACCCAAATGTCAGTCACAGGTGAGGGGATAAACACACTCTAATACATCCATAGAAAATACTACTACTCAGCAGTGAAAAAACATATGACTGATACATGCAACATCTGGGGTTAACGTCAAATGCATTATGCTGAGTGAAGGAAGCCAGGCTCAAAAGGCATGATTTCTTTTTAACTGTATGTTTTCATTTATATGACATTCTGGAAAAGGCAAAACTATACGGAGGGAACAGATCAGTGGTTGTCCAAAGGTTAGGGGTAGGGGGAGTGTTTGACTGTGAAGGGGTAGCACAAGGGAAGTTTTAGGGGTTGAGGAAACTGTTCTATTTCCCAACTGCAGTGATGGTTACAAGACTATGCATTTGTTGAAGCTCACAAAACGTATATTTACTGATCTTTACTGTATGCAGATTAAGAACTAAATTAAAAAGATTATGCTATGTGAGATAAAATCTGATAGAATATTCATTAAGCTCTTATGATCTGGGGAATTCTACACGTCTGGATTATTTCAATTATAATGACATCTAAACTATGTCAAGCTTTTAGAATACGCCAAGCACTGTTTCATATATTTTAAATGTGTGAACCTGTTTAATACTCACAATAATCCCATGGTGTAGATATTTTCATTACCCCACACTTTATATATAAGGATACTGAGGCACAAAGTGGTTAAGTAATATGCTCAAGATTATACAGCTAGGAAATGGCAGAGCTGGGATTTGAATCCAGGTAATGTGGTGTCAGAGTCCATGCTCAGTCTAAAATTCAACATTATGTTCTTTTTCAAGCTCATACTTCTTTTGTAATTAAACACACACACTTTAAAATAAACAGTATACAAAATCAAGATGTCATAAATCTAAACCAAATTATTAATATCTCATGCAAAAATTATTATGAATGTTAGAGAAGTTTATAGGAACTTAGTGAGGAAATCTAACGTCTTTCTTACCTTAACACTCCCTAGTACTTAACATATAGCATACAAAAACTTGGGGAGAGCTGAGGATGGGGGTTGCCAGCTTCTGCTGGAAAAAAATCTGGTTAAATAACTGGTAAATGAACCACCTAATCTTTTAAAATCCTTTAAAATAAGGGCCACATCACTGCAAAGGTAATCACAAACACCGTAATTTAATATTTCTGTGCATTCTCTGTATAATACTGATAGCGTTCTCAAAAAATAAAAGCCATTTGGAAAAGAAATAATCATAGTTTTAAAATGGCATATCCATTTTATTGCCGAGTACAGATACATAGAACTAAACTGTAGATCTTCTTGAAAAACTATGCCTACTTCTGTGTAACCCAGGAACTTTTCCCCTTAAGACCACTGCCCCTTCACAATGAGTTAAGATCTCTTAACTAACTTCCTAGCTCATAATCTGATTCTGATTCTGATGCTTGCCCTTGTCTAACCAACTGTGGTTCCAATGACTACAATGCCAAGCAAAGGCAGGAACCAAAACATAGCCCACCTGGACTTCTTATTCAGTTGCACATATTATTCCTAGAGTATGACAATGTGGGAGGATACTCCCTGACAAGGATTAAGGGACTCTATTAGGGCTACTTACAGTTCCTTGCTCAGGAAGGAAAGACGTTTTACTTCATAAATTTCCTTAGTTTTTTAAATTCACATAACAATTCAAATATTAACTAGCATTGCTCTCATAGTCTAGGAGGGAAGCTAAGTGTGCTAAGAAACGATTGCAATTTGGTGTGATACATACTATAATAGAGGTATGTAACAGGTGTTAAGGATAGATCAAAGCAAGGCAAGATGCGCTCTGCTAAAAGGGATTAAAGAAGGTGTTAGACACTTAGAGGATGAGAAATTGGGGGAGGGGAGAGATTACTACAGACAATAAAACAAAACATGCAGGGCTTCCCTGGTGGCGCAGTGGTTAAGAATCCGCCTGCCAACCCAGGAGACACGGGTTCAAACCCTGGTTCGGGAAGATCCCACATGCCGCAGAGCAACTAAGCCAGTGCGCCACAACTACTGAGCCTGCGCTCTAGAGCCCGTGAGCCACAATTACTGAAGCCCGCGTGCCTAGAGCCCGTGCTCTGCAACAAGAGAAGCCATGACAATGAGAAGCCCGCGCACCACAACGAAGAGTAGCCCCCGCTCGCTGCAACTACAGAAGACCGGCGCACAGCAACGAAGGCCCAGCACAGCCAAAAATAAAAACAAATAAATAAATAAATTTAAAACAAACAAAAAAACATGTAGAGTCACAGAAATTTGAAACAGCATGGCTTAAACAAGGAACTGTAACTCATTACATATTAATGAGGTATAGGGTATACATCGGGGAGCTGCAAGAAATCAAGAAGACCTAGGTCCTAAAGACAAAGTGCACACACCCAGGGCAGGATAGACAAGAATACCACCTTGAGCATGTCACCATGGGTGGGAAAAAACCTAAGGCGTATGACTCATGTTTTAGAATAAATGTCAAAAGTGACATGGTGTAGATAAGCCTGGACTCAATAAAACCAACCTGTATACTGATTAAGAGCAAAGAGCTTCTCCGCCCTCTAAAACAGTGCACGGGACTGTCAGCAAAAATCCAGCATTGACAGATACCGGTATCAAAGAGGTCTGTGAACCAGGAGCACCTGATCCAGTTCCACCTCTCAACAGCCTGATGATCATGACCACACCACTTAACCAGGATGCTCACAGGTGAGGAAGTTAGGAAAAATTCCCTCAAATTTTGAGCACCTAATATTTGCCAGGCACTTTACAAAAGGCTCTCGATATTTACATACTTAACACCTACAGATTCATATTCATGAACAACCCAAAGGTTCATGACATGTAAGTAATCTGTAATTTTGCTGAAACTCAATGTTGAAACTTGAATATTGCAAAACTAGTGTCAAAAAACAAATCATTTAGGTAGTAATAATCTGGCCAACTATCCAGTTGAAAATGTTAAAGATAGTTTTTTTTAAAGGCCCATTGAGTATCCTAATCTCAATGGGCCTTTAGTCTGTTCTACTTACCGCACATGAGCCATAGTGGATTTATAAATTGGAGGTTTTATTATCAAAAGACCTTGCTATAAACCTTGATAATGTCAAATGTGTCCTAAAATAGTCACTTTACCAAACATTCTCCTCCAATTTAAACAAAAGCCTCAAAAATAAGATATTAATTATATCAGTGGTATTTACAGGTGAAGAACTATGGGACTTGGTTCTCTTAATGAAAAGTCCCTAACACTGTTTATACTGAGAGAGGTGAGATAAAGAACCTATTACCAGGGGCATTCCTGGAAAATGCAGTGGAGAATCCAGAACTGGGACCAGTAAGACTTAAAGGCCAAAAAGTAAATACTGAGTAATAAAAGTAATATGAAGAGTTAAGCATATTGTTTCAGTCTTTGTCTTCTCTGGAGAAAGTAAAACAGAGTTTCTGGGCTGGGGGACACACAGCTGAGGGCAGTAACTGCTCTAAGAACAGTGGGATTAAGTAACCATATACCTACTGAATCGCGAATGCTGAGACCCCACAGAGTCTTCCCTCCCTGAGCTCTCAAATGACTGCAACAAGATTTTAGTCCTGGTCCAGTGCACTCCAATAAAACTTTCTGCAATGATGGAAATGTTCAATAGCTGTGCTGTCCAACATGGCAGCCATTAACTACATGTGGCCACTGAGCCCTTGAAATTTGGCTAGTTCAACTGGGGAACTGAATTATTAATTTAATGGTATTTAAATTTAAGTAGCCACATGTGGCCACTGTATTGAATATGAATAGCACAGCTCTATGCTGATTACTGGAGCACACTTCTCTGAGGAGTCTGACCAGACCATGAGGAAAGATGAAAATATAGGAGTACTGGTGGTTCCCTTTTTATTAGCTGTAATAAAAAGTCCAGCTAATCACCCTGCAGTGAAGCCCAAAGTTCATATAACCCTCACCTCTATGCAAGCTTCTTTGTAAGTCCCCTATTTTTTACTGTGAGTAGATTATGAGACATCTGAGGAAAGACTTTAACATGACATTAGATACCAAAACAAACAGAAAAAAGTATACTTGAAAGAAACAAACTATTCAGGGAGAAAAAAACTATCTTTAACATTTTCAGAAAAACAAGAGATACTGCATCTGGTAGACAAGAATAATATGTACTTGTGGGGAAAAAAACTTTTAATAAAATGAAGAATGGAAACATTCAGAGAATGAGAGCTACTGGAAGTTTAAAACACAGCAAATGTTTAGTAAAAACATTAGCAAAAATGAAACACTCAACAGAAGAGTTAGAAAATAAAGCTGAAGAAATCCCCCCAAAAGTCAAGCAGAAGATAAAGAGATGGAAAGTAGAAAGAATATTAGAGGACCAAGACAGAGGTCTCATAGGCAAATCGTATAAACTTCAAAAAGAAAGTAGTGAGAAACTGGTGGGGAGGAAATCAGCAACAAAATAATTCAAAGAAACTCCCCAGAACAGGAGGACATGACACTCCACTTTAACAGAGTCTACTGAAAGCTAGGATAATGGATGAAAACAAATGCTCACCAGGGCACATCGCTGTAACTTTCAGAATAGAGGAAATGATGGACATTCTACAAAACCTCCGGAGGGGATGAAAATGGGTCACATGTAAAGGATCAAAAATTAGACTGGATTTGAACTCAGCAGCAATACCAGAAGCAAGATTAAAACAGAACAATGCCTACAAAATTCTCAAGAAAATTATTCCATCCAGTCACTCTTTCAATCAAGTGTAAGGATAGTAAAAACACTATCGCAAGGTCTCAAAGTTACCTCCCATACAATCTTTTTTCAAAAAGCTATTGGAAAACGGGCTGCTAAAACAAAAGAGTAAACAAGACTGAGGGAGACTTGAAATACAGGAAACAAGAGATCCAACACATGTGAGAACCTCCAAAATGATCATGAAGGGAGATCCCAGGGTGACAGTCATGCATAAAACAGAGAAGGCATCCAATCTAAACAAACTGGGGGAGGGTGACTCAAGAGAAAGACTCTTTGAAAGCTGTATCACCAAAATCCTTGCTGCTAAACAAACCATCTTTTTTTGAGCCAAGAACAGAATGCCCAGGTAAAGCTGGCACAGATTCTAATCTGTACTTGGCTTCTTGAACATGTGCTAGTAAAACTCCTGTTCTCTCTTCCATCCACAGCTGCCAGATCAGCTGATGACACTCATTTTATCTATCCTAAGTACTCTGCTCTGACCTACTCCTGAGAGGTGGAGGGAGGGCATGGTGAATTTAGAAGCATTATTCCTACCCGAGAGTCAACACCTGCAGAGTCCTGACTGTGGTGAGCCCTCCACAGTAGTTTTCCAGGACTTATTTATGCATGAACCTGCCCACAGCCTTCCCCTAAAAAAGGATCTATCTGGTGAATCCTCTGGGAAGCTGAGGTCTGACTATCACCCAGAGACTCTGTACCTGTAGAAGCCTTCATCTATCTGGTGGCAGCAGTGTTTGATGGCAGTGTTTGATAGATTACGCTGACTTCTCAAGTTCTCAATAAATAAATAAATAAATTGTATAGGGATACATAGATAGGTAAAATTTTAAAGTAAAAGAACAATCAACATAAAAGGATACTAGCTGTCGTGGTGGGGCACACAGGAGGCTTCTAAAGTTACTGGTAATATTCTATTTCTTAAGTATGGTGGCTATTTATATGTTCACCAACAATGACTTTTACTCTATCAGCGGCAATTTTTGCCAATCTGCACACACACCGTATATCATACACTCTTCTAATTATATGCTACATTAGCAAAAGCAACAAAAACGGTTTTAGTTATTACCATCCTTGGTGGAAACGGAAAAAACACAGCTTTCACTTGTTAATTCATGTATTTCTATATTACCCTAATTTTATAAAGAATAAACATATAATTTACAATTAAAGATATTTTAATTATAAAAATTTTAAGAACACATTAATTCAGGTTAGGATGATCTCTCTCTGTTATAATCCGTAATCAAATACTCTGCCAGAAAAAGCAGTCCTTGGGAATCAGTGGAGACAAATATATGGGACAAGTTTATAATTTTTCTAAGACCGCTCCAAAATAAATAAACAACATGTTGATCCTGATTCAAGTGACAAAATCAAATACATCAGATGAGAGCGTGAACACTAATGTCAATCACTGCATATATACGATATGTAATAATAGTTATTGCAAAATATCGCTTCACAATGAAAATGAAAACGTTTTAACAGTCAGCTAAAACAATCATAGCCTGATTATTGAGATTATTCCACAAACTGAAAATTAACTGTTAACTATTTAAATAGTTTAAGCAAATGCTCTTTACGCTCTAATTTTGTAACCTAGGTGAATACTTCACTTATACAATCACACTGATTTAGTTTTTTCACAAACATAAGTGAAATGTTTATGAGCTGATTAATTTCTTTTAAATCCACCAATACATTTCTAAATCCCTGGATGCATGTTAATTTGCATGACCTGATTTTGACGAACATGTCTTCATTTTTTGGAATTTAATAACATAAACACATCTGTCAACTGATGAAATGGTGTGCTTCTTTATTCCCCAGTGACAACTGTATTTGTTTTCCTTTCAAGTCCCGAAAGACAGAGGCTCAAAGCTAAATTTAACATCCAATTTTAGAAGCAAAGATTATGGTTATTATTATCTTTTTCTCCTCTTACAATCTTATATTTTTATTCTTATTGGCATTATTGCCATATGTCTTTCATTGTAAATCACTTTAAATTCTTTTAGGAAGCAGACTATTAATTAAAAATAAATTTAGGACTTCCCTGTGGCCCAGTGGTTAAGAATCCACCTGCCAATGCAGGGGACATGGGTTCGAGCCCTGGTCTGGGAAGATCCCACATGCCACGGAGCAACTAAGCCCGTGTGCCACAACTACTGAGCCTGCGCTCTAGAGCCCGCGAGCCACAACTACTGAGCCCACGAGCCACAACTACTGAAGCCCGTGCGCCTAGAGCCCGTGCTCTGCAACAAGAGAAGCCACCACAATGAGAAGCCCGCGCACCACAACGAAGAGTAGTCCCCGCTCGCCGCAATTAGAGAAAGCCTGTGCGCAGCAATAAAGACCCAATGCAGCCAAAAATAAACAAATAAATAAATAAGTTTAAACATTGTCACCTATAGTGACCTTATTTATGTTTACACATTTTACTAATTAAAAAAAATACAAAAGAAACTAGGTCTCTACTAAAGCATAGTGTCAGGAAACCACTAGAAATTTGTATTTAACAGTTTATGTTCTAGGTATTCTGAAGACAAAAAAGTATACTCCTTTATAAGCAAATCGCCAAAAAAAAATAAACCAAAAAGACAGAACTTAAAACACCTCTGCTTATCAATTAAGCATTTATAATGCAACCAGGGGAAGCTAAAAGGATAATGTTTAAAGGTGCTCTGGCACATTTACCAGTTTGGGAAACCAACAGACAATAACAGGAAAGGGACAAACTATATGGTTTCATTCTTCCTGAAGCAGCACGAGAGAATAATACTTTCCCAGATACAAAAAGAAAGTAAAAGGTTAAGCAGCATTCTAGTTACAGAGCACTCAGAAGAAATAAAACCAGTTTACAAATTCTGACAAAACACAGCAGGACAGCTAAAGAGCAGAATAGAGTCAAACCTTAGCTCTACCCAAAAATGAAGCAAGAACTTTCAACTATCAACTGGAATTCAGTAAACAAGTCTGTTAACTCCCTGGTGGGGGAGTCTACCCTGAGTTCTTAGAACTGTATACAGACATTTGCGGTTATATAAAATGACGCTACTTATCTATTGAAGTTTAGTGAGAGAAGAAATTATCTGTATAAATATTTACAGATCTCTACACTGATACAACTCTTTTACTTAAAATGTATTCAAAAGTTAATACTGAGAAAGAAGCAGAGAGTATATATTGTATAACTCTATTTACCTAACATTCAAAAGCACAGAAACTGATTTATAATATTAGAAGTAAGGATAATAGTTATCCTGGGAGGTGCAGAGCAGGAATAGTAACTGCAAGGGGCACCAGGAGCCTTCCAGGGCTTTGGCAACACTCTTTCTTATCTGGGTGCTCGTTACACATGGCGTATTCACTTTATGAAAATTCACTGAGCTGTATACTTGTGGTTTATGCACTTTTCTATATGTATATTTCAACAATATTTACCCCCAAAGTTATCATTTAAACTGGATACTTTATAAGTAATCCAATTCAATATATGCAGTTTATAGGAAGAAAATACAAATGGTCAAGTCAATAAAGTTCAACCTCACTATTTTCTGGAAAATGCAAAAGTGAAACAACAAAACACCATTTCTTCTCAAAGACTGACAAAAACGTCTAAGTCTTGCCTTTGATATTCTAAAAATCATTTGGTAGTATCTTTGTCTTCATAGCTGGAGGGGAGTATAAACTTTAGGGGGCAAACAGATAAGTAGCTATTATAATTTTGAATGCCTACCATCAGGAATGCTTTCTCAGTATCTACCCCTGAGAAATACTCAATTATAAGTACAAAGATGTTTCATTGTAGCCTCGTCTGTAATGACAACAACAAAAATCGGAAATGTGGATGTCCACTGATGAGGGAAGGGCTAAATAACTGTGGTACTTTCAGCATTATGAAATACTACCCAGCTGGAAAGAATGAGCTATATTTTTTAAAATGAACAGCTCTCCAAGAGGTATTGCTAAGTGAAAAAGAATATGATACCATTTTTGGAAGGGGGGACCACATTCCCCCCCAAAAACCCCTATGCTATATGGCTTACATAAATAAATGTAAATACACATAAATCTGTCTAGAATGATACATGCCGATGTTATTATGGTTGCTTAAGTGAAGACAGAAGAGGCTGCAACTAAGGATGGTGGTCAAAAAGGAATAGACCTTTCTATTGATATAATGTTTTAAAAAGAGAACATTTCCACGTACATAGTAAAAGGAAAACAGGAAGGAACAATGGGAGGGAGGGAAAGAGAAAGGAAAAAAGCAGCAGCTTAGGCACAGCCAAAAGAGTCAGCTTACTAATAATGCCAGTTGTTCCATGATCCAATAATCAGAGTAAAAATGATTAAATGGGGACTTCTCTGGTGGTCCAGTGGTTAAGACTCCGCACTGCCAATACTCGGGGTTGGGTTCGATCCCTGGTCAGGGAACTAAATCCCATATGCCGCAATGAAGATCTCACACGTGGCAACAAAGATCCTGCGTGCCGCCAACTAAGACCCACCGCAGCCGAATAAATAAATAAATATATTTTTTTAAAATGATTAAATGCTGAGGTAGAAATAACCCATGCCTCTTAGCCAAATTACTCTTTGCCATACTTTAAACTAAAAGTAAATTTTTACAGACAAATTAAAAACCACTCAAAACATACACTGAGATAGGAATGATAAAGCACCCTAGATAAACTAAAACTACACTGGCACCCTTAAGAATCCTTGGTCTAACAAAGGTCACTCAAAACCACCATTCAATTTACTTTACAGCACTTATCTCCGTTAACTTGAAGTTTAAGCTCATGTTTTGCTTTTTTTCCTTCATGAGACACACAGCTAGCCAGTAAAATGTATAAGTAAAGTACTAAGTGATGGAGGTACATAGACTATCAGAAGGCAAGCAAGTTTACTGACACTCTTCTTATATACAAAATATGAGCCCATAAATATATATACATATGTAAGTCTCATAAGGATAAAGTTCTAGCAGAAAAGTTATTAAAGTTACCAAAAACAGAATTTTCATTTCTGATTATACCCATGTCTACTTTAGTCAAAGCATACTCTTTAAAAGAGAGAAAAAAGTTAAAATATCTATCTAAATTTACCAAATTTTTTCAATCATTTCATTTAAACAGAGAATATGACCAATTAGAGTCATTCTGCAGTCACTGAAAACTCACAATATTTGCACTAGCAAACACTAACCATCTTCGGGCAAGGTATTACAAAGACTATTCTTTGTTAACAGAGTCTTTGCCCTCCTAGGACAGATCATCTAGATGGAGAGGGAAGAATGAATTTTAAAAGGAAGGAGGGAGGGAGGCAATACAAGGGAGTATATATTAAAATGCCAAATTCATGAAAAATCAGTAAGTGTGACAATGAGTTTGTAAAACCTTAAAAATCTAGAGTTAGAATTAAGATCACCGAGCTTTGGGAATTCCCTGGCAGTACAGTGGTTAGGACTCAGTGCTTTCACTGCCATGGCGCAGGTTCAATCCCTGGTCAGGGAACTAAGATCCCTCAAGCTGCATGACGTGGCCAAAAATTGTAATAAAATAAATAAAATGGTAAATTAAAAAAAAAAACCACCAAGCTTTAAACAACTTTTGGTTTCACAGATGACTGTCTCATTACACCAGTGAAGACAGTGAGAAGCAGAAAAGCTGAGGGACCTGACTGTGCTCGCAGTGGCACACCCAGTGATGATGGAACTAGGTGAAGACCTCCCATCTCCAGTTACCAGCTCAGCGTTCTCTCCACTAGAAAGGGATCCTAGAGGTCTAAGACAATCAATTAAAACATGCAGGAGGAATCAAGATGCAAACAAGGCCTGGGCCTGGACGAAGAATAGTACTCTGTCAAGCTAGGACAAAAAAGATAGACAAAGAGGCCGACTTCTTGACATTATTCTTTATGATGCACACTGCACAGGGACCGGTTAGGCATAAGGAAGTTTTTCCAAAGTCTCAGGATTTCTGTTGGGTTTTGTTTCTTTGAAATTGTTTCAAACAATATGAATTATTAACAGCAAGCATTTTTTAAAAAATGAAAACGTCACCAATATTTTTCTGCATATATGGCAAGCACACTCACTATATTTCAACAATTTCCTGTTATTACACAAGGCTTCCTTGTAAGACGTAGAAGTTAAAACCACACACACCCACACTGAGAGGAACATAACTATATGAAATCATTTCAGAAAGACAGGTTAGTGTAACTCTAGTATACCTCTTACCTGTTATTCAAGAGACTACCCTCCCTGTTCAAATTACTTACTATAGTCTTCAAAATGTTAACTATAGGGTACCATATAACCCAGCAATTCCACTCCTCGATATATATATACCTAAGTGAAATAAAAATATATGTCCACACAAAAACATACAGGAATGTTCATAGAAGCACAATTCATAACAGTCAAAAAGTGGAAACAACCCAAATCTCCTTCATTTGATAAATGGATAAACAAAAGTGGTATAAACATCAGTGGATATCATTCAACAAACAAAGGAATGAAGTACTGGATACATGCTACAACACAGATGGACTTTGAAAACTCATGCTAGGTGAAAGAAGCCAGTCACAAAAGTCCACATATTCTATGATTTCATTTATGTGTCCAGAACAGGCAAATCTATAGAGACAGAAAGTAGATTAGTGGTTCTTTGGGGCTCAAGGCAGGTGGACGGGGTGACTGCTAATGAGTATGAAGTGCGTTTTGGGGTTAAAAAAAAAATTCTAAAATTAGACAGTGGTGATGGCTACACAACTCTGAACAGTCTAAAAGCCACTGCCTTGTACACTTTAAATGGCTGAATTGTATGGTATGTGAATTATATCTCAAAATAAAACGGTTAATTAGCTGGGACATTACCAAGACATGAATAACTCTAACCAACTCTACCCTGGAGCTCATGAAATGCTGAAGGAAAAGAGAAATTGTGAGGATAACTGCCACCTCAGAAATTAGAAACAAGAGTATATACAAGTGAAGCCAGAGAACAAAGGGGACCAAAACACAGACAGAATGAAATCGCAGAACAGAAAAAAGACCAGACAGAAATACATCAAAATGTTACCAATGACTGTCCCTGCATAGTGAGACTATGGTTGATTTTTTTCCAAATTGTGGACAAAGAGTATTACTTTTACATAATGTTTTTAAAATCTCAACAACATTTATTTCAAAGGGAAAAATCAAGAGCCAGAACTTCTTATATTAAGGGACTGGATAGGGTGCCTCACAAACAAAACATTGAAGGTAGAGTTAACCACTAATGAGAAGTATAAACGTGAATTATACAATATTAAAGACACTGGCCCCATGTTTTCCATATATGAAAGAGCTGATATTCTGAATCAATAGTTTTGGGGGTTTCTTCTAATATAAGTTACTGGTATTCACTGGAAGCCATAAAATACCACTGTTACAGGGGAACATCTATCAAGTGATTTGACTGGTCAAGGAATACAATGTTTTTCTCCCTGTTTCATACCACAAAACAAAACAACTTGATCACGTTATTTCTAAAATCTATAGTTATGTCATTACCTTTAATAAAAGACTTCTAGGGCTTCCCTGGTGGCGCAGTGGTTGAGAATCTGCCTGCCAATCCAGGGGACACGGGTTCGAGCCCTGGTCTGGGAAGATCCCACATGCCACGGAGCAACTGGGCCCGTGAGCCACAATTACTGAGCCTGCGTGTCTGGAGCCTGTGCTCCGCAACAAGAGAGGCCGTGATGGTGAGAGGCCTGCGCACCGCGATGAAGAGTGGTCCCCACTTGCCGCAACTAGAGAAAGCCCTCACACAGAAACGAAGACTGAACACAATCATAAATAAATAAATAAATAAATAAAAGAACGTGAATTTCTTAAAAAAAAAAAAAAAAGACTTCTAAGCTACAGATTAATACAAACTGAGTGAAAATGCCACCATTTTGTCAAATAAAATAAAGTCAACTATCATTCATAGTATTTTTTCTTATAATAGATAAAAGCAAATGAAGAAAATATCTACCATCTATTCTTCACACAGCAAAGGGCAGTTTACCCATAGAAGGTTCAGAGAATGTATTCAAGGGTTCATAAACCCCCTAAAATTGTAGGCTACGTTATTTATAAATATATGTATATATATAATATACATATAATATATATACATATTTTTCCCCTGTGGAGCGAATCCCTAACTTTTATCAGAGGGGTTTGTAACTCAAAGAAAGTTAGACACTACTGCTTTAGAGAAATAGTTGAACCACAGCCTAAAATGGTCTTCTGTTACAAGGAATCCTAGAGACGTTAACTCTTAAGAAACTACACTACGTAATTTTCTTTCATGAAACAAAAGTATCTAGACAAGAAGATAGAACCAAGGATAAATCATATATAGCCACTATTCTAGAAAAAAACTTCAAGAAGTCAGAAAAACCAACCAAGTGTTGTAGGCAAAGGCAGAAATATTACAGACCATAATTATTTTATTTGTATTTATTTGTAGTAGGCCTTGTCTTAGAAATGTCGTTTTTATTTAATACCTCACAATATGAATGAAATCAAATAATTTTTGATTCAAAGTATTTCAGACTGAAATCCATTAACTGCTTTTATTCATAAACGTCATGGAATTCTGGGTGAATGCTACAAATGTACAAAATGTTTTTTTCTGACTTATTCTGAAAGACAATGACTGAGTTTTGGTTCATGTGTAAAAGTGTATTTTATGCAAGTAATAACAGCGTTAATATCTGGAATATCTGCTTTGCTATTAAAACTTTACTTCTGTGACCTTTATTCCTCCTAAACTTGCAAAAATCAAAATAAATAACGGATGGAAAATAATCCTAGAACTCTTTCCATGTATTTTAAAGTGTTTCATGTAGCATGTTCTTACCATTAGTAAATAAAAACATAGGTGGAGAAATTAGTAAGAATGCCAATAAAAATATTTCATTTGGTTACAAAAGCTCATGAAGACTTAAGAATGGCAACTGATATTTATAGGACTTTAAAAGTTACTTACAGAGCTTACAAATGTAACTACTCTATTTGATAGACAAGAGGAGGTAGTTTTCAGAATAGTATTGAAACCAAGCCCCCCTAAAACTAAGTTTCCCTAACAAGTTTATGATTAATCTCTCTATCCAAAACTGTATTCACTTGCTTGTCTCCCCTGACCTCAATCCCTTTCTTGTTCCCCCTGACCTCAATCCTGTGCTAAATGAACACTTATCACCCAGAGTTAGATGACTAAGACTGCTGTTGTCCATAACACCATTAATGTACTAAAATGGCTGTCGTAGGTATCATCATTAATGTACACTCAGGTTGTTTCTACAGATGAGACCACCTGGCCAGAGAATCGTACATCAGAGACATCCTGACCCCCAAAACCACACTTAAGAAATGTCACAGAAATGTCACAAGATGATGATTAATCCCAGTTTCTTTGTTCGTCCCCGTTAAAACATCCCTAACTCAAAGACCACAAGAGAGTGGATCTGAGACTTGTCTCCCATTCCCTTTGCTTGGTACCCTGCAATAAACCCTTACTTTGCTGCAAACAACCGCTATCAAGAGTTTGGCTTTCTACACTAAGGGCACAGTTACAGTATAATGCATAAAATATTATGAAAGACATCTCTGAGAGTTCAATTTAAAAACCACACTGTCTATAAAATCACCTATCATGGAAAGTCAGAATTGAAAGGGGCTTTAGAGATAATTTAGTCCACCAGTTTGCAAACTTTTTGAATCCTTCATTCAAAAATCTCACCAAGGGCTTCCCTGGTGGCGCAGTGGTTGAGAATCTGCCTGCCAATGCAGGGCACACGGGTTCGAGCCCCGGTCTGGGAAGATCCCATATGCCGTGGAGAAACTAGGCCCGTGAGCCACAATTACTGAGCCTGCGCGTCTGGAGCCTGTGCTCCGCAACAAGAGAGGCCGCGATAATGAGAGGCCCGCGCACCGCGATGAAGAGTGGCCCCCGCTTGCCGCAACTAGAGAAAGCCCTCGCACAGAAACGAAGACCCAACACACCCATAAATAATAAATAAATAAATTTAAAAAAAAAAAAGTAGAGGAATTTAAAAACAAAAACTCCTAAAGAAACTCAACATTTAAAAAAAAAAAAAAATCTCACCAAGAAGTCTCATATGTAAAACAGAACCAGAGAAGAGCTCTACTTAAAGACTGGCCCCAGCCCCAGCCCCAGCTCCTCACCTTTGCCTAGACCTCTCTGTCCAAAGGGATGTTAAAGGCATCATTTGAAACCAGTGGCCCAGGCAAACCCTTCATATTCCAGATGAGGCAATAAAGACCCAGATTCACTGAGATCGCCTGGTGGTTTGTTTACTCCTCGGGTGATCTTCACATAAAGTCTGTCACAAACACATAATTTTTGAGATAGAAGGGCTGGGCTGGCCAGGACTTCTCACTCTCAGTCTGTCTCCCTCTAGTTTACTCTGCCTCTCTTTTCAGAGACTGTTAAAGAGACATGGGAGAGAAAGAAAGACTGTATAAAGTACTTCACATACAATATTCCTAATCTCACAACTCTGAAAAATGGGTAAAAGTACACCCATCTTACAGTTGAAGAAAGTGACCTCAGAAGCATTCAAATATTCCCAGACTATATAGTTGACAGGTCACAGAGCTAGGATTTAAACTTGCATCCATTTAACTCCTAAGCCTGTGCTCTTTCCAATTAAACCATGTTATATATGTATAGCACGAATGCCAGACTATAAAAGAAAGAGGAATCCATGGACCGGGCCAGGAAAAACACCCAGAGAGTCTCCAAAATAGTATCAAAGTGATAGGTATTTACCAACATGAGCACCCTAAGTTAGCAGCACTGAAATGGGGTTGTGAGAAGTATGGCTGACAACACATTAAGATAAAGAAGAAACAAAGTGACCATGAGACCAGCAAAGCAAAGCCAGGTTTAAATTAATGAGGCATGGCTGCTGAATGTAAAGAAAGTTTCACCAACACATATTCAGGAAGTCAACAATGAGAAATGGAATTGTACTTAAGCAAAAACACGAAGTCCAAAAATACAAGAGGAAAAAAGTACAAAGTCAGACAGCTACCGCAAAAGAGTAAAATTACACTCTACCTAAAACAAAACTATTTACAAAAGAGTAAAATGTCTTTCAGATGTTTAATAAAACACCACAAAAGTATTAGTTCTTCATTAATTGATCTTTGATCTTGATTACCTGGAATCTTTATTAAAAAAAGAATTCAATGTATAAGGCTAAAGTCAAAAGTATCAAAAGTTAAGCTAAGAAAGAATTCTGCATAACTGGTAAAATTCAGAAGCAAAAGTCTAAAAGTTACAGGGGACAATGTTTCCTCCAAGAAATTAAGTGAGTTAATGGGATGAAAGTAAAAAGGAACTTGGACTAGTGCTGGCGGTGCTTCATATTGGGTTCTACTCCAAGCACCTCTGGAAACACCAGAATATCAGAGAGGGTTGAGACTGGAAGATAAACACAGCACATCTTCACTGAGTGTCAGTATTACTATATTTTGGAAATAATACTTTCACCTTCAACACAAGCACATAGGGTAGACTACAAAATTCTCATGGAACCTACAATCAAGCAAGGAAATCAAAAATTCAAATAAGAGTGATACTGTAATAAAAGCTTTGGAAGCATCTAACAAGGGCTCTATGCTCTCCTAGAAGACTTCCTTGACTAGTAATAGTAGTGGGGCTAAACTAGAAAAGTTTTGTTTTGATTTTTTGTTTGTGTGCTTACTGAGGGATAGAAGAGGAGGAGATGGGGACTAGGCAGATGGAGACAGTAGCTGGAGAGAGGGCAAAATGTGTGACATCCCACAGGTAGGTGTTCAGAAAAATCAAGAAGCAAAGTTTTGTACCTACTGATTACTTAAAGTAGCATCCCTGGACTCATGGCCAATTGGATTCCTTCAGAATCCAGGGTAGCTTCAGAAGCACTAAATACAAGAGCAGCAGGGCAGATCACAAAACCTGGAATTCCTGTCCAAGCTCTACTACTAACAACGCTTGTGTAATTCTGAGAAAGTAATACCAAGTCCCACCCAACACACCCTCTTCTGCCCTTTTACACCCACCCCTTACTTTCTTTACTTATGAAATGAGAAAACTCATGGCTCTCCATGGGGCAGCCCACCCACCAGGAGCATTTTAGAAATCTGTTGGGTTGTTCTTTGTTTTGGGCGGTTTTGTCTTCTAGCATAATCATATCTCATATTTTCAATGATTTTCCTTTTATTTTTCCTTTATATTACAGTTAGGTAATTTAAATGGTTTATTTTAATTAAATAGGTAAAATTTTTCATTAACTATGAATTTCACTTCTGGACGCTAAAGAGAGCATTGCAAAATATTTATTATGAAAAGGGGCTTCGGGTTAGATAGAATTAAGAAGTAACTGACTAGAAGATTTTAAAGGTTCTTTCTAGTCTTATAACTTACTGATTCTATTAATATGTTGAACACTAATAATGAGACAAAACACACTGATAGTGTGTAGGTGATGATTTGTGGACAAGAACAAAAAATTCTAAATCTGCTTCTGTACTTGATTAAATAATTAAAGTTGTAGGAAAGCAATTATATCCCGCTGCCTAGGATGTTATATATATCGAATACTGTGTACTTTACTTTTAAGAAAAAGATTAAGATGGCCAGAAAAAAACACTACTATAGTGGAAGCTTAGGAATACATGTTCAAAAGGAAGCCCTGGGGTTAGCAAAGATTCAGCCCATATGCCCCAATCATCAATTTCAAAACTCACATTTTATGAAACGGCTATAATATGATATGAACCCTGAAATATTAAGATAAAGTTAAACAGACTTAGTATTCTCCCCTCCAATGCAAAACAGAGAAATTGGTGATAAATTTCTGAAAAAAACTTATAAAAAATTATTAAGACAAAAAGGTGATATTTTGAGGACCGACCTTCCCATTCCAGAAGCTTTTGGGAGGATGGAGGGGTGGGTGAGAATCCTGATAACAAGAGGACATGATATTCCTTTGCCAAGCTATTCCGAAGTTCTGTAAACGATATTATTTATAAAATATATTTTTAATTGGTAGAACGCCTACTGTGGGTCAGGTCACATACATAGATATGTACATACACACACACACACACACGTGTGCATGTGGTGTAAAACTGTATTTATATTTATAGATGTATGTTTATATATATCATCACATTTAATCACTGTAACAACCCTTCAAGGTCGATACCATTTTCCACTGTTTCTTATGAGGAACATGAGGTTAAAAAGTAACGCAGAGACTTCCAGCAATCAAGACCATGTGGAACAAAAAGCCTTTCAAAAATAAGCCTAAAAGCCTCTGAGTAAGGAGAAAAAAAGCTATCAAATATTATGCAAAGTTAACTCAAAAGAAGAGTCCAGTTAAGCTTTACCTATTGACCTAATACTACACGTGAAACTGATTTTTATTAAGTCCTGGTGCCTCTATATGCCAAGCACTTTCGTATACATTCTTACATGATATTTCTCATATTTTATCATATTTGATAAGATATTTATCATTTGACAGTGTTCACTAATACATCCGTAAAGGAAGAAATGGAAAACAGACCAGTGGTTACCAGGGGTTAGGGAGAGAATGTGACTCTAAAGAAACAGATAGCACAAGGGAGTTTTGAGGGGTGATGGAACTATTCTGCTTCCTGATTGTGGTGGGAGTTACACAAATCCATACATACATTAACACTCATAGATGAACAACGAAAGAAAAAAGAAAGTCAAGTTAGAAAAAAGTTTAACTGCATTTCCTTAACAACATGATGCAGAAAATCGTTGATTCAGAATATTTCTCCTGGACTTCATTTCCTTTCAGTGCCACAGTCTGAGTATGCTTTCAGCTCATGAAATGACCTGGGAGAAACACTTTAGTCCTTTAATAGTTCTGATTTTTTATGTAGATTCTAATTAAACAACTGCAAATTTATCTTTTTTAAATTGTCAGTAAGTTCTCTTGACATATCAACATTTTTAAAAATTCAAGTTATTATACAACGAAGTCAGACTTTACAAAAGTAACTGCCTTCCAAACTTCTTTATAAGTTTTGTTACATGAGTCTATATTTAAATTAAGAAACAATAAGCCTCTATTCACAACTATTCCAAAGTCAGAAAGGAGGGAGAGAAAATTTACTCAATATATAGTTCCATAGTGTGCCAAACATTACGGCATTCTCTTTAAACTGTCTTATCTCACTGAACAACCTCCCCACCCCTGGGAGAGAGAGAGTTTTCCAATTTTATAAAAAAAGAGCATGGAGTTCAGCAGGTTAAACAATGCAGCCCACAGCTGCTGGGCTAATGCGATAGTGGGGCCAAGATAAGCCAGAGCTTTAAAACAAGAGCGAGTTTTAGTGTGCCTGTAAATAAGGGCATAAATTTACAGTAGGTGGAAATTTATAAACAAAATTAACCATCAGTGCAAAATCCTGATTTGCCATCTCTAAAAACAGACAACTGTCAAGTAATTGCTATCTGATACAAACTTCTTCCAACCAGGAAGTCTGAGATGATGCTAACAAGCTAATTTTAAGCACTGGATTTGACTAACAACCAAGAAAGCAAGCTCTTCGGTATTTCTTGTTCCCAACAACTAAAAATATCTAGCATTTTAAGTCAAGAATATAACTTATTAGGTGATGTCCATCACATAAGCAGTAACTCAAGAATTAAGTATCATATACCCAAAGCATTTTTTCTCCCCTCAACTCCAAACTTCTTAAGAAATCCAAATTCCTACTCCTGGAATTCAAGGTCTTCCACAGTCTGGCCCAAATTAATTTTTGAAAATTTCTCTAAATCTTCATCTTCCTAACACTCTACTCTAGCCATGGCTGAATTCTTCCTGTTCCCTAAGCTCAATGTGTCCCTCCTCATGTCTAAGCTTTTGTTCACATACCCTCTTCACTCCACTTAGGGAAATTCAACCTATCTTGTAAGACCAGCTCAGTTCTCTCCTCTCCCAATAACCCTTCCCAAACTACTAGTTGAAAAGTTTCCTCCTTTTCTCAGAATTCCTATAAGACTTATTTGTCCATTCATGATGTACACAGTGTTATTGTACTGAACTGGTATTTATTTCATTTTTTCATGTGTGTCTTATTTCTATAGGACAGAGATCTGTGACATCTATTCTTGTATCATCTACAGCAGGGGTCCCCAACCCCCAGGCCACGGATCAGTACCGTGGCCTGTTAGAAACCAGGCCACACAGCAGGAGGTGAGCAGTGGGCAAGCAAGTGAAACTTCATCTGTATTTACAGCTGCTCCCCATCACTTGCATTACCGCCTGAGCTCCGCCTCCTGTCAGATCAGCAGCAGCATTAGATTCTCATAGGAGCGCGAACCCTACTGTGAAGTGCACATGCAAGGGATCTAGGTTGTACACTTCTTAGGAGAATCTAATGCCTGATGATCTGAGGTGGAGCTGAGGCGGTGATGCTAGCGCTGGGCAGCGGCTGCAAATACAGATTATCATTAGCAGAGAGGTTTGACTGCCCAGAGACCATAATAGATCAACTGCTTGCGGACTCATATCAAAACCCTATCAGCGGGACTTCCCTGGTGGCACAGTGGTTAAGAATCTGCCTGCCAATGCAGGGGACACAGGTTCGAGCCCTGGTCTGGGAGGATCCCACATGCCGCAGAGCAACTGAGCCCATGCGCCACAACTACTGAGCCTGCACTCTAGAGCCCATGAGCCACAACTACTGAGCCCGCGTGCCACAACTACTGAAGCCCGCGTGCCTAGAGCCCATGCTCTGCAACAAGAGAAGCCACCGCAATGAGAGGCCTGCGCACTGCAGTGAAGACCCAAGGCAGCCAATAAATAAATAAATAAAGACATTAAAAAAAAAACAAAAAACAAAAACAATGAGAAGCCTGCGCACCGCAACGAAGAGTAGCCCCTGCTCACCGCAACTAAAGAAAGCCCACGTGCAGCCAAAAATAAATAAATAAATAGATAAATAACAACAACAACAAAAAAAAAAAACCCCTATCAGTGAGTGGCAAGTGAAAACAAGCTCAGGGCTCCCACTGATTCTGCATTATGGTGAGTTGTATAATTTATATATTACAACGTGATAATAATAGAAATAAAGTGCACAATAAATGTAATGCACTTGAATCAACCCGAAACCATCCCCCCCCACCCCACCCCCATCCATGGAAAGACTGTCTTCCAAGAAACCGGTCCCTGATGCCAAAAAGGTTGGGGACCACTGATCTACAGCATCTCACACCTATTTGGCAGCCAGAAAAGAAAAAAAATTTTTTTTAATTTTAGAATTGTACTTAAATATATTTATGTGATACATGTGATATAAATATCTAATGTATGCTCAACCTAGACACAGTATTAGTTTCCCATTGAGAATAAAAACATTTAAAACGTGTTATCTTTCCTAAGGCTAAATGCCTAAATGATAGCTTCTAAGCAGAGAAAACCCAATGGCAAATTCCTATATTTCCTCTTGATACCACTCATTTAAATTATAAAGTTTATTGGTTATCATTTGGTCATATATATTTCTCACTGAAAGTCCAGGCAGAACTTTTATAATATACAAAATTTATGGAATAATACCACAAATGCAGTTAACAGGCTAAAATTAAGGCATTAACAACCAACCTTTCAAGTGGAAGCTAAACAAAAATTATTCACTCTTAGGAAATTAAAAATACATCTACAAATAAAATATAAATACAAGCCAACACTAAGGACACCTGCCAAGCTTTAAAAAAAAAAAATCCCATGGGTTATAGCCATGCACATACTACCATACTAAATCATAAGATTCAAAAATATAACAAATCATAAGGCCATGTAGTTTTAAGAGACAATACAAAAGAATAGTTAAGAGTGTAGGGGGCTTCCCTGGTGGCGCAGTGGTTGAGAGTCTGCCTGCCAATGCAGGAGACACGGGTTCGAGCCCTGGTCTGGGAGGATCCCACATGCCGTGGAGCGACTGGGCCCGTGAGCCACAATTACTGAGCCTGCGCATCTGGAGCCTGTGCTCCGCAACAAGAGAGGCCACGATAGTGAGAGGCCCGTGCACCGCGATGAAGAGTGGCCCCCACTTGCCACAACTGGAGAAAGCCCTCGCACAGAAACGAAGACCCAACACAGCCAGAAATATAAAAATAAATAAATAAAAAATTAAAAAAAAAAAAAGAGTGTAGGCTCTGAAACCAAATTGTATACACTTGAACTCTATTACTCACTATACTATGTGGCCTTAGCTTAACCTTACTGTACCCCCTTCAGTACCTGCCTAATAGTGTTACTATTAGTATTAAGAGAGTTAACAATACATGTAAAGTGCTTAGATGAGTGCCTGGTATATGATAAGTGCTCTATAAATATACTGCTGACTTATACATGGTGCAAATATATCTATTCTTTCAATTAATTTATCAAACATATTCAAGTTATTATAACAAATACATATTATTCATCCAAGGCCAAGTAGGGGACAACATTGATGCACTTAGATTTACCAGATATGTATAGTTTTCCTGCCTACTTCACTAAATTAGTTTCCTACCCATAGGAAAAATACCATCTTTTTCTTACTTAGGACTCTCTCTCTACAACAGTACTGTCCAATAGAAATATAATATGAGCCACATATGTAATTTGAAATCTTCTAGCAGCCACATTAAAAAATAAAGAAAAATAGATAAAATTAATTTTAATAGATTTAACCTTATATAAAATACTATTTCAATATGTAATCAAATTTAAACAGATTACTAATAAGATACTTTACATGCATTTTTTCATAATAAATTTGTGATATCTGCTGTGTATTTTAACACTACAGCACATCTCAATTCACACTAGACACATGGCAAATGCCCAATGCCATGCGTTTAGTATATACTACATATTGATGACTACAAGGTAAGATTAAATCTGTAATAAAATCTTCATGCTGTACTAAATTTACTGAAAAGAAGTATTTAGGTATTATAATTTGTGTGTTCAAAATCTTAAGATATCTCCAACAGGAAGCACTTCAAAGGCCTAATTTCTTAAAACTCTTTATTTTACAGATAAAGAAACTCAGAGAAGTAATTCACTGGTATCTGTAGGGGCTCCCAGGAAAGTCTCCTTTTTGAGTCCTAGACCTCTACAATGAAACTTACTCCTTTAACATCAGGCTTGTCCCTAATCAAACCGAAGCCTGTGCTCAGACAGGCTATGGGTTTGAATCCCAGCTCTGCCACTTAATAATTGTGAACTTCCAACCTGTAACTTCCTCAATTTTAAAAATAGGGGTAATAGCAGTACCAAGTCAGGTCAATAGCAGGTAAAGGAGCTGTTGTGAAAATTTGATGAGTTAATACATGGAAAGTGGTTGGAGCTGCAATTGGTGCATAGTACATACTTAGTAAATATTTATTATTTACTAAGCAGGCTGATGTAGCTAGATTAAGTTGCACCTGTTTGAATTAAGATACAAATGCTTCATCTGAAAGGTAAGAGTGTGACCAACTTTTTCTAATGTTCTAAGAGTAACGGCGGGTTTCTTGCGTACAAGCAGCCCTCAGAGCCCTGACTGGCTCTCTTCAGGCCAGGCGGAGACCACAGTGCACTCCCTGACCCATCTTACAAAAGACCTGCAGGCAGAATCACCCTTTCTTCCTTGACCACATGACACAGAGCTGGGTTCGTTCCCCACTGCATCTTGCCTGTGTGGTAAGAAGCTGTGAAGCTCCACTTCTTTGTGGAGTGGAAACCCCTTCCTTTCCTTCCCACAAGGTCTAGGAAAGTAAAAAAGGTAACATTACATTGGCTTTTCTTTTACTCACACCTTTTGAGTTGTAATCTCTGCATAAAATCCATTCTCTTGGAGGGGGAAAATCCTGCTTATAAAACCTACCTCTGAAATACAAAATCTGTCTTTAATCAGATTAAGCTACTTGCCAAAGTCACAGAGTGAGTCAGTGGCAGAGCCAGGCCTAGAATCACAGTGGAAGTAAACTGTTCAACTCCAAACTACAATGAAGTCATTTGATAACTTTGATAACTTCCAGTACAAGAGAAAACGGGTCCTATGACAAAGAGTAACTACATATTGAGACAAAATGATTTGATGCTTTATTTAATAAAATACAAATTTAGAGTCAATACCTTTAAACACTGTAATAGAGTCTAAAGAATCTCCTTAGAGTCGATGGGAAGCTGCCTTTATGAGCATTATTTATTTCTTACGGAAATATAGTAATGGTACTGGAAAAAGACACATGACGGAATTCAGGATTATTGAGAATCTAACACAAGCTTTGCAGAGATTACTTATATAACTCTGAACTCTAGATTCTACCTAGCTCTAAAATTTTAAGTATCTAGGAAGACAGATCTAAATCCATGCTGCCTAGGTAGGTGGGATCTAGGTGGACTTGTGGTACAAAGGAAACACTTATTGAGTGCTAAAAATTACTTCCAGAGAAAAATATGGAACGTAGTATCTCAGAGCCAGAATCTGAAAAAGCAAGTTCCAGGGAGGCAGCCTAAGACAGCCAAGATGTTTTGAATATCAACCATTAAAAGGAAACAAGAAGCAAGCATGATCTAAGGGCAACGCTCTCAGGCAACTGCCATGTTGCTGAGGGACGTGGCTGCAAAGCCAGCGCAGTCTCCATCCCAAATCAGTCATTACTGAGCATGAAGCCAGCATCACCTTTTCTCTCCCAAGTTATAAATGCGCAATAATCTACTGTTACTTTAGCAGCAAGCTGTGAAGACTGCATATACATGACAGGATTTTAGTGTTGGAATTTTTAAAAATGTACAGCCAAAGTAACCTGATATGAATTCACTAATATTCGTAATGATTACTGTGTTTCCCAGTATCCGGTCTAACTGGAACATAATTCATGTGATTCACGGCAATGACAACTACTACAAACCTGAACATTTCTAAAGAGAGAAGTAAGGGATTTCCCTGGGGTGAAGCTGAAAATCTCTAAAGCTTGATGGTTTTCAACAGCTTTACTGAGATATAATTCACATACCATAAAATACACGCATTTAAAGTGTACTTTTCAGTGGTTTTTAGTATATTCACAGAGTAGTGTGACAAGCACCACAATTGATTTTAGAACATTTTCATTACTCTCACCTCAGGCTGAAGAGCACTTGTGGTCTTCTCTATTTAATAGCTCTTTTTCCAGTTAGCCACATGGTTTCTACTCACCCGGTTCAGGTCATAGCCCAAAGGTCACTTTCGCAGAGAGGCCTTCCCTAACCGCCCAATTTGCACCTGTTACACCACCCCATGCAGCACACACTTCACGCATCGTATCACCTGTCACCCCCACCCTCACCCCCCAACAAACACACTTTTTTTTTTCCCAGATACTGATCACATTTAGCATTCTAAATGTTTTACATGTTGATTGTCTGTAAACTCCAAGAGGGCACAATTTTTATCTATTTACTGCTGTACCCCCAGAGCCTAGAACAGGACACTGCTGTAAATGTTTCATGTTTGTAGAAGGGAAAGGGGGAGGGAGAAGAGAGAAAAGGAAGTGACTTCACTACTACAAATTTCACTAGCTTGTGAGATCTTTGTTCTAATTTATTAAATTACAGGATTTTTATAATATTTTTCTCCTTTAGAATGAAAGTCTAACCAGAGAAAACTAAAATAAAAGAAGTTAACTAAATTTAGCACCATTGCAGACGCAATATCTATGCTTTATTTTAAAGATTAGCAAATACCTAATAAGTACCAAAGAATTGGGGGAGAAAAAAATGGTAATCTAAGTGAACTAGAATAGTCAGAAACTGCCTCCTAGAGGAAGTAGTGTTATTATAGATGAAACTGAGGTAACAAACAGAACCAAACATGTAATGGCTTAACATATAGTTTATTTCTTGCATATGTAATAGTAGCGGGGTAACAGGGGAAAGTTCAGGTTGGTGGATAACTCTCCTCCATACAGTTACTCAGGGATCCAAGTTGCTTCCATTGCGGCTCAGCATCCCCCTAGTTCCACCTTATGGTATGTGTCTGGCCAGCAAAAGAGAAAAAAACACGGAGAGCTGTAGAGTATCATTTCTACTCACATTCAGTGGCTAGAATGTAGTCACATGAAAAAGAAGAGCTAGCTCCAGGCTCAGGTAGGAGAAGAACAAATTTTGGTACACAGCTAGTAGTCTCTGCCACATGTAGGATTTGAAATGAACCCTGAAGGATAAGTGGAATGTAACCAAGAATGAAGGAACCACATGAACAAAAACAAGCAAGTCATAACTAAGCAGTACACCAAGAGAGAGGACAAGTCTGGCTGTATTCTGAAAAGCAGTGAGAGAAGATGAGGTTGGCTAGGTCAATGGTTCCCAAATGTAAACTAAAGACCAATCCCAATATATATCAAAATTTCTACCAGTCTACAATGAGGTGAGAAAAATAAGTACAAGTCGATAACTTGGTAATAATGCTAAATTAATTTTATTGTTATATACTTGTAATTCAATTTCCTATGACTTACATACAATGTGATATCATAAAATTAAAATTACATTGTTTAATTTTCAACATAGCAATTAAAGCTATCGACAGTTCTTTCTAAGATAATGCCCTTTCCTGACTATAACAGATTCAGTCTATGTCCTGTAGGCAATGGGGATTTACTGTCACTTTCCAATTTATTATATATAATTTTAATTATTTAATATTTTCTAACAAACCTGTATTGCTTTGGAAATTAAAACAATTTATTAGTTCTAGTCATTAGGATTTAAATATTAAAAACAAGAGTTACCTAAGAGTGAGCAAAATGTGTTACATTTATAAACTATACTCAAAATACAATGCCCTAAAGATTGAAACAAAACAGTTGACTCTTCTGGACTGAATTTCAAACTTTTATATAAACATATAACATATAAGACAAATATTAAACTCAAAAAGGGAGTTTAAGAAAGCAGTAAATTAGCAAACTAAAAAACAATCTGCTATAGCACTAACCCAAAACTTTCTCTCCTAAAATAACTACCTTTAATCTAAAAATGGCATAATATACTAATTTTCTAATTATTTACTATGGGTTGAGCTAGAGTGGGAAATGTTAGTTACCATTAAAAATAGCAATAAAAAGTAAAATGCTCTTTTCACTAGAGAAATTCAAACATCCATCATTCAACACTGAGATAAAAATAAGAATTTTATTTGGAATAAAGCAGTGTTAAATTTAAACACTAAAGAAAATGAACACTTAGGAACTCCTTATAACCAATGGAAATATGTGCTTATCAAAGACAAAAAGCTAATTCCAAGGCTCTAAAAGAACCAAAGCTCTATAAAAATCACTTTTTCTACCTTTTCTCCTATATACCACTAATGGCAAGGCTTGAAATGATGACACAGCACAGCATGCCTTCTTAAAAACAGAGAGAAAAAAGCTGTCAGAGAAGTAAAAATGATGCAAATTCCGCTTATTGGAAACCTGATGTATGTTTCAATAAGTTCCAGACACCATGTAAATGTGAGCCACGCATCTTTCCAGGCAGTTTAGAATTATTCAGCTCAGGGGTGACCAAGTCAACCATGCAAGGAAAACATCTGCTGATAATTTCTAAAGTTAATAGTTGCCAATAGTAGTACGTATCTCTCATCATAATGCTTTCCATGGAAAATGTTCAAGTATTCATTGGTGAAAGAGCTGCCTAAAGTGGAATTATCAAAAACTATTTTTACCATATAGCAGTCTGGTAATGTTTGGATAATTTAATTAGTCAGGTTCTAAAGAATTTTCTGCTTAACTGAGAGTTACTGTTTTTTAAAAATGTAACACACACACACCATTACCATGATAAAAGATCTGAAAAGTTATTTATACAAATAAAAAGAGTTTCAGCTCGCTGAAACTCAATTTACCATATATTTGGAAAAATGAAACAGTATTTGATAAACTGTTCAATTTAATTATTTTAAAATGAAATCACTTTTTAAAAAATGTCTAGTAGATGTGTTACTACATGTTACACACTTAAACATTCACATACTTATACATATTGATCATATCAGTGTGAATCATATTAAAATTTGATGGCTAAGATTTGTTACATGTATGGACAAGCTGTAGCTTTCCCCTAAGCTATGGACAAAGAAACAGACACTAGATCTGCACTAGGGATTTTATTCTGCACAACACAGCTCTTGCCTACAATACTCCTCTAGTGCTACTATCTTAAAATGACAATAATTTTGGTTAATGGGAAAGCTAAGAGTTATAGAAATTTAAAATGGGAAGTCCCATAAAGTAACTCAAGTTGAAAAGAAATACTAGAGTCATTATTTCCAAATGAGATGTGTACACTTCAAAAAGACTGGCTTGGGAAGCGACACTACTTACTCCAACATGCTGTCAGTGCTTATAATATTTTTAGAATTCCTTTTTGGGAAATCTCTGCAGAACCTTTAACATATTCTGTTGATTAGCCTTAATGAATCTGCAAACCTGGAAACGGTATTTGAGTTTTTAAACCAATTAAGGAGTCACACAGGCCTGCTATAGAGAATATGATGGATCATCAAGCAGAAGCAGAGTAATATATATTATTAGGTCAAAAATGAGATGTACGGGACTTCCCTGGCGGTCCAGTGGTTAAGTGGCGGTCCCCACATACTGCAGGGCAACTAAGCCCACGCACCGGAACTACTGAGCCCGCATGCTCTGGAACCTACATGCCGCAATTACTGAGCCCACATGCTGCAACAAAGATCCCACGTGCTGCAACTAAGACCCAACGCAGCCAAAAATAAATAAATAAATATTAAAAAAGATTACAGTAAAAGTCCCTTCTAACTCATAAATGTTATTTTTTAAAAAACAAAATAAAAAAAATTCATTAAGGGTTTTAGTTTTAAATTCAAGTTAAGACAACTGAGAATCCCCAAATTCTCTAAGAATATGCAATTTGATTTTAAAACACACACTTTTAGATATGTCAATTCCAACTGCTATAGGCAGGGACTGCAGAAAACTGTAGAAAAATCAACTTAGGATGGATGATATAGTAGTTCAGGTTCAAAGAGGTTAGGCCCTAAATTAGGTCCAGTTTGGCAAGGCCACACTTCTTACAACTCAATCAAAATGTACAAATATGCGTTTTTTCTTATGCAGACATTTTAAAAAAATTTTTTAACGAGTTGTCATCATACTGTTTAATAGCATTTATTGAACACTTACAATGTCCGACAGTATGCTAGGCACTTGCATTACCTCACTTACTTCTCAGAACAGCTCTATGGAGGGAGGCACTATTAAATCCCTATTTTAAAGATAAGGAAACTCAGATCCACAAAGCTTACATAACCAGAGTCATAGAGTGTTGCAGACTGTATTTTCCAATGATGGCTACAAAAATATCTCCTATCCCACATGTTCTTTTTTTTTCCATAATAAACTTTTATTTCAGAAGTTTTAAACTTGCAGAAGAATTGTGTTGACAGTATAGAATTCCCATATACCCCACACCCAGTTTCCCCTAGTATTAACATCTTAGGTTGGTATAGTACATTTGTCACAATTAATAAACCAATACTGACACATTTTTAGTAACTACAGTCTATATTTAAATTTCCTTAGTGTTTATCTAATGTCCTTCTATTCCAGGATACCATATTACATTTAAGTCATCATGTCTCCTAAGTCCTTAGCGGTATCATTTTTTCAGACTTGTTTGTGATAACCTAGGAAATTAAAAAACTGAGACCCAGATGTGCTTCTTAACAACTCTCCAAACAATTTCCTATAAACCAAATTGCTTGTCGTTAGAATTTTTAAGAGGTCCATGTGTTGGTCAGTGCAGTGAGCCTGAACTGGCAGACCAATCACACTTGGAAAGTACGTCCTACAATAATACTCTTTTTTGCCAGTAACTGCATTAATACATAGTATACTCAGAAGAATATATGAATGAGCTATCATGGTATATAAGACCATGTGACGCCAAAATATAATTTGACTCCAAAATGTAAGTAACATCATTCCCAGTGATAGACCAAGCAGGTAATGTATCAACTTCTTTTTAAGTAGCCATACTTGCTTTACACACTGTAACAGAAAAACATAAACCAGAGAATTTTCTAAATATTCAAATAATTCCTGTTTACTTTCATTTAATAGCAGGAGTACTTATAAAATATTATTAAATTTATTATGCACATTTTAGGGTTAAGTTGTAGCCAGTGCTAATTATAACATGTCTGGAAAAAATTTAAGCTACACTGATTAAAATTCTATTTATAAAGGAAAAATCTAAACCACAGAAACAGTGCTTAGTTTAGAACAAGAACATGTACACAACTGCCAAATGCAATCCCTGTTTAGATGTTGCTTACTGAAACACTGTAATTACAAAAAACCAAAATGAATTTCTAAGTGTTTCAAGATGAAATAGTCCTGGCATAATTTTCAAGGCTTTATAATTACTTTCCTGAAAAGGTAAATACTCTAAGTTTTAACTTAATATAATATTAACCCTAGAAGTTAACACAGATTGAACATCCAATTTTACTCTAAAATGGAAGCCACCTATGAAATTCAGAACCTTTTAAATTAACAATCAAATGCTAACCAAAGAAAAATTACTGGGAGGCAAAGGCCAATGCTAACTTCCTACAGCCATTTATGGATAATGCAAACCTCCAAGCTTAGTGAATGGGTTTTGAACATTAAGTGACCATCTGCCCAGTAGAGAAATGCATCATAATGACACACAGTCCCTCACTTCCCACTCCCTCTTCAGTCAACTACAGTCTGGCTTGTTGCCTCTAACACTCCACTGAAACCACGTCAGCAAAAAAGTCCATTTTCACACTGCCAAATCCAATGGCCACTCCTCTGTCCTCACTTTACTCCACCTCTTGGCAGCATTCCACATGAATGGCCACTTCCTCCTTGAAATGCTTGCCTCTCTTGGCTTTTGTGACACCACTTTTCCGGGTTTTCGTCTGACCTCACTGCTCCCTGTTTCAGGGTCTCCTTGCGGCTCCTCCTCCTCTACTAGACCTCTAAATGCTGGGGCTTCCTACCACTCAGATATTGTCTTCTCTCTCTTTTTCCTCCTCCCCACTTCGTCTACATTATCCTCATGCTGACCTTTCCAAAATATATCTCCAACACAATCCTCTCCTCTGAGCTCAACTCACAGATTCAGCTGATTACCTGACACTGGGTGTCTAACAGTTCTATCAAACTGAACACATTCAGAATAAATGTCATGATTATTCTTCCCCATTCCTCTACTCGCCACTCAGCCCTTGTCTTTCTCCATCTCTGTAAATGGTATCAGCAACCACCAAGATTCTCTACCAAGAAACCTAGGAGTCATCTTTCATTCTTTCCTTTCCCTAACCCCCCAAATCCAATAAAATAAGCAAGAGACCTGTCAAATGTTATTTCCGAAATATATCCTAAATCTACTACTTTCCATCACTTTGCATTGCCAAATATTATTGTAGTCTCTAATTACCAAAGTTACTTCATTATAAACTTTTTAAATGAATGTAATTTTCCTTAACTTATGGCGTTCAATCAGATTAAGATGTTTGGGGTAAAAATAATCTATTTTCATACATATCTCTATGCCACAGAGGTTTATCTAATTTACAGTCAAATAAAATTTTAGTTCACAGATTAGAAATGCTCAAGGTGGGAATTCTATCAAAAGATGGACAGAGACAAGAGTCCCAAATTATGAGCAGGTAGCATGCCAAAACCTTGCAGTAAGTCAGCTGTCTGGAATTCACAATGCATTTTCTCACAGAAATTATATGATACGTAAGTGATCAGGTTTTCAGGTCAGCCTACAAAAAGCCAGCTTCACTCATACATGCCTGAAAAATAGCACTAATAACAACACAGTCTTTAACCACTATGAATAAACACCTAACTTGGAACAATGATTTGTAAAACTGTATTTTAATACCCCAATCTCTTGTATTAACTCTTATAAACTGTAGGAGACCCTCTCCTACCTCCCTGTCTTCCAGATGTGACCAGCTTATGCCTATTTTTTTAATCTCTCACCAAAATGCTTCACTTTATGTTCCCAGATTCTGGGCCACACAGAATGCAAGACCACAACTAATTCCCATCCCTGATATAACTCTTCGAGATTTTCACTGCTAGAAAAAACTCTGGGAGGAGAAAGACAAAGAGAAACAGGAAAAACAAATTGGCGGGGTGGGGGAGAATCACAAAATCTCAAGGAACCCTAAAAAGTAATTATTCTATTTTTACGATGTGCCAAAAGGCACATGGAGTCGCATGGGATTTTTCTAAGCTCCTACTTTCATTGAAATAGTCTTCTCTAGAGCCCAGCTCAATCCTTCTAGACTTTTTAAAATCCTAGGCTGGGCACTTTATCTCCCCTTCCATTAGGAAAGCTGCTATTTTGTTCCTTCTCAGATTCTCTCTTATTTCTCACTTAGAACCCTAAATGGAAAAATAAAGAAAGAGGCACATTGATAACAAGTCTTTAGGTAAACACAGAACTGAAGTAAGGGAGAGGTGGAGCCTAAAGAGTGGTCAGGCCATTAAGGTCACCATTAATCTGTAACTTATTAAATACAAATTAGGAACAAATGATTTGGAGCAAAGAAAGAGTTTCATAAATGGACACCAGGCAAGTTTCCAGAAACATGAAAAATCTACCTTATATATCTCAACATAATATGTTCTATGGCTCACCTTCTCTTTCCAACAATCACATCAAAGATGAATCCTATACTGTCTCTGTATGACTAACACTGACCTGAGTACACCACAAATAGGTAAAATCCAGGGTATCAAAAAGCCAACACTCCCAATCTGATGAAATTAATTTACCAACAAATGGAGAAATCAATTTCTAGTTGGTCTAGATAATGAAAACCAAATGGACAGAGCTACACTAGCATTAAGATCCAATGAAGACGACAGTAAATGACTCTGAAAGCCAAAAGAAAGCCAAAAGTCATAAATTCTTAAGCACAGGAGTGAGCAGCGGATTCTCTAAACTTTAAAGAATAGATGTTTTAGATGTTTTACAGAAAGTAAACTAGGAAGGTAAGACTGCATCATTCTGTCTGTCAAATAAGTCTCTGAAATAAGTATCTTACGGGGACTTCCTTGGTGGTCCAGTAGTAAAGAACCCGCCTGTCAATGCAGGGGATGCAGGTTCGATCCCTGGTCAGGGAACTAAGATTTCACATGCCGTGGGGCAACTAAGTCCACGCGCCACAGCTACTGAGCTCCTGTCTCAGCTAGAGCCCGCGTGCTGCAAACTACAGAGCCCACATGCTCTGGAACCCACGCGCCACAACTACAGAGCCCACACACCCTGGAGCCTGTGAGCCACAACTTGAAAGGAGAAAACTCACACACGACAACTAGAGAGAAGCCCGCACACTGCAACAAGATCCCTCGTGCCACAACTAAGACCTGACACAGCCAAAAATAAATAAATAAATAATAAATAAATCTTTAAAGAAACAAAGCGAAAGTATCTTATGAACCAAAAATTGTTAATGGACTGAAATATTTAGGTCCAAATTAGTAAACTACCACTTTCTGAATGAAATGAATATGAAACCACACACTTAAGTGTAGCAATGAAAACATAATGTATCCAAAAGTAATCTGAGCTAGCTTGAAATAGACAAACAATAGACAACCTGTCGACCTATAAACAATTAAAAATTACCTTCACCTATTCACTATTATTTTATACAAGCTGGTCCTGGTTCCACGACTTACTGTATGAGTTTGAACAAATTATTTAACCTCTCTGGGTCTCAGTCTCTATACTCGTAAAACAGAATTAAAGATGGTACCTACCTCATGATTATCGTGAGGATTAAAAGACATAAGGTAAATTGTTCTGAGCAGCTTCAGAAACAGACTAAGTGTTCAACAAAGGTTAGTTACTATTGTTTTCTCCAAACTGATGCAGACAAAAGTTACTTGAAGTCACATCCATGCCTTAACACTACCTTTGAAACCTTCACAACCCTCAGGACAGTGCTAAACACTGTGGATGCTCAGTATTCAGAAGCTGAAAACTAGTAACTCATGAAATCTAGAACCTTGAAGCTGAAGGAGATTTTAGAAGTCATCTGGAACAATTTCACTTAATTCAACAATAAGACTCGTGGGAGATTATCAAATCTTTGCTTAAACACTTCCTAGAACAGAAACTTGCCTTCTCAACAAGACATATAAAAACAGTTCTAATTACTAGAATGTTCCCTCTGAAGATTTCATTGTACTGATTACTGCCTCTCATAACTTCTTATCTGAAAGGCTGAATTCACTAGAGGGCATCACAATATTAGGAAAAGTCATCTGTCATGAAAAGGAAAGAATCGCTCAACATTTATTCTGGCTAAGAGAGAAATACTACACCCAACTGTATAAAACATGTATGTTCATTTAAAAATTATTCTGTTTAAACATACTTTAAAATGTTCAGAAGGAATTAAAAGGAAGTTAATTATAAAATCATAATTTACACATCCTTGTATATGTATATGGTAAGTAATTCAGATTATTATAAATCATAGGCTCTTTCCAACCCCACAATAAGGGCTCCCAAAATTTTTAAGCAATTTCAATATTTATATGTTTATAAGAGAAAAGCATACAAAACCAGCATGATTTATTATTGCTCCTTGCAGCCATACTCCAAGTTACCTCCAGCTTTCCAGAAAAAGACCCAGTGCCTGAGAGAAAATTAGCAACTTCTATAAAAAAGTTCAAACCTGGATCTGTATATAACTAATTATTTAAATGATCCAAAACCAAATTATTTTTTTAACATCTTTATTGGAGTATAATTGCTTTACAATGGTGTGTTAGTTTCTGCTGTATAACAAAGTGAATCAGCTATACATATACATATATCCCCATATCTCCTCCCTCTTGCGTCTCCCCTCCTGTCCTCCCTATCTCACCCCTCTAGGTGGTCACAAAGCACCGAGCTGATCTCCCTGTGCTATGCAGCTGCTTCCCACTACAAAACCAAATTATTTTAATATGTTCACATTAATTAACAGAGTGATGGTACCACTGTAAAGGTTTACCAGGCTCCAAGAGGATCCAGAAGAACAGTCCTGGAATATCCTCTAACTCCCACTCATGTAGAGGAAAAAAACATGGAAAACTAGGCACTGTTTATAGCACACCCTTCCACCTCATCATACTCCACCGCTATGTGAAATTTTACAAATCTATAAACTGTAGGTAACTGAGAGACATGCAGAGTCATCGTGTCAGGAAGAGGGTTCATCCGACTTCGCTCACTGCTCATCAGCTCCCCCTCCCCCACAGACCGCTTTTGTCTCCGTTTGCAATCCATTTCAACATTCCTTTACTCCATACAAATTTGTGGGACTTTTTTTCACTTTCCTTTGAACCAGTTATATACCATTTGCCTGGTTCTCTCATTGATTATGAATTAAATAAAATCCTTAACACATTTATTTTTATATTTCTGTAAGTCATTGTATTATCGTTTAATGCACTAGTCAACTCTCTTACCATTGATAAGACACCATTCAGTACTTAGACGTTGTTCAGCACTGAGATTATCAACACAAAACGACACTCCAACAGTGAGTATGAATCAGACTGGAAAGGTCCATCTCCCCATGTATATTAATAACAGAACTTTGGCTTCTGAAAAATCAATCCTGGTGAATTGTGTTGGCATGAATGAAGTCATGAGCACCGGATGAAGCAAGAAAATCAGGTTTCAGAACCGCAAAGCCCATATTCAGACTGTGGATAACGGTGAAGCCAAGGAATAGCAGCCACAACAAGCTGTTGCCACTCATCTCCACCATCCATTCAGTGACCCCCTTTAAGAAGTCCAAACAACTAAGGATAATGGCCAATTCAATGGCAGAATTCATGGCAGAAGATGAAAAAATAAGTTTGGTAGTCTGTTCTATAAAAGGTTCTCAAATTTTGCCATCCCTTTGCATGTATCCATGTTCACCTCCCATCCATAAAAGTAGGTATATTTTTATCTCATTTTAGAAGAAATCAATACAAAAGTCTTTGTTCAGCTTCATAAATTATCAAGAGTATAATCATGGAGAATTATAAGGAGAAGTAAAGGATGAGAAACATACTGATAACAGAGTCAAAGAAGATGTTCCAGATGCAAGAGACCCACATCAGGAGAACTAGGTAGCTTCTAAGCTTCTTCTCCATCTACCCACCCTCCTTATCCCAAAGACACTAACTAAAATAAAAAGGATCATAATAGACTTCAATTCCTTTTACTAGTAAAAGGCACACTGTGATGGCTCATTTTATATGTCAAATTGACTGGCCATGGAGTACCCAGATTAAACATTATTTCTGGATGTGTCTGTGAGGGTGTTTCAGGATAAGATTAGCATTTGAACTGAATATTATGTAATGTATACTGAATATGTTATATATTAAACATATAGATACATACATATATATATATGAATGTATTAAAAAGAAACATATATAAATTTTAAATAAACTTAAATTTTTAATATTTAAGGTCGAGGTATGTATAAATATCTCTATCTCCTACTGGTTCTCTTTCTCTGGAGAACGCTGACTCATACACACATACACACACACACACACACACATCCTGCCCTTGTTCAGGACTGTCTCAGAAATAAACAAACATATGTATACATACATATAACAAATTAGCAATCAGAAATATCTATTCCAGGAAAACTATTTTCCAAGAGAAAACATCTGCTCTCCATTGACTGGTGAGGCCACAGATATACTGTACACAAATTTCAACTATATTCAGAGACAACAAATCATTACACTATTTTTTAAACTCCAGAGAGGATGGAGAGAAAGGCATAATTATGGTTTGTTTAATGCAAAAAGTTTTAGGCAACACACTGATCCACAGCTAATCTTTTCCTTACCACTGTGACTTAAAAGTCTCAATGCATTAGCTAAACATGGCACAAAAGATTCCGTTACAATATGGGGGGCAAGGTTGGGGGGAGGGAGGAATGCTGGCAAGACTCAAAGAAGCAAAATTATTCTAATAGGGCTCTTGGATATTTTTCCCAAAAATGTTTAGGAAAACTGAAAATAACTTAAATGAGTAGGAAAGGTAATCACCTCCTGTCTCTCTGCAATATATTTCTAAGACCTGGCCCATCAAAAATATTTTGCATATCTGCCACTAAAATAACTATAAGGAAGACAAGTAATAAGACAGTTTACCAAATGCAAGATTAGTGTGCATTCTGACTCTGGGGGCATTTCCATTTTTGTTAAGAAAATGAGTTTCCATTTTTCTGAGCAACTTCTGATGCAGCCATTGGTCCATGGTTCTTTCCTCCTCAGAAAAAGAAAGTTACTGATATTTATAAACATCTATTACAAACCAAGAAAGAAATTAACACATTAAAAAGCATTTTTAATTTTAAAAGGCTCAATCTGGGGAAAGTTTGTTTTCCTGCAAGCCAATATTAAAAAGTGAAGCCTTAGAAGTAGATGCAATTGTCAACTGCAACAGTTCAGGGAGTAAAACCCTGTATTCAATAAGCTCTGAAGGTCCTGTGTCCTTTTCTCCCCTTTTCCATAAATGCTTTCTGTATATTCCTGACCACGTAAGGACCAAATTATTACCGTGCAAAAATTTCTTCTGTTCTCAATTTTGAGACAACTTCCCATAAACTGGCAAAAAATTTTAAATTAGCCTATTTAAAATTGAGCAATTTTAACTCCATTTAGAAAAATTTTAAAGATTTAAAAGAAAAATAAGGGCATTTTTTAAAAAACCTACAGCTAACATCATACTCAATGGTGGAAGAATGAAAGTTGTCCCCCTAAGATAAACTACAGATTTAATGCAATCTCTTTTGAAATTCCAATAGCCTGTTTTGCAGAAATGGAAAAGCTGATCCTCAGATTCATATGGAATTGCAAGGAGTCCCAAGTAGTCAAACAGTGATAAAAAAGAACAAAGTTGGAAGACTCACGCTTCCCAACTTCAAAACTTACCACAAAGTTTACAGTAATCAAAACAGTATGGTACTGGCATAAGAAAAGACATGCAGATCAATGGAATAAAAGTGAGAGTCCAGAAATATACCCATACATCTATGGCCAACTGATTTTTGACAAGGGTGCCAAGACCATTCAATGGGGAAAGAACAGTCTGAAACAAATGGTACTAGAACAGCTGGATATCCATATGCAAAAGAATGAACTGCCCTCTGTATTATACCACAGACAAAAATTAACTCAAAAAGGATCAATGACCTAAAGGTAAGAGCTGAAACTATAAAACTCTTAGAAGAAAACATATGGGTAAATCTTCACAACCTTAGATTTGGCAATGGATTCTTAGATATGACACTAAAACCACAACAAAAGACAAAAAACAAAATGAGTTGGACTAGATCAAAATTTAAAACTTCTGTACATCAAAGAACACTATCAAGAAAGTGAAAAAAACAACCCACATAATGGGAGAAAACTTTTGCAAATCAAGGGTCTATTATCCAGAATATTAAAGAACTCTTACAACTCAACAACAAAATGACAAACAACTTTTTTAAGTGAGCAAAGGACTTAAACAGACATTTCTCCAAAGAAGATATACAGACAGTCAATAAGCATGTGAAAAAATGCTCAATGTCATTATCATTAGGGAAACACAAATCAACGCCACAATGAGATACCACTACATACCCAAGAAGAATGGCTATAATTTTAAAAATGGAAAATAACAAGTATTGGTGAAGATGCAGAAAATCTGGAAGCCTCATACACTGCTGATGAGAATGTAATATGGTGCAGCTGATGTGGGAAAACAGGTTGGCAATTCCTCAAAGAGTTAAACATAGATTTACTTTATTATCCAGCATTTTCACTCCTAGGTATATACCCAGAAGAACTGGAGCTAGGTACTCAAATACTTGTTCACTAATGTTTATAACAGCACTATTTACCATAGCCAAAAGGTAGAAACTACCTAAATGCCCTTCAATGGATGAATGGGTAAACAAACTGTAGTATTATACCTACATACAAGGGAATATTACTCAGCCTTAAAAAGGAATGAAGAAAAAAAAGGGAGGGGGGCTTCCCTGGTGGCACAGTGGTTAAGAATCTGCCTGCCAATGCAGGGGACACAGGTTCGAGCCCTGGTCCGGGAAGATCCCACATGCTGCGGAGCAACTAAGCCCATGAGCCACAACTACTGGGCCTGCGTGTCTAGAGCCCGTGAGCCACAACTACTGAGCCTGCGCATCTGGAGCCCGTGCTCTGCAACAAGAGAAGCCACGACAATGAGAAGCCAGCACACAGCGATGAAGAGTAGCCCCCGCTTGCTGCAACTAGAGAAAGCCCTCGCACAGAAACGAAGACCCAACACAGCCAAAAATAAATAAATAAGTAAATAAATTTTTTAAAAAAAGGAATGAAGTACTGATACATGCTACAACATGGATGAACCTTGATAACAGTATGCTAAGTAAAAGAAGCAAGACACAAAAGGTCACATATTTATATATATATTTATATAAAATATCCAGAAAAGGTAACTCATAGAGACAGAAAGCTGATTGGTGGTTGCCAGGGACTGGGGAGAAAAAGGTAGTAACAGGGTTTCCTTTTGGGGTGATGAAGTGTTTTGGAACTAGACAGAGGAAGTAGTGGCACAACAATGTGAATGTACTAAATGCCACTGATTTGTTCACTTTAAAATGGTTAATTTTATGATTTGTGAATTTCATCTCAATTTTTTTTAAATAGATAGAAACCAAATGTCATAGCCTAACTTTTTTTCAAGTATCCATAGTGGAAATTATTTACAAAAATCAGTTGTCTGTTAAGCCACAATGGCAATCTCAATTAATTTACAGGGCATATTTTCTGATTATAACACAACAAAACAAATAATTAATGAATTCAAAACAAAGAATCCTAATACTGTAAATTTTTAAACTCTTAAATAATGTTGCATTAATTTTTTAAAAATTAAAGGATAAACAAGACTTGTAGTTCTCAAATTTGGTGTGCACTCAGATTACGTGGGGAGCTTGTTTAAAATACAGAAGCTTAAGCCCTACACCCAGAGATTCTCATTTAATAGGTCAAGAGTGGAGTTAGAGCATCTATACTTTTAATAAGCCCTCCACCAAAGTTTAAAAACAGTAACAGAATATTAAGGAAAAAATTTAAAGATGTTGCATATCAAAAGCTATAGGGGCTTCCCTGGTGGCGCAGTGGTTGAGAATCTGCCTGCCAATGCAGGGGACACGGGTTCGAGCCCTGGTCTGGGAAGATCCCACATGCCGTGGAGCAACTAGGCCCGTGAGCCACAATTACTGAGCCTGCGCATCTGGAGCCTGTGCTCCGCAACAAGAGAGGCCATGATAATGAGAGGCCCACGCACCGCGATGAAGAGTGGCCCCCACTTGCCACAACTAGAGAAAGCCCTCGCACAGAAACGAAGACCCAACACAGCCATAAATAAATAAATAAATAAAATAAATAAACCCAAAGTTTAAAAAAAAAAAAAAAAAGGAAGCTGAAATATTAAAAAAAAAAAAAAAGCTATGGAATTCATACAAAGCTGTACTCATATACACTGTCTAAAATAATAATACTTAAGAGAACATAAACTAAGCAGCCAATTTAAGATTTTAAAATAAAGATATTATTAAAGAAAACAGGAAAACAGAAATATGAATGAAAATAAAACTACATGATTAGGAAACTAAAAAAGCAGAACTTTAAAATGAGTGTGGTTAGAGTCCTGAAAATTCTAACAAAACAAAAAATTCTCAAAGAGACAAACATAGAATTGGGAAAAGAGATTAATCATCTTCTTTAAAAAAAAAAAAACATAGAAACATAAAACAAGGAAAATAAATTTTTCAGAAAACTCTGGAAAAATAGATTTTCTAATAACTAAATCTACACATGGTTAGTTCATCAAAAATATAAGAAATTACTTGTCAATGAAAAAGTCATAAGTTCAATTATGGCATTAGTTATAATCTGCTACTTGGTTGAAAAAAAATTAGAACTTGTAAAGTGAGGAAAATTTTAACAAAATGCTATGAACTTGAAATTCTTTCCACTGCAGAAAAAAAAAATTGTACCAAACATTCAAACTGGTTAATAAGTACCCAGTAACTATCACACAGCTTCACTAGTAAGAGAAACAGACTTTATTCTCTGCAATCCAAAAGCAAATCTGAAAAGAACTTCATGATATCAACGATTCTAAATTATTCTACTTTTCAAGGTTAAAAAAAAACAGTCAAAATACATCACCATCAACTTTACAAATACCACTGAGGTTAAATTTTCTTTTTTATTTTACAGTCACTTTGTAGCCTATTTAACTTTAACCTCTGTTACTCAATCATGGGAACAAATAAATGACGGTCATTAACAAAGAGAAGCCAAGAGCCAAGTGTTATTACCAATAATTAATATAAGGGTAAATAAAATGAAATGTTCTTAGTTTAATAAAGGGGAGAGAGCTAATGCTCTCCTCTCCTTAGGTGACATATTTCCCCCCCTATGGCTGCTATAACAGATTACTTGGTGGCTTAGAACACCGTAATAAGTTTATTCTTTCACAGTTCTAGAGGCAAAAAGTCTGAAATCAGTATTAGTAGGCCAATACTGAAATCAAGGTGTCAAGCCACACTCCCTTCGGAGGCTTTAGGGGAGAATCCATTCTTTGCCTCCTCCAGCTTCTGATGGTGCCAGAATTCCTTGACTTGTGGCCACATCACTCTAATCTCTGCCTCCATGGTGGGTCACCTTGCCTCCTCCTCTTCTCTGTGTGTACCATCTCCTCTGTCTCCCTCTTAAAAGGGTATATTTGATTGCATTTAGGATACAACCAGATAATCCAGGGTAACTGCCCCAGCTCAAGACCTCCAATTTAATCACATCTGCAAAGACCCTTTTGGCCATATTAGGTTACCAGAGATCAGGACTTGGATCTCTTTTGGAAAGCTATTTTCAGCCTACCACAGTGTGTCTCCTTAAAAACATACACCAAACCCTTTAGTCAGGAATTAGGTAATCTTAGTCTCCAGATTTCACAATGCAAAGTCACAGGTCTTCTGACTCTCATAACGATAAACACATACCTCTGAAATTAACTCAGGAATCTATCACCAGATGTACAGGAGACTCTCACAGGGAACATCCATTTGTCTCTCAAAAATATAAAAGAAACATTAAATCTCTATTTTACTGTAAAGATGAATGAAATTCTACTCAAATTTTGTAGTCTCTCCTGAACTATCTACATGCATGTTATCTCACATGCATACCCAATATATCGAGTTTTTTCTCCCTTCTACATTGGTAAAGAGGGGTCTTTTTGTTAGCAGGATTTTCTTATTTCCCCAACAAACTTTATAGAATTGGGTAATAATAGACTAAGTTTTTAAATGAATTTGAAATGGACTACTTTCCAAAAGCAGCAAAATTTACTTTTATTGTCTAAATTTTTCCAACACATAATTTCAAGGCCCACCAGCCCTTGAACTCCTTCAGAATCAAGCAGTTTTCATTCCATAAAATCAAAATTCCAAATGAATTAAAGAGTTATATGTAAAATATGAAAGCATTAAGAATTAGAATAAAATATAGCAATAGAAAAAATAAGCAAAGAAAACAGTCACATATGAAACACTAAAAAAACAAAGAAATCAAATTAAAGCAATGTAATGTCACGTTTCCAACTACTACCCTTCCATATTTGACAAGGATAATATTGGGTTGGCCAAAAAGTTCATTCCGGTTATTCTGTAACATCTTACGGAAAAACCTGAACGAAGTTTTTGGCCACCCCAATACCTAGCAAAAGTGAGGGTATGGGGACACAGGGACTCTTAAACATACTATTACTGAGAATATAAACTGATAGAGACCTTTTAAAAAGCAATTCAGCATAGCTGGCAAGATTTAAAAGGCGAATAGATTTTTACCCAATAATTCTTCTTCTAATCATCTATCCTACAAAAATACTCATCAAAGTGACAAAAAAATTTATGTATAAAAATGCCCACTGGCCAAAGCAATCTTGAGAAAGAAAAACAGAACTGGAGGAATCAGGCGCCCTGACTTCAGACTATACTACAAAGCTACAGTAATCAAAACGGTATGGTACTGGCACAAAACAGAAATATAGATCAACGGAACAGAATAGAAAAGCCCAGAAATAAACTCAAAAAATTACAGTCAATTAATCTACAACAAAGGAAGCAAGACTATACAATGGGAAGAGACAGTCTCTTCAATAAGTGATGCTCAGAAAACTGGATAGCTACATGTAAAAGAATGAAATTACATTTTCTCACACCATATACAAAAATAAACTCAAAATGGATTAAAAAACTAAACGTTAAGACTGGAAACCATAAAATGCCTAGAAGAAAACATAGGCAGAACACTCTCTGACCTAAATCATAGCAACATTTTCTTGATCTGTCTCCTCAGGCAAAGGAAACAAAAGCAAAAATAAACAAAAGGGACCTAATTAACTTAAAACCTTTTGCACAAAGAAAACCACCAACAAAACAAACAGACAACCTACTGAATGGGAGAAAATATTTGCAAGTGATAAGACTGATAAGGGGTTAATATCCAAATATATAAACAGCTCATAAAACTCAATATCAAAAAACAACAACCCGATTAAAAATGGGCAGAAGACCTAACAGAGACATTTTTCCAAAGACATACAGATGGCCAAACAAGCACCTGAAAAGGTACTCAACATGGTTAATCATCAGAGAAATGCAAGTCAAAACCACAATGAGATATCACATCACACCTGTCAGAATGACTATCATCAAAAAGAACACAAATAACAAATGTTGGCAAGGACGCAGAGAAAACGGAAACATAGTACACTGCTAGTGGGAATGCAAACTGGTGCAGCCACTATAGAAAACAGTATGGAGGTTCCTCAAAAAACGAAAAGTAGAAATACAATACAATCCAGAAATTGCACTCCTGGGTATCTACCCAAGAAAAAAAAACCAAAACCACTAATTTGAATAGATATATGCACCCCTATGTTTACTGCAGTATTATACACAATAGCTAAGATATAGAAGCAATCTAAGTGCCCATCAACAGATGAATGGATAAGGAAGATGTGGTGTGTATTTTATATATATATATATATATATATATATATACACACACACACACACACACACACACACACACACACACATATATATATAAAATAATATATAATGGAGTATTGCCCAGCCCTAAAAAAGAATGAAATTTTGCCATTTGCAACAACATGGATGGACCTGGAGAGTATTATGCTTAGTGAAATAAGTCAGAGAAAGATAAATACTGTATGTTATCACTTACATGTGGAATCTAAAAAGTGAAACGAATGAATATAACAAAACAAACTTACAGATGTAGAGAACACACTACTGATTACCAATGGGGAGAGGGAAGGGAGGTGGGGCAAGATAGGGGTAGGGGATTAAGAGATTAAGAGATATAAACTATTGTGTATAAAATAAATAAGCTACAAGGATATATTGTACAGCACAGGGAATAGAGCCAATATTTTATAATAACTTCCTAACTTCCTTCCTTCCTCCTTCCCTCCCACCTACCTACTTCCCTCCCTCCCTTCCTTTCTTTCTTCTTTAATTTTTGGCCCGCTGCCCGCATGTAGGATCTTAGTTCCCTGACCAGGGATCGAACCCGTGCCCCCTGCAGTGGAAGCGCAGAGTCCTTGACCACTGGAACCACTGGGAAGTCCCTATAGCAACTTAAATGGCATATATCTATAAAAGTATTGATCACTATGGTGATACATCTGAAACTAATACTGTAAACCAATGATATTCAATTAAATAATAAATAAAAATTTACATGCTCACTGAAATTCTACTTGTATGTGAAAATTAGAAGTAGTATAAATGCCCATCAATAGAGAAATAGCTAAATGATGGTATATGTCTACAATGGAATTCAATGTAGCCGGTGAAAAATGAAATACAACAATATAAGCTGTCATTTAGAAAGCTAGCCATGAAGCATTAAGTGAAAAAAGCACTTAAAATAAAATAAGTAAATTATTCTGTTTTACTAAAGGGAAAAAAAATAACAAACATATATATTGTAATAGGTTTACATATTAATAGAAGCTATATTTTCCAAAAAATCTTATGACATGGGAAAATCCTTATAAAATTAACTGAAAAGAGTAGAACTACAAAATTGTATATGCAACTATATAAACAAAAGCAGTGCAATATTAATAAACAAGGGTGACTGATTACCTGAGGAACGTCATTTTGATCTGTTCTTTATACATTTTTTATTTTCCAAAATGCATGTTATTTACAAAAATCACAATAAAAATTAAAGTTTTGTTTCGTTTTTATTTTTTTTAATTCATGATGTACTGTTCTTTTTTTTTTTTTTTAAATATTTATTTATTTATTTGGCTGCGCCAGGTCTTAGTTGCGGCACTCCGGATCTTCGTTGCGGCATGCGGGCTCTTAGTTGAGGCACGCAGGATCTAGTTCCCTGACCAGGGATCGAACCCAGGCCCCCTGCATTGGGAGCGCAGAGTCTAACCACTTGGACCACCAGGAAAGTCCCTTGTTTTGTTTTTAAATGGGAGCCCAGATGACAAAAAAACTGTTATACTTTAGCGAGTCAGGAATGATTCAAACCCTACAGAATACAGGAGACTGAGTATAAAATGACATAGTGAGTTCAGGTACAAAAGAAGACCTTTAAAAATACATATTTACCAAAACTTGCCCAATATAAAGAATGCTATCTCCTTCAGACTGATTACTTGAAAATACTATTTATTCTGATGTTGCATTACTAAAAGTAATGTTAACCAACATGATCACCCAACCTTATCACCTAGGTAGGGTCCTAAAATAGTTTTGGGGTCATTTCAAACAACTCTAGTTTCAAAGAACGAGACCTAGCACAAATCAGTTAGTTAAACATTATGCTGCAGCTTTTGAAGACATGTTTTGAGACAGGGAATAGACCCTGGCCTTCGGAAAAGGTTCCCTCCACATAAACTATTCACTGCCATCAACACCACCTTTCCATACATGTCCAACAACCTCCTCCATTCCTTTCACTCATGAGCTTCCTCACTACAAGGGTCCTCTCCCCAGATGTGACAATTATCAAAACCCTACCATCCTTGTAAGACCAAGCTCCAAATACATCTGCTCCATGAAGCTGCTGCTTTTTTGAACTCCAGAAACATTTCAATATCTATACTGCTCATTGATCAGCATGTGCTATTTTTATACCGACAGTCTTTTAATATATTCTGACTTCCCAATTATAGTTTATAAGGAACTGGAAGATATGTCTTCCATCTCCAGTGCAGTTCACTGGAGATACACATTGAGTGGTGGCCCATCCAAGAAACACAATAGGTGTTTGTTTGCTTTGCTTCTATATAAAGATTGGGACAGTATTATTATTAGTTTGGGCTTGACGTACTGTGGTGAGCTTTGAATCGCTGCCTAAGAAGTGTGCGTTTTATCCTGCAATAATCTAGAGTTGAAAGTTCTTAAGCTCCAAAATGATGTGATAAAAGCGTGTTCTAGCAAAAGTACTCCTTAGTCCACAGTTGCCAGATTTGGGGGGAGACAGTAACATCTAAAGCAAGGAAGGAAGTCGGCTGAGCATAAAGGGTTAAAAGTCAGAAAGCACTGGGTTCTCTAACACCTCCAGCTCTTGGCAGTTATATGACTTCTTAAAAGCTTCCTTTTCTTTATCTATAAACAAGGATAGAAAACCAGAGCCTACCTAGCTGTAGTAAGTATTACAGAAATCACAATGACAGTAAGTGCTACAGTGGGATTCAAGCACATCACAGTTCAAGCTGTTAAAAGGATAATTCAAACAAACAAAAGATAACACTGTGTCCTCCCTACAAATATAAAATGAACACCTGTCTATGATTTTATGTAACTCATTAATTAATTATGGACTAATAAGATGTTTTCATCTGGTTCAAAAGTGAATCCAAAGAACACAAACATACAGGCATCAGGAATGGTGAAATGCATTTGCTTAATAGATCCAAAACCTGCTTCCCCCACAAAGAGGAAAAGAAATCAACAGTACCTCCAACCAACAAAATTCATTTGCATGTCTAAGGACAAGAGTAATTTGCACTGCTGTGAGTTATTCACAACTCACAACATTATAAAATAAATCAAAAAATAATAAAAGCTGTAGATCCCATAGATTAGATCTCCAGGAAATGTGCTTTAGACCACCTAGTTTCCAATGAAGACACCCCATGATCCTTTTTGTACATTTCAAGACTTTCACAAATTTTCCTTACATAGTTCTTAACCACCATGAACATTGCCTTTTTCTTCTTTTAGAAAAAAATCCACAGCTTCAAGATCTCTGACAACCATTAGAAAAACTGAGTTAGTCCCCTCCATAAAACTAATCTTTCACTACAATAAATTGTTTTCTTCACATACTAAACCAGAAATTTAGAATTATTATGCATTTATATATAAATGCAGAAATAAATTAATTCATTGGATTGTCAAGCTTCTTAAGAGACCTAAAACTAACGAGGGTTTGGTTTTACTGAACAATGACAAGGAGAATTACTCTCCGGAGGAAAAAAGACATAGTTAAATTGTCCCTTCCAAGTAACTGACCCAAAATTAACTTAAGTGTCTAACTGGCCAATATACGCATCTTAATTTCCACCCTATGTTTTCTTCCATAAAAAAAATCAATCCCAGTCCAACTACCACTCCAGTAAAATCACGTAGATGTCCTGCTCCTACTGCTCCAGCTAAGTGCAACTAAAAACCCTGGACATCATATATGAAACAAACAAAAGACTCTGAAGGTGGGACTTCCCCGGCGGTCCAGCGGCTAAGGCTCCGCACTCCCAACGTTCGGGGCCTGGGTTCGATTCCTGGTCAGGGAACTAGATCCCACATGCATGCCGCAACAAAGAGTTCACAGGCCGCAACTAAAGATCCCACATGCCGCAACTGAAGAACCCACCTGCCGCAACGAAGATCAAAGATCCCGCGTGCCACAACTAAGACCCGAGCAGCCAAATAAATAATTTAAAAAAAAAAAAAAAAGACTCTGAGCATGGAGAGAAGGCACACTAGCTAGGGAGGCACCTTGGGACCCGTCGAACAACATGGTAGTGAGTTCTCTGGGTTTTCCTTTTGCCTCATATATATCACGTGGACGCAGAGCTGAAGCAGCCAGTAATCCAGAAATACCAATGGAGGTTGACAAAAAAGTTCCTGCTCTTTCAGAAAACCAAGAAAAGAGCAGCAGAGCAAAACAGAAGACTTGCAGATAATAACCACTGGCACTCCAGCCAAAAACCACAGAAAAAACTGTGGCTCATCCCCACCCACAACAAGATAAGCCAAGTAGGGAGCCTGAACTTTCCCTCTCACCAGGCTGTCCTGTTGTGCCTCAACATTACAGGTTACCCCCCCTTACTCCCTCCCCTTACCCCCCACCCTCACTCCTGCAGGGATGATATCAAAGGCAGAACTTTCTTCCCTTGCCAGGTAGGTGTAAGACTCCCCCTTGCCCTGCCTCAGTGTCTATGAAGACCACCTGGAGAGCCTGGACTTCTACTGCCATGACAGTAACGAGGCTCCCCTTCTCATCTCCACCAGGATGGTATGAGACAACGCCTAGTAGAGAGTCAGGACTTTCTCTGCCCTCCAGGGGTAAGAAGGCCATCCCCTCCCAGTGGTGTCAGTACAGGCCATGTGGAGAACAGCAAGAAGGCATAGTAGTATCAGTGAAGGCCTAGAGAGGAGCTGAAACTTCCACCTCTGCCCAGCAGCAGTGAGGAGCCCTGCTTCGTGTATCAATGGACCAATTCCTCGAAAGCACACAACTCACCCAAAATGAAACAGATAATTTGAATAGCCCTGTGACTATTAAGGAAATTAAACTCGTAATTTAAAACCTCATGAAAAAGAAATCTCCTGGCTAAGATTGTTTCATGAGAGAATTCTACCAAATGTTTAAAGAAAAATGAACACAATCTCTTCTGGAAAACACAAGAATAAGGAGCATTTCCCAATTTACTTTATGAAGCTAGTACTTCCCTGATGCAAAAACGAGGAAAAGACAGTACAAAAGAAAAAAACTATAGACCAATACATGAATGTAGGCACAAAAATCCTTAGTTGAATATTCAAGAATCAATGTAACCCACAATATTAACAAACTGATAAAATACATATTCACACGATCATACCAATCTATATAGAAAAAATTATCTGATAAAAAGCAATCCTGTTCATGAGTAAAACTCTCAGGAAAAAAAAAAGGGAATACAGGGGAACTTCCTCAATTAGATAACAAGCAACTATAAAAAAAAATACAGCAAACATCATTACACCTAATGCTAGAAGAAAAAATGAACAATGCATTGCCCCTATTATTGAGAACAACAATGTCCACTCTCACCACTCTTACACAACACAGTACTGAAAATTCTAGTCAATACAAGAAGGCAAGAAAAGGAAATAAAAGCCATACAGAAAGAAGAAATAAACCTGTCCCTATTTGCAAATGACATGATGGTTTCCATAGACAATCCCAAGAAATCTCTCCAAAAACCTCCTCCTAATATGTGAGTTCAGTAAGGGTGCAGGTACAAGATAAATACACCAAAGAAAAAAAGCAACTGCAAACTGCATTTCAATGGAAAAGACAGCCTACGGAACAGAAGAAAACTTCTGCAAATCATATATATGATAAGGGGCTTATAACAAGAATATATACAGAACTTCTATAACTCAGTAGTAAAAAGACAAATAACCCAATTAAAAAATGGACAATGGATCTGAATAGACATTTCTCCAAAGAAAATATACTAATGCCTGATAACCACATGAAAAGATGCTTGACATCATCTGCCATCAAGGAAATGCAAATCAAAACCACAATATCACCTCACACTCAGGAGAATGTTTTATTACAACGTCTCTAGAATGGCTATAATCAAAAAGATAATAACAAGTGTTGGGGGAAGATGGAGAAATATGGGAACCCCCATATGCTGCAATGAGATTGTAAAACGGTACAGCCTGGAAAAGTCTGATGGTTCCTCAAAAAATTATACCATATTACCCATAAAATTCAACTCCTAGTTATATACCAAAAAAAAAAAAAAAATTACAACATACATCTGCACAAAAAACTTGTACATGAATGTCCATCAACTGATGAGTAGATAAATAAAATGTGGCATATCCACACAATGGAGTATTATTCGGCCATAAAAAGGAATTAAGTACTGTTACATGCTACAACAGGGATAAACATTTAAAACATTATGCTAAGTGAAAGAAGCCAGTCACAAAAGACCACATATTATATGAGTCTACTTAAAGGAAATGTCCAGAACAGGCAGAAAGTAGATTAGTACTTGCCTAAGTCAAAGGTGGGAGGATGAGGGGACATGAGGTGTCACTGTTAATGGATACAGGGTTTCTTTTTGAGGTGATAAAAATGTTCTGAAATTAATTGTGGTAATGGTTGTACAACTCAATGAATATAGTATTAAAAATCACTGACTACCAGATCCACAGCTGACTTCTTTCTTGAAACTGACAAGCTGATTCTAAAATTCATAAAGACTTACAAGGGACCCAGAATAGACAACCCAATTTTGAAAAAGAAGAACAAAGTAGGAGGACTCATACTTCCTGTTTTCAAAACTTACCACAGGGCTTCCCTGGTGGCGCAGTGGTTAAGAATCCGCCTGCCAATGCAGGGGACATGGGTTCAATCCCTGGCCTGGGAAGATCCCACATGCCGCGGAGCAACTAAGCCCGTGTGCCACAACTAATGAGCCTGTGCTCTAGAGACTGTGACTCTCCATTGACTAATAACATTGAACACCTTTCTATATGCATACTGGCCATACAGAGATCCTCTTTTACAAAGTGCCAATTCAAAACTTTCGTGCATTTTTAAATTAAATTGTCTTTTTCTTATTAATTTTACACAATACACATACATTCTGGATGTGAGTCCTTGGTCAGAGAGATGAATTGAGAATTTCTTCTTCCAGTCTGTATTTTGCCCTTCATTCTCTTCATGGTGTCTTTAGGTGGAGAGAAATTCTCAATTTTAACGAAGTCAAATTTATCAATCATTGTTACAGTCATTGCTTTAAGTCTTTTTTAAGAAATCTGTGCCTACTCTACTCAGTAGTTCTTTGATTTGTGCTTATGGGTTGAATGGTTCTCGACCTTGCTCTGAATTCATGAATTCCTGCATGTTTGTAAGGTTTACAATTTCACCTTGCAGTCGATTTGAAATGCATTCATGTTACGTTGTTGGTGATAGACAACTTTAGTGTTATGAATGTTTGAGCAGAAATCAGTTTTACAACTAGAGGATTCATCTGTGACTACTTCCATATTATAATGACTTCTGTACAAATACATTAAAAACATAATGTTAAAAAAGTGAGAAAAACCCTCTAACACCTGTTATTCTAACATTTTACCCCAAACATACCTTAGATGATTCTTCCCACTCCCTTTGAGGGGCTTTCCTCCAATGGGCCACTTTATACTAGACCCTACAGACTTTGATGATATAATTAAGTGTTCTGTAGTCTCAGAAATCACAAGCCTAGAGGCTTCTGTTAAGCCAGGTTCTATTACACCTTATTTGACCCAACAACCTCAGAGGGTTTACAATTCTCCAGAAAACCAGTAACAAAGAACTCCTTGCTCCATCCTTTTTCCTAAATTAATTAGCAGAATCTCCTTTCTCCAACCATAGTTACCAAAAAACCAAAACGAACAAATATAACAGCTTAGTCTTCTCTTTACTAGCTCAGCAGGTGCTCCCCTCCCCCACCCAGTTATTCTTCACACCCAGCCAATCTTCCATTCTGCCTTCCAAATGTGTGGTGGACTCTGAACTTTGCTGTCACAGTTAATGCCCTGCTTCACTCCCTCACCATCTCTGGTCTGGAGTATGGGAACTGCCCTTGACTGGTCTCTTCCTTACATTTTGTCTTTGACCCTGTCACCAACAAAGTCCCCTCTCCAGAACATAAAGTTGATCATGTTACTCATCTGATTAAGATCCTTCTATAGGTCCCACTGCCCACAGGATAAAGTCACTCTCTTAGTTGAGAATTCACAATCTGGCCCTAACCTTTCCTGGCTTCTTTCTTAGCAACTCCTGCAAAATTCTGGCCTGACACCTGGGCACCCATGCCCTCTTACTCATCCTAATTTTGCACTGCTTCCTCCTTTGGCTAGAAGTCCCTTCTCCCTTTATCCTGCAATCAGCTCCTTCCTTTCTTGCACAGGACGACCCCAGCAGAAGCAACTGTTCCCTAGTATGTGTTCCTGCAGCTCTCTGTACCCACCACAACTATACTTGAGTCCTTATCACCTGCATTAGTGAATCACTTATTTGATTTTCTCACTCAGGATCAGGAATTAATCTTTACATCCCAAGGACTTGGCAGGGCAATTCCATGAAGGTTCAATGAAAGAATGAATGTCCCAGACACTTTTATTCATGTCACCTTCTTTCTATAAATAGACACTAGAAAAATTAGTACAAATATGTCAAAACAATGAACCTAACACAAGTTGTCTCTTAAAAGTCACCCAGCAAAGTATTCTTTTAAAGAGTTTAATAAAAAACTAAAACCTTCCTCAATTATAGATTTGTGCTTCCTGTTAGAAATTAGTAACGACTCTTTGCTTTAAAAATCTTTTAGGGACTTCCTTGGTGGCACAGTGGTTAAGAATCCGCCTGCCAATGCAGGGGACACGGGTTCGCTCCCTGGTCCGGGAAGATCCCACACACCGAGGAGCAACTAAGCCCATGAGCCACAACTACTGAGCCTGCGAGCCACAACTACTGAAGGCCGTGCGTCTAAAGCCTGTGCTCCGCAACAAGAGAAGCCACCACAATGAGAAGCCCACACACTGCAACGTAGAGTAGCCCCCCCCCACCACAACTAGAGAAAGCCCACGCGCAGCAACAGACCCAACGCAGCCAAAAATAAATAAATTAAATAAATTAATTAAAAAAAAATACTTTTAAAAATAATGGGCGTCAAAGGTGGGATGAATATACCACTTAACCAAAGTAACTGTAGTCATCACCATATAAATCACTACTGGATGCCAAGGGAATGAATCACAGTTATTATTTATACAACTAAAAGACCACAAACAAAATAACTTCATTGAAAGTCTGTTCATATATATCACCTTTACACATAACACATCTGCATGATACAGGAAAATGGTATGCATGGTGGTTAAGAACATAGTCTGGCATCATAATGCTAGTCTTGCAATTTGGGGAAAATAACTTAAAACTTCAATGTGCCTCAGCTTCCTCAAGTGTAAAACAAAGATGATAAACAATGTTGCTGGGTGAGTGAGCCCTTATAAGGCTCTTGGAACAGTGCCTGAGGAGTAAATGCATAGTAATAAATGTCAACTGTCAACACAGTGCTTTTAACTTTTTTAAGCCCTTTTACATATACTTTTTTTTTTTCCACAACAGCACAGTGAGATTGCTTGGAGAAATCACTTTGTCCATTTCAGAGATAAAGTACTGATAAGAGAGATCATATGATTTCCCTAAGATATTTTAAGTGGCAGAGCAAGAACTAGAAACTACACTTAACCCCAGCCCCAGACTAAACTGACTAAATCTCCACAGATGCAGTGTGGAAGAAAGATTCTTTTGGGTTTTCCCCATTGTTTACCCTTGGTTGTCAGCAACAGCCAGACTAAGCACCTGGTGGGAAGAAATGGACCACCATTCGCTCAAATTAAAAGGTAAGAGAAGCCTCATTTTCACAGTGCCTGATGCATAGCAAGCAGTCCAAAGACAACTACTGATAACAAACAAAAAGTGCCACTGTGCTTTCTCAATAACAGAACAAGGCACTCCACAAAATTAAGACTGCTACCAAAAACAAAAGTCACTTAATTCACCTATCTGTCACATCAAAGTACAATGTAGCAATAGGAACTTAAAAAAAAAAAAAGGAAAAAAAAATTTTAATGAATCTTTTTCTTTTACTCTCAAAAACATAACAGTTTTGCAAAAAGGGCTTTCATCAAGACAGTTTTTTGAAAACTAACCCAACTAGTTATATTTCATGACAGGTCTTTGTTCAAATAAGGGACCTACATGAATGGACAAAATTTCATTACTGTTAACACCTTCACCTATACTTATCTTCATTACATTCCTGGGCTTCAACTGAATGTCAATCCTCAGTCTTAACATGCAGCCAAGTGCACATGGAATAGAGTTAATGAACCTCGAAGGCAGAGGCAATGCTCCCGGGGAACCCACCGGAACCGAGGAAATACAAGGAAGCAAAACGTCTCTCCAACAGCTAAGCGCCCGAACTTTTTATTTCTTCTCTTCAAATGGACAACTAGGAGCTCAGATTCACCTTGACAATCGGACTTGACATCAGCCCCTGGCTAGGGCCTACCTTTCCTTTCGTGGCACTGCCACTCTGGCACCTACAGGCAGGCGCCTGGAGGATACACAAATAAGCCAGATCCAGCCCTTTCCCTCCACAGCTCATGTCCAAGCCTCGCACGTGGCGGCCACTTGGGACCTTTGGCACATCTGATTTAACAGTGGCAGGAGCCTGGACTGTGTTCGCAGCGGTGCAGCTCCCGGACCCGCCCCGGTCTGGAGCAGGAAGGTCTTGGTGCTCTTCTGTAAACACCTATCAGATACCTGGCCCTCCTCCTCCCGCGGCCACGCCGACCCGGCCCGAGCCGCCCCGCAGCCCCCGACGCCTCCGCTAGCCTCCGGGAGTCGCTTCCCCGCGCCTCCTCTCACCTGAGCCGGCGGCGCCGCCACCCGCGTGGTGACCCGAATTCCCCGTCAAGTAACCATGACAGGGGGCCGCAGCCCAGGGAGGCCCGCGGCTCGGGTGGAAGAGCCCATGGGGCTGCTCCCCCTCCGCCGACCCAGGATCCCCTGGCCGCCGCCGCCATTTTCCCCGTGCCGTAAACCCCACCTGACGGTTCCAGCCTCTCACCTGTGACCAGCAGAGGACCACGCGCGACGCCGTGGGGAGCGCGTGGGCGAACTGGGGAATCCCTGGGGGTCACAACCTCCGTGCAGAACCCGCCGCTAATTCATCCCGAAGCGGGAGGCTTCGGGCCAGTCGCCCTTGTAATGCGTCCCGGCAGGCTCCATCCTGATTGGCTGCGAGCGCCTTGAGGCAGCGGCGTCCCCGGCTGCGTGAGAAGCCCGGGTTCCCGGAGCCCCGCCCCTGCTCCCCCGCCTGGGGCTCCCCGGGCGCGCGACTCTGAGGGCTCCCTTAAAGTGACCACGCTCATTTCCGGCCCGCCTCCAGGAGAGGAGGGACCCACAGAGCGAGGGGGTGTCGGGGCGAGTAGCAATAAGAAATGGGGAATGCTGGAGAGCATTGTCCCAGGGAACCTAATGGCCCCTCTAACCCCTGGAGTTTCAAAGTGACAATAGAAATCTGGGGAGTTTAATTTACAAACTGTGGACTGACAAGAAATGCACAACCTAAAAATTGAGAATTATGTTTTACTGGACGAACATACTGAGGACTTAAGCCTAAAAGGCAGCCTCTCAGATCGCTTTGAGGGACTATGCTGAAGAGGTAAGGAAGGAGCCAGGATATTTAGGAGCTTTTGCAACAAAAACCAGGTAGTCGGAACTTTAAAAGGTTACTGTTCATTAAAAACCAGACATCTCAAGTTAATGAAGTTAGCACTTTTCTACCTATGGGAAGATGCAAGAGTCTGGGCTCATCAAAATCATTCCTTTGAAATGCACCTTAACTGTCTAGGGCCAGTATCCTGTTTTTTTTCCATCCTGAACTCCCTCAGGGTGCACAGTGCGGGGGAGGGGCGGCAACTGTGTTGGCTGATGGCCACAACATCCTTTGTTTATTGAAATGGCTGGTGATATTCTTTGTCCACAAAGCCTAACCTACCGGGGCAAATCAGTAGTAGAACCAGTTCTAGAACTCAGGTTCCGGACGCGCAGCACCAAGCTCTCCCTAGCATGCAGCTTCTCCAGTCCTAGGGAAACTTTCCCTCCTCTGAGCATCCGCAGTACTTTCATGATAACCCTCATAAAAGGCGGTCAGCACTTTCTACTGTGGGACGTCTGTCCCCTAACCTACTACACTCTAAAGCTCCATAATTGTGGGGCTGTGATTAAATCTTTTTTCATTTCCTACACGATGCCTTCCTCCTGCGAGTCTTCAACCAAGATTCACTGAATTAAAATCCTAAAAAGAATTAACATAGCCACCCATCACACACTTAGCCACTTTACGTATGTTTATGTGTTTTATTCATTTATTCAACAAGGCACAGAAGGGGATGAATTTTTTTTCAAAGTACAAGATTCCTGTCCTCATATATTTGTAGTGTAACAATAATGAACATCTAGGTTTGGGATGCATAGCTTCAGTAGAGCTAAATTATATTCCATGGGCATTCCCTGGTGGTCCAGTGTTTAGGACTTGGCACTCTCACTGCCTGGGCCTGGGTTCAATCCCCGGTCAGGGAACGAAGGTCCTGAAAGCCATGCGTCGCAGCCAATAAATAAATAAATAAATAAATAAATAGATAGATAGATGGATGGATGGATGGATGGATGGATAGATAGATAGATAAATAAATACTCCAGAGCTCTCTGTGAATCAAAAGTTCCCTTGTTCTTTTTCTAAATCAGCTTCACAGACTCTCCAATTTTGTTCAGAAATATTGAAATATTTTAAGATATGCTGAAATTGTGTTAGAAAATGAAGATAAACAACAGAAGGAAACACCAATACAAAAGCCAACTCTGTCAACTACCCCTGTGACCTTAGGCCTCGTTTTTTATCTGTAAAGTAAGATCACTAATATAAAATTTCTCTAAATTCTTTTCTTCCCCCCCCCCCAACCCCTACAAGTTTTTAACTTTCTTGATGTCAGAGGCCAGTGGGAAAACCCTGAAGGCATTGGAGACGGGTTTTGAAAGAAAGGATTATATAATAGTTTATCTTTGCATCTCTGCAACTCCTAAAACAAACAGTGCCAACTGAGGAAGAGAACACGACACATTTGAACACAGCAGATGTTGAATAAAGTTTAACTGACTTGATGAATCATCCTGGTTTCTTCTCTATTTCACTTTCCTAGCCTTAGGCTTTTTTGGAGGGTGGAGTGGTATGGTAGAACCTGAAGGAAAGGGTCAAAACTATGGAGTCTGAAGGTATTAGCTCTTTTTTACCCAAACTACTTCTGACACCCACCACATGTGTGACTTCTCCACACCAAGCAGTTCTCCAGTTCTCTGTGGACACCAACTAGGTGTCCTGCAATGTAATTCAGTTTTGACACTAACTGCTTGGAATTAATGCAGACCCCACAGGTTAAGGGCTTAGTTCCACAAAACTGCTCCCCACTTCAGACACCAATAGCAAGTCTGGGTCTCAGAACTTCCCTGGTGGTCCAGTGGTTAAGACTCCACACTTCCACTGCAGGGTGCGCGGGTTCGATCCCTGGTCGGGGAAGCAAGATCCCACATGCTGCGCGGTGTGACCAAAAAAAGGAAAAAAAGAGAGAAAGTCTGGGCCTTGGGTACTTCTGATAAACTGGCTGTAAATCGGGGCATCCCACAATGCCCTGCTCAGGGTCCAATTTGCTAGAACAGATCACAGAACTCAGGAGAACGCTTTACTTACATTTACTGGTTTATTATAAAGGATACAACTCAGGAACAGTCAAATGGAAGAGATACGTAGGGCAAGGTATGGGTTGCGGAGAGGGTACTCAGAGCTTTCATTCCCCCTCTGGGTGTGTCACCCTCCCAGCACCTCGCTGATTACACCAACCAGGAAACTCTCAGAACCCTGTTAGTGTTTTTTATGGAGATTTCATTACCTAGGCATGATTGATTAAATCACTGACCACTAATGATTAACTCAACCCCCCCCCTGGAGGTTGAAGGGTGGAGTTGAAAGTTTGAACCCTCCAATCTCAGGGTTGGTCTCTCTGACATCCAGCCTCCATGCTCCCAGAATCAACTCACTAGCATAAACACAGGTTCAGAGAGGCTTGTTATAAATACCAAAAGACCCTCCTATCCCCCTTTGAAACAGAGCAGGACCCTATGGTCCTTCGCCGCCCATGTCCTCCACCCGCCTTTTGTCTGTAGAAAAATTTTAGCCCAAGAATAAGTTTAATCAGAAAAGTGGGAAACTGCAGAAACAAAGGAAAACAGTCAAAGGAGACCAAATAATAATAGTTTAGTCATTAAGCAAAGTCAAGGACCTTTAGTTCCTTCTCAAGGGCTAGAGATAATATTCTGAGCCATAACCTGTGAGCTGTCTGATACGGAAAACCCCACCAGATGGAAGAAGTTAACTACATGATGACCAGACTGTAGCCATGACATAAGCTGCCACAATTCTGAGAACTGGCCTCAAGGAAGTGGGAACAAACCGACCCTGGAACTAAAGATTAATTGTACTTAAAACAATCAAGATGACTCTGGTCAGACCACCATGACCAATTTCAGGATGACTGTCAGAGCTGACTGTGCTGTTTCTGCATGTGGCCCCCTGCCTCTGTCCATAAAAGCTCTTGCCCCCTGATTGTTGGGCGGGGGAGGTGGGGGGGGGGGAGTTGGCCTTTGGACAGGTGCCTGCCCCACCCCCTGCTGTTGCTGGAGTCCAAAATAAAGCAAACTTTCCTTTCCACCAACCTTGCCTCTTTATTGGCTTTTGAGTGGTGAGCAGCCGGACCCCACTTTCGGTTACACCTTCACTCAACAAAATACTACAAGGATTTTAGTATTTTGATGCCCTTAATCCTAACTCTTCTGCCAAGCTGTGTTGAATGTTCTTTGGGGATCATTAGCATATGATACAAAGATTCTCACAATTTATGTTCACTCCCTTAGGTCTCTACCCCAGGTTTTCCTGTCTGCAGTCTTCCAAGCTTCCTCCTTCCAGACCCCCTGACAAGGCAGCTAAGCCATTTGCCACTGCCAGTGTCCATGTATATCCTTCTCTTGAGCCAATTCTCTCCCACACAAAATAGATGACCAGTAACACAGGCCTAAACCCTGCCCATTGGGATAATTACTCTCACCTTCAGGAGGTCTGCAGTGAAGCAGTAATCCATTTTCCTCTTGTATCCACAGACCAAACCTATCAATCTTCAACGAAGCTCAGGCTTTTCTACCTCCATCCTCTGGTCAAGAGAACTCCCCACGGATTAAGGAAGAGGTGTGGGTACAACAGTGGTAGGAGAAATGGGATCTGGGCCATCCATTCATAGAGTTTATGTGTGTCCTCTGAACCTGCTCAAACTCATTCCCAATGCACCACTTCCATTTGAAAAGACTGTTGCTAGGCCTGCCCACACTTATGAGGTGGTGGGCCTGCTATTATCCAATTCATGATGGGCAGTTTGGGTTGCATGGTCACTTGATGCTCCATGAGATGTTCGGCTTCTATTAGGGCTCAGTAGCATGCCAGGAGATGCTCTTCTTTTTTTTTTTGGCCACACTGCATGGCTTGCAGGATCTTAGTGCATGGATCAGGGATTGAACCTGGACCATGGTAGTGAAAGCGCTGAGTCCTAACCACTGGACTGCCAGGGAATTCCCTGGAGATGCTTTTCAAATGTGTATGTTTCTCTCCCACAGTTGGCGTGGCCATTCTCCAGAACCATATTGGGTCGCACTGTGACTCTTCTTTTGGGTCTTGCCAGAGACTCCACTTGGCCTTTTCTCTACCACAGATACTTCTAGTATCATGAGATGTATCAGGTGATAGAGCCCAAATGGCAGGACTGCTTGTTCTGAGGCTGGACCTGCTACTGAGTCCTTTATGGATCTGAGCCCTACTTAAAACTAGCCACCTTCCACCTCAACCTGAAGAGATCTACCAAGCATTCTTTCTTTGTGACAGAAGGTAGAAGGTACTGTAAGTTGTCCTTTACTTGGGAGGAAATGTCCTTGCATGCCTTAGAACATTGGTCTACTTCACCATCCACATAAGTTCTGTGCTTTATATAATAGTATTGTACCAAGGTTATTTTCTTAGTTTTGATATATGTTCTGTGCTTATATAAGATGTTAACATAAGGGCAAGCTGGGTAAAGTACCTGCAGAAAATCTCAGTTTTCTTCTTGCGTCTCTCCTATCAATCTAAAATTATCTCAAAATGCTAAAAGTAATAATTGGCATTTAAAATTTTCATCAACGTAGCAGGCTTCTGAATTTTTATGGGATTTATTCACCCTCTGGAAAGCATGCGTCTCATCAAGACATCCAGATTACTTGCATTTATTGCTCATCGGGGCCAAGTAACATGATATTTCACCATGATAGACTAATGTGATGTTCTGTGGAATGGCCAGATGGTCCGGGTCCCTTTGGAATATATTATGACAGAAAACAGGAAAGTAAACATAGCCTTGGAGCAAGACTGTAAAAGTAGAATGTTTTCTGTCCTATGTAAATGTTATCTTCCCCTGGATGTGATACTGTTTTGGTTTACTATCTTCATTGGGGCAGGGGAGATGCAGTTCCAGGGGCTTTACTTGGCTTTTCCTACTACAACAGCTCTTCCTCTACAGACCAAGGAGCAATGTGAGGATTCTGTCAACTACTAAGTACATCCATTCCAATCATACATTTGGGAATCAAGGAAACAACCACCAGGTTGGTAAGCAGAGCCTGTGGACCCACTCAGAGACAGAACTGAAGACTCCATTTATTATCTGACTCCAATATGCCCCTCCTCTAACAGGAGGGCCTGATGGTGCTTTGGACCCCTGGGTATCCCCATCAACTTAGACCCTGTATCCAACATCCCTCAAATATCAGATTATCCCTCTTTTCCCAGTCTGTGATTATCCAAGGAAACAACCATAAATCACTTTGGAGAAGGACTGAAAAAAATCTGTATACACTTGCCCTGGCGTTCCAGGTTCTTCCTCATAGACACCCAGTCTCTCCTTTGGTCCATGCATTCTAGGTTTGAGAACAGGCTCTGGTCTTTAAATCAGGCAAGTTATTATGACTTTCTATTGGAGTGATGTTGACCCCAGTCTTCTACTATTAATCTCTTCTTATTATGTATTAAGCAGTACCCTTTCTGGCTGCCCATCTATCTTGTCCCTAGAAATACATGTTCTACTAGACATTGCCATAGGTCAGGTCAGTCCCCCTGGCTGCCGCTTCAACCTTACTATCCATTATGGTAATAAGTTCACCATTGCTTCTCATAGTTGTCTCTGCTATTCTAGAATCCTGTCATCTCCACTGCTGCTAGAAGATCCTGTTGTGTGACAGCATGAGCCCTGGTCTGCAGAGGACAAACTCCACTGAGCTGCTCAATGATGCTGGTGCCCCTTCCAGACATTTGCTATCATCTTGATAGTCATCCCGGGCCTCCTGAAGAACAGTCAGCTGAAAGGTTTCTAGTCTTGTTTGGTCGACGCATTTTAGCATGCTTGCTTCTTGGAGCTTTATGATTCCTACATCCACGTTCTGCCATGACGGTTCTGACATCTCTGCTTTTTTTTTTTTTTGGCCGCACTGTGCGGTATGCGGGATCTTACTTCCCCTACCAGGGATCAAACCTGAACTCCCTGCAGTGGAAGCATGGAGTCTTAACCATTGGACCGCCAGGGAAGTCCCAAGGCATCTCTGCTTTATTTAATGTGGTCATTGCTTTTTCCCAACTTCCAAGAACCATGCCAGCAGTATATTAGAACTGGGTTCCAGAGCTCTTGCCATGTTATTGAACACTATGTGATGGGACTGTGCCTCTTATTGGCAAATTCCCCTAAACAAGCTTTATATTCTCTGTCTCCTTAATCCAGTACCTCAGGTTCCACACATAGGCAGAATCTCCCTGCTGTGAGCCAGCACCTGCAGCCCCTGTGGCATATAATCCTTTCTCTCTTTTATAGCCCCCGAACTTCCCCAGTCAGGTCAAGGTGAGACTTGACCCATTTTAAGTAAGGGTTGCCTCTTTCTTCCAACAAGGCAGAGAGACCCACTTCTGCAGCCCCAGATGGTTCAGGGAATTGAGGGTTCAAGATTCTCAAATGCATCGACTCAGATATCCCAACCCCAAGTCTCAAGGGTTTTTTTTTTTTCCAGCTTTATTGAGATATAATTGACATATAACATTGTGTAAGTTTAAGGTGTACAATGTGATGATTTGATATACATATATATTGCAAAATGATGACCACAGGAAAGTTAGTTGGCCCATCTATCTCCTCACATAGTTATCTTTGTGTGTGTGTGGTAAGAATTTTTAAAAATCTACCCTCTTAGCAACTTTCAAGTATACAGTACAGTACTGTTAACTATAGTCACCAGGCTGTATATTAGATCCCCGGAGCTTATTTATCTTATAACTGGAAGTTTGTACCCTCTCACCACCTTCACCTGTTTTCCCCACTCCACCCCTCCCCCAACCTCTGGCAACCACCAATCTACTCTCTGTTTTTATGAGTTGGATTATTTTAGATTTCACATATAAGTGAGATCATACAATATTTGTCTTTCTCTGTCTTGCTTATTTTACATAGCATTATGCCCTCATCTATGTTGTTGCAAGTGGCAGGATTCCTTCTTTTTATGGCTGGATAATATTCCATTTTATATATGTATATATGACAGTTTCTTTATCCATTGCTCTGTTAGTGGACACTTAGGTTGTTTCCATATCTTGGCTATTGTAAATAATGCTGCAATGACCATGGAGGTACAGATACATCTTTGAGATAACGGTTTCATTTGCTTTGTATATATAACCAGAAGTGGGATTGCTGGATCATATGGTAGTTCTATTTTTAATCTTTTGAAGAATCTCCATACTGTTTTCCATAGCGGCTGCACCAGTTTACATTCCCACCAACAGTGCACCAGGGCTCCCTTTCCTTCACAACCTGGCCAGCACTTGTTATCTCTTGTCTTCTCAGGGTTCTGCTTCTTTCCTATCAAGGCCCTGACCTTGACACTGGAGGTTTACCTAGGCAGAGAAGGCAGCCTTCTCTGAAGGTCTGCCACTCTTAACAGCTAAGCCCTAAGTCTGATCTTCAGCTCTGGCTGTCCTCTGGCTGCAGATGATGAGAATCTTTTTAGATGCTTCTGTAAGAACCCTTCAGACTCTCACACATTGCTTGCTTAGCAATAGTCACCCAATTCCACAATCCTTATAGATACTAATTTGCTCCATACCTCTCAAACCCCAGAGATGCTGCATCAGCTAGAGCATCTTCTTTCACCTGCATCCTTTCCTGGTTCACCAGAAGTAATCTGCCACACCACAGCATATCAGGAACAATCAATATTCCACCTGTAACTAGTGACGGATGGATCCTCATGACATCCTCCCATCAAATGATTTATTTTCAGAATCCCACGTTTGGAGTCTTTTTCCTAGAACCAACTCCCTTAAGGAGGCTTCCTAGAAGCAGCACCTAAAGCAAGGACCCTTGTAAAGATCATTCTTTGAAGAAGTGCTCTCAAGAGAAGAGGAGTAATAAAAGCAGGGTACAGGGCACAAGAGAAAAATTAAGTAAGAATATGGTCTCAGCGGGAGAATAGCTTCAGCCTGATCTCACAGAAGCTCTGGAGCATGAATTATACCACAGGGTTATTCAACCTTGAGACAGGGGGTCCGGGCTCTTATTTTCCTATATCAGTCAGTTATTGACTGCAGGCTGCCTAAGGGTTGGGGTGCATAACCAGCTGGGTAAGGCAGCTCCTATTTGGCTGAGGGGAATCCCTGGAGCCAGGGGGAAGCTGTGAGCCGTTAGCTGCCAGTACTCACAGCAGCAGGGAGACGAGTGCCCCATCTGAGTGGGGCACCAATGGCATCCACTGTAGACACAACATAAACACTAAGTAAATGTTAGTTTCTTTGGGACTTCCCTGGCGGTCCAGTGGTTAAGATTCAGCACTTCCACTGCAGGGGTCACGGGTTCGATCCCTGGTCGGGGAACTAAGAGCTCACATACCACGAGGTGTGGCAAAAAAAAAAAAAAGAATACATATATGATTGTACATGTCTAGACTATCTGGGAAGGCTCTGCAAGAAACCACTGCTGTAGTTGCCTCTGGGAAGAGAAACTGGACACCAGTAAACTGACACATCAACATATTCCCTTTAGTACTGACTGCATTTTAGCCAGGTGTACGTGTTACCATTTTAATTTGGGGGAAAAAAAAAAATGAAAAGCCCCTTTGATGTGCCTATGAGCTTAAGAGATGGGGTTAACCTACTCTGCTGCCCAGAAAGGTAATTTCCCCACAAGTTCCTGAATCCTCCCTGACTTCTACAACAGAGTATCACAGCTGATGGATTTCTTAACCTCATGAGCCATCGACTTAACAATCACATTTAATAGGGCACTCTCTGCAGGGCTCAGGAAGGCACTGTGACAATCAGGGAGCCCCAAGTCCTTGTTCTTATTGCACTTTTATTATTATTGGGGGACTCTTTATGCCTGTGTAATGGTTTCCTCCTCTTCAAAATGTGACAGTAATAAGGTGAAACATGGACTCAATAACAGACCCCAGAAAAGAGCCAAGTGAGCTGCTGCCAAGAACACTGGGATGACGTTCTTCTGTGGTAACGAGTGGAAGGAACAGGCAGCCCAGAGCTGGCAGAGGCCACAGATGCTTAACTGGAGGCCTAGAGCTACTTGTTTCTTCTAGCCCACAGTTTCCCTATGGCCGAGACTTAGCATACTCTTTGTTACCCAGTGATATTCTGGAATTCAAAGGTATTTGAAATCAAAGGTTTTGATTTCCTGAGAAGGCAGCCAAGTCCTTGGTAGTTCAGGAGTCTTGGTGCTAGAATGAGTAGCTTAGAAGTGACAGTTTTACATTAACACAAACCAGTGGTGGAACTGAATTCTGATTATTCTCTTTTTGCTCTTCTAACTGTTCCCCCCCCCCCACTCCCACACACACACACACATTTGATGCTGATTTGTCCAACTTGCATCTCCTGGCTCCCTGACCCTTTGTCTCCGGCAGAGTTCAGCCAAGGGGAGGTACTGGAAGGAGTCTGCAGGGTGGACTGAGAAAGAGACCAAGGTGTTGTTCCCTTGACTCCCTCCCTGTGGGATTAGAGGGTGGCAGTGGCTTCATACTCCACCTAAGGCCATAGCTCCTCTCATACAGCTCAGCTCTCACTAAGTCCTGGGACACTCCTTTTCCCTTGGGCAGGGTCTAATTTATTATCTCTAGCCCCAGGGTGCTTCATCATCCACTGATTCCACCTCTGTAATAATCCCTTTAACTCTCTCTAATCATTCCTTCTGCTTCTTGCCAAAACCCTAACTGACACATTGATGGACCAAAATTTCACTTAGTGAAATTGCCAGGAAGCAAAATGCCACTCATCAGTAAAATGCCAGGAAGCAAACCTAGCCACTCATCCAACATAGACATAAATCTTTCTCCTATTACTATTTAAAACAAACCCTCTATATCAGTAAAGAATGTTTTCAGCTATAAGTATCTTCAAACTCAATTTATTGATACAATGGCTTAAGCCACAAGGACATTTATTATTACTTAACTTGAAGTATAGAGGTAGGCAATCTCAAAATTGGTTCTGTAACTCAAGGATGACAACAAGGACCCAAGTTCTTTCCATCTTTCTGCTCTGCCTTCCTTAGTATGTTGACTTTACATTTTCATGCTTGCTGCCTCATAGCCATAAGATGGTTGCCACAACTCCAGGCATCACAGTCATATCCAAAGGCAAGAAACAGTAAACAGAGGAAAAGGTGTTCTCCTTGTGAGGCTTTATTTTTTTTTCAAGGAAGAAAAATCCTTCCCCAAAACTCCATAACAAATGTCCCCAATTGTCCCATTGGCCAGGACTTAGTCACATGGCCACCTGTATAAAGCGTGTGGGAAAGCAAGCATCTGACTTTCTAGGCTTTGTAGGGGGAGGTTGGAATAGAAATTGAGTATCCAAACAAGGGTCTGTCACATCCTATGCTGCAGGTGAACCTTCAGCCCAGTGTCACTCTCTGAGAAATTATGTATGCTATCTTCCAAAAGAAATGTCTGTTACCTCTTCTCTGTTGTTTTTCTAAATAGTAATAAACTTTAAGGCCCAATTCAAATTCTTTCAACATCTATTTATGACCTCCTTTGAATCACCCCTGATGTCCACATAATCTGTTTGGGATGGCCACCCAGAAAACTGTACTAACTATATTTTCTTATTTTCTGTATTGTTGATGTTCTGGCATCTGGGGTCTCATTCCTAGAGAGAGCAAGCACCATGCCCAGGAGCATGCTTTTTATATGCAAAGTAACCATCTAGAGCTCACCTCCACCCACCTTCAACACACACACACCTCTTCCATCCAGCTCTTACACTCTAGGCAATTTTCCCTGCCTTAATTCCCCAAGGCCAGGTACCAGACTAGTTGAGACAGCCCCTATAGCCCAGAGCCTGCTGAAATTATTCAAACTAACCAATCCTAAACCACTTATTCTACCTTTCCTGTTCCTTCCCATGGAAACCACAGTAAAGGCTTTTGCCCACATTTTCTTCCCACCACTTCCGCCTCCTGACTGAATCTGGTGCTTCCCCGTGTAGCCACCCTGTGGTGTGCAGTGCCCCCTCCTCTTGGGAACTGTAACGAACGATCTTTTCAACGGCAGTCCCCTGATCTGTTGGCCTCACCTTACCTGAATAATAATAAAACCTACGTTTTAAAACAAAACCCTTCCCCATAATCTACTTCCCTTGGTGGTTTTCTGCCTATTTGCCTTCTCTACCCAGGGACAAGCTCTGTGAACTTATTGGCCCTGGACTACATTTGGTCAGGTCTTACTGTCCTTCTCCACAATAGGCTCATATGTCCCATAGTCTTCCCACCAGGGCTCCTACAACACAAACAAACCTTTCCTTGCTGATACTGGCCACCTCCGTTAGTGTAACTTACGTCAAAGACCACATGCTTTGAGAGTTGAGGGAAAAGGAATAAGGGGCATAATAGGAAAAGAACTCTATCTTTATGGAGTTAAATTAGTTAAATTATTTAATTTTACTATAGCCCCAGAAATGATATACTGCCCTCATTTTACAGATGTAAAAACTAAGGCTCAGTGTATTCATTTCCTATTGCTGCTGTAACAAATTTCCACAAACTTAATGGCTTGAAACAACACAAATTCATCCTCTTACTAGAGGTCAGAAGTCCAAAATCAATTTTACTGGAGGTGCTGGTCCCTTCTGGAGGCTCTGAGGGGAGAATTCATTTCCTTACCTTTTTCAGCTTCTAGTAACTGTCTTGGTTTGCGGCTCCTTCCTCTACCTTCATACACATCAGGCCAATCTCTGCTTCCAGTATCACCTTCTTTTCCATAGTAAAACCTCTGCCTTTCTCCTTTATGGATACTTGTGATTACATTTAAGGCCCACCCAAATAATCCAGGATGATCTTCTCATCTCAGAATTCTTAATTTGGTTATAATTTCAGAGTCCCTTTTGCCATATAAGGTAACATTCATAGGTTACAAGAATTAGCACTGGGTATTTTTGAGGGTCATCATTCAGCCTATCACAGTGGGTTTCACTGAGCTAAAATCATGGTGTCAGCATTCCTGCATGCTGCATTCTTCTGGAAGGTCTAAGGGAGGATCCATTTCCTTGCTTCTTCCAGCTTTTAAAGGCCACCTGAATTCCTTGGCTTGTGGCTCCTTCTTCCACTTTTTAATGATGATACTTTAAAAATTTTTTTTGGCCATGCTGCACGGCCTGCGGGATCTTAGTTCCCTGACTAGGGATCAAATCCGCACCCCCTGCAGTGGAAGCGCTGAGTCTTAACCACTGGACCACCAAGGAAGTCCCTCCTTCTTCCACTTTCACAGCCAGCAATGTATCGTCTTCAAATCTCTCGCTGACTCCAATCCCTGCTTCCATCGTCACATCTCCATCTTTGACTCTGACCCTCCTGCCTCCCTCCCTCTTTCCCTTGTGATTACATTGGGCCCAGGAGAATCTCATCTGCAAAGTCCCTTTGCCTTTAATGTAATATATTCACACATTTGGGGGATTAGGACATCGACATCTTTGGGAGGGGGGGCTGTTATTTTTGTCTACCCCACTCAGGCAGAAAGCAGCTCAGTGGTCGCTGGGGACCAGGGTAGAGAAGAGTAGAAAGGGGGGCCTACAGAGGAGCAGGAGAAAACTTTTGGGGGTGATGGTTGTGATTATCTTGATCGGGTGATGTTTTCGTGGGTATACCATACCTCTATCAAAACTTAACAAATTGTACACTTTAAATAAATACATGCAGTAAGCTGTATGTCAGTTATACCTCAATAAAGCTGTAAAAAAAAAAGTAAATGAGAAAAAACCCTTGAGGCTCAGGGACTTTGGCCAAGTTTACCGAACTAGGCGGTGGTATAACCAAGATGCACACCCACGTCAGTTCATCTGATGCCGAAAATCTGTGCCTGTGATAGAGTGTCCGTTCCTTTATCCTCTTTTCTCTATATTTGGGATGATAATACTTGCCCCTTAAGGCTGTGAATCCATGGTTAGATGCTTAATAAATGTCCAGTTCCTTCCCTTTCTCCTTTTAGCCAACGTTTTTGAGTATCCTGGAGCAGATTCTATTGATAGTTTACAGAACTTGAAAATTACCATGTTCTCCATGAGAGAGAGGGAAAGGTATCTAAGAAAAATGACAGATGAAGCCAACAGGGTAGTAAATAGGTCTTGCCTTCAGGTATTCTCAGCCAGAAACGTCTCAGACTCTAGAATGCAAGTCAACACACAGGATCAGACATAAGTGTGTTATTCAGGTCTCTGAGAAATCTAGGCTGGTGTGTTTGCCTGGTGATGAGAGCCAATGCTCACGAACAAGCAAGAGGAGGCAAGCATGTGGAAGCCGCCCCATCGTTATAAACAGTGGTACAAATGATGATTGTTGTGCCCAAGGTCACAAAGCCCTTTTGACTGATGTACCACACTTGGTCCAAAGTGGTGAAATAAAACAGAACGGTACTTCCAGCTGGCCAAGAAACCCAAACCTGTTTCCAGGGTTTCCTCAAAAGAAGAAAATGTACCCATGTTTCCCTCATTTATTTATTTGTGTGTGTGTGTGTATTTAGAAGCCAGCTTCTTCTATTCCTAGATAAATTGAAAATGTCTTAAAAAAAAGGGTCCACATTTCCAATTTCCACTGGAATTCTTCATTGGTTACTGTATCCTTGGTGGGGCTGTCCTAGGCTTCTGATTCAGATGGTAAGGTTCACCTTGGATTCATTTCCTATTTCTTTACCTTTCTATCTACTTCTCCCACCCAAAGCCATGTGTGTTAGATGATCATATTCAGCTTATGTTGGTCACATCAACCAAATTAGGGAAAAAGGAACAAATAAATCAAAAGTACGATGAGAAAGAAAAGAAGGGAGAGAATAGCAGATGCTGCAACCCTCAGTTTGTCACCATAAAGCACTGTCCAGTTCATAGACCTGCAGGCAAGCTACCAATATAAAGTGAATTTAAGGTTTATAGTCATGGTTTCATAAGTGGTAAACATAGTAGAGAGAGCCTGGCACAGTTAAGTTCCACTGCCCCTGATCAACTCCATGATTTGTGGCAAATTAGCTTAACTCCTCTGTGCCTCAGTTTCCTCATCTGTAAACGAGAGTAATAAATAGTTTCTGCCTTGTGGAGCTGTTATGAGGTGCGGGCACATGCAATAGATCCTTAGCAGATGCATGCTGCTTTTCTCTTCTTCCTCTCCTGTCCAACTTTATCTCATTTGGCTTACGAATTTGCTCCAGCTAAATGCTTCAGGCGAGATGAAAATGTGAACGTCAATCAACCTAGAAAGAAAGTGCTAGTACACCACGACCCATGACGGACCATTAGTCCTCAAAAGCCCTGAGAGTAGGCAGTTTTGGCCTGCAGCCAGATTTTGGCACTGAATCATGTCCTGTTTTGCATCGTTCCCTAATTGTTTCAAGTCCTTTCCCCTCTCTAGGATTCAATATCCTAGCTAGTTAAAGCATGAGATTGTATAAGATCCTCTATGCCCCGTCTAGTTCTTCTCAGTTCCTTCTTCTACCATATACCTCTACTTGCATAACAAAAACACAGAAAATAGTCATGGTGATGGAGGGCTAAGTCAAGCCCTTATATATATTTATTTTTCTTTGGCAACGCCACACGGCTTGTGGGATCTTAGTTCCCCAACCAGGGACTGAACCCATGGCCCCTGCAGTGGAAGCACGGCATCTTAACCACTGCACCGCCAGGGAAGTCCCCAAGCCCTTATAATTAGAGCAAGTTCTCTCCAGCATGAGGTTGAGGCACGGATCGGGGCCTCTGACCACTGCCCAGAACACTAGCTCTCCTGGACCAATCTATTACAAAGTCATCACCCACCGCACCCAACTCGATTCCCACCCCTCAGAGAGCATATGATGACAAAAGCGGACTCTCTGAGCTCAGGCGGTTCAAGACCAGAGTTCAGAAAAGCCCTGTTAGAATCAGTCGGTTCAAAGGTGTTTGCAGCTGCTGCTTCCCATAAAGTAGCTGAAAGGGTCACGCTTTGTGCTTACTCCCAAGAACTGTAGTTCTACACTTTGGTCACATGTTAGAATCACCTGGGGAGCTTTAAACCAGCAGAAATGATAGTTGTATTGGTTTGGGATGGGGCCTAGGCACTGATATTTTTTTAAAGCTCCCCAGGCAATTCTAAGTGCATTCAAGATTGAGAATCATAGACCTAGGTCAGAGGCTGGAGTGTAATTGTTGGGGCCCATACCTGAGTTTCTGAACACACCTGCAATAGCACAGTGACAGGCCTGAAGTAGCACAGCTGAGTGAATGACTGTATCTGAATCTCTGGTACTTAGCATGGTGCCTCCCATGTAGTAGGTATGCAATAAATGTTTGTTGGACAGATAAATACATAAATGAACAAATAAGTATGAAATAGTATGTGGAAAGAGTATTGGACTGAAGCCAAAAATCCATGTCCTCAGTTGTAGTATGATGATTTATAATAAGAAATATGTGCTTGGTCTTCTTCCCCATTTCTGGCACCACTCCTAAACCTTTTGAACTTCCTAAGTGCTGAGAGCTATAAAGGTGTCTTCTGTTATGTTAATGAGGTGATTTTGGAAAGCCCCTAGGTAACCTAAGGATGGGGGCTGCCTGCCAGGAGAACCAGCCCTGTGACTAGAGGGTTGGAACTTTCAGTGCCGGACACCGCTTGACCTCCGGGGATAGGAGAGGAGCTGGAGATTGATTCCAACCACCAATGGCCATTGATTTAATCAATCGTACCTACATAATGAAGCCTCCATAGAATCCAGAAGGATGGGGTTTGGAGAACTTCTGGGTTCATGAGTGCATGGAGATGTGGGGAGAGTGACACTCAGGGAGCATGGAAGCTCCACACCCGCTCCCACATACCTTGCCTTATGCACCTCCTCCATCTGGCTGTTCTCGACTTACACCCTTTTACTGACATACTAAACTGGGAATCTAGTAAGTAAAAATTTTCTCTGGGTGCTGTGAACCACTCCAGTAAATTAACTGAACCCAAGGAGGGGAGGGGGTCATGGGAATCTCCAATATATAGCCAGTTGCACAAGTTACTTTACCACAAGTAACAACATGCACTTGTGATTAGCTATTGGCCTCTGATTTGGGGGGCACTTTTGTAAGACTGAGCCCTTAAACTGTGGGATCTGATACTATCTCCAAGTATATAGTGTCAGAATTGAGTTAATCGCTTGCAAGCTTTGGAAGAAACATATCAGAGCCACCCTCACCCTACCACAATGTAAATGTGGGCAGTTATTTTTTTCTAAGCCTCAGTTTACTCTCTTGTGGTAATAGTACCTGCTTTATCCTGTTCACAACATCATTGTGAAGCTAATGTATGTGAGAGTGCGTATTTGTATTGCATAGCTTTAAGAAATTTTTAGAAATCAAACATAACAGTCATCCTAGCCAGCTGGTTGTTCTATCAAACCTGGAAACATGTGGATTAATGCAGAAACTGCTTGGGTAGAGGCTTGATGGAGGGGTCCGAGTGGGAAGGAGATCCCCCACTGCAGTGGAGTTGTTTTTGTTCCCCTTAGTTGGAGCCCAACATGGCTATTCTTCTTGGGGATCTTGAAGCCATGCTGGCTGACCCACATCCCAGCAAGCCTTGAGCAGTAAGGCCTGCCTCCCCGGGTGGTCCTTGCTTGCCTTTGCTCCCAGTTCCCTGGTTCTCAGCACAGTGCCGGCCCAAAGTGGGTGCTCAGTGGATGAACAAACGAATGTGCCTGGATTTCTGCCTTTGAGTACAGTTTTAATATTGCCTCTGTCTCTTTTGTTCTGTCAGCTCTCTGGCCACCCATCTGATGGCTGTAGACGTGGTTTCCTGAAAGGGCTGTGAATTTGCTGGCTCCTCAGTTTGGATGTCCCCTGATGCCACGTGGGAGAAGCGTTTGCCCTACCACCCACTGCTGTTGAGGCACCCCGCCAGCCAAGCCAGGCCTTGGCCCTTCATGCCAGGGTACTTGCAATTCAGACAAAACGTATCGTGTTTGCCCAGGATCTTGCTGTTTTTATTTATGTTTTTAAATAACTTGTTTTTCTTATTATTACAAAATAACGCATGTTCATTTGAAAAAATTTGGAAAAACCAGGCAAGCAAAAATTAAGAAAATCTTTCATAAATCCCTCAGTCTTAGAGAATCACTGTTTAATGTTCCTAGTTTTGTGTATGCATGCACACACACGTGCACACACACACGAGTACATAGTTAGAGAAATGGGGTCATCTTGTACTTGTACAATCACTTGTAGTGATTTGTAACCTGCTTTGTTCACTTAACAATGCCTCGCTGCCTTAAATGGTCATCTTGAGCTATTATTAATCCCCACCCCCAAGGATCCACTTGTGTTGTCATTAGTTGCTTACAGTTATTTACAAAGTGAGCAACCTAAGTCAAAACAACCCAAATCAGTGGGCAATGGGGAGGGCTTTTCTGGCTAACTGATGCAGTGGTAATCTGTGCTTTGACCAGGGGTGTCTGCTCAGAGAGAAACCCTACATCTCATAAAATGTTTGTTTCATCAAGAGCTCCAGGGCTCAGGCTATAATGGAAACAAAGAGTTTACTGAGCAGCCATAACCTTAAAGTTGCTACAATTTCTATGAAACTGGAAAATTCCATTGCTACAGCCAATGTCAACAGTACAGGCAAGAAAGGAATGTAGGAATTCAAAGGAAGGGAAGAATTTGATTAAGAGAGACTATGGGTAACTGGCAGAAACGCTGTGAAAATGACTGTACTGGCTTCCAGCATCAGCATCCAGAAATTAGATTACAGGCACTGGCCCTCCCTGGAGTGGGTGAGGTAGCAGGCCTATAACACGTATTTGTGTAAAGAATGAATCTAGGCTAGGTTTCAGGTTGTGGCAGCGATGTAGCTGGCTAACAGCATCCTGAGAAGCCCATTCCCCCTGCCTTGGGGCCTGGTCCCCTGATCGCATGGTGCTCCTCTGTCAAGTGCCCACATGTGCACACAGCTCAGGCACCTCCTCTAAAAGCTGTGCCTCAGGATGAGAAGCATGATGGCCGGGGTGGGGTGGGCATGGAGGCTTGCAGGGGGAGTGATGGGAGTCAGACTGAGGAAGAAGACAGGAGGTATCACTCCCATCACACATCAAACAAGGAGAGGTTAAGTTCAGATAACTTCTAGTTCATCCTTCTCACCGAGATTAAAGCAGAAGCCTCTGAACTGGGCTCCCTTGCTTCCTGATGCCATTCTTCATGATCCACTCACCAAAATGCCACCCAGAGTGGCAAAATGCCATCATACTCTAATTATATACTTTCTTGTTTAAAATGTTCTCTTCTGATATTTGTCAAAAGCAAGTACTACCTGCACATTGTTTAAAAATAAAACAGAACCAAAAGGTTCATAATGGAAAGCATCAGTCACTTGCTTCTACTCCCCACTGATTCCCTACCGCCCCTGCCCCAGCTCTGGCTACCAAAGGCAGCTACGTCTAACTTTTTTTTTTTTTTTTTTTTGGAGAGGGGCGGTTCTTCTGGCATTTAACTCCATATTTCTAAGTATTATGCTTATATTATTATTTCCCGGCCCCTCAATTTTAAACTTTATAGCTGTCTCCTTTTGGTGTAGATGAGGATTTTTTTTTTAATTTGTAAACATTTTATTGAGGTATAATAGACATACAATAAATTGCATATTCAAAGTGTACAATTTGATAAATTTTGACACAGGTCCGTTGATGAAACTGATGGAAGAAATTTTCACATACTGAGGTATGGGGAAGTCATTCTGACTTATACATGATCTGGCTTGAATTTTATGCTAACTAGAACAGGCTGTCTTATGGCCTGTCAAATACACATTGTACATCTGTTTTAACCATTAAAGAAAAGAATGCATTTAAAAATCCAAATGGAGTAATTGTGGTTCAGGCATTCAAAATGGAGCCTGGTGGCCATTGTGGACGTGGTTTCAGACACACTCCTGTGTCACTGGGAACTTGAATTTTCCGAACTGTATCAAACTCAAGGACACCACCAGCCGTTTCCAAGACAATACCTGCTAGTAGCTACCAGTTGCAACCTTATGATGTCAAAGTCTCCTTTTGTAACTATGCAGCCATTTAGGATCCCAACCAATCCTTGCTTAACAAGCACCCTTACTTCTTACCAGCTCCAATCCTAATTCTTGACAAACTACTCATGTAACTTTGTGGATTTTGCCTGTACTATAAACCTCCCCCACTTTGTGGTCTGGCAGAACACAATTCAAGTGCTTCTTTTTCTTTTTTATTTATTTTTGGCTGCGTTGGGTCTTCGTTGCTGCGCGTCGGCTTTCTCTAGTTGCGGCGAGCGGGGGCTACTCTTCCTTGAGGGGTGCGGGCTTCTCGTTGCGGTGGCTTCTCTTGTTGCGGAGCATGGGCTCCAGGCGCACAGGCTTCAGTAGTTGTGGCGCACGGGCTTAGTTGCTCCGTGGCATGTGGGATCTTCCCGGACCAGGGATCGAACCAGTGTCCCCTGCACTGGCAGGTGGATTTTTAACCACTGCACCACCAGGGAAGTCCTCAAGTGCTTCTTGATTCTGTGTCTCCTGGACTGTAGTCCTCAGTTTGGCTCAAATAAAACTCTTCTCTTTCTATTATAGATTATTTATTGATTATTTGTGTTGGCAAAACCATCACCACAATCGAAATTACTCATCTAACTCTGTCCTTTCTTCAAAGTTGTTTGGGCTCTTCCAGGACCTTTGCGTTTCCATTAAAATCAGCTTGTCAGGACTTCCCTGGTGGCGCAGTGGTTAAGAATCCGCCTGCCAATGCAGGGGACACGGGTTCGAGTCCTGGTCCGGGAAGATCCCACATGCCGTGGAGCAACTAAGCCCGTGTGCCACAACTACTGAGCCCACGTGCCACAACTACTGAAGCCTGCGTGCCTAGAGCCCACACTCTGCAACAAGAGAAGCCACCGCAATGAGAAGCCCACACACCACAATGAAGAGTAGCCCCCGCTCGCTGCAACTAGAGAAAGCCCGCGTGCAGCAATGAAGACCCAACGCAGCCAAAAATAAATAAATAAAATTTTTTAAAAAAATCATCTTGTCAATTTCTACAGGCAATTCTGTTGTGATTTTGACTGGAATTACGTTGAATCTGTACAACAATTTGGGAAGAATCAACACCTTAAAATATTAAGTCTTCTGACCCTTGAGGATTTTACATTTTTATCTCTCTACTCCCTTCATCTGAACCTCCTACTTCTATTTTCAGTAATATCAACAATCAATCAGTATTTACATAATTACACAGAACCAAGTAGTATACTGAAAAAAATTTGTTTTTGAACAGCTCTATGGTTTTTCTTGAGTTTATAATTGCCTCATTTTTCCTTTTTATAATTTTCCATAGACAAATCTCTAATTCTCTTTTTATACTCCATCACATTATCTAACTTATTAGCCACTCTATCAGGTCTACTTTTGTACTGATGATCTCCTCTAAGAGTCCTCCACTTCCCGGATTCAGAATAAACCTACTACATAGCCCTCCCCCTGTGTTTTCTTCTGGCTAATGTTCTGAGGTGGACAGACTGTTTCCTGTGTCCTGTTTTACTTTTTCTTGGCTTACTTTTGAATTTGGTGGAGTACACTTTTTAGTGACTTCCTAAAAAAGGGTATATGGGAGGTAAGCTTTCTGAATTTTTGAATTTCTTAACATATCTTTATTCTGCCCTCACACTTGCCTAGTTATAGAATTCTAGGATGAAAATAATTTTCTCACCAAATTTTGAAAATTTTATCAATTATATTTTAGTTTCCCCATTTGGTGCTGAGAAATACAATGCCATCCTGCGGGTCTTTAAAAATTCATTTTTCCCAACTCAATGGGATCTTTTAATCTGGACATTTATATTATTCAGTCATAAAGAATTTTATTGAATTATTTGGTTAATAATTTCCTTCCTTTTATGTGTTCTCTCTTTACTGGTAGTGTTGCCAGATAAGATACAGAATTAAATTTGAATTCGAGATAATCCACAAATAATTTTTTAGTATAAATATGTTCTGTGGGACTTCCCTGGTGGCGCAGTGGTTAAGAATCTGCCTGCCAATGCAGGGGACATGGTTTCAATCCCTGGGCCGGGAAGATCCCACATGCTGTGGAGCAACTAAGCCCGTGTGCCACAACTACTGAGTCCGTGCACCACAACTACTGAGGCCACGCACTGCAACTACTGAAGCCCGCATGCTCTAGGGCCTGCATGCTACAACTACTGAGCCCTTGTGCTGCAACTACTGATGCCTGCTCACCTAGAGTCCATGATCTGCAGCAAGAGAAGCCACCAAAATGAGAAGCCCGTGCACTGCAATGAAGAGTAGCCCCCACTCACCACAACTAGAGAAAGCCCACACGCAGCAACGAAGACCCAACGCAGCCAAAAAAAAAAGAAAGTTCTGTATAATATTTTTAGTGTAAATATGTTCCATGTGACATTTGGGACATATTTACTGTAAATAATTATTTGTTGTTCATCTGAAATTCTGATATTCAAAATTAACTGGGCAGCCTGTGTTTTTATTTGCTAAATCTGGCCAACTTATTTACTGAAATTCTTATTATCAGATTTAATACAGAATTCTTTTATCAGACCTCCTGGCTGAAGTTCACATTTTTTAAAAAAAAAATCTATCTATCTATTTATTTATTTATGGCTGTGCAGGGTCTTAGTTACGGCATGTGGGATCTTTTAGTAGCAACCTGAGGACTTCTTAGTTGTGGCATGCAGCCCTCTTGGTTGTGGCATGCACGTGGGATCTAGTGCCCCGACCACGAATTGAACCCGGGCCCCCTGCATTGGGAGTGCGGAGTCTTACCCACTGGACCACCAGGGAAGTCCCAGAAATTCTTTTTTTTCCCTTACATTTCATTGTCTCCTTAACTATTTGTTCAATTTTCTGAAAGTTTTTTTAACTTTATTTTCCAACTTTCTATTAAATTTTCTTGTACCTGTTTTAAAGAACTATCTTTTGTTCTGCTATGGTCCTCATTTAATTCTATTCTTGCTTTATAGATAAAATATCTTTTCATATCTCTTTTTACATTTTTCCCCCTATTCCCTGAATTATCTCTTTTTCTTCTGAGTTCTTTTTTCTGTTTGTTGAGTTGGTCATTTTTATGTTGGGACTTTCCCCAAATGTCAGGTGATTCTTGGTTGTCTGTAGATGTTTAAGAGTGTGGTAAAAATCTGTTGGAAACTTTGAGGGATGGTAGGGGTTGAATAGTGGAGGAATTCCCTTTTATTGATGGGGCAAGTCAGACATTTCACTAGCACAGTGGGATCTCAATGATCAGTTTCTGGAGGTTTCTGGGGCTGTTCTTTGTGTCTAAAGAAGGATTCTTTGAGCTATAGCCTAGAAGGTGAACATCTGGTGGCTGACAGGTGTCTCATCTCCTGTGATTACCAGATGTGTTTTATATTCCAGCGGTACTAATGAACACTTCTCTGCACAATACCATTTACTTCTAGGTCTTTATTTCTGGAATGTCTTCCCTCTGTATTCTCCACTTTATGAAATCCTACACATTCTCCAAAACTCAGATATATAACAGTCTTCTATCTCCCTCTTAGGTAAGCTTCATTAACCTCCACCTATCCTACCCCCAACCAGGTTTATTCATGAGTTTCTGTATTGTGTTCCCATTACCTCTTGTTTATATCTTCACCAAAGCAAGGTCACAGTCTGGCTGGCTGTTACAGTTTTCAACTCTTTCTATGCTACTTTCTACCGTTCTACCCCCTTGAACCAAATGATCTTCCCAATCAGGGAACCATTTCATTTCCTGATCTCTATATCCCTCCATGCCCAAAGAGCCCCTTGCACAGAGTCTTGTGTCTAGAAGAAATCTGAAAACATTAGTTGAGTGAACTGAACTGGATACTCCCTTGTGCAGGTGATTTCCTGCCAAGTCTGTACTTGACGGAGCCTGGTCAAACATGAGGAGGGAATGATGGAGAGACACTAAGGGAAGCTGGAGCTGGGGAAAGCAATGTGGACAGCAGAGGGCCAGAAGGCCAAAGGGACAGAAGGGAGTGAAGGGAAGTGAAAAAACGGTCAGAAGACGGCAAGGAGGGGATTATGATGCCAAAGAGATGAACAGTAAGAAGTCAAAAGTGCAGCTCCCCCAGGAAGCTTGCCCCAGCCTCCCCGCTCGGAGCTAGGTGAGCCTTTACCTGCACTCACAGCCTCCTGTGACAATTCTGGTAGTGGCAAACCTCCTGTATTTCATCCTTTATTTTCTTGTCAAGGAGACTATGTGCTCCCGAGGGCAGGGATGGGGTCGATTTAGTTGTTTTTATTCTGAGATGCTAACGCTGTGCCTACTCCATGAATGTTCGAGTGGATAGACCAATGGGGAAGGTCTGGCTGCTCTTCTGGGAGGGGGTGGGGCTGAGCCACAGAGCTGCCCGGGCTGCTGTTACTGATCTGCCAGCCGTGGAGTGTGACAGGTGCCCTCACTTCCTGGTGGATGGGGTTTTCTCATCTGATGCGGAAGCACTGAGAGGTTAAAATGGTTTGTGTTTAATCAGTTTGTGTCCTATGCTCCAACCATATGTTATGAAGTCTACGTAGCGACATGAAAAATTCTTCTTGTAATGTTAAATGGAATGATGTAGGATACCAAATTATATGATTATGTTAAAAAAAAAAAGAGAGAGAGGAGCATTGGAAAGATGCATAGCAGGAAATATTACAAAACCAATATTACAAAATCTATATTATAAAAACCGATATTATAAAATCTGACCAACTGTATTTGGTTGGAATTGTTTTTCTCTTTATTCTCTGATGGTTTTGAAATATAGTTAGATCAATAGATAGCATTTTCTAAGAACTTACCATGGGCCAAGAACTGTGGATTATTTAATTTAAATCTTATAAAATCTTACCAAGTTGCTACTATTATTATTCCCATTTCACAGATGACGAAATTGAGAATCAGAGAGGTTAAGTGACTTGCTCCAAATTGCACAGCCAGTAAATGGTGGCTCTAGACTCACTTTATGTTACTTTTATAATTTTAAGGCCAGATTCTGTGTGTATAACCATCATCTAAACACTCAAAATTAAGCTTTATTAGGGCAGAATATCACCAAATATACCCATCCCTTTATCTAGCTCCAGCTTTCTTAGATGAGATAACAAGTGGAAGAGAGGTTCAAGGAATTGAAGCAAAAAACAGCTTCAAAAGAACCTACAGATCAGTCCATCTAGGCTTGCATTGCCTGCATGGGGGATGGGTGGCTTGACTTGGGGTTCGGGGCGGGGGGGCTGCAATGTAGAGAGGTGGTTCTGTCTTTGGCAATTTTTATTTTTCTCTTCTCTTTCTCTCCTTTCTGCCTTTCTAATTCTGTCTTCCTTCCTGTTTCTTCCTTCCTTTCCTTCTTTCCTTCTTATTTCTTTCTTTCTCTATCTTCTGCTTTCTCCCTTTCCTTCTGTCTCCCTCCTTACTTCTTCCTTCCTTCCTTTCTTCTTCCTTTCTCTTTCCCCAACTCCTCTCCTTTTTCTCCTTCTTTTTGGTTCTTTGAAGATGACAGACTTAATAATGCTATTTTTTTATTCTGGGGGAAAAAAAGAGAACCTCCATCCTTGCTAATGAAGTCTACGTGGGACCTCAAAACACCTAACCCTGGGGATCACTTCCTAGTCTCATTTTATATTATTTTTTATTTTATTTATTTATTTTTTTGGCTGTACCACACAGCATGTGGGATCCCAGTTTCCTGACCAGGGATCGAACCCGTGCCTCCTGCATTTTGGAAGTGCAGAGTCTTAACCACTGGACCAACAGGGAAGTCCCCCTAGTCTCATTTTAACTCCACGAATCGCCTCCTGTACTCCAGGGTCACTCCTCCAAATAAGACAAGGAGACAAACTGAGTAAAATGACCTCCAGGGAGTCCTGGACACAGAGATTTTTCATACTGAAGACGAGTTCTCTATGGAGTACGTTTGAACATGCCAGCACACTGTTGCTCCTCAAAGTCACCACTACACAGGAAGTGCACCTCGCACCCCAGCACACAGACACTCGAAAGGAGAGAAGCATGTTTGGGGACTGCCAAAATTTACCATTACTTCGATTTGATTTAGAGACGTGGAGAGTTCCAATCTGTGTTCATGGGGACAAGAAGATAGAATTGGAACATTGAGTTTTGATGTGATACAATTACTTTATAGATACTATCTGGTATTTAGCTCTCGGGACCCAAGAGATGGTGTTAGATTGGAAGGAGTACATACAAGAAGGCAGGGTGGAACGATGGCAGATTTCAAGTGTCAAAAACAAAAGCATTCAAGCATTGTTTCTGAAAATCCCATCAGAGAAGAGAGTGAATGAAAACAAGCTATGGAATTTCTCCATTATCTGAACTGATATGTAAATAACCAAATAGTTTTCTCCTGATTCATCAGACTTTGAAGCATACAAAAACCAAAGGAAAAAAAAATCCTATCAGAGAGAATCTGAACACAGGGAGCTGAACATAGACAAGGGCAATTCTAAAGTGATGAAGAGATGGAGGACTCAGATGACATGTGCGGGAGTGTTCTCTGCATGAGACAGACAGCTCTGGATCTAGATAAAGAAGGCAGAGCAGTTATTGCCTGGGCTGGGCCATGGAGATAAAGGCTGGTGGGGACATGGGGAAATTGCAAGCAAAATATTGCAGCTCATTGAGGGTCTCTGCCAGAAAGACAGGAGCTCAGAAAAGCAATAACCTTGTGACTCACATATCAGAGTCTGAGATGACAATGGCTTTGAAGATTGGGTCTGAGGGGCAAGAGGAAAACTGGCACCGGCAGAACATGGATTGGCCTAAGCAGGAAATAAAGGGGAGCAATAAAACCAAATGTTTCAAGGTAGGAAGAGACTGCTGGTGATGAATGGCCGGAAAGAGATTTGGGAGAGCAACATTTTATTACTTTTGGATGCCGACAACCAAGGTATCATATCCAAGTTTCCTAGCCGTAGAGTAACAACAAAGGCAAAGCAATAATACAGGACAAAACGATCAAATAAAAAAAGATTCATTTTATTTAGTTACTATGGTTGGCAAAGGCAGATGTGGTGCAAGGCAAAGAAATATAAACCAATTCAATGGAATAAAGGGGAAAATGTGTGAACCAAATAGGAAATCCAGTTACACAAAGCAGGATGAAGAAAGACAAAGGGTTAGAACGGGTAGTTTGAACAAGGGATAAGACATTGTAAGACATTGGAAAATTGGAAGCATTCAGGGGTCTTGGTACTTTTCCAGAAAAGAACTCTGTTGTCCTTTATCACTATGTCTATGAACCCATGTGGGGACCCATAAGCCGGGGTGACTCAGCGGAATCAATGACAGCCCTCCCAAATGCCACAGAGGACCTCAGCTTCTGAGATCCCAAAGCTTTGCAGTTCCCAAGGGCAATGAGCAATTGCTTGATCAACCTCAGTAGTGTAGAGTTTTAAAACTGTCCTTTTTAGTCTCTGGAAATTGAACCTGTGAGATTGCACACAGACTTGAACTCTATACACATCTCACTTGGTATTTTCCAGGTCCTGACCCTCACACCCTCTTCATTTAGGTGTTTGTTGGACCCCTGGCTAGATGCTGGACGTGGCTTTCCTACACAAGGCCTGGACCCCATGCTTCTAATCCTGTCTTCCAGATTCTGCTCTCGGTCAACACACTGCTGTCCCATTCCAGGATCATCAATTCAGCATCCCCATCACCAGTGAATGAGTTAAGGTTAGGAAAGATACATTTGCAAACAGACACTTCCCCCATGTTTCACAGAAAATCACCGGAAAACTGGCAAGTGTCAAAACCTCCTCCTCCTTTTGTCATCATCGTGGGCATTGGCGTCTCATCATCGTCATCACAATCGTCATCATCACAATCATTACCATCATCACCATCCAAACAGATATTGAGCACTATGGTTCCACTGGGCTAAGAGCTTTACATTTAACACCTTATGTAATCATTATCTCAATACTATAAAGAAAGCACTATCATCATCCCCATTGTATAGATGAGGAAATTGAGGTTTAGTTTGCCCAACACTAAGCATATGGGGAATGGCAGATCTGACAATGATATCAAGAGCCTGTACCTTATCCATTAAGCTCACTACTGCTTATAATCTTCTACTTCTCCATATCAACTTATTTTTCCTAGTAAAAAAAAAATGTTATAAATTTCCTATTGGTTTGGGCTAGGTATACAGTAGGTGCTCAATAAATATTCAGTTGAATTGAAACAAAGGAGACCTGAGCTCTCTGGAGCTCACAGTTGCATTAAGAATCCACTGGCCCCACAGATCCTGCTTTTGAGGGTTCATCTTGATCACTTCTCCATCAGCTCCCGTCCTTCAATCAGCCCGCCAACCTTGTGTTATGTAAAGTAATACTTTTCAAGCCTCAAGCCCTGGCCTCCTGTGACCCAGTGAGGGGAGAAGCACAGGGTAAATTCTCATTACTGGCAACTCAGTGTTTCACCCGCAGCTGGAGGGGGAACGCTGAGGCTCGGATGCTAGGAGGCTGTCAGCTTGACTCGGTGTCTTGGCACCCTTAGCAATTGCTGTGGAAGAGCTGAATCCAGAATGAACATCTGCCCAGGCTAGTCAGAGAGGAAACAGCTTTTGGTTAGCTAATTAACAGCTTTTTCATCTGCATCAGATGATTCCATTTTAGCACAGTGTCTTGAACACAGGGGTCTTGGATTCACTAGATTCACTCTTTTCACATTTCCTAGGTAGTGCTCTTAGGTCATTGTATTTCCCAGCGCAGGTCCCATCCTGTCTGGTTGAGGCTTTATTTTATTTTTCTTTTAAATGAGGTCTTTTTTTAAAATTAATTAATTAATTTATTTGGCTGTGTTGGGTCTTCGTTGTTGTGCACATGCTTTCTCTAGTTGCGGTGAGCGGGGGCTACTCTTCGTTGTAGTGCGCGGGCTTCTCATTGTAGTGGCTTCTCTTGTTGTGGAGCACGGGCTCTAGGCGCACAGGCTTCAGTAGTTGTGGCACGCAGGCTCAGTAGTTGTGGCTCGCCGGCTCTAGAGCGTAGGCTCAGTAGTTGTGGCGCACGGGCCTAGTTGCTCCACGGCATGTGGGATCTTCCCAGACCACGGCTTGAACCCATGTCCCCTCCATTGGCAGGTGGATTCTTTTTTTTTTTTTTTAATATTTATTTGGTTGCACCAGGTCTTATTTATTTATTTATTTTTATATTTATTTTTGGCTGTGTTGGGTCTTCGTTTCTGTGCGAGGGCTTTCTCCACTTGTGGCAAGCGGGGGCCACTCATCATCGCGGTGCGCGGGCCTCTTCACTATCGCGGCCTCTCTTGTTGCGGAGCACAGGCTCCAGACGCGCAGGCTCAGTAGCTGCGGCTCACGGGCCCAGTTGCTCCGCGGCATGTGGGATCTTCCCGGACCGGGGCTCGAACCCGTGTCCCCTGCATTAGCAGGCAGATTCTCAACCACTGCGCCACCAGGGAAGCCCCGGCAGGTGGATTCTTAAACACTGCGCCACCAGGGGAGCCCTGGCTGAGGATTTTAGAAGAAGAGGACTTCACATCTGTCTGGGCTAACTCAAGGATTGACTTATTCTTCCCTAAAGGCATGGCCATCACACCTGGAGGGCTTTCTAGCCCATTTGTTTTGGGACTGGGACCCACATGTGCCTCTCACTGTACTCAGATGGTTTCACCTGTGATTTACCAGAGTTCTACATTTAGTGAGGGAGACTTACAATCAGGGCTGACTATGTTATTTGTGGGGACTCTTGTTCAAACAGCAGGAAAAAAGTGCCGTGAGAGGTACAAAATTACAAAGTTTTTGCTTTTTTTTTCCCTGCAGTCTCTGCCTTGACTTGTCATGGCACTTTTTATGTCCTATTTAATGTCATTCCAAGGAAATTATCATTTCAAAAGTATCTGCATGAATTTTACCATTCATCTTTATATTGTGCAATGCCAGTTTTAAGTACAAGAGCATTTAACTCTCATGTGTAATCATGAAATTACATTATGTGTATTTCATAGCTCATACTTGCACATCCACTTAGTTTTTTCCACAACAGTGGAAATGCATACGACTCATTCGATTGTTTTAACTTCATTTCTTGATACATGACATTTTACCAACACTGTCTTCAGCTCACTGATGGGAAGGACCAAAATGATAAAGGACCACTGGTTGCCCTATGAGTCCCTTGCCTTCTATGTCGACGTGTGTGTGTGTGTGTGTGTGTGTGTGTGTGTGTGTTTGTAGACAGTCCCCAGAGGCCACCCCAGAACTTGCTTTGAATGCAGAAATAAGGCACTGGTGTTCTCAGAAACACAAATGACCGAGGAACGCTATCATATCCTTTCCTACTCATGTTACTTCCCTGCACTGTATTAACTTTGGGTTGGAATGTGCCTTTCTAGAAGCATTGTATATTTAAAAAGAACCACAAAACCTTTGACCCTTTTTCTACTTTGTCTTTTCCATTATGCTTCCTCATAAAAGAGACCTCTGTAATACTTGCAGATGTTCATTAGAAAAGCTTAGACCCAGAATCTATGCTCACACTCATGGCCCAGTGGTATAGGAATTATAGAATTCTTAATTAAAAATAATGGGTGTTTGCTTTTGAGGCGAAATCATTGGGGTGATTCTGGAGGATGTGTGCTGATGTGTGTGGATGGTGAGTGTGTGTTGTGTCTGGGTGAGGTTTAGATGGCGAGGGCGATATTTGTGTGTGTGTGTGTGTGTGGTATTTGCGGCACATGTTTTGTGTGTGTGTGTGATTTGTATGTAGGGTTTGTGGTATGTTTGTCTATGTGTGCCATGTGAAATGAATATGAGTTTAAGTTTTCTCAGCAAACTTTTCCTCTGGGCTGGAGAGCACATATCTTTTGCTTTCCCCTGAAACGCCAGTCTGTTCTCATGTTCTTCTAAGTAAAATAACATGCAGCTTTTTGACATTCACAAACAAAACCCAGTGGTTTTTATCTGAGTCAAGTGCTCCCTGGGGCTTTGTTTTTTTTTTCCCTCCTCCTTCCTGTAAATCCATTTTATGCGTTGGAGTTAGAAGATGACATCTTGTTACATCATGTTAGACAGCACCATAATTTTTTCCAGCAAACCATTTCCAATCTGGCGCAGCAGACAGAACTGAACAAAGACAGACAACCCAGCATAAATAAAGGATCAGCTCACAGCCTCCTGAGGGACGGACTCAGAAGAGCCTTGTCCCCAAATCTCAGGCTGATTTGCCATTTTAAGTTTTAACTCTTAAGACTGGACTGGAGAACTCGATCCAGGAACACAGCCCTCGCAGTGACTCTGCGTAGCCTCCCCCTGTAGGAGATGAGGATGCCTGCTGGGGACGGGGTGCTCCCGCTGGGGAAGGGGTGCTCACGCAGGGGGAGGGGTGCTCACGCAGGGGGAGGGAGCACCGGTGAGACTGATGTTTTGCCCAGGGTCCTTTCTATACTATGCACAGGTCAGGGCTGTCTTTTGCTTTCCAGCCGCAGCTGCTATTTATAGTCCTGGCTCTGTTTGCCATTCTGCCTGTGACCCCCGTGGTCAGCTCAAGGCCTATGTTTAAAAAGAGTTGTTCTGTGCTCAAGTTCAAGCCCACCACTGCAGCTTCCCTTCAGTCTGCAGTCTCCATGATGAGGGCTCCCTGGGTGCCCTCCCCACGCCCCGGTATGCCATGTATCAGATTGGGTGTCTGGTTTCCCTCAACCCTGTCATGTGTCTGTACCCACAGCCTGTGCTGTGGTCAGAATTAGTTCTGGGTGGGGCGTTGTGCTGTGTCTTTCCGATCTTACTGTGGGTGATCTTCCAGAATGTTCCTTCTAAACATCTCACCCTGTCAGCCTTTGGCCTGCAAATATTGACTGGCTCACAAGCTGTACGGCCTAGATAACTAAGGCACGATACCTTAGATCTATAGAATCTATTTTTTTAAAAAAGAAAGAAATAAAAAGAATACTAAACTTAGAACCAGATGAGCCAGGTCTGAACCCCAATTCCAAGCTGTGTGACCCTGGGCAGGTAGTGAAACTCTCTGAGCTTTTCCTTCCTCCACTCAGAGAGAGTGCCTGCCTCCTGCGGATGCTGTGAGGACTACAATGAGACCATGCCTGTGTGCAAGTAGTCTGGAAACTTCCCTACTCTCATAGTCTATTGTTTCAACTTCTCACACTTCTCAAAAGTACATGACAAGAAAGGAAGGTAGGAAGGAATTGAGATGTTCTGGAGGTAATAGAGTAAAAGACTCCTATGTGTGACTCAATCACCCAGCAAAGAGAGGTAAAAATTGATTTTTTTAATTAAAAAAATAATCCAAATGGAAACTTAGGATGGTATAAGTATATACTATAAATTTAATACCTGTCAATAAAGATTCATTTAACACGTACTACATGGCAGTCAGTGTAGCTGACACCAGAGATACCAAGAAAAACAAATAATTAAAACAGGGTGATTTTTTATCACAAAATATGGAAAATAGATCAACACAGAAGAAAAGAGAATCCAGAACTCAGTCTCACTCATACAAAAGTATAAATCTGGTATGTATAAAAAAGAGAGTAAAAAAAGCTTTCTTTAGTAACCACTGTATCACTGATCATAAATTTGGAAAATGATCTATTTAGATCAATACCTTATATCATATCATAAAGGAAACTCCAGATGGGCTAAGAATTATATATAAATAAACAAATTATAGGGCAAAACTACCAAAAAATCAGCATAAAGGCTTTGCCAATTTTGAAGCAATAAAGGAAATCATCAAGACTGACTGACAGGCACAAATAAATATTTTAAGAGATTTAAAATGATGGAAAATGTTAACTCTAATATAACATGCCAAGAGAAGACTGGAGAAGTATTTTTATCAAGCATGGCAAAGAGTATATACTGATACTTTATAAGTTACTCATTAAAAATACAAAACAAAACATGAAGCTCTCAATAGGCGAAGGAGAAAAGATGGAAACTAATTTACAAGAGAAACTATAGATTGCCTATAAACTGAAGGGAAAAAAGTTTATCTTTATAATTAAATAAATGTAGATGAAAGCAACATTGAAACACCAATCTACATTGTTAAATCAGGAGAGGTTAAGATAAAATGTGACATCCGGTGCTGGTCAGGCGTGAGTGACGCTGGAGAGCCCTACATTACTGGTGCCAATCTGAATCATTATAACCCATTCCAAAAGTAATGACGATGCATCTCAAAACCCAGAAATCTGTTCACACCCTGTGAGCTAGACAGTGCCCTCCTAGCAATTTATGCCAAAGAAAAAATCAACAAGAAAAAGCTGTGTGATCGATGTTGTTTCAGTTTTGTATAATAATCAAAACTGATAATAAATTGAATGCTCACCAAAAGGGCACAGTACAGAAAAATATGATGATTATGAAACCTTGAGAATACTATGCAAGACTATAAATGGAGTATAGCCTTTAAAAACTGTGAATCACTACATTGTACACCTGTAACTTATATAATATTGTACACAACTATACTTCAATTTAAAAATATATAATTGCATAAAAAGAATACAGGTATTAAACTAATGATAATAAAAAGTTGATGTATAGAAAATGTTTATGATAAAATGACAAAAGTGGGAATATGAAATTTAATATGGTATCAATATAATAATTACAATTTATGTAGAATGATTGATCTGTTTTAACAAAACAAGAAGAAAATATGCAAAAGTATGAAAATATTTGTATTAGGGTATTAAGATTGTGACTTTTTACTTTATTTTATTTCTTATTTTTAACTTTTTATAAATTTATTTATTTTATTTATTTATTTCTGGCTGTGTTGGTCTTCGTTGCTGTGCACGGGCTTTTTTTTTTTTTTCTCTAGTTGCTGCAAGTGGAGGCCACTCCTCGCTGCGGTGCGCAGGCTTCTCATTGCAGTGGCTTCTCTTGTTGCAGAGCACGGACTTTAGGCATGCGGGCTTCAGTAGTTGTGGCACGTGGGCTCAGTAGTTGTGGCAGGTGGGCTCAGTGGTTGTGACTTGCGGGCTCTAGAGCACAGGCTCGGTAGTTGTGGCACACGGGCTTAGTTGCTCCGTGGCATGTGGGATCTTCCCGGACCAGGGCTCGAACCCGTGTCCCCTGCATTGGCAGGCGGATTCTTAACCACTGCGCCACCAGGGAAGCCCAAGATTGTGACTTTTTAAAATAAAAAATGTTTCCTTAATTTTGCTGTATTGGTTTTTAATTTGGAAAAAATATTAAAAAGAAGAAAAAACCTCCCCATATTGATTTGAACTTAAATACCTCTCCCAGCTCTTGCTACTTCTACTTTGACTGCTCCTTATAGACATCCCCCATTGCCCAGCCCTAACTCTACTACAGGGCAAACTCCAAATTCCTGGCTGCCTAGTGGCTTTCTGATGCAGCTGTTTGTGTCAACACTATCCTGGCAGAAAGCAAGGAAGGAAATGTTTTCTTCCGATCACAACCGCTCCCAGATTTCCCCTTTCTATTCTAGAGTAGCATCCCTATTGGCCCCTCAGTGCCCACTGAGAACAACACACGCATCTACCCCCTTGTAATGTGCTCAGCTGTTTCACTAGAGTTAGAGGTAGGTGCAGACTAGCTGATAACAAGTACATGGTTTCAGCATCTGCAATTAGCTTGGAACGGCTGAAAGAGAATACCAGTGGGAATTAAGTGCTTTCCTTCATTCCTCTCCTCTTCCACTTTCTAGTTCCCTTCTTAGGACCATGGCTTACAAAGATAAGACATGGCCCCTGGTCTCAAGGAGCTTGATATCCAGTGGGAAGATAGATATTAAGCCAAAATTTTCCCCATATAAATATGCTAAGTCCCAAGTTTGACATCTGAGAAATATAAAGAGGGTTCTGGCCCCATCTGGAAATTCAGAGATGGCGTGATTCAGGGTTAGCTAGACAAAGAAGGGCGAGGTGGGATCGGGTAGGGTGGGGTGGGGGGAAGTGAGGGATACTTAAGACAGAGGCAACAGCATTAGCTAAGCTCAGTCTGAATGACAGCAGGCATGGTAAGCATGATGAGAACTACTTTTCAGCTCCATGCTCCTTCTTAAAAAAGCAAGTTATTTTAGTGTCAGAGACAGGATCCCCTCCTTTTTAATCATCCAGATATGCTAGAGAAGCCCTTCTCTCAAACATCACACTTGGGAATCCCAGTCTTTGGTCCACTCTTTCACTCCTGTTCTCCTCCTTACTACTTCTGTCTCTGCTCTTTACTTCTCTATTCTCCCCGAGAGTCCTTGCCTTTACTACGTCTTCATCTCTAACCCCATGTTTACATTTTCCACAGCTACCCCACCAGCCTTTAGCCCCCTGTCTATCCCTGGACTGAGGCAGGGGTACGGAGGGGAAAGAATTCTCTATGACGCTGCTTCCACTGTTAGTGTTAAGTAACCATTTACAGGCAGGGGATGACTCTCCTTTTTGCTTAATTTATGACAGATTCTAACAAGATGCACCCATTTATGGAGGGCTGTAAAGTCAGCTCACCTCCTCCTATCCGTCCATGCGCTCTGCTTACCAAAAATCAACCCATGAGATTTACTTTCCAACTACCTTTGTTTTACATTATTAGTTTAAAAGTCCATGTGGTTTCCACTTGTGAAAATGCGCAAACTTGGATGCTGTTAACTTGGATGGATTCTGAGGTGTGAAGGGGGAAGTCGGGTTGATGCAATTGTTATATATTTTTTTAAAACAAATCTTGGTACTGTCAAGTTTTTTATATCTCAGGAATGAACAAATGACCTTATTTCAAGAGATGAGTTCAAGAAAGCAGCAGTGTAAAATATGAATGAGGAACTGATTTCCAACAAGAGTGTGAAGGCTATTCAGTAGGGAAAGAATAGTCTTTTGAACAACCGGTTTTGGGACAGACAGCTAACCACATGCAACAGAATGAATTTGGATATCCTACCAGATATAAAACCTAACTAAAAATAAATCAAAGACTTAAATATAAGAGCTAAAACTAGAAAACTCTTAGAAGGAAATATGGGTATAAATCTTCAGAACCTTGGATTAGGCAATGGTTTCTTAGATATGACACCAAAAGCACAAACAACAAAAGAAAAAACATTGGATTTAATCAAAATAAAAAGCTTTTGTGCATCAAAGGCCACTATCAAGACACTGAAAAGACAACGCACAGAATGAGAGAAAACAGTTTTAAGTCACGTATCTGATAAGTGTCTAGTATCCAGAATATACAAAGAACTCTTACAACTCAATAAAAAAAGACACACAACCCAATTTTAAAATGAGTAAAGGACTTGAACAGACATTCCGTCAAAGGAGATCTACAAATGGCCAGTAAGCACCTGACAAAGTGCTCAACCTCACTAGTCATTAGAGAGAATGCAGTTCAAAACCACAATAAGAAACCCTTTCACACCCACTAGGATGGCTATAATAAAAAACAAAAACAAAACGACAACAAAGAGAAAGAAAATAATAAGTATTGACAAGGATGTGAAGAAATTAGAGCCCTCATCTGTTGCTGGTGGGACTGCAAAATGGCGCAGTTGCTTTGGAAAAGCTTGGCAATTCCTCAAAATGTTAAATGTAGAGTTACCATATGACCCACCAATTCCTCTCATAGGAAACATATGTCTACACAGAAACATGTAAGCTAATATTCATGCAGCATTATTCGTAATAGCTAAAAAGTAGAAACGGTCCAAATGTTCATCAACTGATGACTGGATAAACAAAATGAACTGACACATGCTACGACATGGATGAACCTTGAAAATATCATCATGAAAGAAGCCAGATACAAAAGGCCACATACTGTATGATTTCATTTGTATGAAATGTCCAGAAGAGGCAAATCCATAGAGATGAAAGTAGATTAGTGTGGTTCCCTGGGGCTGGGGGAGGAGACGATAGGAAGTGATTATTTAATTGCTATGGGGTGTCTTTTGGGGATGATGTTTGGAATTAGTGGTGATAGTTTCACAACATTGCGAATATACTAAAAACCACTGAACTATACACTTTAAAGTGATTATTAAAATGGTGACTTTTGTGTTATGTAAATTTTATCTCGAAAAAAAAAGAATGGAAAGAATGAGGAGGGTCTCTTACACATCACTGCTGTGGGTTTAAGCTGGCATTTGGGACTTCACGGTGACCATAAGTGATATGATTCAATTTGACAAGCACTTTTTATGCTAGGTTCTGGGAGTGGGTGGAAAAATATATGATTAAAACACAGGCTCTGTCCTCAAGGTGCTCATACCCTGTTGGAGGACACAGATGCATACTTCACTAACTAGCACACAAATCAGAAGACAATAAGCATCACAGTGGAGAGAGATGGTTCTGAATACAAGGAAAGAAGTGATTTATACTGCCTGAAGATATTGGAAAGCTTTGCAGAAGGGAAGATATTCGAACTGGGTTTTTAAGGATGAGTAGGAGTTTGACAAGCAGAGAAGGTGGTTCTTTCTAGGCAGAGGGACCTTGTTGAGCAAAGGCCTGGGGCTGTATAAAGCATTCAAAGACATACTAGACAGTATGATTTGAGCTATGGTTTTTCTCTCCTAGTATTCTGCCACTGCTTTTTTTTAAAATTAAAAAACATTTTTTTAAACTTTTTATTTTATATTGGAGTATAGGTGATTAACAATGTGGTGTTAGTTTCAGGTGTACAGCAAAGTGATTCAATTATACATATATATGTATCTATTCTTTTTCAAATTCTCTTCCCATTTGTGTTGTTACATAATATTGAGCAGAGTTCCCTGTGCTGTGCAATAGGTCCTTGTTGGTTATCCATTTAAAATATAGCAGTGTGTACATGTCAATCCCAAACTCCCTAACTATCTACCAGTGCTTTTTATTAAACATCACAACCATGTCCACTTTGATCCTTGGTTTTGCCTTGCAGAATACGAGCCCTTGATGTAAAAATAGAGAAACAGAAATGTGGAGCTTGAGCCTTGGTGGGGTTTAGCAGGGTCCCCCAAGTTCCCTTGCTCTCTCCACATCCCCCCTGTGGTTGTCCGAGCACCTGGAACCTATTTGGCAGCTGCTCTGCTCCTGCCCTGTTTGTCCAATCCGAGAGCCCCTCTTGGCTGTAACGACTGGCTCCATCCATCTGCTAGATGGATGAGCCCTCGTTCCCTCTTGAAAAGGTTCTTGCTTGAATGGTGGCTCCTTCATTCCAGCCCTGCCTGCCCTCTGGTGCATCCGGAGGGGGAAATCAGGGAGGAGGAAACAATGAGAGGCCCATCCCATTCCCTCGGGAAGAGTCATCCCATCTGACTCGTTGGGCAGCTGCTTTGTTTGGCTTCTATTTGGATTGTGAACCCATTGCTTCGAGTGGAAGTGGGAAAACAAGCTCTCAAGACAAGTGCTCTTGAAGGAGGAGTTTGGTGCTTAATGAATTATTCAGCGAAGAAGGCTAAGCACAAAGCGTTCCAGAAGGAAAGAAAATTTCAGTATGGATCCCTGAGACCCCCAATGCTTCCCAGGCGAAAAGCTAACAGAATGGTCCTCCCAAATGTGGAAATTGATATTTGCTCCCTGATGCACTAAGCATAAGCCCGGGTTATTGTGTTTACAATTGCATATCTTCAGAGCATAACTGATTCATCGCAAACAGGAGTGCACTGGACAGTGGAAGCATCTCTGAACAGGCTTTTCCCTAAAGCCAGGAATAATCCCCTGCAAGAGATCCAGTTTGATGAACTATTCAGTGTTCCCAAACCTCATATGCTTGGGGGAGATCAGGACACAGAGACATCTGGTCTCAGGCAGCTTTGCTCAGGATAGAATATTGTTCTCCCCAGGGGGGATCTTGTTAGCAAATGAGGCCAGCGTGCCTGTCTGAGACTGGGGCTCCTGCCCTTTGACACCTGGGGAAGGAGTCGGGGACCAGGCAGTGCTGTAAATATGCTCCCCCAAAATCCCGATAAAAAGAAACATGGATTTAACACTGACTTCTCCTTGAACCAGCTGATAATTTTTTTTAATAAATTTATTTATTCGTTTGTTTTTATTTTTGGCTGTGTTGGGTCTTCGTTGCTGTGCATGGGCTTTCTCTAGTTGAGGCAAGCAGGGGCTACTCTTCATTGCAGTGAGCAGGCTTCTCGTTATCGTGGCTTCTCTTGTTGCAGAGCACAGGGCTCTAGAGCGCAGGCTCAGTAGTTGTGGCGCACGGGCTCAGTTGCTACGCGGCATGTGGGATCTCGGACCAGGGTTCGAACCCGTGTCCCTGCATTGGCAGGTGGATTCTTAACCACTGCGCCACCAGGGAAGCCCTAATTTTTTTTTTATCAACTTCAATTCCATTGTCTCCAGTTCTCCGAGGCCTGAATGCTCTGACAGTGCAGACAAGGAGCAGATGTGTGATGGAAGGGTCAGTCTGTACTGGTAGGGGCGAGGAGAGAGGAGGGGAAGCAGGCCTGAATGTCATTACTTGAAGGGGTCGGGGGGTCAGTGACAGTGGCAAGGAACAGATTTTTCCAGCTGCTTTCAGGCTGAGATTTGCACTGCATAATCTGAATGCTTTTATCTGTTTCTGAAAATAGACAGGAATTTTTTCCACAGGCTGCTCCAATCTGGCCGTGGAGACGTGAGGGAGGATGGCCGGGAGACAGTTGTATGTGGTCCAGTAGGTACGTTTTGTGACCCTCTGCCCGCCAGCCAGCCCTTCTGCATATTGGTTCCCTGAGCCATGTTATCTTAACATCCCTTGAAGTAGGGAGTCATACATGCTGGAAATACTTTCCATTCTGAATTTTGTATAGCTTCTGATATATTGAGCTATCATTTCTTACTATTACTAAAATATATAGACTGAATGGTCTTTGTGAGGTCAGAAGTACCTGTTCAGAGGGAATGGTCGCTTGAGTCTTTACAGAATGACCTACGTGGGAAATGTAAACGAGACAGAAAGAAGAAAATGGTTTGATCAGAAATGATAGTTTGGGGCTTCCTTTGGTGGCGCAGTGGTTGAGAATCTGCCTGCCAATGCAGGGGACACGGGTTCGAGCCCTGGTCTGGGAGGATCCCACATGCCGCGGAGCAACTGGGCCCGTGAGCCACAATTGCTGAGCCTGCGTGTCTGGCGCCTGTGCTCCGCAACAAGAGAGGCCGCGATAATGAGAGGCCCGCGCACCGCGATGAAGAGTGGCCCCCACTTGCCGCAACTGGAGAAAGCCCTCGCACAGAAACGAAGACCCAGCAGAGCCATAAATAAATAAATAAATAAAATTAAAAAAAAAAAAAAGTCAATTTTTATTTGTAACCTAAAATATTTATAAAAAAAAAAAAAAGAAATGATAGTTTGCGGTTATTAGTGATGCCACAGATCATATTCTCCACCTCTGTCCTACATTTAGACTACAAAGAAGCATCACAAATTATCTACAAAGATCTTCTGGAAAGTTAACTCTGGATTAAATCAGACTCCATCTCTCGGCAGCTGGTCCCTCTCATCTCAGATCAAAAGGATCTTGAACCTTCTAAGTGAACTGCTGTCAAGCAAACAGCAGGGGAATCTCTAATATTATTTACATAGCATTTTCCTTTTTTTCCAATTATGTATTGGTTTCTCCTTGTTACAAGCCTATCTTGTAAATATGGAAACCAAGACACAGAAAAAGGAAACAATGTTTAGGGCCATGTGGACAGTCAGAGGTGGAACTGGGAATAACACAAGAGCCTTTTAATCTGCAGATCAATGTATCTAGATGCAGCTTCTAGTTATTCCAACAATCCTTTACAGTTGCATTCACCCACCCACTAAGAAGTTATCAGTGCTGAGCTTGCATTGAAGCATGCCAATTTCATGGATTTTTCAACCTGGAGAGTTTCTTGGGCTCAGAGAAAGTGATACTGGAAATTATTGAGGCTGGAAATTATTTGCAAATTTCCTCTAAAATAAATCTTATTGTGAATGGCAGCAAGAGGAGAGTGCCAGATTATTCTGGAATGCTGCCAATGTCCTGGGTCTCTGGAACTCCTTTGCTGTCCTTATGACCAAAGAACCCCATGGCTAACTCAGGTATATGAGGAGGAAAGAAGGTGAGCAGAAATAGGAACTCTCACAGTCAGCACTGCAGGCTGAGGTCTCTTCTCCTGCTGAAGGCTCTGCCTGGCAACTGCAATTTGTTAAGTCAATGTCTTAATGATGCAGTCCTTTCAGCTCCAGACCCTGCTGAGCATCAAGTGCAATGTCTCCTCTGTCGGACCCCAGGAACCCCACACCTGGCACTGCAGTATCAGGAAGATTGCTGCAGTCAGGGAAAGGTGATCCCAACTCGCTGTGTGTATAACGTTGTGTATCTCCCCAGTTTTGTTAGCCACCAGATCATCAAGGAGAAGAAAGAATGGGAACACGGAGAGATCAGACGGAAAAGGTCAAATAGTTACCAGGGAGAAGGACTGGAAAGATGAAAAAAAGAAAGACGGAGAAGAACATAATGGGGAAGTAGGTATTGGTTTTGAAAGTATCAGGGCAAGGGGAAAAGGTTTAGGGGAGAGAATGGAGCGCACAGTGGCACCTCTGCCTCCCATTTCACAAAGCTCATGATGGAGCTGGACTAACAGCCTACCCCTCCCTGGACTTTCAAGCACGACCATACACAGGGTTCAAAGGAAAGAAAAGCAGAAGTTGGTTGGTTTCAGGTCCTTGGAAAAGAAGTGGGCTGGCATCTGACTCATCCTGCTCTGGTCCAAGCCCCCAGCACACACAGAAGCTTTCAGATGAGGTCATCTGAGCATCACTTATAAAAAGACTGATTTGGTGGCGTATGGGGATGCGTGCTTTATCAACATTATTCCTTGCTTTTCCCAGCACAGCTTGAGGTGGGTAGCACTGCAGTTCTTGTATAATAATAAATCATTTTATGGACAGGAAAAATGAAGTGCAGGTCACAGTGGATGTAAATTGGTGGCAGAGCTGGGCTTGGGGCACCTGGCTTCCAAGGTAGTACTGCTACCTCTTCACCTGCCTGCCTATTTGTACAGGTGATCCTGATCGTCCTTGAACAGAGTCAAGTGCATTTTTCCTGCTAAATTACCAACTGGACGGTACTTCTTTGTGATAACTCCTCAGAGGAAAAGATACAGGGAAAAATAAATGAACTAGCTGTCTCCCCCCTTATTCCTCCCCATCCTCTTACCACCCCAGGTCATGGCACAAAGCAGATAACCCCTCCATCTCCTGGGTGCTATCAGGGGGCAGCAGAGAGATTCCTGCATACAACGTGCTGGTGGCTCCCTCAAGCCTTGACATGAGCTTTTCCTGATTTCCCGGGAGGACACAGCAACAGGGACTTTGCCATGGTGGGATGTTTTTTCCAGCAGCCTTGGCTTATGGGAAGCCATCCAGTGGCTGTTCAGGAAGTCAGCTGAACCCTCTCTGCCAGTAAGAAGGTTCAAAACTGGCCAGAACCTCAGGGATATCTGAGCTATTACTGGAAAGTGAATCAACTCTGAGTCCCTGCAAGGCCCACGTAGTATAAATGACATTTTCGTGGACTGCACAGTGCATCTGGAGAGGCCTGTGGAAAGAAGGAAGGGAGAGGTAACCTTATCATAGGCTGTTCATGTTAGTTAGGGTCAGGACAGCCAGTTGACGTATCTCTTTCAGGGCCGAGAGCTCTGCAGAGGTAGAAGTCAGGAGGGCAGGATATTTAAGATGAAAGGAGAGATGAAGAGGAAGTGGGAAGAAAGATTGCCTGGGGCCACACCTGGGCCCAATCTTGCCTCAGGGCTGAGTTCGAGACAGGCCTCCACTTCTCTTCAGCTGGAGGGAAGGTGCCAGAAACGAGTGAAAATGAAGGGAAGCCTCTTCTCTGTTCCTTGCAAACAGGGATCTCTCTCTATGCCCAGGTGAGGCTTTGCATTTTAGAAAAATGGGTACTTAGGTGCTGACTGGGGTAGAATCTATTTCCTAGATGCCAGTGCAGAGGCTCCAGATGCCCTGTCCTTCACCTGGGCTTGGAAGCCTTCACGTTGGCCAGATGTTTTCAAGGCTGTGATAGCAAAGCCAAGGGCACCTACAGGCTGCCAACATCCTGCCGAGTCTAGGACGCAGGCTGCTTTGCCCTCCACCTGGGCGGGGGTCGCGGGGAGGGCAGTTCCTGTACATGTATGAAAGGGCAGGTCCAGACCCCGACCAGGCTGGGCAGGGGGGCTTTCTGAGCTGAGGGCCTTTCTTCTCCCTTAACAACCCCCCCGCACCCACCGCCCCAAGATTACGTCCATGCTCAGTTTCCCTCTTCATGCTCACATAAGGGGCCAGGCTCAGGCGTGCACTTTGGGAAGAAGGCTGCCTGCCCACATGTCCACTTTTTCCAACACACACACACACACACACACACGCATGCACGCACGCACGCACGCCTGCAAGATCTCCACTCCTGACTGACTCTATCAGCCCAGTCTCATTTCCTTCCACGGCAGGGCCCTTGGAGCCCAGTGCCGAGATGGTGTGTGCTCTAAAAATAACTGTGTCCGACATGATGGATGGGAAGGCTTTGCTCTCCTTTTCCTGCCTCGGCGTCGGGGTCTGAATCATGTTGGGAAATGACATTCTGTTAACACAAGCACTTTTGCTTCCTCCCATGCTCTCTCCCCATCCGGTGGGGGCCCTGGATGGGACAGGCTTTCAAAGTTTAAAGCCTCCCTGGGGGTCCATTCAATACCCCATCCACTGACATTAAGGAAAGCTGTGGATGGAAATGGAGGGAAGCATCCTGCACCTCCCTATGGGATGCTGAGGATGTGCTGAGGCACAGACACGTCCCCACTTGACGCCGCCAAAAGAGGCCCAGAGCATCAGATGCCCAGTGGCCCCCGGGGTCAGGAGCCGCCTCAGCCCAGCCCCTGGCTCAGGTAGCCGCTCAGTAGGGACTGTAGAAAGGAAAGCCACCTGCACCCAGACTTGTTGGGGAGCAGACTTCTCAGCAATGCAGAGGAAGAATTTTTGGAAATATACTTTAAAACTTCCCAGGTTAAAGGAAGTTCGGCTTCTCTGGACCTTGTTCTAAGTTCTGTGAGGCCACGGATCCCGCTCAGCTTATCTTTGCATCCCCAGAAACCCAACCACCGTGCCTGGCTCAGAACAGGTGTTTGATAAGTTCGTTTTGGTTTTAAAGAAATAAATAGCACCTAGAGGGTCTCAGTGGGAGAATGTGAGTCGTTTACCTTTTTTTTTTTTTAAACCCCACATTTGTTTATTTATTTACTTTTGGCTGTGTTGGGTCTTCGTTTCTGTGCAAGGGCTTTCTCTAGTTGCGGCAAGCGGGGGCCACTCTTCATCGCGGTGCGCGGGCCTCTCACTGTCGCGGCCTCTCTTGTTGCGGATCACAGGCTCCAGACGCACAGGCTCAGTAGTTGTGGCTCACGGGCCTAGTTGCTCCGCGGCATGTGGGATCTTCCCAGACCAGAGCTCGAACCCGTGTCCCCTGCGTTAGCAGGCAGATTCTCAACCACCAGGGAAGCCCGAGTTGTTTACCTTTGAAAGAACAAAGTTGGGGCCTCTGGTATGGAGAGATTCTGCAACCCACACAAGAGTTCTGGAGAAAGATCACTTCCTACAGCCTAACTTCCAGCCTTGATTCCATCCTAGCTCAGTGCCACTTGGGAGCCTGTGATTCTCCAGAGCAAAGGACTTGACGGCTCAGCCCCCTCAGACAGAAGCCAGTTCCTCCTGCGAAGCCTCTCTTCTGGTCCCTAAGTCCCACTTCTACTTTTCTGCATGGATTTGTATGGGATCTTGGTTAATGGAACCTGTTTTAAACGACCTTTTTGACCCCCTATTGAACAGATTCTCTTAACCTTTAACCGGTTCTCAAACGCAGTGACAGAAGCTTTGGGCTTAAGCAGTAAACCCACAGCCAGAAGCCGAGGAAATTCACATTTCTCAGTAATGGGAGAGTTTTGTTGTTCACTGTTTTTTTTTAAATGTGCTTGCTTGCTTACTTATTTATTTATTTATTGGCTGCCTTGGGTCTTCGTTGCGGTGCGTGGGCTTCTCACTGTGGTGGCTTCTCTTGTTGTGGAGCACGGGCTCTAGGCGTGCAGTCTCGGTAGTTGTGGCTCACGGGCTCTAGAGCGCAGGCTCAGTAGTTGTGGCGCACAGACTTAGTTACTCCGCGGCATGTGGGATCTTCCCGGACCAGGGCTCAAACCTGCGTCCCCTGCATTGGCAGGCAGATTCTCAACCACTGTGCCACCAGGGAAGTCCTTGTTGTTCATTGTTGGACGAGGGCAGAAAGTAACCAGCGCTCAAATGTATGTTACCCACAGACCCACACGTGATCATCTCTCCCATCTGTGTGTCTGTACATGCGCAGGACACTGGGGACAGGCCTTAGTGGCCACCTGCCTCCTCCCCTGCCCCGTGCACGTCCACGCCCTGACCCCTCCTGAGGAATCACACACATGCCTGCCCTGAAAGGAGGTGGGAAACATGTGGGCCTGAGAGCAAAAGTCCACACCCCTGAGGAGGCCAGGAGGGGCTCCTGAGCTGGCAGTGAAAGGCAGCAGCAGACAGGCCCACGGCCTCTGGCAGAGGCTGCTGCCCACGTGTGAACCCAGGGGCACAGGTGTGCTACCTACAGCAGGAGGCACAGGTTCACATGCACGAGGCCAAGATGGGAGGATCTCTGGGGCGGACAGACAGACGCTATGGGAGACCCAGATTCCAAAAATCAGGCGTAGAGATGCACACCCTCTGGGGGCCAGAAATTGATGGAGGAGGGGAGGGCATTGGGGCTTGGGAAGGAGGAGACCTTGGCTCCAACTGGGGCTCTACCACCAGCTCTTGAGATGACCTTAGGTATCTTCATTGGTAAAATGAGAAGGCAGGATTGATCTCCAATTCTCTGATGCTGATGCACTTTTGTATTCACAGATATGGGAGGAACTTGTCAACAGAAGGAAGAGAACAGCCTCTGTGGCTCACCTGGTTGGTGGTGGGATGGCCCAGGAAGTTCCAAAATAGAAGGCTCTCCTCTGCCTTTTCAATTTCTTGACTCATTCTCTGTTACTTTTTGTAATGGGTCAAAAGCACTCACTCTTAGAGGGCCTGGACTCATCTTGCTGGCTAGAGCCCCATTAAATTCCACCCAACACCTTATCAGATCCCCTCCCTCCCTCTTCTCCACCCAGCTGCCTTTAGACTGGCTTTTCCCCCTGACTTCCTTGGCTGCTGAGCGAGTGGGGAGCCTTCTCTCTGGGTTCTCCGGGCCTTCAGTAGAGGTCAGGTTGGACCTGACTTCAGAAGGTCCCCGGGCTCCTCGAGCAGTGCTCTTCCCTGCCCTCCCTATCACAGGCACTTCTTAGAGGTGTGTTCCTAGTTCGAGGCATCTCTTCCCCAAGTCAGCTTCTCTGAGGCTCTCCATGCTCTAGCTCGCTCTCCAAACTTCTTTCGTGATCACTCCCTGAAGACCTTTCCTGAGTCAACTCCTTCTCATACTGACCTTCCCAATATTTCTTGTTTGGACATATGACTCGTTGTATCTCTTTTCAGTCTTTTCTCTTCTCCAAGACTTTCATTTCCTATTTTTACTCTAGCTCTTGTACCGATCATCAGAGATTAAAATATAGAGCATCATCGAGGTATCACCAAGGAGAAAGAGATCATGCAGACCTGATCCCCTCCCCTCACAGTTATCTCAATTGAGAAAAGGTTACTGCACAATCCCAAGAGTCTCGGGAACTTTACCCCTGCAGGTTAAGATGGCTAGTAGATCCCAGGTATGTTTCCAGAGTGGAGCCAAAGCTCACCTTCAGGATATTTACAGAGGTGACGAGAAATCTCCAGTGCTGATAAATGTATAAAGTATTTGCATGCAGTGCTTGCTCGCTTTTGCTAAATCCTCTTCATTTGTAGGTGTCACTCCCTTGCTGAGGGTTAACTGCTCAGGAGGCTTTTGATCTGCATGTGAGAAAGCAACCAAAGTCGATCCAGCAGGCAGCCCAGTCTGCTAGCTCTCTCCTTTTCTTCTCTGCTTCTAGATGACATCCAGATAGCCCTGTTCTGAGGGATGCCAGAGAGTAACTATTCTAAAATTAAAGGGCAAGGAAGTCTTTTCAAAAAAAATTTTTTTTTTAAAAACTTGGGCCCTGTAACTTAACCTTTCCCTCCCTGAGTTCGGCTTCTAGGAGAGCTGGTTTTACTGCCGTAAAGATAAATAAAAGGCCGAGTGGGTGTGAGAGCACCTCCCGGAGCTGGGGCTATGGCTGGTGACTTGACAAGTCATTTATTCCAGGGCACAGTCTGGCTTCCTGCCAGGCCCTCCAGTGGGAATGCAGAGAAGGAGAAGCCCGAGTGAGGCGGCTGACCCCCGGCATGGGTCCCCTGCTTCCCAGCAAGGGCCTCCCAGCATCTGGTGGATGTGCACACTTAGTAATGCTTTGGAGGATAACGCTTTGGTCTCATGGAAAAAGGAGAATTCGTCCAAGATAATGTCTGGTAAACTTTGACATTCCACCCCGAAGTGATTGTATACTCATGTAGAATCACTAAACAGCTGCACGATCATATTACAGAACCTTCTTCAAGAGCCAACTTGTCATTGAATCCATCCCCAAATTCCAGATTTTCTCGAACAAAAGGAGCCCTGATGTGGAAGGAGCTGCAATCAGCCAGATGGAAAAGAGGTGTAGATTGCCAAGACTGGAAGCACCCTTTAAGATGTTTTGGCCCAGTCCCCCTCATTTTGTACATGAAAAAACTGAGGTCCAAAGAAGAGAAGAGAATTTCCTAAGGTCACTCAGTAGAAGAACTCAGACAAGAGAATAGGACTCTTGAACCGCAGAACCACCAGGCCAAGGTGCCCATTCACCTCTTAGAGATGGACAGACCTCCTTGACCCTATTCCTTAAAGAAACTCTGAGCATGAGAGTCTAGGCCAGAGGGGAAGTGATGGAATCTCTTTAGTGAAAAGAAATGAAGTTGTATTGAGAGAGTCTGCCAAAAGGAGAGACCTTGCATCTGTAGAGGGGAGAAGAAGGGAAGGTGGTGGCAAAGTCCAGGTTTTACTAAGCCATAACTACAAAGTGAAGCAAGAAGAAACAAGTTATCTAGGTCTGGGACTCTGCTAAGAACCTGCATCACTGAGGGTTTTCCAGAGGATCAAACAGAAAAGAGCAAATAATATTAGTCATTCAACAGCAAGTCTTAAGCACCTACTTTGTGCAGGACGTTGTGCCAGGTGCTACAGGGATAAAGAAGGTAAAATGAGGCAGAGAGTAGTGGTTCCAAGAGCCAGTCTTATGCTCATTAATGACAATGTTTTTACAGGTGCACACACACACACACATGCACACACAAAGGCACGCACATTAAGGCATGGAGTATTTCGTAATGCTCAATTTTTTCTTTTTATTCTGAGATCATGTCCTGTCTTTCTGCCCACTGTTAATATAACTTTCTCATTTCTTAACAATATCCTCTCAATAAAATGTTGGCAACCCAATCAGTGTTCCCTTGAGTGTTTTTGAAACTGCATTGGTTGATGAAATCCAAAAGCCTGGCAACCATGGCTGTGGTTGAAAGGACATGGGGTCTAGGGACAGACAGACATGGATTGAAATCGGGGTTCAGCTATTTATTCACTGTGTGACTTTGGGAAAGCTTCTTAACACTCAGAGTTCAAGTTTCCTGCCTGTGACACACACAAGTCCCCAGAACAGTAGGGACTTCCTATGGAAGTACTCACCAACATTATTGCCCATCTTTTAGAAATATTTCCTGTGTGTGTATATGCACATATGTGCATCAATGTTGTATGAGGTGCTATATGGGAAATGGGAGATCTTTAATAGCCTTTGCTCTCAAAGAGTTAAAAATGTTGCTGGTAAGACAGTCTACCTCAACAGAAATCATGGGAGAGACGTGACGTCTAGCATATCTTTCTCCTCCTCCTGAACGGTTTCTTTGGTTTGGTAACAGTGACAGAATTTTCAGATATTGCTTTCCATTATATTATTTTTCCATGGCTGGTTTCGGTTTATACTAAGGCTCCCTCAAAACTCATAAAGTTCCCTTTAAAACCTCATAAAGTTTCACCTGTGCATGTTTATTGCCCACAGGATGTGAGCTGTGTCCGTTTGGTTTTGATAGATTTACCATTATTCAACTTGGGCCCCCGTTTCCCACCAGCCTCATGAACATAGCTGTCTCCTGATTTTAGCACAGGGAGCTCTCCCCTTTGTCCTTCAGTGAGGAAATATTTCAGCTCCCTGGAATTGAGCTTGGTTCATGGGCAATGATTCTTACTCCTAAATTCCTGAGGTCCAGGAGTTTGCTCCAGCTCTGGGCAGTGGATGTTCTCCATGAAGGTCACCAAGCTCTCCCCACCCTCTCCAGGCAATTCCCAGATGCCATTCCCAGGAATTCATCCACAAGTGCGTGAGGAATTCACTCACCTACACGGGGATTGGCATTTGAGAGATGACAAGGATGTTAAAGATGTTCCTGCTAAAGTCAAGGGCAATTCTCAAGTGCATAAAAATAATCCAAAGTAATTCTTTAAAATGACCTCAGATTCACCTCCCTGGGACATTCATCCATTGGCTCTAGTCCTATATGACAGTCCTATAAACATTTGCAGAAAGACAGCATGTCTCTCCTTTAAGTTCTTTTTCAGGCCAAATGCCACAACTGCATTGCATCTGACTTTAAGGACCTGGTTTCCAGATTCCTTGCCATCCTGGTGGGTCTCCTTCGAGGTTCCCATTTGGGTGTGTGTCTGATTCACACTGGAGTTAAGAAGCGTCATTAGGGGTATATCTAAGTCTTCATGGCTCAAGATCCTTCTTCTCGGGATAAAGAATGGACCTGGATGTAGGGAGGCACCTCAGGGGCAGACGAAGAGTGTTCAAGGTTCACAGTATATTCAGACTCTGGTCAAGTAAAGGCCAACTCTGGGAAGTCCAAACAGGCAGACAGAGCCCCAGACCAGAGAATCCAGAACAATCTGGGAGTCTAGGCCACAGAGTCAGAATCAAAGAACAAGTCCAGTGATACTGACTGGGATAACGTGGAAGGAGGAAGGGGTCACCTGCAACTGGAGGTTCCTAAGCCACAGGCCTAGGGGATACTGGGTCCTGGATGTGATTGACATGCAGGAGGTGCAGGGAGGAAGCTAGAGCAGCAGTCCGAGTCAAGAACTGTTATTTAATTCTGAGCTTCAACAGAAGGTAAGACCAAAGTTGTTGACCTGTCCCTAGTCTGTGTTATGAGGATTCCTTTGCTTGGAAGGGCAGGCACCAAACTCATCTTTGCCTTAAGCACAAAGGTTCATATAACTGCAAAGTACTGATACTGAGGGCATCTCCTGCTTCAGGAACTGTTGTATCTAGGTGACTACCTCTCATCTCTAAGTTGATGTTCTTCTCAGGCAGATGTTTCCAAGTGGTAGCTTCTAGAAGCTTTCATTCACTTCCTCCCAGCTTCAAATACAGCTGAAAATGAATTTATGTTTCCTAAGAATTCTATTTAAAAAACCCAGAATTGGGTCATGTGCACATTTCTGGAAAGAGGTGGATGTCTAACCATGTAAGGCAGAGGATGATGGAGGGTGGTTTCCCAGAAGAATATGAGGGTAGATCTGGGGAAGCATAGCTGGTAGATGTCCACCACTCTGCCTCACTTCAGATTAGCTCTGGATCTGGGGATACCACCCAGGATGGGGCAATGGGAAGAGCTGGCAGTGACAATGAGTTAAAGGTGTCTGCAACTGGAAGGTCTCCTTTATCAAAACTCAACCCAGCCCTTCAGACATGGTCCAACTAGTGAGGGGCACAAAACAGCCATCTCCATATTCCAGGTCCTATCCTTTAACAAAAATCCAGGCCTGAATTGCACACGCCCTTCTGAAGCTTCAACACTCCTTCTGGACACTCAGGTAATGCCCCCAAATCCTCTGCACATGAATTGTCATTAAGGCATTCCATCTCTACCCTTTCTCATCCGGGGTGTTGTATATTCAGGATTTTGCTTTTAGCTCAGTCCCGTTCCAACATCAGGGGACATTTTCTGGGGTGAAGAAAGAACATTTTAAGCAATCTTGCCTCCCTTCATCTTTTTCTTTCTCTGGAAATAATCACAACAAAGCCTCACCATAATTTTAAAATTCAAGGCTTGTCTCAGCTTGGTAAGCCAGGGTCTGACTTGGACAATAATGCCAGCACCAAACTCAGCTCAGCCTGGATCCCTGCTGAGTTGTTTATCTTCCCTGATCTTAATCTCAACACTCTCTTGTGAAGGCTTTTTGGGAGAGGGGCACTGCTCAGAGTGGGGCTTCGGGGAGAGGCTGAGTGATTTCATCTCCCCTGCCCCCGGGCATGCCGCCTTCTTCTTTTTGGAAAACAAGAATCTTATCCTTGCCTGTCCTCCCTTTCGACTCTTTCACTCTTCAAGCTGGAAACGTTCCTGACAAAGTAAATTCAGAGGTGACAGATCATATTTGAGTCGCATTCCTGTGCCTCCTCCTCCTCTTGGCTACCCTTAGGCTAGAGAGTCTGGAAAGTGTCAAATGATTCAGAAAGTGAGCTGAATGGGTTCTTCACGCTTCACATTTGGTGCCAGGGAGCAGAGCAGTAGCTGATGCAAGAATTGGACAGAGTAAGAGTTGAGCTTAAAAAAAAAAAAAAAAAAAGATAAAAAGAACCCAACCATAACTAAGGACTCCCACACAGAATACTTAGGAAAAGCACTCAATGGGGGACCATGCATGGCTGTGGAGCTTTAATTGCTGCTGGAAGACAGGCAGGGCAGGGCTCTGCCTGCAGGATATACTCGGTCAATGCTTACAGGATCCCCTTTCTGTGCCTGGGGCCATTGAAAAGGGAGTGACACCGTCAGCCAATTGGGGCAGTTGGGATGGGGCTCAGCAAAATCTTGGGGTGTGGACAAGTGTCACTTATCACATCCACAGGTGACAAGCAGGCAGCTATGGAGAAAAGACCCTGATGGGCAGTGACTTGCACCCATGCTGTCCTTCAGCACATTCAACAGGCTGTGCGCACCCCAGTGGTGATGGCGGCCTACAGGCATGGTCTTTGGGAGCATGCAGCCCCTGTCAATGGAGAAGACCACGGGGTCACTGCTGATTCCACCCTTCTCCATGAATCCACCAGGACCACCTTTCCACCCCAGCCACTGGTCTCCTGCTCATCCCCCTCCCACCCAGCTCCCAGCCCAGGGGAACTTCTCTGGTTTCCCTGGGGCCAGCGGCCGAAGTGGGGTGGTCTGGTCTCCCCCCCATGCTCTTCCCAGTCAATGCTGAGCATAAACTCTCTATCTTGTTTCCTTCAGGGCTGCCCTCTTTGATGTCACGAGCCTTTCCTTCTTTCAACAAACTCCTGTTGTATGGATAGAACTACTTGGTTTTCAAAAATATTAAATTTGGAAGTAAAAAAAATAAATAAATAAACATTGGCTTTTTTCCCTTTACATTCTTGTTTGAGCAATCCTAATTATCCCCCAAATTACAATCTTCCTCCTTGAGGAGGATTAAGACTGAGAAAGTATAGACAAGAAAAACACAAAGACTGATATTTCGATGTGTAATTACATTCCATTCTCATTGGTCCTTTGCAGCCAAATAATTTGCTGACAGAAAACTAACCTCCACAAATAATCTTTTTTTTTATAACAATTTTTTTGTGATGTTTTTCATATACGATACAATTCACTCATCTAAAGTATATGATTCAATAGTTTTTTGCTTTATCATATTCACAGATTTGTCACAAGTGATCTTTCAATACAAGCAGTGCTTTAGAAGAGTAGATACTGGGGCAACGACACTTTTTTTTTTTAAACTCTACAAAAAGTCCAACTCAAACACACTAAGCTGCCTCACGTAAAATCCAGTCCAGGTGTGTCTGCGGCACAGTCACAAACTCAGGATTAGGGGAAAAGGGAATGCACATTAATTAATGAGCCCAGCCCCTGACATAGATTTTATTATGTAATCTTCACAAGAAGATTCTCCCTCTAGGGGAAGATACTATCCCCATTTTTCAAATGAAGTAACTAAATTTAAAGTCACACAGCTAAAAAACGAAACAAAATAAAATGAAGTCACCTAGCTAGTAAGTGGCAGAGCTAGAGATTTTAATGCAAGTCTATATGAATTAAAGGCATTCTGTCCAAAGTAACTTGTCCTGCCTTAGACAGCCTCTGAGACCAAACGATGGCATGAGAGTTATTCTAGAAAAGTTTCTGAACTTAGATTCTGAACTTCTCTACTATTCATGGAACCCCTCAGAGGAAAGCTATGCCACAGACTGGTGTTCTCAAAATGTGGTTTTGAAATTGCTGGCTTGTCTGCTATGGCCCTAGGTTGAAACTTCAGAGGTTTGGGGAAGACTTTTGCCACGGGCCTCCCTCAAAAAGAACAGGCAATGTGGCCTAGGGTCATGGGCTCCGATCCTGAGACCCTGGGCAGTGAATGCTTCCGGAATTATCCCGGTACTGCCCTTGGTCCTGGGAACCCACTACCCAGGGCAGAGGGTCACTCCTGGGTTTTGACCCTGGAGCACCCTCATCCTTCTGGGGCCAGAGCAGAGTAGGCAAGAGTCTGTCTGCACACGGGCCAGTTAGCCCTCTGTCTTTGACTTCCCCCTCCTTCCTTGGACTTCTTGAACCCTCTGATGTATTTTCTTATGCCTCCCTACCTTCTTCTTTGGATTTGCTTATTTCTTTCTGTTCCAATAAAGCCTTCATGGAAAAAATTTGAAAGATTGATAGTACCTAGTATTGACACGTAGATGGGAAAACCTCATTAATCACTGGTGGGAATTTTAAGTGGTGCATCCCACCTGGAAGGCAATTGGCAGTATCTGTGACAAACTTAAATAGGCGAATCCACAGTCTCAACAGTTTCAGTTCATGAAACTAATACCACAGAAATACTCTCACAGTTGTGCAAAGATGTATGTGCAAGGTTGTTTGTGCTCATTATGTGACAGCTCTCGTCCTTCTATTCCTTGTCTTATTTCAAAACAACCTTAGGAATATTATTATTGTTCCTATTTTCAGGTAAGGCTTTGCAGAAAATTTACAAATCTTGCCCCAGTACCATACAGCTAATGAGTAGCCAAGTTGAGATGGAAACCCAGATCTGTTTCACTCCTAGGCTCCCCAGTGTAATTGCATTTTTGTAGGAAATATGAAGAAAGTATATGTACGCGTTGATATTAGCGCAGTATGGAGTAAATAAAGGTTTGCTTGGTGAACTTCATTTTTCTAGACTGCCCAGGTGTTTAACTTCTCTCCTTCCATCCCAGGCAGAGTTAACCACCCCTTCTGGGGTGTTTCCAGAGCCACTTGTCCACACCCCAAACACGCCTCACCAACCTCCTTCTTAAACATTAGTTTTTATGTTTGCACCTCTATTACTATGTTTTGTCCTTGGGGGCTGAGTCTGGCTTATTTGGTTTTATACCCCAATTCTTGGCATAATGTAGATAGATGCTCTCAGAACATTTGTTGAAAACCTATGAGGGTGTCATACACACTGAGCCAAGGGTCAGGGGGTCAGTTCAGGGTCAAGGTGTCAAACCAGATGACCACTGCTGCTATTCCTGGGAAAGGGCCTGTTGGGCAGACCAGGGAACTACGTAGCATTAGCTCCCATGGTTGCCTGAGCAGAGTTTGAGCCCCAGAAGGAAGCCTTCCACTGGCCAGAGCAGATTTTCTGGGAAGCTGGTAAACCTAAACCTGCAGGACCCCTCAAGGTCCAGTACATACTTCTGCATTTGTGATTTTATAGCCTTTACTTTTGAGAGGATCCCCCAAATGACATGAGCTTCAAACTCCATCAAATCTGGATCCACCCCGTCCAGAGCTCCTTCCTTCTCTCACAGGCAGGACTCCTCCCTCCCTATTCCCGGGGCATCTATTCTTTCCTAAGTGCTCCTTCAAAGGCCAGGTTTCTTGGTCCTGAGTGTCCCCCCTCATCTGTCACCTTAATCGTCATCTTCTGAACTTCAAAGCAATGTTCCCCAGGAAGGTAGACTGGGTGTCTTGGCTCTCCAAGGGTGTTCAAACGTTTCGGGAAGCCAAGGGGGAGAAACAGTCATCAGACCTCAAAGGTCTGAAATGTCAGCTGGAGCTGCACAGGGCTGCATTGTACCTGCTCACTCAGGGACACCGAGTGCCGTGCTCCTCAGAAGCCTGACTGGCAAACACATTCATTTATGATTAATTAGAACATGGAGAAGCACAGTCATCTTAATGGGGCATTAAAAAAAAAGTCATTTAATTGCTTGGAGACCAAATCTTTCAAAAGCAAATGTTTAGGGAGAGGCTCTTGGAAACAAAAATATTGAGAATCACTCCTTTAAACCTTCAGTCTCCTTTAAACCTTCAGTCTCCAGAGGCTAAACAATTAGCCTCTTCAAAAGCCGAACAGATCCCAGAGCCAGGAGCAAGCAGTTCTGAGCACATTAGGTGAGATGCAGCAGAAGACACACACCCTCGCTGCAGGACTGTCTCTCCCAACGTGGGGCTCCCGGAAGGCTCCCGTGGAGGGAAACTGATGGATTTTATTCTAAGGAAGTGATCATCGAATGGATCCTGCAAAAATCCCTCTGCTACCCTGGACTCTGCTCACACAGCCCGATTCCCCAGGCGGTAGGAGAGGCTGTCTGCCTGTGGCACCTGGTTTAAGAATAGTTCATCTTTCAAGAAAACTCCCATCTTAGCCCCGTCTCTCAGCCCCATGTTATCTACTCTGGAAATGTTCATTGGCCAGCAGAAAAGAGCAAGAGAAGAAAAGGAGGGGAGCAAAGGGTAAGAAAGAGCGATAATGAAAAGCAAAGAAGAAAAGTGAGGGAGGAAAGTAAAAGAGAGGAGCGGAGTTAGATGAGAAAAGGGAAAAGGGAGAATGATCAGTGCCACCTGAAAAACAACAAGGTCTGTGAGAGAGCTGTGGCCACAAAGCCGATGGTATCCTTTAGAAACCCTCAGGAAAGGAAAAAGTGCCTTCCCTACAAACGTAAGATGCCTCCTCCTTTCCAGGTCTTCTCTCCCCCTCCCCCTTCATTTCCAGAACCCACTTCTCCAACACATGATGCTAGTCTTCCAGCCAATTTGGGGGAGTCCTGTGAGATGACTTTGGTCTTTCAGGCTCGTGATGGGATTTTGCAAAACCCAAACGATACATAGCGGAGACATTGATCAACTGATTCCTCAGATACTACCACCTGGGGCAAATGTGGGCCAGCTGTTGAACAGCTGGACCACATCAGCACTCAGCACTCAGCACTCAGCGCTCAGAGGTGAAGCAGAGGCTGTAATTCAATGAGATAAAGAGCAGCCTCCTGGGCAAGACAAGCACAATGAGAGCCCGGCGGAGCCCAGTGGAGCGTCAGCGCTGGTCCTTGGCCTGGCTTTTCTTCGCCATTCCAGTTTTATTATAAATACACTCATATAACAATAAGTACCACTCTACTTTTGTATAACACTTTATAATTCAAGCATTTCCCATGCATTATCTCACTGGATCCCTCAGCATTTAAAATTGTTTAAAAATTAGCTAATGTCAAATGTATTTATAATTTTCCCCACCCAACCCACATATTTTCCACAAACACTGTCTATCGCTTTCTAATAAATGCAGCACATGCAAAAAAAAAAAAATCCTTTCACCATTTTCTCTGCTTTTTCTAAAGTAGTCTTTCCTCTTCCGGTCAGTTCTCTTGACACCATTATTTTGGGTTTTTGCAATTTTGCTTTCCTGTCTACATTTCCAAGATTGTAATCCTTTGTTCCCTTTTCCACTTACCTTCGGAAAAAGGTTTGTTCTTTGCACCTGTGGCTTGCCCCTTACCTCCTCCTCCCACACTTATTTAGCCAACTGTCTTCAAATTCTTTCCTGACCAGAGGACAATTAGAGGCACAAAAATAGGTGCTGCTGAATCACCTCCTACCTACATCCTCTCCCTGCAGCTGCCGTCTGCTCCTAAATCTTATACTGTCTTGAATCCAACGCTTCCATTACTAGCCAGGTGACCTTGAGAAAGTTATTTAACCTCTCTGAACCTCAGTTCTCTAACTGTAAATCAGGATACTAGGAGAACTGACCTCATATGATTGAGGCTTAAAGAGGTAATGATGCCTGGGTACCACAGAGCCTCGTGCCTGGCATGGAGTTGATGCCTATAAATATCAGTTCCTAAGCCCTCCATTGCACTTTCCCCTCTTTTCTCACTAACTAAGAGTGCAGTATTGTGAGAACACTTACCTGTGGAATCACAAGACCTATGTTTAATTATAGCTTTTGCCTCCTTGGACAGACGTTTATTATGATCTCATTTTGCATGTGCATAAAATGAGGATAATGAAAATCTTCTCTACCCATCAATCAACATGGTTGTAAGGATCAAATGGAAAGAGTGTAAAAGTGCCTTCCTAACTAAAACATGACAAACTGACAATTATTACTGATAAGGCATTCACAGCATACTAGTGTTTTGTCCTACTTTAAAAAATTTCCTGTAGCTTCCTAAGGAAATTTTTTAAAAAATAGCAATAAAATACAAATATAAAATTTATCACTTAACCATTTTTAAGTGTACAGTTCAGTTGTGCTAAGTATATTTCAAATTGTTGTGCAACCACTCTCCAGAACTTTTTCATCTTAAAAAACTGAGGGAGGATTTTAAATGTCCTTATTCTTAGAACACCAGCATCTACTGTATAAAGATCTATTTCCTTGTTGAGATTTCTTTCTTAAGCTCTCAAGGCTAAGGTGGGTCATTGAATTTGTTCTGGGGCAACCAGCAGAAGATGTTTTAAAGTTAAGAGCTGTCTGGGACTTCCCTGGTGGTGCAGTGGTTAAGAATCCACCTGCCAATGCAGGGGACATAGGTTCAAGCCCTGGTCTGGGAAGATCTCACATGCTGCAGAGCAGCTAAGCCCATGTGCCACAACTACTGAGTCTGCACTCTAGAGCCCACGAGCCACAACTACTGAGGCCACGTGCCACAACTACAGAAGCCCGCACGCCTAGAGCCCATGCTCCACAACAAGAGAAGCCACCTCAGTGAGAAGCCCCCGCACCGCAACGAAGAGTAGCCCCCGCTCGCCACAACTGAGAAAGCCCGCACGCAGCAACAAACATCCAACGCAGCCAAAAATGTAAAAAAAAAAAAGAGCTGTCTGTTAAAAGATCAGTGGTTGCCAGAGGTTGTAGTTTTGGGGGAGGGGGAGGGGGGAGGGGGAGGGGAGGGGACTCTGCAGTCTGATTGTGTTTGGATCCTGCTTCTATATGATTGTGGTCAAAGTTACTCTCTGTGTCTCAATTTTCTTATCTTTATAATGGGTATAGTTTTTACCACAAAGAAGTTTTGTGAGGATATAACAATTGAGAATAATGGACAAGGAATTTCCTCCCAGAAAGCAGATCTAGGGCCTGTCAGATTGGTTTTACTTTACTGCCAGGGCAAGATGTTCCCTCTTTTTCTGATCAGTAGGATTTGATATATTCTATGGTCCAGTGTGCATTCCCTACTTTCCCTTTGTGTGAGTTAGGTTGGAGTTTTTATTGTGGTTATTGGTTTCCTCCATACCTTTGGATATCATGTATATGGGGGCAGATAAGCTGTCTTTTCAACCTACAGATTGTGGTCCTGAGAGGCACACACAGACCCAGTGGGGAGCTCTGCACAGTAACCAGAGATCCTGGACTTTGAACTGGATGAGACTTTGGGTTTTCTTCCTTGGCGATGGAGGGTGAGAATATGTAAAACAATAGGAGAACTTGGGTGCTGAAGAGCCAAAGGAGTAGTTATGACAGATATCATTCAATAGCTCATCAGTATTCATTTTAAATTACCTTACCTTGTTCCTTTCCCAGTGTAGAGGTAAGGACACAGTTCTCCATTTCCCAGCTTCCTTACAGCGGCAGCGACATGTAACGTGGTCTGGTCCATGAAATGTAGGTGAAAGTCCACTGGAGAAGTCTTAGCTTCCTGAGTGAAAAGAAAGACTTGTAAGGAGAAAGACCTTCATTGTTTCTTTTTTTTTTTCTTTTTAAAAAAATTTTTATTGGGATACAGTTGATTTACAACGTTGTGTTAGTTTCAGGTGTACAGCAAAGTGAATCATTTATACATATATCTACTTTTTTTTAGACTCTTTTCCCACATAGGCCATTACAGAGTATTGAGTAGAGTTCCCTGTGTTATACAGTAGGTCCTTATTAGTTATCTATTTTATATATAGTAGTGTGTATATGTCAATCCCAATTTCCCAATTTATCCCTCCCCAACTTCATCATTTCTTCTTCTTACTGCCTTCAACATGGATGCAAGGCTACAACGTCATGTTTGCAACCATGAGGCAACAAGCCAGAAGATGTAAGCCGGGAGGCCAAAGATGGAGGAAAGGAAAGAAAGTGCCCAAGTCCCCACTGGAATGATTGAGCAACCGCTTCCCTGACCCACCTACATCTCCACTACTTGAAATGTGAATCTCCTATTTGTTTATGCCATAGTTGGCTTTCTTTATTTTCTTTTTTTTTTTTTTTTTTGCTATTGATTGTAATCCTAGCTCATATAAGAGCAGGGGTATTAAACTTTTTTTGTTTTAATTTAATAACTATGCCCTGAGAATGGGGTTCCTTGAAGTATTAGGGGATGTGGGAAGAGTTGTCTATTTGCACAGTGAAGAACTTAGGTGATTCTGGGCCTGAAACAGAGAGCATTCTCTTTACTCAGGGGCTGTGAGCTTTAGTAGAGGATGAGAAATTTGTCTCTCATGCAAGAGTTAATTTACAGACAAGAGGCTCCTTGGAAGATGGCCAGTGTGACCCTTTTGAGACTAGGCCCAAGACATAGTGTAGAACAATGGATTCACAGAATAACACTCGGACTGACCAACTCCTGATTGTATTTCAGGAAGATCTGACAAGACGGAGTTAAGTTGAGCTGTAGATACTAGGATATTGCATGCTCATTAAACTAAACTTTAGTTACCTATGTTGATAAATTACTGCATTTGTGAGCATTGGGGGAATGAGGATTGGGTTTCCTTTTCTCAAATATTCTTGGTCTTCTTTATACGTTTCACTTGAAAGGTGTCAATTGTTTCTCTTTGCACAAAGAGAAAAATTCATGCTCTGAAGATAGGCAAGGTGCTGCTAATGGCCCTCCTAGGCAAAGAAGTGGGGAGAAGCCAGCTGAACTGGAGCAGAGATGTGGAAACTCTAAGGATAGGAAGGCCACAGAGATTCTGTGTTCATCTCAAGTTTTCACCAGCGTTCTCTCCTTGAACAATTGATTTCCTTCCCAATAGCTGTACATTAAATTAAATTAACACCATTTGGCTGCACCCTTTGGTCATTTTACCATTCTTCTATACTTCTCTACATTTGTGGGAAATTGTGTGGTCCTCAGTAGTAAGGTTACAGGACTCTGGGGCATGGCCCCTCTCATCAGCCTGATGGTTTCTGCTTTCTTGAACAGTGATGTCTCTTGTGATGACTTGCAGCTCTTGGAAGGCAGACTACATTCTGGACCTTTCCCTCCTATGTGTCACTTGCCATCTTTCTCTTTGTTCTTTTTCTTGATTAACCTTCTCTATATTCACTCATCTCCATGACCCTGTTTATGGAAACTTCCCTCATTTGTTCTTTGATTTTTGCTATTTCTGTTCCTCTTTCTTCACCTTTACAGGGGAAACATACTCTACATTGATCACTCCTGAGCAAGAGGAGAGTTATTCTGTTATTTAAAGTCCTTGGTTTGGTGCCTCCCTTTGAGCATTTTTTAAATATATTTTTAACATGTCCTATTTCTTCATGGCATCTTGAGGAGGGAGCAAGTCTCCTCTCCCCTTAATGATCCCTTTTATAGTTCTACTTTCTTCCTGTTCCAATAGGAATTTGCATATGCTCTATTTGATCTTGCCAAGTTTCCAAGATTTTGAGAATTCCATTTTAATCAGGAGAGAGAATCTTGGTCATCACCCCACTTCCTTAAGCCATGTGACTTTGGGTCATTCACTTGGCTCTGTGCACCTCTGCTTTTCCATTTTCATAAAAGGATAAAAATACTTTACCGTAAGACAAAGTGATGGGTAAGATAACTTCTCAAGCACCTTTACTGCTTTAAGACCTGGACTTCTATGATCAGAAAAGAGATGGCTTTTGTTTTGTAATAACCTTTATTTCATGATTATCCTGTCCTTTTTATTAGCCATTTCTATCTCACTTTTCTTTCAGTAAGTTTATGTCAGATTATTGGGGTAATGAAGCTACTGTAGCACTTATAGTGTTCAAATACTTTTAATATGCATTAGCTAGCTTTGTTCCATTGCTAGTACACATAACTAACGAGCCTTAAATTCTGCATCCTTAAAAATTATCACATAAATTACGATCATGCTATGCTTCCTCTCTGTTACTCCACTTTCCCCCATAAGATTATATCAGGAACTCATTGCGAAATTAATATATGAACCTTTATTCTTTTTTTTTTTTTAATAAATTTATTTATTTTATTTATTTATTTTTGGCTGCACTGGGTCTTCATTGCTGCTCGCAGGCTTTCTCGAGTTGCAGCAAGCGGGGGCTACTGTTCATTGTGGTGCGCGGGCTTCTCATTGCGGTGGCTTCTCTTGTTGCGGAGCATGGGCTCTAGGCACGCGGGCTTCAGTAGTTGTGGCATGTGGGCTCAGTAGTTGTGGCTCACAGGCTCTAGAGCGCAGGCTCAGCAGCTGTGGCGCACGGGCCCAGCTGCTCCGTGGCATGTGGGATCTTCCCGGACCAGGGCTCGAACCCACGTCCCCTGCATTGGCAGGCGGGCTCTCAATCACTGCACCACCAGGGAAGCCCTACCTTATTCTTTTTAATGGCTGCATAATATTCAATTGTATGGACGTACCATAATATATCTAATCAATCTCCTAAAAATGAGATAATTAGATTTTCAGTTTTTTGCTATCATAAATAATACTGCAATGAATATACTTGTACATATATATTCATGCAATTATTTCAAGATATTTTCCAAGATGTAGGATCACTGCTTCTAGGATATGCTTACTCTTAGTTTAATAGCAAAGAGTCCAAAATCTTTACATCCATATATTACTTTTTAACATCTGGCTGTCCCTCTTCCTCATGACAACTGAATTCTTCTCTATTTAAAATATGGCATTGTCCTGAAATAGATATGTCCTTCCGTCGATAAAAAAAATTCTAATTCTGAAAGTTTATAGAAATAATTAAGGATGAATACAGAGATCAGCTATAAGGACTTTAACAAAATTGTTATCATTATTAGTATGTACCTATTATGTACCAGGTATTGTATAAAATGTTTAAAATATATCATTTCACTTAATTCTAACAACAAGTTTTAGTGTATGTATATTATTAAATTCATTCCACAGGGCTTCCCTGGTGGCGCAGTGGTTAAGAATCCGCCTGCCAATGCAGGGCACACGGGTTCAAGCCCTGGCCCGGGAAGATCCCACATGCCGTGGAGCAACTAAGCCCGTGCGCCACAACTACTGAAGCCCGCATGCCTAGAGCCCATGCTCCACAACAAGAGAAGCCACCGCAATGAGAAGCCCGTGCACAACGAAGAGTAGCCCCCGCTTGCTGCAACTAGAGAAAAGCCCGCGCAGCAACAAAGACCCAACTCAGCCAAAAATAAATAAATAAATTTATAAAAAAAAAAAAAAAAAAAAAAAAAAAAAAAATTCATTCCACAGATGAAGAAACTGAGCCTTAAAGAGATTAACTTTCCCAAAGATATACAGTCAACACGCAAGGAAGCTGGGAGCTGAACTTAGAAATCTTGTCACTGGAATCCACAGGTTTAACCTTGACATCAACTCCTTATATCACAGTATGCAATAAAGAAATGTTGGAAATAGTCTAACTATCCAAAAATAAAGGAATAGTTAAATAAATTGATATACTTTTACAATAAATATTATATGTAGCCATTAAAATTGCTGCTCAAATTTATTTATTGTTCCTATACAACAATGTATTCCTGACATGGTTATTTAATGGTTATTTAATAAGACATTGCAAAATGGCATGAAGATAAGCCCATATTTGTTTTTTTAAAAAGGTGAGTGAACTTAGTTGCTTCAATATGCACAGAAGAGTTAGAAGAATGTTTGCAAGATTATCTTTGGGTTGGTAGGATTGAGAAAATTTTTAATATTATTGGGTTGGCCAAAAAGTTCGTTCAGGTTTTGCCATAAGATGTTACAGAAAAGTCCGAATCGGGCTTACCTGATGGCGCAGTGGTTAAGAATCCACTTGCCAATTCAGGGGACACGGGGTTCGAGCCCTGGTCCGGGAAGATCCTACATGCCACTGAGCAACTGAGCCCGTGCGCCACAACTACTGAGCCTGCGCTCTAGAACCCGTGAGCCACAACTACTGAGCCCGTGTGCCACAACTACTGAAGCCTGCGCACCTAGAGTCCATACTCTGCAACAAGAGAAGCCACCGCAATAAGAAACCTGAGCACCGCGACCAAGAGTAGCCCCTGCTCGCCGCAACTTGAGAAAGCCCGCACGCAGAAACAAAGACCGAATGCAGCCATAAATAAATAAATACATTTATATTTTTAAAAAAAAAGTCCGAATGAGCTTTTTGGCCTACCCAATATCTTTTGGGTTTATTTCTTCTGATTTTTTTTCTATAATGATCATATATTACTTTTGTAATAAGATTAAAATGAAGGCTTTAAAAAATAATTTAAAAGATTCCATTTTGCTATAGAGGTGTTTTTGTTTTTACATATTGCAGGAGATTTGATATTATTGAAATGGGTTTGAATTTTTAATAAATTTATTTCACCTATTTGATATTTTAGCTTGTTTCAGGTATTACCTGTAAACTGATATAAAATAACCAAACTTTTCCTTTTGCTGTTTTTGGGAAAGTCATGAATATTTGCAAGTCTGTCCTTTTACTTTCCCTTTCACTCTTTTACTTTCTCTTTCACATTCGTTCATCTTTCCAACGAGCTCCCATAGCTTTTGAAAATCCACATTCCTCTCATAGTCTTACCTCTACTTTTGGAGATGTTGGGCTCTAATACACCTTTAGCTTAACACCCCTGTCTCCTGACGCTATAGGGTTCCTATGGAACCTTTGTATTCATTTTGTAGGAAGCTAATTACAACTATACATATTTAACTAGGGTTTTACAGTTTAAAAGTGCTTTTGCATGCATAATCTTATTTGATTTTCCTTGTAGGTCTTTATAGGAAGTAGGGAAAACCTTATGAACCCCATTTTGCCTAAGAGAAACCTGAGCTTCAAGTTTGACTTCACTAAAGCCACACACCTAGCAAGTTGGCAATTCTGGAAGCAAAACCTAGGTCTCCCGATTCCAGCCTCTTGATTCCAAGTTACTTTCTTTCTACATTCTATACTATCTCTGAATAGTTATCAAAGGCCACCAGCTAGATGGCAAATATTCCCTAGGTCTAAAGTCTTATACCTTAATTGGGTGAACAGACCTTTTTAACACATCCAAAATGGAACCCAGGCAGTGAGGCTAATCACGGTAGCAATGGGTTAAAAGGCCACTCCTGTCCCAGACACAGGGCCAGCACAGAGCTATCCATGGTCCTGAGATGACTGCCCTGAGCCCATGCTGACCCCTTGGGCTCTCGCCCATCTGACTTGTTCATTACTTGTCCATTATTGCACCATTTATCCATTTGAATCTCTTTGGCTATTCTGTCTCACATTGCCTCTATTTCTCTCCTTGGTTATCATTTCTGCAGGTCTCAGGGTCAGTTGTGTCTACTGGTCCAGAGCTCCATGAAAACCTTTCCCTGCATGATTGTCATCCTTGAATCCAGGAGTAAAGCCAGGTCCTTGATAAATAATGAATTTCTCTATTCATCTTCATCCTAGAAAAATTAAAATCAACCAGCATGAAAATTTTCTCTTTAGCCTTCCTCATATTTATGCCATTTGCTCCGTATCTGCTTTCAGTCCTGCTTTAACAAAACTTGTGCTGATGCCTTTCTCCTTCAAGTCTTTTTTATTTTCCTCTTAAATTTGCCTTGTTTGTCTCTTCCTTGCTTCTCAGGCTTTATGCAATGCTTTACTTCTATTGCCACTTCCTACTTCTGGGTTCTTGGTTCCATCAGTAGTTAACCAATAGGCTTCTTAGTTTTAATTTGTCTTATCTGGCTCAGTGTTTCTCAAAGAATGGCCAGAGTATATCTGAATTAAAATTCTCTGTGGTTATCACTAACATTTAGATTTCTGGGCTCCATCTCTGGCTGATTCTTCTGCTTTGGCCTGGGGCTGTTTTCCTTCTGGTTTACCTTCTTATCGGCTGGGAAATCTCCATCTCCAACAAAGTCCTGGCCAGCACACAAGAAAGTGGATCTGAGCTCTGCCTCTCAAGACCCCACACAGTCATTCCTATCAGTAGCTATTTTCCGCTCTGCCACGCTCTGACCCCAGCGGACCGTGTATGGCTTGTGCCCACACTATGTTCCCATATGTATCCCCTCCTGCTCTTCCTTCCTTCTCATCCTCCTCTTTGTCCTCCACCTCACCCCCACTTTTCCTTATTCCTCTTCTTGGGTAGCCTGCTTGAATTGCTCTGGTGTTTTCTATAGCTCTAGTGTATAAATTGTTCCAGTATTACTATAGTATTTCCTCACTCTTCTCTTTTTTATTATTTCTGGGGGATATATGTTTTCATCTGAGAAGGTACCATTTATAAGACAAAGCTAGTTTGGTTCTAATGATAAAGTTGTGAGAGAAATGAAATATGTATTATCATTCCTTTCTTACATGGAACCTGAGATCTGGAAAACTTTGTGCTCAAGGTCAGTGGCAGAAGTAATACTAGAAACATGGTCTGAAGACTCTTGTATAACAATTCCATTCCACAAATACTTCCTGAGTCTCTACTATGGGCAAAGCATTGAATTAGCCACTAGAGATACAAACATGGAGAAAAACTGCCCCCTCTGGCTTCATGAACCTTCCAGTGGTAATGAAGAAGTTAAGAAATGCCCAAATAACATAGCACCAGGAGGTGTGTGCAGTGCTTCAAGCTCTTATACATTTACTTATGAAATATGAGAACCTATAGGAGGGCAGAAATGCTTTTATGCTTTTACTAGGAGGTAAGGAGAGATGGCACAGGGAGGAATTCTTGGGCATGTCGAGTTTGATACAGGCATTGAAAACCATGTGAGAATTTCCAGTGGCAGTACATTGCATGTTTGAAGAATGTTCTGGGGTTTTCAAGCATGGAGTTGAGAGATTTGAGAAGTAAGTAAGTTTAGGGAGATAAATGAGGCCACATCATGTAAGGGCTTCAATGTCAAACTAACTTGGAGGTGGGTGGGGAAGTCTATGACTCTTATCATTAGACCAGGCTGCCTTCACACATGCATGGGATAAACACGGTATCTGAAGTATCATTTTACAAATAATAGCACAGATTCAGGCACATGAAATGGAGAATTTACCCAAACGGAGGATGAGACAAGTACAAATGTCCCTGAGCAAGGTGGTGGCAGCCATCCTGAGCATCAAGTGGAGACTCAACACTCCAAGAGTGGACCTGTAGAGGGCAGGCCCTCCGTCTCAAAGAGAGAGCTGACACATGCTGCCCAGGGCTGGTGTTGGCTTTCTGATGGGTGTCCTGAGTCTGAACTATAGCATTTATGGCCTGAATCTTGGGATCTTTTTGTGTCTTTCACATTGTAGTAGTGGTAAATAAAAATTCCTGTAAGTGCTTCAGGTCACTTGGGCAGTGAAATGGGGGAGTGTGGAGAAAGGTGATGTTTAAGTACAAGGCAAAGAGCTGACTTTCTTAAAGCATGTATTAGCAGCGTGCGGCTAAAAATAGCCACCTGTTCCATGTTGGATTCCAAATTGGAAGAGCTCTTTACATACCAGATTCAAAAAAGCATCTGTCTCCCAGTAGCCATGGAAACAGGCATCCCCGAATAAATGTGGAGAGATGTTTTCAGAATGGGGCTGGGAAAGGAAGTGGACAAGACAGCCTCTGGATAAGGGGTGAGGCTTTCTGTTCCTCCCCTGAGTTGAAGCCTTATCTTTCTTTCCTACTTCCCAGCCTTTCTAATTTTGCACAGTCATTGGTTCTTGTTTTCTCTGAAGAAATAGCTTCTATAGTTAGTGCCTGTCCAATGGGCTAGACAGGGAGAGGAGATGGGGAGAAGGGTCAGACATCCCACTGGTATGAAGAGATGGGATGGGAGGCCAAGCTGCTTGGGCTCAGAATCTCATGTATGCTATACTGTTTTGCTGTTTGCATATTTACTTTGTCAATGATCCCCTTAAAATGTATTTGTCCCTTCATATTAACTATATTAAGTGCTGTGGGTCTGTCTTTTTGTTTCTATTGCTTTGTATCCTTTGTCAACTCCTTGAGGGCAGGGAGTCCTCTTTCTAATTCCACTTATAGCATGAGAACACTCCTCCAGTCTCAGTGTTGCTTGCACAATACAGCAGTATAAAATTCTCTTAGGACACAGAGTGCTACCCCAAAGCTGTATTTAGCTTTCCACCTGCCAATTCTCAGAATCCCCAATTCTGACAAATGGATGAAATGTATTAAGCAAGACTCTGTTGTACAGGTCCTCCTTGAGACAATTGTAAATTATAAATAAGACCACTCCAAACCATTGTTCACAGTAGACGCTCTTAAGTGTATGAATAAATGTAAATGACTAAAGATGCTTGGGATGACCTTGGTGATGAGGGCAGAAATGTAAGGAAGAAAAAAAAAGCCAGCATCCCCTGAGTGTATTCTCTAGGTGACTGCCTGAATAAGACAAACATTTGGCCTCTGGAGAGAGAGGATTAAAATCAGATTACTAGTCAGGTGAGGAGTCAGCAGATGCTTCCTGAAGACGTAGTCAGGAGTCCCTACAGCATTCATCAGATCTTCACTGTACAAAATCTGCAAACTATCTAGATTCCTCTAGGAAGAACTCTCCACAAGCACATAGTTCTAGATCCTGGCTAATAAGGCTGTTGAGCATCTCTTTTCCCTGATATTCTCCTCATTGCCCTCTTTCTTACCTGATGAAGAAAATAAGATATTTACTGAGTATCTACACCTATGTGTCCCCCGCAGTGCATGAAGCTCCAGGCTTGGCAGGCATGGGACCATTCATTCATTCACTCACTCATTTAACAAATCCCTCCTGAGAGCTACCATGTGCTGGGGGTCACATGGTCCCTGTCCTCATGGACCTTACCTTAGGAAAAGGATGGGACATCATTGTTATTGTGATGATGGTTCCTGATGATGATGATAATCGCCCCAGCTATGGCAAGAGCAGTGCACAAGGCAGCCCAGTTTAATGCATAAGTATATTAACTATATTTTCTTATTTTCTCTATTCTTGATGCTCTGGCATATGGGGCCCAGCTGACCCTGTAGAGAGTGACTCTCCCAGGACTAGCTAATTCCTAGAGACAGCAAATAACTCCCCTGTGAGTGTGCCTATCATATGCAAACCTACCAATCCAGAGCCCAGAGCTGCCTACTACCTCCTTTATGGAGCTCTCACAGGTTGAGCCACTATCCCCTGCCATAATCCCCCAGGGCCAGGTACCAGGCAACTAGGGACAGTCCCTACACCTGTGAGCCCCCTGAAATTACTCAAACTAGTCAATCCTAGACCCGTGTGGCCTGCTTACCCTGTCTCACCCATTCCTTCCCAGGAAAATTGCAATAAGGGCTCTTTCCCATGCTTTCCCCTCACTCCTTTGCCTCCTGACCAATCCTGGGGCTTCCTGTGTGGCCCTGCATGGTGTGGCGTGCCCCCTCCTCTTGAGAACTGTAACAAACTATCTTTTCAACAGCGATCGTCTCCTGGTCTGTTGGCCTCATCATACCTGAATAACAATAAAAACTACGTTTTAAAACAATAAGAGCTCAAACTCTGGAGTCAGGTCTCCTGGATTCAAAGTCATCTCCATCATTTACTGGCTATGGGATACAGTCTCAATATTTCATTTCTACAACAGAAACAATAATATCTAACCTGTTGGGCTGTTAGGAGGATTAAATGAAATAACCCATATAAAGCACTTAACCTACAGTAACTGCCATATGTGAATGCTAAATAAACATGAGATCTAGATTTATATTTGGGAGCAAAAAGATTGCAGAGCTCATGCCTTTTTGAAGTCTGTAATCAATGGAACATTCTAGAATCTCCAGAGCCTTCCTATTCGTTATCTTTTTTGGTCCTTATAGCTCTGAGAAGTTGGATGGGTAGGTGGGCCACCCATGTTTTACAGACAAGGAAATTGAGACTAAAAGAGCACTAGCTAGTCAGTGGAAAAGGTTGGACTAGAATCCAGCTCTCCTGACAACTAGTTCTTTCTCCCAGGCCAGATGTGGTGTGGATGAGGACTTGGCAGTCAGGCAGACCAGCTTAAAAGCCAGCTCCACCACTTCTAAACCTTGCACATGCTGAGGCAAGTTGGAGATTTCTAAGCTTCCATTTCATCAACTGTTGAAAAGGAAAAAATGATTTTTTCACTTATTATTTAACTGAGATTTTTTAGAGGAAATTTAATCAAAGCTGGTTAGGGCATGGGAAAATGAGCACTCACTGTCCTATACTAAGAGCTCTCTTATTTTCCTACAAAGAAATCTCAAATACAGAAAAAGCTTTCTGCACAGGGTTGTTCATCACAACATTACTATCTAAATATAATTTGAAAGCAAATGACATATTCAATAACAGGAAAATAGATAAATAAATTGTAGTATATCCACAGGATGGGATAATATACAGCCATTAAAAACGGTGTTTACTAATAAGAACCTGCTGTATAGCATTGGGAACTCCACTTCGCTGTACAGTAGAAACTAACACAACATTGTAAAACAACTATACCCCAATTAAAAAAACAAACAAACAAACAAAGAAACCCCGATGTTTACAAAGTTCATGACAAAAACTGTATTCACAATTAGGTCAATAAATCATGCCTCATGTTGTTTCATTTTCATCAAAGTCACACAAAGATTAAAGAGGCAAATAGTGCAACAAGCCTTGCTGGAGAAAACAACAGTTACCCCATTCATTCCCATTTCCCAGATGCAACTGTTTTCAACTCCTTTAGCTGATTATTTGGTATTTTCTTTTTTACGTCTAAGTAATAATATTTTATTGTTCCTTCTTGATTTTTTTAAACTCAGAAAAAGAGGCCAGAAAGAGATGAGGTCTCCCTCTGCCTCTTTTATCGATTTCACTTTGCTGGAATAATTTCTTACCAAAGTGCCCATCCCTCAGGAATGTCGTAGATGTTCTCACTCCACCATATAAAATGTACAAGTAAGAAGCAAGCATTTCTGTCCTAATGTTTGCAAAGTATGAAGTAACATGGGAGATATGTTTCTATTTTAATATTGAGTGAAAAGGGATTTCACTTAGTGTGGTTCCAATTATATAGCCATGAATAAAGGGTCAGGAGGAAAACAACCACTACTATATTGAAGGTAGTTTCTGAATGGAAGAATTATGGGTGTTGTTTTTCTTTCTTTTTTTCATATTTTCCAAAATTTCTACGATGATCATTTCTTTCTTTTATTGTGGATAAAAATCTTTGGTTCTAAAAAGATGAAAATCCTATTTACTTCTTACAATTGCTATAAGGCCATACTCACATGGAGCCTGGTACATATTAACTGGGGACCCCAGGAATGGCAGTTTCCTTTCCTCTGACCATTCCTGTGGCCTCTGCTCCTTGTGGAATGGATGAAGAGGTGGACACTTGTAGTCAGATCCAGGAGTGGATCATCAGAATGCTATTGGAATTTGACACAGCAGCATCTGATTAGAAAACCCAAAAAGAAAGAAAAGGGAACACTCCTACCCTGTTGGCGGGAATGTAAATTGGTGCAGCCACTATGGAGAACAGTACGGAGGGTCCTTAAAAAACCAAAATAGAACTACCATATGATCCAGCAATCCCACTCCTGGACATATATCCAGAAAATACAAAAATGCTAATTTGAAAAGATACATGCACCCCATGTTCACGGCAGCACTATTTACAATAGCCAAGACATGGAAGCAACCTAAATGTTCATCCACAGTTAAATGGAAAAAGATGTGGTACATATATATAATGGAATATTATTTAGCCATAAAAAGAAAGAAATAATGTCATTTGCTGCAATATGGATGGACCTAAGAGATTATCATATTAAGTAAAGTCAGTCAGACAGAGAAAGACAAATATCACATGATATCACTTATATGTGGAATGTAAAAAAAAAAATGATACAAATAAACTTATTTACAAAACAGAAACAGACTCTCAGACATAGAAAACAAAGTTATGGTTACCAAAGGGGAAAGTGGGGGAGGGATAAACTGGCAATTTGGGATTAACAGATACACACTACTATATATAAAATAGATAAACAACAAGGATATACTGTAGAGCACAGGAAACTATATTCAATATCTTCTAATAACCTATAATGGAAAAGAATCTGAAAAAGAATATGTATATGTATTATATATATGTGTATATATACATACACACACAAATGAACCACTTTGCTGTACACCTGAAACATTATAAACTAACTATACTTCAATAAAAAAGGAATCAATCCAAAACAGAAAATTTAATAATATTTTCTCTTTAAAAAAAGTAAGAAAGATTTTAGCCAAAGCAATCAGAGAAAAAAAAGAAATAAAAGGAATCCAAATCAGAAAAGAAGAAGTAAAGCTGTCACTGTTTGCAGATGACATGATACTATACATAGAGAATCCTAAAGATGCTACCAGAAAACTACTAGAGGTAATCAATGAATTTGGTAAAGTAGCAGGATACAAAATTAATGCACAGAAATCTCTTGTATTCCTATACACTCATGATGAAAAATCTGAAAGCGAAATTAAGAAAACACTCCCATTTACCATTGCAACAAAAAGAATAAAATATCTAGGAATAAACCTACCTAAGGAAACAAAAGACCTGTATGCAGAAAATTATAAGACACTGATGAAATAAATTAAAGATGATACAAATAGATGGAGAGATATACCATGTTCTTGGATTGGAAGAATCAACATTGTGAAAATGACTCTAGTACCCAAAGCAATCTAGAGATTCAATGCAATCCCTATCAAACTACCACTGGCATTTTTCACAGAACTAGAACAAAAAATTTCACAATTTGTATGGAAAGACAAAAGACCCCGAATAGCCAAAGCAATCTTGAGAATGAAAAATGGAGCTGGAGGAATCAGGCTCCCTGACTTCAGACTATACTACAAAGCTACAGTAATCAAGACAGTATGGTACTGGCACAAAAACAGAAATATAGATGAATGGAACAGGATAGAAAGCCCAGAGATAAACCCATGCACCTATGGTCACCTTATCTTTGATAAAGGAAGCAAGCATATACAGTGGAGAAAAGACAGCCTCTTCAATAAGTGGTGCTGGGAAAACTGGACAGGTACATGTAAAAGTATGAAATTAGAACACTCCCTAACACCATACACAAAAATAAACTCAAAATGGATTAAAGACCTAAATGTAAGGCCAGACACTATCAAACTCTTAGAGGAAAACACAGGCAGAACACTCTATGACATAAATCACAGCAAGACCCTTTTTGACCCAGCTCCTAGAGAAATGGAAATAAAAACAAAAATAAACAAATGGGACCTAATGAAACTTAAAAGCTTTTGCACAGCAAAGGAAACCATAAACAAGACCAAAAGACAACCCTCAGTATGGGAGAAAATATTTGCAAATGAAGCAACTGACAAAGGATTAATCTCCAAGATTTACAAGCAGCTCATGCAGCTCAATAACAAAAAAACAAACAACCCAGTCCAAAAATGGGCAGAAGACCTAAATAGACATTTCTCCAAAGAAGATATACAGATTGCCAACAAGCACATGAAAGAATGCTCAACATCATTAATCGTTAGAGAAATGCAAATCAAAACTACAATGAGATATCACCTCACACCAGTCAGAATGGCCATCATCAAAAAATCTAGAGACAATAAATGCTGGAGAGGGTGTGGAGAAAAGGGAACCCTCTTGCACTGTTGGTGGGAATGTAAATTGATACAGCCACTATGGAGAACAGTGTGGAGGTTCCTTAAAAAACTAAAAAATAGAACTACCATACGACCCAGCAATCCCACTACTGGGCATATACCCTGAGAAAACCATAATTCAAAGAATCATGTACCAAAATGTTCATTGCAGCTCTATTTACAATAGCCAGGACATGGAAGCAACGTAAGTGCCCATCAACAGATGAACAGATAAAGAAGATATGGCACATATATACAGTGGAATACTACTCAGCCATAAAAAGAAACGAAATTGAGTTATTTGTAGTGAGGTGGATGGACCTAGAGTCTGTCATACAGAGTGAAGTAAGTCAGAAAGAGAAAAACAAATACAGTATTCTAACACATATATATGGAATCTAAGGGGGAAAAAAAAAAAGGCATGAAGAACCTAGTGGTAAGATGGGAATAAAGACACAGACCTACTAGAGAATGGACTTGAGGATATGGGGAGGGGGAAGGGTAAGCTGGGACAAAGTGAGAGAGTGGCATGGACATATATACACTACCAAACGTAAAATAGATAGCTAGTGGGAAGCAACTGCATAGCACAGGGAGATCAGCTCGGTGCTTTGTGACCACCTAGAGGGGTGGGATAGGGAGGGTGGGAGGGAGGGAGATGCAAGAGGGAAGAGATATGGGAACATATGTGTATGTATAACTGATTCACTTGGTTGTGGAGCAGAAGCTAGCACACCGTTGTAAAGCGATTATACTCCAATAAAGATGTTAAAAAAAAAAAAAAAGTAAGAAAGAAAAAAAGAAAACCCAGAAAGACATTATGGTCCAGAATGTGGGCATGGCCAACAGGAGGCCTCAGCCACCCAGACCCAGGTTCACCCCAACCTACTGGTGACTCAGCCCAGCACTGACAGCTGGGGAGGGAGGAAGAGGCCTGGGCAGGAAGAACCGTGTAGGCAGGGGAAGGGCTGAGGTTTGTGGGGGAGAGGATTGGCTGAGAATGGGGTGCATGGAAAGGGGTGCAAAGGAAGTTAATACTAACAAGGCTCCTCAGGCCCCAGAGAGGAAATAGGCAGCTCAGTGTCTCAGTTTGTGTTCCCCCAGAAGCAAACCCTGAGGCAAGAATTCAAGGGCAAGGGGTTCATTTAGTAACAGCAGGAAACACTGAGGAAGTGGAGCAGGGATGGGGGCAGCCGACAAAGGTGTCATATTAAGCACCTACTACTGTGGGCGACCGGAGCATAATCTTATGGGGAAATTCTGGGAAATGGCATGGAGCACACACCTGGGTCTCTCCTGTCCGAGAGGTGAGGACGACAGGCCATGATACACAGTCCCCTTCTGTCGCTGGTTGAGGGCTGCTCCTGGGGGACATTGATTCCCTGGCATTATTGGCCTTGTGTGCATGCCCAGAGCAGCTTTCTGTGGCTTCTGAAAAGCTCAAGTGAATCGCAGCCTGAGGGAGAGGAGCACACTGACATGGTAAGGCCGAGGGGGCGGGCCCTACTGCCCTTGGGTGGAAGGTACCACTTCCCATCCAATGGGTTAGTAAAAGTTGTTTTTCCTCCCTGTAGGATGGTCATATAACTTATTATCCAAACTAGGACACTTACAAAGTGAAAGGGGACACTAGTAAACTTGATGCTGGGACAACAGGTATAGCTGGGGACGGTCCAAGCACAGCAGGTATAGTCACACCATCTCTCTGGATGTCCTCCTGACCTGGGACAGTAAACTCTCTCCCTTTTGCTTTCATGTAAACAAGCCCCAAAGTGACAAAAACAACTCAGGGAAAGGGTAGCTGAAGTATTAACTAATGTTACTGGATATATAACAAAGACTAGGGAAGATGTAAGAGAGTCATTCATTTATTCATTCGCTCACTCATTCATCAAACACTAAGAATCTACTCTGTCCCAGGCACTGCTCTAGACTTGGGGGCCACAGAGATGATGAAGACAGCATTCCTGCCCACAAGAGATTTATCATCTAGCTGTGGAGACAGATATACAATCAAATAAATTACAACATAGTGTATGGCTGCAGTTGAAACCTTTTCCTAAATCATACATGGATCACAATAATAGCACTTGGAAGAGAGTGATGTGTGTGTGTGTGTGTGTGTGTGTGTGTCTGTCTGTCTGTCTGTCTGTCTGTCTGTCTGTCTGTCTGGAAAGGCTTCCTGGGGAAGATGAAATGAAATGTGTGCCTAGAAGAATAAAAATCGTTTCTCCAAGAATAAGGAGAAGGGCTTCTATGCAGAGGATATAGCACATATATAGGCAAGGATGCACAAAACAAATATTTAGTTGGACACCTATTATGCACCAGCATTGTTCCAGACCATGGGGAATGCTTGATAACAAGATTCCTGTGTTCAGATATTTGTACACCAGTGGTTATAGCAGCATTATTCACAATAGCCAAAAGGTAGAAACAATCAAAGTATACTTCAACAAATGAATGGATAAACAAAATGGGGTATATCCATACAATGGAATATTATTCAGCCATAAAAAGGAATGAAGTTCTGATACATGCTACAACACGGATGAACTTCAAAAACATTATGTTGTGAGATAAGCCAGACACAAAAGGACAAACATTATACAATTCCACTTACGTGAGGTACTTAGAATAGTCAAATTCCTAGAGACAGAAAGTCTAATAGGGATTACCTGGGGCTGAGGGGAGGAGATAATGGGGAGTTACAGTTTAATGGGTACAGAGTTTGTTTGGGATGATGAAAAAGTTCTGGAAATGTGTAGTGGTGACGGTTGCACGAGAATATGCATGCACTGGATTGTACGGCTAAAAATGGTTAAAATGGTAAATTTTATGTTATGTATATCTTATCAAGAATTTTTTGGAAAGATTCCTGTTTTCATAAACCTTATATTAGAGGAGACAGACAAAAAACAAACGGAGAGATAATAGACCCAATCATTACAGATTATGATAAGTACAATAAAGAAAAAAGCAGAGGGATAAGATAAAGTGACCAGGGGAGTTTATTTTAGTGTAGTGAACATATCGTGTAAAGGTACACTTAGAAATTCAAAATCAAGAGAAGGACGGCGGGAGATGGGGCTAGAAATTAGGTGGGAGCCAGTGTTCACATTATGGAGAACGCTGTTTGTCATATCAAGGTGTTTGGCTTTATCCTGAGAACCAATGAAGGCTTTTAAGAAAGGCAGTCGTGTGGTTGGCTTTGGCCCCCACGGTCGGGAAGTGCTGGTGGGTGAAGCCAGATGTAGGAACAGCACTGTAGGAGGCTGTTTCCCCTATTCGCCATCAGAGATGAGGAAGGCCTCAGCTTGGGTGGTGGCAGAGGACGAGAGGAGTGGAGAAGCACTCCAGAGTTAGAATTGGCAAGCCCAGGGAACTGGTCAGGTATGGGAAGAGAGGGACAGGAAAGAATGCAGGTTCCTGGCTTTGAGACTGGGCGGATGGTGGTACATCAGCTAAGCGAGGGATCAGATCCAGAGGAAAAGATGATGAGTTTAAAATTGAACGTGTTGTGTCTGCAGGGCCTGGGAGCGCCACTGATAGCCATTGGACCTGAAATGTGAGAGTGGTTTGAATCAGAAATATAGATCACGGAGTCATCAGCCTTGAAAATTTCCCAGAAGAGAGTACAGAGTGGGAAGAGGAGAGAGCCAGAATCAGGATCCTCGGGAACGCCTAATACCAAAAAAACTGAGAGATGAAGGGGAAACAGAAAAAGATGATGAGAGAGACAGGTCATCAGGAGCGAGAAATAGTCACTGAGGAGTCCACTTTGTACTGGCAGTTCGGAGGTCCTTGGAGATCTTTGCAGATTGCACAAGGGATCAGGGTGAAGCCCAGTTGTGACCAGAAGAGCAGTGAATGGGGAGAAGAAAGTAGGTACAATGCATGTGGCCCACTCTTTCCAGAAACTTGACCGAGAAGGAAAGGAAAGAGATGGAGGAATAGGTAGAGATGTGGGGTGAAGGGAGGTTTCTGTTTTTTAAAGAATGGTAAAGTCTTTTTAAAAAAATGTATCTTGAAATAGTTGTGAATTTCTATGTCTACCCATCTATATATTCAAAAACATAAGTTCACATTAATACCTTCAGTTCCAATCTAATACCACAAGTTTCATTCCGGCCTTTCCACTTCGCATATTTGTAACTCTTTTCTCCAACAGTGAGGAACCTAGCTCTCATTAACTGCAATATATTTACATTTGCTCACTTCCAGTATACATGTAAAGGGGTTTCAGAATTGCTACTCATACTCTTGTGAGAAATAAATATACTAGTTAGAGGATGATATCTGTATATAGTTCATTTTGTCTTTCGCCTTAGAGTATATAGTCAAATATTGGTTTTCAAATTACTTAGGTTGGTTATGTTCTTCCCCATCCCCTTCAGTATGGTTATATATTCATTTTTAATAGAGTTAGGTTCAGTCATTACTGTCTGTATTGCATTTAAAGTTCTGTCAACATCCTGGTTGATAGTCTTTCTGTATTACTGGAGGGCATGTGAAACGTTACCATGGTTTAAGAGTCAGAACTATACAAAAAGGACCTCTCAGAGAACTGTCACTCCCCCATCAACCCAAATACCCCTCTCCCGCTCCATGAAGGGAGTGGGGAGTTTTAAACTTGTTGGTATACTGAGGAACAGGACTCCAAAGAGATGGGCGAGTAGAAGCTACAATTGAGAGAAAAGGGTTCATGATGGAGAAAGTCCCCTATAAAAGAAGGAATAGCAAGGGCAAATGTGGGTCAATTTAAAAGTTGAGGGATTTTGTGTTTGGTGATGTTTCTTTTCTCAGTAAAAGAGGAGGAGAGATTATCTCCTGAGAACAAAGGCGGGGGAGGAGAAGGCAGAGTGGAGAGAGGGTGGCTGTGAGTGGCAGGACAGAGTAGGGGACAAGAAAGGCTACTAACAGGGTCAGTCCAAGATGGGGCTCTGTAGGGGGTGTGGAGAAGGAGGTTTGTGAGGATGGCTGGTGAGAGGCTAGTTCCCGGAGTCCAGGCTGGATCAAGACAGAGCAAGGTGGAGGGTGGCTGGGAGATTAAAAGACTATCTGTTGAGAAGAATAAAAGGTGTGGTTGAAGAGGTGGGTGTTTTCATTTTAATTCCAGAAGTGGAACCACCCAGAATGATGACACCATTCATTCATTCAACAAAGATTAAGTATATATTCTGTGCCAGACATTGCATTTAGTTGGGGACAATGCTTCCTTGGAGCTAATATTCTTTCCTATTAATGCTACTATTTATGAAGTCCCAACTATGTGCCATATATTGTATTAACTCTTAATCCCACAGCACCCATTGATACAGGTTCTAATATCATCCCATATGGAGGAACAGAGCGGTGATTTACCTTGCCCAAGGTTACACTACTTGAAAATGGCAGAACCAGGATTCAAATTAAGGCAGACTGGCTCCTGAGAGCATACTATGAACCACAGTGCTGAAGTGTAGAGGTAGACTTGGATGCCTGAAGTGGAGATGTAGGTGTCAATCAACTGGGAGACCTGGGAATTAGGAAAGTCTACTACACGGATGCAGAAATCAGCCAGGGTGGGGCAGGAATTGAGGCAAAGAGGAAGACTGTGAGTCAGGTGTCAGCTGAGGGGGTCATGGTCTTCCTTATTCCTTCCTCCACAGGCGTCTCAGCCCCGAGGATATGTCAAGTCTATCCTTAGCTGAAGGTGAAGCTCTATCCGCACTTGTCAATAGAGATAAGGCTTGAATCCAGTAGTTCTCAGACTCAGCTTTGGGGCCTCTTAGTCCTGGTGTCCCTCTGACCTGGCCCCACTACCTGTTGGATTCAGGTTGACCCCAGCCCTCTCTAGGCATGGGATCCTGGGAGCAGTTTCAGGGTCAACAAATGGTAACAGTGACTGAAATAATTCTCTTGAGCTGATCTCCTAGTTCAGACCTGCTTTCTGGACTCATCCCCACCTGCTGGCCACCATCTAGATCTACTTCGACTCCTGGGTGCAAGTCTTCCTGCTCTGGCCCATTCTGGTATTACCTGAGTGCTGAATGGGGACTCCCTGTGGCCTGCATGAGTGTCTCAGAGTGTAAGATTTAGAAAAAACAGACCTGGAAGGTGGTATATGAGTCCATAGGTTGGACACTCACACCCCAATTCTTTGGAGAGTACCATAATGACCCTGGGAAGGAAGGTTACCACTGATGCCTTGCTCTCCTCACACTGGGGCCACTCTCCCTCCCTTTCTGAGCATCTCTGGGCTGATTCATACCCTAGTGCTTCAACACTGATGAAGCAACATTTTCTGCGTCCTCCTTCTGTGCTCTGCAAACCTGCCTTCCTCTGCGCCTCTAGGTTTGCCTTGCCTGCATCTTAGCTTTCTCACATGGGTCAGCTTAAACATTCCTTGCTCTGTAAAACCACTCCTGACCTGTAACAGGATTGGATGCACCTACTGTATGTTTCCTGTTGGGTGGAACTTCTCCATCCTCACACTCTCAGTCTCCACTGTAATCCCTGGGCAGATGTCCTTCTTCTCCACTAGGCTGAAAGTCGCTCTAGGGCAGGGCCTGGGGTGTCTTTCTTGCCCAAATTTCCCCAGCACTCCACACACAGGGGCTCAGTACACTTTGATAGATGAATGAATTGCATGTGTGTGTGTATGTATATATGTATGTATGCATGTGTGTGAGTGTGTGTGAGCGTGTGTGTGTGTGTGTGTGTGTAAGGAGGACTTAGGGTATGAGTTTCTGGAATTCTGAGTAGAACTCTGCCAGCCAACAGTTCACCTCATTCCTGCTTTTATTGTTCTTCCCGGTGTAAGCAGCTTTGCCAGGAAAAAGCTCTTTGCAGGAAAGTGCTCTTTGCAGGAGGCACTCCTTTATCTTGTCACTAACCTTAAACTAGACACCCCCATGCTCTACTCATCTCCAGCCCTAGCACAACTTTCAAATCTTTTGATCACACAATATTTTGCCTAACTTGTTGGTTCTTTCCGATGATCAAAGAAGTAGAAATGAAGAATAAGTAATTAACAGATGGGGACTTCCCTGGTGGCGCAGTGGTTAAGAATCTGCCTGCCAATGCAGGGGACATGGGTTTGATCCCTGGTCCGGGAAGATCCCACATGCTGCGGAGCAACTAAACCTGCGAGCCACAACTACTGAGCCTGCGTGCTGCAACTACTGAAGCCCGTGCGCCTAGAGACCGTGCTCTGCAGCAAGAGAAGCCACCGCAATGAGAAGCCCACACACCGCAACGAAGAGTAGTCCCTGCTCTTCGTAACTAGAGAAAGCCCACGCCCAGCAGCGAAGACCCAACGCAGCCAAAAATTAATTAATTAATTAATTATTTTAAAAAAGTAATTAACAGATGACCAGATCTCTTCCCTATCTTCCCATTCAGTAATCTCGTGAACAAACTACATGAACAAGATAGCATCTAAAGAAAGATCACAAGGTGTCAACAAGCCCGTAAACAAGCCTGCACATAGTGGGGGATGGTGATGACCCTGACCCCCTAACTCAATGATTAACTAAGATTACTTCCCTGTTCCCCTTTAAAAGCTTTCATGGCCAAGCAGAACCTTCAGAGGTGGCTTCTGAGGGATGCTGAGTCCTCCATCTCCCCAGATTGCCAGCATTCTGATTAAAGGCAACTTTCCTTTCTAACAAGATTTGTGAGTATTGATTTTGTAAGCAGTGGGCAGCGGGACTCGATCTGATAACACCAGCTTGGGAAAAGCAAAGCCAGTAATCGCCCCCAGGACACGAGCATTACCCTTGTGTTGCCCTGTGGCAGCTCAGAGCCTCAGGAAGGACGCGAGGGTGTTGCTAGCCTGTTCTCGCTCCTGGCCCCGCGGAAGCTCTAGGACAGCCCTCCAGGGGCTGGCGCTACTCGGCAAGTACCGAGACCAAGGAGGCTCTGCCGGGGAGATCGGGACGTGCTCACCCCGCGAAGCCGGGAGCGGAGCGTCCGCTCCCCTTTGGCACTGTTTGTGTGTCCGCCTGCTTCCTCCCACACAGCTCACCCCAGCTGGATCATAAATAAGGGAACAATATAGCTACATAGTTATAATCTCCGTGAATCACTGGTGACTAATTTTTCCCATTTTGTAACCCCAAATAGTTTTTCTCTTTAGGCTCCCGTGAGGGCACAAACCAGGCATTCAGATGACATCACATATTTGTATTAAAAATAAAAAATCCCTTTCTCAACCTGGGACAGAAGGTTCACAAATACAAACTTTTAACCAAACAATGACTGTCTTTCTTTCTTTAACGTAACATTTTTATCTGCACCCAGCTCAGGAGAGTCAAAGAACTTTTACCCACTGAACCTTTAGACTAGTGTTTTACTAGCCCTTGGAAAGGCCTTTCCAAGGATCTACAATCTCTTCTAACATCCAGGGAAGATTTAAAAATAAAAATACTACCCCAGCAAAAACAAAAACCAAAAAACCCAAAAAACCCCAAACCAAAAAACTCCCAGAGTGAAAAGTACATCTCCTGTTTTTCTACTGTGTTTGCTGGCTGGGTCTCTGTAGCAAAGGAATGGTCTTCCAGTATTTTGGTTACATATTATTATGTTCCACTGAGTAAACCCAACTTACAAAAAGAGGCAGATGCAACCAGTTTCCAATGCCCCCAGTGCCTCTGACATGTTCTCATTTACTGCGAATTGCTCCCTGTAAAATTTGGCCTCCTGAATTTTGTTTTTCCACGATCAGCATTCCTCACGTCTCTTACCAAAAGGCTCCATCACTCATGCATATCTCAGATCATTTATTGCATTGCCTCTGAGGAATTTATTTCTACGGTGTGTTTCTAGAAAACTCATTCAATGTCTAAATCACACAGTGGAGGGATCCAGGGCATGAGGGCTGAGGAGAAGGGTCTGGAGAGGAGATCTGGGGTGAGAGGAGAAAATATCTGAGGATGTTGTTTAACCAGAAAACCAGATTTTCTGCATTCAGCATGTCTAAATTGCTGAGAAATCAACTGACAAAGGTGTTTGGTACAGGAATGAGTGTCTGGCTTGGAGATGGCCCACGTGCGTGTAAAGGTGACAGCACGTGGGTACTGAGGCAGCACAGCCAGCAAAGTGCGGGGGCAGCCCGGGCAGGAGAGAGAGACTGGAAAGAGGAGCAGTGGGAGGCCAGTGGATTTCTGAAGGACAGACAGGCTCTGGGAAGCCTTGGTCTCCTCTGACCTGGCTGAGGTCCAATCACAAGCGCAAAGCTAATGGCCTACACCTTTCCCCTAAAGACTCTGTCCGGTAAGGACAGGCAGACTCTTCTGAACCCCCATGGCGATGAACGTGTCTGCGAAATAATTTAAACTGGTGATCTGTAACGAGTTGAGGCATGCAATGCCCTTTTGCCCTAAAGAGCTGAAACCTGTGACTTAGGGTTTGAGTCAGTTTCTCGCTCCCAGAAGGGAATGACTTTTCACCTCTGGACCTCTACCCGAGGCATGTATCGACCACGGGGCCAGGCAGTCTTCAGGGAGCCAGGTTTTCCTGCCTGCCAGTTGAGACTTGCCAATGCTGATTTTACACATTCCTATTAGTTTTTAACAAGTATTTTGTCTTAGCTATAAAATCTCAACTGCAGGGTCATAAATTTACAGATCACGTGATTGGAAGGGCCTGCTTTAATTTTCTAAGGGTCTCTATGCAGAACTGAGCTCCTAACCTTACATTTACCCCGCTCCTTCGTCAACTACTTCACAAGTGTTCATTGAGCACTTACTGTATGCAAAGCCCCATGCTAGATACTATAGAAGGTGTGAAAGAGGCCAGAGCCTCCTCTCAGGATTTGAGATGGGAAAGGAGGGAGGAAATGGGTACTAAGCAGTGACTCCAACAAATCAAACCGATGGCCGGCACCCTCTCACCTCTCAAGCCTCATCTTCCTCCACCCCACTGCCCTCTGTGCTCCAACCAGCCACTGCTCTCAGTTCCAGCAGGGGATGTCCTCTCTCTGGCCACTGGTCATTCATACCTGCTGTTTAGTGGCTTAAAACTCTAGTCTCCCCTAAACTGTCACCTTTCCCAGGAAGTCCTCCCTGACTAACCCTAGCAGCCTCTCTCCCCACCCACCCAGCCTGTCAAGTGCTCCTAGACGCCCATACACTCCCCGGGTCACAACATCCATCATACTCCATTGTTGTTCCTTGTTTGATTGTCTGTAACTCCTGCAGGCTCTGTGAGGGTGGGGCCTGCATCTGTCTCCCTCATCACTGTAGCTCCAGGGCCCAGCACAGTGCCTGCCTGTCATAGAAGGGACCCAATAAAAGTGTACTGAAGGAGGGAGAAACACCTTCCCCCCAAGGTGCTTGGAGAGAGGCTCTGTAGCTGCTCACTTCATGACCCGTCCTACTTTATCTCACCCACTCTGAATTCAGGATGGCCACAACACACTTCTCCCTTCACACCCCATGGCTTCAGGAGTCCCAGACGGGTCTTCCCCGAGCCTGGTTAGGGCAAGGCTTTGGGGTCTCACACCCCAGCCATTGGTTCAAACACTGAGTAACCAACCCTCTATGAGAGTTTTTAGAGTCATTCATGAATCTTTAGATTTGGGGCTGGTCAAGGGCTGTTGCATCCGGGGACTCCTGCTGGCATCTGTCTCCCCAAAATAAAAGCAAGCCCCTCACCATGCCTCACCCAGTATCTCATTTTAGGCCTGTTAGGACCAGATGTACAACTCTTGTCTTCTTTCCTCCTAGCAAGTGGGCAAACACAGGAAATGGCAGGAAATGGTGACTCTAAGCCAGGAGAAGTTGGCTTTGATTGACTTTCATTCCTCTGCCATATAGTCACTTGGGGACATCTCAGCCATCTTTGGAATCTATATTCATACACACATGTATACACACACACACTTATGAATGTTCACTACAGTTCTGGTTACAAAGGCCTGGAGAGCATGGCCGTGTAACCCCAGGGCAGGGATTGGGGTCTTTGGGATAAAAGCCAGCAGTGGGGACAGCTAGGAGCCAAAGGTTTGGGCCAAGCTGGAGAGAACAAATAACCCCCATTTGGAAGGCCAGAGGTAAGGCCTGAGGTCAGAATCATAGATCCAAGAGTGGGTGTCAGGTGGAAATGGGATGAATGCAAGAGCAGGTCGGGAGTGCGGGAACGGCTTGGGTGGCTGTCTGGAACACTGAGTAGCGCTTGGTGAGCCAGCAGGGCTGTGGTCCTGGGTGGGTCAGGCTGGTCTCAGTGGCTCCCGGCAAGACGTATAAAACAGGACAAAGTTTGTGCCCTCAATAAGCTTAAACATCGTAGGTGGAAGAGGAGGTGTGGGCATAAGCAGTTATATGAGGAGAGCCGTTTCGGGGAAAGATTTTGGAGGCGGTAGCATTTTAGAGGTGCCTCAGTGCTGGAAGTGATATAAAATGTGTCTCGGTGAGGGGGGAGCGGGGGGCACGTTAGCAGAGCTGAGCCATGAATACAAGGCTGTGCTCCAGTTGGCTGCAGACCGGGCTGGGAGGGGACTGAGACCTGTTAAACCTGCTCCATGCCAGATCCTGTGCGAGAATTCACTTCTAGTTGAGTTTTTATCAAAATTGATTTGCTAATAGTACTTAGAATTTGTACCATAACACAGTACGAAATGAACGATTAACCCTATTTTAGAGATGAAGAAACTGAGACTCAGAGAGATGAAGGAAATTTGCCTAAAGGCCTGTGAAGTTACAGTTAGGAGAGTGGTGGGAGAGGGAAGCTGGGGTGGGCCATGCGGAGGAAGACCTGAAAGTCCAGGTGAAGGGTTTGTATTTTGTACGTACTTTAGAGGCTTTTGATTATTTGATTTTTTTTTTTTAGGACACCGACAATTCCATATGATTGTCAAAGACATCTCGGAGCCTAGGACGAGCTCTAACCCTTTGCCCTGCCCTTCCAGGGGCTTTGATATGTGGAATGTTTGTGCTGTGTGATTCTTTCCCACTCAGAAAGTAAAAGGAACCACTAGTGGTCTTAAAGCAGCCAGACAGCCAACACAACCAGTGCTTGGCTTTGGAGGCCCAAGGCTTTGATCCAGGAATGAGAGAGGAAACACGAAAAGAAGATGTGATATGAGATATGTAAAATCTTTTCTTTTTTAAACACTCCTCCTTACCCCCCACTACACCCCAGACCAACACACCTAACCTGGAAAAGAGGAAGAGAGTTTGGAGAGCTAGATACACCTCCAAGTTCCAGTCCTCTCCCTGGTCCTGGGTTGGGGGAAATGAAAGATCAGTCCTGGAAGGATGGAGTCCAGGCATGGTGAGCCCCTGTGCCTCACTTCTCTGGGAGCCCAGGGAGGATGGTGAGCCTCAGGGAGTCCTCTCAGCCACCGTGGTGAGCGACAGAGCTACGGAGGAGTGGCAGTGTGGCAGGTCTGGGCAGAGAACGCCCCCAGCCTCACTCCCCATCACCACCACCCCCCCGGCCCTGCCCCGCGCACACAGGTTTCTCAGGCTCAAGAATCAAGACTGGAGAGAGTGACCACGAGGAAGCTGCAGGCCTGCAAGGGGGCCTTTAGCAGGAACAGGGCACCATGTAGACAGGATGCGGCAACATGGAGCACCCGGCCGGGGGGCGGGCGAGGTGTGGGTACCAGTTTATGGGGACGGGGGTGGGGAGGGCACGTCTGACGACCAGACAGGAGCACCTTCCATCTCAAAGGAGGACTTGGGGCAGATGTAGCAGAGGTGTAGCCTTCCTCTCTCCACAGATGTGGTCGAGAGCATCAACTCCAGGGAGGGAATGAGGACAGAAATCCTGCATTTAATAGAGCTGAGTACTGAAATGATTGAGAAAATGACTCACGTGACGGGGTTATACCTGGAAGTAACTATACTAGTTTTTCTGCATCAGCCAGAACAGGGGCTTGAGACAGAAAATAAATCCACTTACAGAAAAATAAAGAAAATTACATTGTACAGACCAGTCTTCTGACTGGGAGAACCAAACCATCTGCATTTATCGCTTGCCTACATACACCTCCTCCCATCCTGCTCCTATCCCATCCGCTTCAACATGCTGACCTGTTGATGGGAGAACTGTGGGCCTTGTAAGAAGACAGGAATTTATGGTACCCAATAATAAAGTTAGATGGGACCTTAGAGGTTGTTTTGTCCAACCCCTTCATTCAGCCAGTAAGGAAACCGGGGCCCCATGACTTGCATGGGATCCTAATGCAACCAAGTGACAAGCCGAGAAAACTTGGTTCTTGAGATTTTCCCACCACCCTTTCCATACCAGCTGCTGTCCCTACAGGTCTCCCAGGTGAGCAGACCCTCCTCACCATGCCTCGGCCTTGCCCCACAGTCACAGCTCACGCACAGCCCTCTCTGGGCCCAGGCACAAGCTGCCTAGTCTCCCTGGCTGGACGGGTGATCCGGAGCAGCTGCTGTGAGGACGGGGAGTGGGGATCGAGGGGCGAGGGGAGCTGTCCAGCATGGAGACCCATGGATGACCCTCCTACAGACTGACCCCTTGGCCCCGGAACAAAGCACTTCTCCGGCACACCATGGATCATGGCTTGTGGGGGCCGATGTGACACATGCCAGAGATTCTTTCCAAGCCGCAATTGCTCTGGGGCCACGGCAGCCAGTCTCTGCCTGCTTGGGGCCTGTTAGCTCCCCCGAGGCCGTGCTGGAAGGAGGGGAAGTCTTAGACCTCACTGAGTTGGGAGCCCCGGCTGCCAGGAGACCACCCTGAACCTTGAGAACTTGAGGCAGCAAGCAGTTGGGCCTCCCTGCCCTGAGGGTTGGCTCTAAATCAATGCCAACCTTACAAAGAGGGCAAAGGCCAGCGCTGGGTTCACTCTGCCAGCACGGGGCGTGGAGCTTTGCTGCCTGTTCTCATTTCATCCTCACAGCCCAGTGTTTCAGCCTCACAGTCTCCTTTCTAGAGATGAGGAAAATGAAGTTCGGAAAGATTAGGTGACTTGGTCAAGTTTTTAAGGAGAGGATCTGGGATTAGAAATCAGGTGTGTATCACTCATTGGATACTGCGGTCTTTAAGACAGATCCTTGCCTGTCTTTAGCTGCAGGGCAGCCTTGGCCATGCTTCAGGGGCTCCCTGAGTCTCTCTCCCAGGAATCTCTTTACTAGGAGTCCTTCCCACCAGAATTGGGGTGTAAGGAGGGGGATTATGAACAGCCAGCTCAGACTTGCGGATTTGGGGTTGGGAGTCAGGACGCTCGGGCGTTGGGCTTCCCCTCTCGCAGGCCACATTCCCTTCACTTCTCTCCCAAGGAGGCTGTTCTCGGGGGCTGGGCAGCGACTGGAACTGGTTCTCTGGGTCTCCCACATTAGGGATGTTGTAAGCTCTGAGCACAGCAGCTCTGTCTCAGGAGCAACAGTAAGTGAAGCCTGATCACCAATGAGTAGAGCTTAATGTGATCAAATACACCTACACCAAAGTCAGTCTTACATAGGATTGAGTGACAAGCGTCGTCATTATCAAGCTATATGGAAATGGTGAGCAGTTTCTGAAACTGATTCGATGTTCCTTTTACACAACTCAGACACATGTTTACTTTTTCTATTCTCACTTGGTTGGCTCTTAAGTTATAATCTATGCTCAGAGTTGACAGTTTTCCTTGGTATTATGAATGGTTTCATCTTCACTCTACTCCCACTGCACATACCCCCTTCACACACACATTCAAAGGTAGAGGTTGGCACTGCCGCTATCTAATAGCAGGGCCCTTGCCAGCCCCTCCCATGGCCCAGGGATCAGGTTCCTGGTGCTTCCTCTTAAGTTTATTGATGATTCTAGCTTCTTCTGCCCACACCATCCCCCTGCCACACAGACTCACACACACATACACATGCCTGAGGATGCCTTCTGACGTGGGAGGAACCCTTAAAATGCCATTTATGCCCCACCCCAAGCTTTGGCTGCTAGATGGGCTCCAGGGGCAGGAACTTGGGCCCTGGTGCTGTGGAAGGTCCATCCATAAGGTCACAGGTTGGAAAGATCCCCTGCATCCTCCCTCCAGGCCCTCAGCTGCGTGTGCTCTTGTTCCCTGAAGGGTTAAGGTGTCCTGCAGTGACTAAGCAGGTCCAGAGCCTGGCTCACTGGTGGCCTGACTCAGAGAGAAGCAGTTTGTGGTTCCTCCACAACATCCTGTTGTGAAGGGTGCTGTTCCCTGTTTCCGAGGACCTGCTCTAATCCCCAGGCAGGCAGAGGAAGTAAGGAACGGGAAGCAGCCTTGGGGTTTAGATAAGAGCCTGGCCTCGGCCTCCTGCCTGTGGGACAGCTTTCTTGGGCCCCTTCGGCTCCCCAGGAGCAGAGCGTGCCGTGGATGGGCTCTTGTGGTCTAGGCCAGAGAGCAAAGGAAATGTAGTATTGGCACGTGCTAAAAACAGGCCCTGTGGTTATTTTAGAGTTGTTTTGCTTGAATTGGAGGAGCAACTCTTGGATTTTGCTCAAACTTCCTGTCAGTCCCAAGGTCTCTTCCCCCTCACGCTCACCCTCCGGTCTGGAGACGTTCAGAGGCTTCTATCTAGGACCCACGGGCATTTTACATTCAGGCTCTGCATACACACAAGCAAACACACAGAACTGAAAAGTTTCACAAATGGTACTTCCCTCTACCGAGTACAACGAGCTTTATTTCCTATCCTATGCTAGTTCATTTTTTTTTAAACTCCTGCTTATGACCCACTCATGAATTTAATGACCCACTAGTGAGTAGCACCTACAGTTTGAAAAACATTAATCAGTCTATCCTTCCTTTTTCCTTTTCTCTGATGCCATCACTAATCAGTCACATGGCTTTGGCCAAGTCACCTTAAACTTTCCAGAGCCTTTGACTTTTTTCATCCATTAAAAAAAGGAGCTCCTCAGTTCCCTAAGGTTGTGTGGTTTGGTCGCAGTCTTCCTTTAAAAAGAGTCATCTGCGGACTTCCCTGGTGGCGCAGTGGTTGAGAGTCTGCCTGCCGTTGCAGGGGACACGGGTTCGGGCCCTGGTCTGGGAGGATCCCACGTGCCGTGGAGCGACTGGGCCCGTGGGCCACGGCTGCTGGGCCTGCGCGTCTGGAGCCTGTGCTCCGCAGCAGGAGAGGCCGCGATAGTGAGAGGCCCGCGCATCGCGATGAGGAGTGGCCCCCGCTTGCTGCAACTGGAGAGGGCCCTGGCACGGAAACGAGGACCCAACACAACCATAAATAAATAAATAAACAAATACTTAAAAAAAAAAAAAGAGTCATCTGTGGCATTTCCTGGGAAGGCCTCATTTGACACTCAAAGTGTCAAGTTCAAATCAAAAAGGGGTTGGCATCTTCCTACCCTGCTCTAGCTATGGCTTTGTGGTAAAGAGTCAAGCTCTGATCCCAATGTTCACAGCAGCATTATTCACAATAGCCAAGACATGGAAGCAACTTAAATGTCCATTGATAGATAAATGGATAAAGAAAATGTGGTGTGTATACACACACACATACACACACACACACACACACACACACACACACAATGAAATACTACTCAGCCATGAAAAGAATGAAATAATGCCATTTGCAGCCACATGGATGCAAATAGAGATTATCATACTAAGTGAAGTAAGTCAGAAAGAGAAAGACAAATACCATATGACATCACTTATATGTGGAATCTAAAAAAAATGATACAAATGAACTTATTTACAAAACAGAAATAGACTCACAGATATAGAAAACAAACTTATGGTTACTAAAGGGGATAGCGGTGAGAGGAGATGGATAAATTAGGAGTTAGGGATTAACAGATACACGCTACTATATATAAAATAAACAACAAGGACCTACTGTGTAGCACAGGGAACTCTACTCAATATCTTGTAGTAAGCTATAATGGGAAAGAATCTGAAAAAGAATATATATATATATATGTATAACTGAATCACTTTGCTGTACACTTGAAACTAACACAACATTGTAAATTAACTATACTTCAATTAAAAAAAGAAAGATCTGAGTTTGGAGATAGGCAGATCAAACCCCAGGTTCCCACAGGTGAGTGGTGTGGCTTCCTTGACCTGTCTGTGCCTCAGTTTCCTCAAATACAGATGAGGATGATTGTGTCCCATAGGTTGTTTCAGGGGAAGGGTTAAATAGTTCACTGGCAGTGCAGTCCTGAGCTCTACTTCCCTCCCCTCCCCACCTCTTCTCTCCTCTCTCTTTCCCTCTTAGGTTTACTCAACTTCTTTGTGGAGAAACCTTCTCAACACCACGTCCTCTATCTAGAGTTTTACAGTTTGCAGAGCACGTACACCTTGGTCCTCATAAGGACTCTGGTTTGGTGGGGGAGCTGTGATACCCATTTTGTGGATGAGGAAAAGGAGACCAAAGCAACTCGTTCACGGTTGTTCAGCTGTTAGAGGCCGTAGGCTCAGAGCTTCTCGTGCCAGAGTAACTGATTTTCCCTGCAAACCCGTTAACTTAGTACAGCCTTGAGTGGAGCCCTTGACCCGGGGAGGGGCTGCTGGTGGTGATGGGGTGAGTAGCCAGGTCTGATCACAGGCAGATCTGACTTCACACAAAGGTGTTAGTTATTTCTGTGGACAGTTGCCAAACATTGCTTACAACAAGCACAGAAAAATTTATGACTCATTCTGACCTTTAACTGTAGTTTGCAATCATCGTATTTGTTCATTTACTTATTTTTATCTTTTTCCCTCTCCAAGATATACACTCTCTCTGCGCAAAGACCGTGTTTGCTTAGTCATGACTGTATCCCCAGTACCTAGCATGGGGTCTGGCCCAAGAAATATTTGTTGCAAGACAAATGTTTGTTTTGATGAAATGACTAAACATGCCACCTGTTGAAAGACTGGGGTGGGAGGGGTGGGAAACGTTATTTATGTGCCTTATTTAATATCTGTGTTCCTTGACCTGGATGTCTTCTTATCCACACAAAGTGAACGGGAAAATGGAGGCAATTTTATGGGTAATTCGAGCAGAAGAGACCACCCACTCCAACCTCAATTACCTGGTTATTTTAGGTGGAAGTACTTTAAAACCTGAAGAACTGGACTGATTGCTTACTTTCTTCATTTCACTTGATTCTTGCAGTCCTAGCTGCAGACAGATGTGAAAATTCTTCCCTGTTTGGAACGTGTCCCCACCCACCCCCCATCAGACACAGCACACAGGCATGATACACACACAGGGACGAAGGAAAACAGGAGTGGGAGAGTGATAGGAGAAAGGGTGTCAGGAAGGCTCGCTTTCCGCCAGGAGAACCTGCATGCCCGGCCTTCCGCAGCGTTCAACTTCCTCCCCCACATGTGCATCGCCGGAGCGAAGGTAATCACTCCTTGACCTTGGCGAACTGGACTAGCTCTGAGCTGGACCCTTGTGGGCAGAAAGGACTGGGCTGACAGACACAGTTCTAAAGCAGACACATTCTTCAATTTGGGATTTAAAAAAAGAACAGAAAAAATTCAAGCCCAAGCCAAGAAGTTTAGCTTTGTCATGTCAATAGTATTTAAAGATGTTATTTGGCCGGAACTGGAAGTTCTGCAAATGAAAAACAACTTGGCTCTCTTCTATCCCTTCCTTCCCTCTGCCTGCTGCTTCCCAGCTCCATCCTTAGCTCTGCGCTGACGCCTCACCTCCTGATGTGGTCTAAAGGCACCTCTCTTTGGGGAAATCGTGTATATTTGATGCTCGCCTAGCTCACGTCCTGTTCTCCCCAGTCCCACGCCGTGCCGCTTGCTCCTGAGGAATGGGGCTCTCTCAGGGGACCCACCAGTCCCCTGAGAAGAATGTCAGTGGGATGGGGGCAGAGCAGCTTCTCGTCATTTTAGGGAAGGAAAAATGGAGGCCAAAAGAAGGAAGGAAAAGGAACAGGAGGAGACATAGTAGTTACTGCCTACCATGTACTGAGCAGGCAGTGAGTTGCTTTACGTGATAACGTATTCGAAGCTCAGACACCCTGTGAAATGGTTACTGTAGGCGGTTATATCTCTATTTTACAGATGAGAAAACTGAAGCTCAGAGGGGTTAAGCAAGTTATATAGAGTCACATGCTTAGTACACAGCCAGATCTTTTGGATTCCAAAACCATGTGCTTTCAACCACGTACAGGGAAGTGATTTGTCCTAAGTCACGGAGCCATCTGAGGCCTGTATCGAAATGCATTCAGCCCTCATTTGTTCCTGCCTCCGAGCCTTTGCTGACAAAGTTCCCTCAGCCCCTGTCAATATCCTAGCCATCTCTCAGGCCTAGTCCGCCTCTTCCCTCCTTCACAAAGTCTCCCTCGACTCCCCAGGCCAGAATTCTAACCCCTTCCTTCTGTGCCCCTACAGTGTGTCTATTAATTAACACCTGTGTGGAAGCATCTATGTAAGTCTGACTTGCGGTACGATTGCTGGGGCGTGTGGGTGACAGTTAGAGAGGTCTGTTCCAGCCTGGCCTCAGCTGAGAAGGCACAGGATGGAGACAAGGTGTGGGAGGTACAGGGCAAAGGAGAGTCTTCTCTACCCCAAGGCTTGGGGCAACACTCAAAACCCAGAGGCTGCAAACACTGCCCTCCACTGGACTCTGCCGCACGGACGCCTCCCCACATCACGCTCAGATTCCAGGAGAAGGCCTCCTTCATCCTGCTGGGAAGTCAGCAGTGCAGGAAACATTGGGGGATAGAAGTTCTGAGCTTCCTCAAAGCAGGATATGGGTCTGCTTCAGAAATGGTTGAGAGGTGAACAGATGAATCACTTAATGGCTCAATACTGTTACTATCAGGAGCCACCCTGCTTGCTCCCAGGGCAGGAGAGCTGTAGGAAGATGACTAAGTATCACCCCCTGAATCCCCCTGGTTTTACCCTGAGCACGAAGGTGTGACCCGGACACTGGCTGGTCTTCTCGGGGCTTCCTGGGCTGAGCCCAGCATTTTGTCCTCTCTAGGGTACCTCTGGGGATGCAGTAAAGCCAAGGCCCTATATCCCTGCCTGCTGGCTGGAGGGTAGATCTCCAGCCTCCTCTTTGTTGCATTCTTCTTGGTCTAACTGCCCACCTTGCTGCCGGGGTAACGCAGAGCAACCAGAGCAGAGAGGGGTCCCTGTCTTAGTCCTTTTCTCACCCTAACAGCAGCAGCAAAGATGTGCCTGAGGCCGGAGCACAAGCCCATAGCTTTCCACAAACATCAGCTTCTGACCTGAACCTGGGGACGCAATGTGTGCGTCAGCGTGAGTGACTGTGCATCCCTGTGAGCGTGTGTGTATGTGTGTACACGCGTGCTTGTATAGATAGGGTGGTTCTCAGGCTCAGGGTATCCAGAGACACCAGATTGTACTTGGACAGAGTTTGAAGTTCAGCCCATCCAATCCCTTCATTTCATAAAGAAACGGTTTTACTCAATGGGAGTCTTTCCCTGATACGTGGGATGTCAAAAGTATGTAGGCAGACCCCACGGCACCCAGGAGGACGGGTCCCTGCGCATGCTGCCCTCCGCACCTCCTCCACCAACGCCGTGTGGTCTAGAGCCCGTCCTCTCCTCACAGGGAGTTCTCGCCTTTCCTCAAAGCCTTTATTAGATACAAGCAAACGGAAGACATCATTGAGGATGCAAAGATCGTTTTCATCGCCTGGGGCCCCCATCTATCCTGCCCCCCCCAGTGTGTGGCCCAGCCTATCCCAGCAGGCTCACACTCTACCACACACCTTGTACCTTTTGTCCCTTTTCCCTTGTAGCCTTACAACGACCTTGCGAGTATGGTCTCATTATCCCCACTTTACAGGTGAGAAGACTGAGGCTCAGAGAAGTCAAGTGACTTATCCACAGCACCCAGATGGTACCCAGCAGGAGTAGGATTGGAACCTCATCCGTCCAGACCTCAAGTGTGTGCTCTGGGCCAGCGGGGTGGGGACAACTCTGGGGTGAATGCACAGCGTCCTGTGACTCTCAGTCTCCTCTAGGCCACAGAGCTTCCTGGAAGGAAGCCCACCGCTGCTTCCCCCGCCCCCCGCCCCCCTGCCCTCTCTCCACACTCCAGAAGCACTGGGCTTGAGCTGATAACCATGGCAGGTGCTTGTGAAATGGCTCTGACAGCACAGGAGCCCTTGGAGGGGCCAGCCTGGGGGTGTCTGCAGAATCCGGAGCTCCCCTCCACCCATACCTGTGGAAGGGCTCCTCCTGCCCCAGTCGCACTGGCTCCTGCACAACGGGTGCCCCCCAGAGCCCTGACCCCCAGCTGTCAGCACCAGCTCTCCTCACTCAGGAGCTAAGCCCTGGCACTCCCCAGGTCTGCAAGAGGCCAAGATTCCTTCCAGAGAAACACTTCATCTGTCTCGGAGCCCAGGGCCTTGTCCCCCATCCAGTGTCTTCATAGTTCAGATTCCTGTCGCTATGAAGAGGTTGGCACCTGCGAGCAGGAGCCCTTCCAGCTGAGTTCCATGAGAAAGGTGATGCCTTTTCCATGAAATACCAGGCCCTTGAGTCCTAAAGGCCATTACAGGATTAGAAGACACTTCCCCCCAAATTCTGGTGACCTCTGATCGAACCCAGATACCCTGGGTATCCCCTGTGATGGAGAAGTTGGATTTCCAACCCGGGCAAAGGCCTGGGGTGGAGTCAAAACCTGGGGACAAGGGTCTGAAGCTGGATGAGAAGAGAACAAAGGAATGTTGGCAGCAAATGAAGCAGCAGCTGCGGGTCCTACATTTGAGGGAGTCACATCTCATAGGGGGTTACTCTCCGAAATCAGTGAATAAGGAGAGATTGTGAATGGTCAAAATCCCTTGACTCCTCCTTCAGAAGGTACCATGTTGGGGACTCTGACAAACTGCCTCCCATTTAGTCCCACCAGCTGCAGAGGATCAGTTCCCAGGAGCAGAGGGACAGATGCTCGCTTTGGGTGAGCATGCCTCAAGGTGGCTGACGCATATTTGGGGACCATGTTGTGTGAAAAGTGTGTACATTAAGCACTAGACTCACACTCACCCACGACGCAGACAGACGCGTGTCTCCCTCACCCAGGGCACGTGCACACTAAACCGACAGCTGACCTGTGCTCCCACGACTGCCCCTAAGCTAAGGGTCACACAATGTGATTTGGCCGAGCGTTCCCAGGCCTGCGTGTGTCCGGCTGGGCAAAGCAACAGGACCAGGGTGAACAACACCAAGGAGCTGAGGGGCTGCCCCAGAGGCTGGAACCCTGTGCACCTAGGTCACCTTTGCTCTCCTTTTCGGAAAGTTTCTCATTTTGAAGGGCTCCCAATGGCTGTCTCCTCACTACGTCATATCTGGGGGCAGCCAGTCTTTGGGTCACTTTCTGGTACAAAGCTGTGAAGTTTCGTTAGCACAATGATACTTTCACAGCCACTTCCCTCTGCCTGTTCCTGCACTGAGAGTTATCGTTTGTTAAGGGGTAACTGATCCTGCAGATTGGATGTCTTCCCGTAGCTGAGTGGAGAGGGGAGGAAGGCAGAGGGTGCTTGTGATGACAAAGCAGTAGCGGGGAGAGAAGAGCTGATTGGGCCTGAAATGCTCCCAGTGGCAGAGCGAAGGGCAGCCCCAGGACCAAGGCACCTGTCGTTTCAAACAGCCAAGATAAGGGAGAGGGCACGGAATCGTGCCTAGGTTGGCATCATTTGAAAATCTTTCTCCAAATGACTGATTTTCCCTGAAAGTCCATTTGAAAGCATAGGTAACTGGTGTTCTGCAAATATTTATACCAGCATTTTAAAATTCATTTTTTAATGACAAAAGTAGCATAGTGGTTATTATGAAAAAGCTAAATATCAAAGATACAGAGGACCAAAAAAGTGAAAATCCCCCTGTAATTCCACTGGGCTGGGAAAAAAACACTGTTAAACAGCTTAGGATATTTATACTAGGGTTTTAATCAATTGTTTATTTACATAGGAAAGGCACGTGCAGGAGGGGGAAGCACGTGTTTAACCTGCCTTTCCGCAGTCCCTGTCTGGAGAGCACCTTGCCAGGACCCTTTCAGACCAAGCCCCGCTGTCCACCTGGTGGCACTACCTGCATTTCCTGGCGGGATGGAGTTGCCCAGCTCTGGGCTGCCTTTCCAGTTCAGCAGTGGAGATCTCAGCCCTGTATCCTCCCTCCCATTCCTCACGCCCCAGTCACATCTCACAGGTGATTGGTATGACATCTGGGTCCTTCCCCAGGACTCCTTTGGGCAGGTAACACTCCCAGGGCACCCCGAGTCCTGCCCTGTCCTTAAGGCGCAAGTATGGTCAGATTCTCAATCCCACTCTTGTTCAGAATCTTCTCTGTTCATTGTTATATAGTAGAAAATGGGTTGAATTTGTGATGGGGGTTGGGTAGGGAAAACATCGTTGTTTCTGGAACACTTTTGCCATTGAAAGAGTTAAAATACATTTACAACTTTCATCGTGAGGTTAAATGACTCAAGGTTACACAGTTAGTCATTGGGAGAGGTGATCCTAAAAGCCATTCCGGCTGATGATGAATTAGAAGATCTTGGTTGGGGTCCTTACTGGGGTTGTGGGTTGCATGTCCTCGGGAGGGCTGCTTCCCCCTCCCCGGGCTCAGTGTCCTCATCTATAAAGCCAGGAGGTTGGTTCTCAAGCCTGACTGTGTGTTGGAATCACCTGTGAGGCTTTAATGAGTAGATGCCTTGGCTCCACCTGGGGATTCAGATTTAATCAGTGAGGGATGTGGTCTGAGCGTCTCACCTTGTGTGGTTCTGCTGCTGGGCTGGTGGTCCAAGGGGTCCAGGTGTGGAGGGCCAGACCTGGACTGCCCCTCATGGGGGGGATGGATGTTGCTGTCCCCCACTTAGTTTCGTCTCCCTAGGTCTGGTTCCCCAGACTAAAAATTCTCCTGCCTAAGAGGGTGTTAGAGCCCCAAAGCTGTGAGTTCACATCTCGGTCCTCTCACTTGGTGACCTCAGGCTGACTGCTTAATCTCTCTGTGCCTCCGTTTCCTGACCTATAAGATGAGGAGGAAAATAGTGCTTCCTCGCAGGCCTCTTGGGAGAACGAGATACCAGGTGCAGAGCACCGCGCACAGAGCCTGCCAGTGGGTCGGGCTTTCTCTGTCTCCTTTCCTACTTCCTCCAGGGAAGCTCCCTCAGTGACTGTGGCCAAGCAGAATGACTTCCACTTAACTCTGTAACGATTAGATCCGAGTTCAAAGGATCACACGAAAGTGTCTTGGGGGTCACAATAAAGGGAAACCAGGAGAAGGTCCAGGCAGAAGGCAGGTAGAAGCACCCAGGGGAGATAAACCTTTTTTTTTTTTTTTTTTTTTGGCAGATTAGGGAGTTGTCTCTGTGACCTTGTCATTCTCACCGGACCTCTCCCTGAGATGCCCAGATGCAGGGCTTGCAAACTTTTGCCAGCTACTCAACCTTTCGTAGAAGCTGGAGGAGTTGCCTCTCAGAGATCCAGAGCACCTCAGCCAGGTGGTGGGCTCCTCCTCCATCCCTGCCCCCTTCTAAATGCCCAGAAAAGCTCTCCTGCCCTGTCCCATACACATACACACTGTCCCTTTTTTCTCCCAAGGGTTCCGTTGTGACTCACATTTTTGGGCGCCCTGTGGTTGAGCTTTCCAAGGTTTGTCCGAGGGAGACCCAGCTCCTTCTTCAGCATTCACTCTTCGCAGAGTCTCCAGGCCCAGCTTTGCCTGGTGTGGACGCAGCTTAGAAGGATCTCCGCCTCCAGGGAGGGCGGGAGCCCCGAGCAGGGGAACCAGACACACCTGCGTTCCCTCCTTTGCTTTCCACTCGTGAGCTCTGGGATCTTGGGCCTGGGGTTTTGCCTCTTGAGAGGAGCTCAGACACAGGTTAACCTATTTGACTCCATCCTCCTATCCGGCTTGATCATGGGGCACGATTACTTCCTCATAACTGAGAAAAAGAGTTGAGGAGGTGGATGGGTCAGGATCAGAGAGAAATTTCTGGGCCTCCCAGCCCAGAAGCTTGGAAAGAGCACGGTCCACCAAGCCTGCAAGCCTGACTCACAGCCCTGGCTCAGCTGCCAGCTGACTGCCACCTTGGGCAAACCCACAACCTCTCTGGACCTCATTTCCACAGCTGTGTCTAAGGCAGTTGGTCTAAATCAGTCATTCCCAAAAGTGAATTATTTAGTACAGTGGTTTGGCAAGCTGCTTCTCAAAAAAAAAAAAAAAATGTCTCAAGGGTCAAATAAGTTTGAGGAATACTGTAAATCCCACCCCCAGTTAGCACATCGTAATATATACATCAGCCTGTTAAAGGCGCTGAGAGATCCAGGAACACAGAGGCCAGTTTGGCTTTGTTTAACTCACCTTTTCCTAAACTCATTTGACCATGAAGCTTTTCATTCCTATTAACGTCCTGGATCACTAGTGATTGGAGAACACCACGTGAGAAATCTGGAGCTGGGGTTCTCAAACTTGAAGGTGTGCACAAAACACCAGGGGCTCTTGTTAAAATGCAGATCCTAATTTAGAAGCTCTGGGCTGGGGTCTGAGATGCTATTAGTCTACCAAGCTGCCAGGTGCTGCTGACACTACAGGCCCAGAGACCACATAGTGAGTCCCAGAGGGCTGGTTCCTAAGGCTCTTTTCAGCTTCAACAGTAGAAGCCGTGCAGAAATGGCGCGTCGGGGTCTGGACTTCGAGAGACCTGGGTTAGGGTCCTGGGCCCCCCACTTAGCAGCAGTTTGACCTTGAACAAGACTCTACTTCCCTGAATATCCAAAGTTTAGATATAAATAGTACCTGCTCCATAGGATTGTCCGAGGATGAAATAATCTATGGAAAGAAAACACGTAGTGCTAGACCTAGCCCATGATAGGAGCAAAATATATATTGGGCGTCATCAATAATAAGAGGATACGATGCTGGCCTGGCCCCATCTGTAAGCTGACACCACCTCTTCGCCTGCCCCACCTTCACTTGCCCTGCTGACTGCTGCCCACAGACCTCTGTCCTCCCAGCATGACAGCACTGCTATCTCGGTTTATGAGACTACATGACCTCTCTTCTCTAGCAGATTCTAGTAACCTCTCTTGCTTTCAGGGCATCAGAGGAGCTGAGAGACAACAGAAAATCCTGCTAGTGGCTGCTAATAGCACAACCCACTCCAGCAGAAGTGGGTGACGTGAGTCCTTCCTGACTTAAAGGGTCCTCATAGACCGGGGAAGCACCAGCATCATCCCATCACATTATCCGGGTCACAGGCCCTGCCAACTGTTGTAGAATTTGTGGGTGTCACATGCAGCTTCTGTGAGAGTATAAGTCTCATTTAATTCCCCTTTGTGTTCCTTTATAAGTGTTTCTGCAACTGAATTACATGAAAATCTTCATATAAATATATTCACATGGTAGAAAAAAATCCCGAGTCAGCAAAGCCTGTCTGTATTTGGGCTCTATTAAGCTCCCTGTTTGTATGTAGACAGTGGATTAGGACCACATCACCCTGGCTGTCCTGATCTCACCTCATCTTGGAAGCTAAGGCAGGAAACAGGAAGGAGGATCACTATTGATTACGTCTCAGTGTTTGGCTCCTGATACACACGTCATTATTATTTAAGCCTCTTGGCAACCCTCTGTGATAGGTATCAGTGTTCTTATTTATCAGGCTCAGAGAGGCTAATTAATTTGCCTAAAGATACACAGCTAGTAAGTAGTGGAACCGGGATTAGAGCTTAGGGTGATTTGACTTTATTCTCACTATATTTTTCTCTGTTCCCAAAATACATGGCAGAAGATGACTGCCTACAGCTTCCAAGTTTTACCTGTGATTGGAACACCTGGAGAGAAAATAAGTCCTCTCTCAACTTGATCCCTGTCTTAGGTCAAGTCCTACATCTGGGCCAATCAAATCTGACCATTGCCCCATTGTACAAAGATGGCAGCTTCTGTTCTGACCACGTGTGATGTGAGTGGTGGTGGAGGAGAAAGAGTTAGTCAATGCCAAGAACAGCGTGCTGGGCAGGGTCCATTCTGCCTGCCAGTCTACGGAATACCCCTCATTAGGGGCACTAACTGGAAACAATGACATTTAAAGGGCAGATGAGAAGGAAAACTTCACCTTGACCAGATCCAGGCACCACGCTGGCCACCTTCTGACCCTCGTGCAGGTTAGCACAGCCAGCGCCCCACCTGCAGCAGCCTTGGTCATCTCTGGCAGCCTCATCCCTGGAGGGTCCCAGGGATGGAAGCAAATCATATCCTCCTTCCTTGCCTCTGGCCTAGACTAAGTCATCCCTCCATCTGGTTACAGAGACTGATGCGTGGTGAGATGCGTCAGGCTGAGCACACACAGTTGCACACACCTGGGAGGTTCTGGACCCCTGGATCCCTGCCACACTGTGTCACCTGCTTGGTCTCTCTGCCCCTCAATTTTTCCAGTGATGGAAGGTAGAGTGAGCATAGGACCCATGTCATGAGCCCTTGTGAGACACCACTGAAACCAAGACTTTCTGGAATCTTCATGGAAATGCAGGGTAAAATGAGGTGAAGTGCTAGGTGTTTGTTAAGCATTCCACCCGACTTCTAAAAATTGACCTTGGAGAGCCTCTCTGATCCCCATCGCCGACAAGTCATCGAGAGGCACAGACTCTGTTCAAAGCTGACAGCCACCCAGCCGATGACTGTGCCCTACACCACGCGGAGGGGACTGTCTGCTCCACACTCAGCACCTTTCTCTCAGTGCCCCTGTGAGCTGATCTTTAATTATCTTTCGGGACTGTCGCCTCTTGGAATGCAGGAAAGGGAATGCTCGTCCCAGCTGGGCTGGGGCCAGGCCTGTCGGAGAACAATGGCCACCTCCGAGCCCACTGTGTTATCTCCGGACTGGGCCGCTGGCCCCCTCAGACCGGGAGGAGCTTCTCCAGCAAACCAGGAGGCAGCAGGAGCTCGCTGCCTTGTCAGCACTTCCGTGGCTGCGGAGCTGACATGCTTCACAATACCAACCTCTTCGTAAACTTTGTTTCCAGGAGTGCCTCACTGAACAAGGCAACTGGGCTCTTTTATTAATTTTCGAATCAACACCATTAGGATTATTTTTCCTTTAATTGGCAGCTGGTGTTCATTGAGCACCTACTCTGTGCCAGGTCCTCTGTGTTACACGCGTCACCTCATACAAGCCTTGCCACTGTGTGCGGCAGGTACATTTCTACCCCATTTCACAGATGAGAGGCTCAGAGAAGGGAAGCCCCTCCCCCGCCCGAGGTTGCACAGTGGCAAGAAGATGGTGCTGGGATTCGAGCCCAGGCAGTCGGACCCCAGAGTCTACCCTTTAGCCATCACCCCTTCCTCTCCCCCTTAGAATTAGGTATCTGTTCAGTTCTATGGACCTGGGAGCGGGTATTGGGAAAACACCCCAAAATATCTCAAGCTTCTGACTTATAACTTTCACCCACTCCATCCCAGCAACATGTGCTCACCTGCTTCTGAACAACTGAAGGGCTGGGTAGGGTCAAGGTGCCATATTCTTCCCACCACAGTGAGGTGCAAGGGCCAGGCGCTCAGCAGACGAAGGCACAGGCAGATGTCTGTTTCTAGGATGGGAAGGCTAAGCTCCTGGGCTTACAGGTTCTGACATGTTCTCCAGCCAGCTCCACTGGATGTCTTAGGAAGGAGATGGTTTATTCTTTCTTTATGCAGAAGAGAAGAGTCTGGAAAGATGCAAAGAGGGAAGGGGTTGAGAAGTGGGTAAGAGGGGAGCAAGATACTCCCAACAGCAGACTCTCCTGCCTTCGCTGTTTATTGTTTTCCGTGGCACCTGCTGGCTTCTCCTCTTTCTCTGCTCTACCTCATCCCCCCTATTTCTACCAAACGGTAGAAGTCGATAGACCAATAGTCTTGCCAGTACTTCTTCTGGGAACTTAGGGAGAGGGACATGTCGTGTGTGGGGTGAAGCCACATGGAGAGCAGGTGGTGGCTCCAGGGGACAGACCTACGAGGGTGTTGACCAAGAATTCACTGGAAACAAGACATTGGATTGAGAGCAGTGTACCTGCAGAAGTCCCAGGGATTGGGCAGGAAGGATAACTGCTAGTGGGGTGGGAGGGCTAGGCAGGTGCCCTGGACGTTAAAAGAAAAGAAAAGGTGAGCTCAGAGGCTGGAGGGCTCGGGGACAGCCAGCAGGCAGTTCTTGGTTTTGACTCAGCCCCTCTTTCCCCGCTGTGCTCGCACAGTGTGTAGCGTACAACAAATTCCCAATAAATCCCTAATAAATAAATTATGTCTTGCAGGGTCCATTTGGAACCAAAATACTATATATTGATAAGATGCATGGGAAGATCCCAGGCTACAAACCAAAATCAAACTACACACGGGGAGCTTGCAAGGGATGTGGTCTCCCTTTTCATTCCCTCCTGGCTCCACAGAATTTTTTTCTTTTTCTCTTTCTAAACAAATTCTCCCCAGTGACTGATCCCAACTGGTAAACATTTTTAATCAGATAATTGTTCCCTACAACCTAGAATTCTCATCAGTGCAGGCTTTTATTTCTCCTGTTCCTTTAAAGCAAATTCTATTACTTTTTACGTCCTGGACTTGACATCTCCCAATCTCTTGCTCTCTCTCTCCTGCTTTGTTGAGATATAATTTACCTACCATAATATTCAGCCTTTTAAAATACAGCTCAGTGGTTTTTAGACTCTTCAGAGTTGTGTAACCATCACCACTTTACAAATCCCCGACATTTTCCTCACCCCAAAAGGAAGTCACTCCCGATTTCCTCTTCCTCCAAGCCCTTGGAAACCACTAGTCTGTTGCTATGGCTTTGCTTATTCTGGACACTTGATATAAATGGAATCACACAATATGTGGCTGGCCTTTTGTGTCTGGCTTTTTTTTTTCCACTTAGCACAATGCTTTCACAGTTGATCCATGTTGGAGCCTGCACCCATACTTCATTCCTTTTGTTGTAGTTGAATAATATTCCATTGTATGGACATACCGCTTTGGTTTATTTATTTATTAGTTGATGGATATTTGAGTTGGTTCATTTTCTAACTACTAGGAATCATGTTGCTATGAACATTCATGGAAAAGTTTGTGTGTGATCACACATAATCATTTCTCTTGGGTAGATGCCTAGGAGTGGAAATGCTGAGTCACATGATAACTCCATGTTTAACATTTTGAGAACATGTCAAATTGTTTTCCAAAGTGGCTGCAGCATTTTACATCCCCACCAGCCGTGTATGACTGTTCTGATTTCTCCACATCCTCACCAACACTTGTTCTGCCTGTTTTTTCCATTTTTTACTCCCAATCTCATTAAAAAATGTGATTTTCTCCTTTTACTCCTTCTCTTTGACCCTTTGATGAAAAGATTGCCACATAAGCCAGGAGCTGAAAATTTTTCACCTGAAATAAATATCAACATGTCTAAACCCTTCATTTCTATTACAGTTATTTCTGTTTGCTCTAGCTCACAAACTCAGACCCACTTCAGAAAGGAGTTTCCCCCAACCCTGGTGGGAAAGAGACAAATATGGAAAAATGCTTCTTCTCTTAGTTCCCGAAGAAGCTGCACTCAGGGTTTGCCTGTGTTCCTTGTTCCTTGGAGACATGAGATTGAAGAAGGACAATCACAGTTTACATAGTACTAACTAGTCCCCTCGGAGCTCAGGCAGGAATAGCCAGTATTTGTCAGCATTCTACTAACAACAAAACATGCTATGGTCCTGGCATTTAACTTGCTTTCTCCCAGAAACCCCAGGGCAACTGCTAGGAATCTCTCCATCGTCTATATGAGTCTACTTGCCTGAGATCACCCAGCTGTTAAATGATGGAGCAGAAATTCCAACGCAGGCCAGGCTGTGCTCCCCGCTCCCATCCTGTCACTGACCTGGGGGCTGCAGCAGGACCCTTTTCCTACATCTCCCGCTCCCTGCCGGTAAAGCGGACACCTGCAGCCCTAGCAGCTCGCAGGCCTGACTTGGGCTTCCAGGGCCTGCCTAGGCTGCGTGGGGCTTGTTTGGCCAAAACTGAGCTCTAGATTTTGCTTTAGCTGTTTTCTTTTCCACGTCTTTGTTTCCCTAGGATGTCTGCCTTCCCAAAATAGCATGAGGGCATTCAGGTAAATTCAACATCCAACCAAAATACCCATTCAGCCTAAGGGGTACCGGCTCGCCACTCTTTTCCTCCCTTCCTTTGATTACTGTGGCTTGGGAGGGGTGAGAGTCTGGGACAGCCTCATGGTGGAGCCTGGACAGAGAGGTGAGTGAGAGGAGGCGAGGAGGGGGCTTGGCCTTGCTCTCCTGGAAGCCGGCCAACTGACCTCCAACCGGCTGCCCCAGCGCTAGAGGGTGGCTATGCCCCTGGCCTTGGGGAATGTGATGGAGACTGGGGGCTAGAACTGGGCAGGGTCCTGCGGCCTACGTCGTACTAATCAGAGAAAGAAATAAAATAGTGTGGACTTATTTTCTCTGACTTTTCGAGGCAGCATCGTACAATGGAGAAACACTGGCTTTGGATGAAAACAGAGCGGGCTGAACACTGGCTCTAGTGCTTACTAGAGCTATAAGCCATAAGGCAGCTGTAGTCATATTAGCAACTCATGTATCACTCTGAGCCTCTGATTCCTCATCAGTAAAACGGGGATAATATTGCCTACCATGAGCAATAAAGACCGATGGAGAGATGGGAAGTGAGCGCACGCCGCACAGCAGCTCGGGATCCTCCACCTTCCCCACCCACTGCTTCCTGTGCCCCTGACGCTGCTATCGCCGCCTCGGTGTCCCCCCGCTCCAGTCCCTTTCCTAGGACAGCGCCGCCACCACCGCTCAGCCCTGCCCCCCGCCTGTGCCACGCAGCCCGTATGTGCTCCCAGATGGTGCCTTCCTCCCCGCACCGGTTTATAATGCAATAATTCAAGAATTTTATCATACAGGGGAGTAGCTTGACAACTGCCTGTGTGCTTCCCATGATATGTTCTCTACATTCCAAATTAAGACTAATTGGGACCAGAGGGCAGACTGCAGAAGCAAGAAGAACTAGAGTTCTGCAGCCTGTGGAAGGAAAACCACATTCACAGAAAGATAGACAAAATGAAAAGGCAGAGGACTTTGTACCAGATGAAGGAACAAGATAGAACCTCAGAAAAACAACTAAATGAAGTGGAGATAGGCAACCTTCCAGAAAAAGAATTCAGAATAATGATAGTGAAGATGATCCAGGACCTCGGAAAAAGAATGGAGGCAAAGATCGAGAAGATGCAAAAAATGTTTAACAAAGACCTAGAAGAATTAAAGAACAAACAAACAGAGATGGACAATACAATAACTGAAATGAAAAATACACTAGAAGGAATCAATAGCAGAATAACTGAGGCAGAAGAATGGATAAGTGACCTGGAAGACAGAATGGTGGAATTTACTGCCACAGAACAGAATAAAGAAAAAAGAATGAAAAGAAATGAAGACAGCCTAAGAGACCTCTGGGACAACATTAAATGCAACAACATTTGCAGTATAGGGGTTCCAGAAGGAGAAGAGAGAAAGGAAGGGCCTGAGAAAATATTTGAAGAGATTATATTCAAAAACTTCCCTAACGTGGGAAAGGAAATAGCCACCCAAGTCCAGAAAGTGCAGAGAGTCCCAGGCAGGATTAAACCCAAGGAGAAACATGCCGAGACACATAGTAATCAAATTGACAAAAAATAAAGACAAAGAAAAATTATTGAAAGCAACAAGGGAAAAACGACAAATAACATACAAGGGAACTCCCATAAGGTTAACAGCTGATTTCTCAGCAGAAACTCTACAAGCCAGAAGGGAGTGGCACAATATATTTAAAGTGATGAAAGGGAAGAACCTACAACTAAGATTACTCTACCCGGCAAAGATCACATTCAGATTCGACCGAGAAATCAAAAGTTTTACAGACAAGTAAAGCTAAAAGAATTCAGCACCACCAAACCAGCTCTACAACAAATGCTAAAGGAACTTTTCTAAGTGGGAAACACAAGAGAAGAAAAGGATCTACAAAAACAAACCCATAAAAATTAAGAAAATGGCAATAGGAACATACGTATCAATAATTACCTTAAACATGAATGGATTAAATGCTCCAACCAAAAGACACAGGCTCTCTGAATGGATACAAAAACAAGACCCATATATATGCTGTCTACAAGAGACCCACTTCAGACCTAGGGACACATACAGACTGAAAGTGAGGGGATGGAAAAAGATATTCCATGCAAATGGAAATCAAAAGAAAGCTGGAGTAGCAATACTCATATCAGATAAAATAGACTTTAAAATAAAGAATGTTACAAGAGACAAGGTAGGACACTACATAATGATCAAGGGATCAATCCAAGAAGAAGATATAACAATTATAAATATATATGCACCCAACATAGGAGCACCTCAATACATAAGGCAACTGCTAACAGCTATAAAAGAGGAAATTGACAATAACACAATAATAGTGAGGGACTTTAACACCTCACTTACACCAATGGACAGATCATCCAAACAGAAAATTAATAAGGAAACACAAACTTTAAATAACACAATTGACCAGATAGATTTAATTGATACTTATAGGACATTCCATCTAAAAACAGAAGATTATACTTTCTTCTCAAGTGCACACAGAACATTCTCCAGGATAGATCTATCTTGGATCACAAATCAAGCCTCAGTAAATTTAAGAAAATTGAAATCATATCAAACATCTTTTCTGACCACAACGCTATGAGATTAGAAATCAGTTACAGGGGAAAAAATGTAAAAAACACAAACACATGGAGGCTAAACAATACATTATTAAATAACCAAGAGATCACTGAAGAAATCAAAGAGGAAATCAAAAAATACCTAGAGACAAATTACAACAAAAACACGATGATCCAAAACCTATGAGATGCAGCAAAAGCAGTTCTAAGAGGGAAGTTTATAGCCATACAAGCCTACCTCAAGAAACAACAAACATCTCAAATAAACAATCTAACCTTACACCTAAAGGAACTAGAGACCCAAAATTAGTAGAAGGAAAGAAATAATAAAGATCAGAGCGAAATAAAAGCAATAGAAACAAAGAAAACAATAACAAAGATCAATAAAACTAAAAGCTGGTTCTTTGGGAAGATAAACAAAATTGATAAATCTTTAGCCAGACTCATCAAGAAAAAGAGGGAGAGGACTCAAATCAATAGAATTAGAAATGAAAAAGGAGAAGTTACAACAGACACCACAGAAATACAAAGCATCCTAAGAGACTTCAACAAGCAACTCTATGCCAATAAAATGGACAACCTGGAAAAAGTGGACAAATTCTTAGAAAGGCATAACATTCCAAGACTGAACCAGAAAGAAATAGAAAATATGAATAGACCAATCACAAGTAATGAAATTTAAACTGTGATTAAAAATCTTCCAACAAACAAAAGTCCAGGACCAGATGGCTTCACAGGTGAATTCTATCAAATATTTAGAGAAGAGATAACACCCACCCTTCTCAAACTCTTCCAAAAAATTGCTGAGGAAGGAACACACACTCCCAAACTCATGCTATGGGGCCACCATCACCCTGATACCAAAACCAGACAAAGATACTACAAGAAAAGAAAATTACAGACCAATAACACTGATGAATATAGATGCAAAAATCCTCAACAAAATACTAGCAAACATAATTCAACAACACATTAAAAGGATCATACACCACGATCAAGTGGGATTTATCCCAGGGATGCAAGGATTCTTCAATACACGCAAATCAATCAAGGTGGTACACCATATTAACAAATTGAAGAATAAAAACCATATAATCATCTCAATAGGTGCAGAAAAAGCTTTTGACAAAATTCAACACCCATTTATGATAAAAACTCTCCAGAAAGTGGGCACAGAGGGAAACTACCTCAACATAATAAAGACTACATATGACAAACCCACAGCAAACATCATTCTCAATGGTGAAAAACTGAAATCATTTCCTCTACGATCAGGAACAAGACAAGGATTCCCACTCTAGCCACTATTATTCAACATAGTTTTGGAAGTCCTAGCCACAGCAATCAGAGAAGAAAAGGAAATAAAAGGAATACAAATTGGAAAAGAAGAAGTAAAACTGTCACTGTTTGCAGATGACATGATACAGTACATAGAGAATCCTAAAGATGTCACCAGAAAGCTACTAGAGCTAATCAATGAATTTGGTAATGTTGCAGGATACAAAATTAATGCATAGAAATCTCTTGCATTCCTATACACTAACAATGAAAGATCAGAAACAGAAATTAAAGAAACCATCCCATTCACCATTGCAACAAAAAGAATAAAATACCTAGGAATAAACCTACCTAAGGAGGTAAAAGACCTGTACTCAGAAAACTATAAGACATTGATGAAAGAAATCAAAGATGACACAAACAGATGGAGAGATATACCATGTTCTTGGATTGGAAGAATCAATATTGTGAAAATGTCTATGCTACCCAAAGCAATTTACAGATTCAGTGCAATCCCTATCCAATTACCAGTGGCATTTTTTACAGAACTAGAACAAAAAGTTTCACAATTTTTATAGAGATACAAAAGACCCCAAATAGCCAAAGCAGTCTTGAGGGAAAAAAATTGATCTGGAGGAATCAGACTCCCTGACTTCAGACTATACTACAAAGCTACAGTAATCAAGACGATATGGTACTGGCACAAGAACAGAAATATAGATCAATGGAACAGGATAGAAAGCCCAGAGATAAACGCACGCACCTATGGTCAACTAATCTATGACAAAGGAGGCAAGGATATACAATGGAGAAAAGACAGTCTCTTCAATAAGTGGTGCTGGGAAAACTGGACAGCTACATGTAAAAGAATGAAATTAGAACACTTCCTAACATCATACACAAAAATAAACTGAAAATGGATTAGAGACCTAAATGTAAGACCGGACACTATAAAACTCTTAGAGGAAAACATAGGAAGAACACTCTTTGACATAAATCACAGCAAGATCTTTTTTGATCCACCTCCTAGAGTAATGGAAATAAAAACAAAAATAAACAAATGGGACCTATGAAACTTCAAAGCTTTTGCACAGCAAAGGAAACCATAAACAAGACGAAAAGACAGCACTCAGAATGGGAGAAAATATTTGCAAATGAATCAACAGACAAAGGATTAATCTCCAAAATATATAAACAGCTCATGCAGCTCAATATTAAAAAAACAAACAACCCAATCCAAAAATGGGCAGAAGACCTAAATAGACATTTCTCCAAAGAAGACATACAGATGGCCAAGAAGCACATGAAAAGATGCTCTACATCACTAATTATTAGAGAAATGCAAATCAAAACTACAATGATGTATCACCTCACACCAGTCAGAATGGGCACCATCAGAAAATCTACAAACAACGAATGCTGGAGGGAGTGTAGAGAAGAGGGAACCCTCTTGCACTGTTGGTGGGAATGTAACTTGATACAGCCACTATGGAGGACAATATGGAGGTTCCTTAAAAAAATAAAAATAGAATTACCATATGACCCAGCAATCCCACTACTGGACATTTACCCAGAGAAAACCATAATTCAAAAAGACACATGCACCCCAATGTTCATTGCAGCACTATTTACAATAACCAGGTCATGGAGGCAACCTAAATGCCCATTGACAGACAAATGGATAAAGAAGATGTGGTACATATATACAGTGGAATATTACTCAGCCATAAAAAGGAACAAAATTGGGTCATTTGTAGAGATGTGGATGGATCTAGAGACTCTCATACAGTGTGAGGTAAGTCAGAAAAAGAAAAACAAATATCGTATATTAACACATGTATGTGGAACCTAGAAAAATGGTACAGATGAACTGGTTTGCAGGGCAAGACACAGATGTAGAGAACAAATGTATGGACACCAAGGGGGGAAAGTGGTGGGGAGGGTGGTGGTGGGATGAATTGGGAGATTGGGATTGACATATATATACCAGTATGTATAAAATAGATAGCTAATAAGAACCTGCTATATAGAAAAATAAATAAAATAAAATTCAAAACAACAAACAAACAAAAAGACTGATGGATGCAAGGCCCCTGATAGGGCCAGACCCATGGTATACACTCAATCAATATAGGTTAGTTTCCTACCTACTTCTTAGAGTTCAAAAGAAAAAGTTGCTTGTTTTTTCATTGCCTTTTTTAACCATTTTTTTTTGTAGTGAGAACATATAAGATGTTCTCACTACTCTCTTAGCAAATTTCAAGTATGCAATACAGTGTTATTGATTATAGTCACCAAGCTGTACATGAACTCCCCAGAACTTACTCATAACTAAAAATTTACTAACATTTCCCCATTTTCCCATCCCCAAGCTTCATTGCCTTTGGTGTTATTATTACCCAAGTATTGAGGCCAACTAAGAGAAGTGAAGAAAAGCATAGAATTCCATCAGACGGTCAGGGGCAGCAATCCTAACTTTGCTTGCGTATGTACGTTCCCCGAACATAATTTTCTAAAACTATCCACTCCCACCTTCGGCACCTTTAAAAAATGAAGTCTAGAAATTGTTTGTCCAAGCTTAAATAGCTGTAGAGAGTGTGATTTCTGGCATATTGTAAATATTGACATTTAAAACTAGCTGTTACATCACACTTTTAAATGTATCCCATGAAATATACCATCTATGATTTGATACCCACTGTGATCCACTTAGAAATGTATGAAAAAGCTCATTTAACATCCAGAAACTTTACATCCTTTTATCTCCCTGAACGTGTATTACTATTCCCACTTCCTCTATGGATTTCTGTCTCAACATATTATTTTTGATGCTTCAAAGTATTTTATTGATCATATTTAAGTAAATGGAGAAAGCCATTTTTAGCATTCAATATGTTTTCCTTTTGCTCTCATAGGACTCTCCCTCGAGTATGCATTCTCTGATGAAGCAGGAAGAAAGAAAAACAAAGTTATTAAATGAAAATCGTTATTTCTCCCCACCGCCAGTGCAGGAGTACCACAGGCTCTGTGGGTATGGAGTCTTCCAGAGAATTGTTCCCTATGTTGGGTTTTGCAAAGTGGGGAGAGCCCAAGCGTGTGACTTCAGTCTTATTCCCAGGTAATTCCATTTTAGGAAAGACGGCCCATGGAAGTTGAAGATCTGGAAAGTGGTTTCCTGATTACTATTTTTGCCTGATTACCCTCTGGAATGTCCTGTGTTATCCCAGAGTACAGCTGTGTTCGAATTTGAAATCCAGCTTTGCCACTTACTAAGGTGTTTGATAACCCCAAGCAAATGATCAAACCTGTGGGTTTCCACAGAGGATCGTTATTAGAATAACATGAGGCTATAAGATATTCTGCTGAAATGTAGGCTCTCAATAAATAACACGGATTCTCAGGGACACACTTTTCACTATGTAGTGTAGATGAAATTAGGATGTGTATTATTATCAGGGTGCATTTTTTATGGGGTAGGGTTTTCCCCCAGATCCGTTATTAAATTTATGGTATGTCTTGCAATTGACGACCACAAGGAATTAGAGATATGGGGCAGCCTCCATCCTTCTGGCTTGTCCTCAGCCTGGCTTCTTTTGGTTGCCAGGGTTGAATGTTATTTGGGTTTAGCTAATAACATTCTGAACAGGCCTCACTGGCTTTGGGGGCCAATTCTACAGCGATAGAGTATGATGCCTCCTGGATGCTTTTCCTGGGTTGTGGCTATGGCTCAGAGCGCATCAGCCTGTAAGTTTGGTTGGATTCTTTTCTCCAGGTCCATCTACCCGAACTGTGAGCATCTCTAAATTTCATGTGATGCTTGTTTTCCCCTCCACAGCTTTGTGAAAATTTCCTGCAATTTTCTTTGATTGATTTGACAGTTCATTGTCCAGAGGAGCTAATGACTTCCTCAGATTGGGAGATATCACTGAGTACTCCCTATCATTTAAAAGAAACCAAGTCAACTAAAGAGAGGCCTTAACATTGACCCCTGTGAGACACGACTTGAAGTTACCTCCAAAGAAGCCTTTGTCCCTGCCTTTGTTCCTCCACTCTAAGACGATCCCTATTCGGCATGAAACATTTTCTCCGATCACATATTAGGTACTCAGCAAATGTTGTCGAATGAATGAATGAATGAATGAATGCCATGGAAATTCATTAAAAAAAAATTTTACTATTGAAGATTTCAAACAAATACAGAGGTAAATAGCATCGTAATTCCAAAACCCCTCCCAGCCCTAGAAACAGCCCAGAAGTTCCCATTTTGCAGAAGCATCTCCAGTGAATTTGATGCACTCAGTGGAACCACTCTAAGAAATGATGATCTATACCAATTAAAGCTTCCATGCCCCCACTGCCCCTGCCATCTCGTTTCACTCCTTGGTCTCACTTCTTGCTGCAAGAAGAAGTATTCTGCCTTGTATTCCGCCTTGTATTCTGCCCTGGTTGCCCAGAATTTATGTCAGTTCTTTGAATGTGCCCTGCTCTCTTTATCTGTCCTTTGCACAGGCTTTGCTTTTGCCTGTAACACATCCAGGCTCCATTGTACACCCCCACTGCTCTTCATTTAACTCCTACTCATCTTTTGGATTCAAGTTTGGCATCATTTCTTCCCTTTCGCCTTCCCTCACCTTCCACTCCAGGTCAGGCATACGCTCCCTCCCCTTTTGCAACAATGGTTATACTGCTTTGTCGTTGCATCATAACTACTGGGCCTATTCTCCTACCAGACTGTAGGCTCCCTGAGAGTAGAGACTTCATCCATCTTGTCTACTGCTATAGTCTCAGCACGAGGCATGTGCCTGGCATAAAGCAAGGATTCAGCAAATAATCACTGAAACTGAATTCAACTGAGTTTATTTCAACCACAAAAATAGAAACAACATTAATAGTAGAAAATACCCTAATTTTATTTTTGTGCAGTATAAAAAATCTCAAGCGTTAGCATGTATGTGCAAAATACACTCAAACTAAAAACATCTATTTTCAAGATGTTATCTATAACATTTATCTGTTCTGTGTTCACTGGTTGCTGTTGTTTTTTGGTCAGCCGTTGTTGATAGATACACAGCCATAATTATAAAAGAATTGAGAAGAATGAAGAAACGTGTATCCACTTACTTAATTCTATCCCCTTAGAACATACCATCTATTTCTGCAACATCCAGTAGGGTAGCCACTGGCCATAAGTGGCTATTAAGCACTTGAAGTGTGGCTAGTGCCAATTGAGATGTACTGCAGTTATAAAATACACACTGGATTGAAAAGAATTACTATGCAAGAAAGAAGGTAAAATATCCCATTAAAACTTTTACTATTGATTACATGTTGAAATGGTAATATTTTGGACATGTTAAGCTAAATAAAATATAGAATTAATTTCTCCTATTTCTTCTTACTTTTTAAATGTGGTTACTAGAAAATTTAGAACTACATATGTGACTTGCATTATGTTTGTATAGGACAGTGCTAATCTATATGGCTACTTAAACCCTCTGCCACAGTTTGCTCATCTGTAAAACGGGGATAACAGTAATACCTTCATCATAGGATTGCTCTGAGGATAAAATGAGTTAATTTCTGTAAGACACTTAGAACAATACCTGGCATATAACAAGTGCTTTTTAAATGTCTGTGAAATATTAAATAAAGGATGTTTACTATAGTTGGCATCTAAACTCCTTGTATTAGCCCAGGTCCCCTATAAACAGGATTTGAAGCTCAGAGGCTAATGTTTTATTGGAGGATATAATCCCAGGGAAACAGGACTGGGGGATGAAGGGAAATGAAGCAGGGAAGGAAGGAAGGAAGCAAACGCAAGGCGGTGTCTTGTGGAGGCTGCCGCAGCTTCACAGGAGAATGTGTGGCTGGTTGCTTGATCATGTGAACCCTTCAGAAAGGCCGTATTGTGGAGAGGTGAACATTTCATCTGCCAGTTCCTTCTCATCTTCTGTTTCGTGTTGGTTAAAGTTTGTCACTTAAGTCCTTTGCACTTTCTGGTCGCATCACTGGGCCCCTCTGGGCAGCAGCGGGGTAGTCGGAGACTCCAGGAATCCAGATGAGCTGGCCCTGGACTCTGGAGCCACTGAGGCCCTGGCATGGCAGGTGGCATGGACGTCGTGATGGAGCCTGACCCTTATCCCTGGAGAGTCAGCCAGCGGGGTCAGATGAGGCAACGGCAGTGGCAGCGAAGCTTTATGACTGTGGGGAGGTCACCCTGCCGTGGTCCTGCCAGGGGGCAGGGCAAGCAGCCCAGGGGCAGGGGCTTGGGTGCGGGGCAAGTGGTACTGGGGAGGGAGGCGCATCGTTGAGGCCCGGGACACGCCTCCTCTGAGGTCCTGACTCATTCTTTTTTTTTTTTTTTTTTAACTTTGGGTTTATTTATTTATTTATGGCTGTGTTGGATCTTCGTTTCTGTGCGAGGGCTTTCTCTAGTTGCGGCAAGCGGGGGCCACTCTTCATCGCGGTGCGCGGGCCTCTCACTGTCGCGGCCTCTCCCGTTGTGGAGCACAGGCGCCAGACGCGCAGGCTCAGTAATTGTGCCTCACGGGCCCAGTTGCTCCGCGGCATGTGGGATCTTCCCAGACCAGGGCTCGAACCCGTGTCCCCTAGCATTGGCAGGCAGACTCTCAACCACTGCGCCACCAGGGAAGCCCCTGACTCATTCTTATTACTGGTCTTCTCCCCTTGGGCATCTCATAAGGATCTCAAGTTTAGCATGTTTGAGACGAAAATCTTGATTTCCATCCCCAAATGTCTCCCTTGACCTCAGACCCTCCACTTCTTGTCTTCTACAGCTCACTAAATTCACCCTCTTGCTCCAACCAGAAACCTGGGTGCCACACCTGAGCTCTCCCTCCTCCCCAGCCCCACGTGCCTCCTCCATCAGCAAGCCCAGTCGATTTTACCTGCACATCCGATCTCAAAGTCTCCCACGTTTCTTCATCTCCACCCGATGGCCAGGCCACCAGTATCTCTCCCTCAACCATTGCAGTAGGTGAAAGGTCTCCCTGTGTCCCCTCTTTCCTCTCTCCAATTCTTTTTCCACACGGCAGCCAGAGTAATCTTTTAAAAGTATAGAAACCAAATCATGCCTCTTTGCTGCTTTAAAACCTTACTGTGGCTTTCCAGTGCCTTTAGAAACAAAGTCAAACTCCTTATCTTTATGGACAAGGTTCTCCACAACCTTCCCTCCTATCTCCTCCTCACCTTGAGACCCTTCCCTCCTTGCTCCCTGTTAGCCAGCCTCATTCTTTCCTGACTCACACCCAGTTCTTTCTTGTTTTAGGGCACCAGCTGACAGCATAATGTCTGCTCCAATTTTTGTCAATAAAGTTTTATTGGAACACCAGCAATACAGACATTTATGGACTATGAAGCCTCATGTGTTTGCTATCTGACCTTCACAGAAAAAGTCTGCTGACCCCTGTGTTAGGGCTTTGACTTTGCCTCAGGCTGTTCCCCAACATTTGGCCCAGCTGGTTCCTTGACTTTGAACTCAAATAGAGCTTCCTTGACAACCTTGCTGTAATAGCAGCTTTTCCCTCAGCCCCCGCTGTCACTCCCATCCCTTTATTCTCCATCCACTCTGCTTCTTACCATTCTAGCACTTTCTCAATTTGATATCACATATATATATATATTTATTTATTTATCTGCCTATTTATTGTCCATTTCTTCCCTTATCACACAAAGCTCCATGAGGGCAGGGACTATGGCTATTGTTTTTTGCATTGTGCCCCTGACACCTCCAAGGGCCTTCTTTTACTAATAAACTCCTGGAATAGACTTGCCCTTTCAAAGTGCTTCCCATTCGCTTCACCACTGCCCTTGCCTGTGTACCAGTCCAGCAATTCTGCTACTGCTGAGAACAGCCTGGGGGCGATGATACTCCCAGAGACAGTGAGTGTTGAGTTTGTGAGAACAGCCCAGGAGTCACCTGGCTTGGGAGCACCCACCCCAGACATCTGTGGAGCAAAGTCCACAACCTCCACAGCCGCCAGGGGGCCGTGCCAACTTCCCGGCTCCTGACTCCTTCCTTACTTCCCCAGAGTGCAGGTCGGCCGGGCTCTGCGGAGCTGGGAACCCAGGGGAGCAGCCACAGCTCAAGGGGAGGGAGGAAGCAGGCCTGGCGGGCACAGGGAGTGGGAGACCGCAAACACATCGACACATCAAACTGCGATGCAGAAGCAAGCACACTGGCTTCAGACATGCACAGGCAGCCATGGGGTGGAGAGGGTAGAGCAGGAAGTGGCTTAGAGAACCACTCCCTCTTCTTCACAGATGAGAACACGGAGATCTAGAGAAAGGAGGTAGCTGGTTAAAATTAGAACCAACTAGAACTCAAGTCTCCCCATTCTCCGGTTCTGTCCCTCTAGGCTGAATCTTCTAGGCTGTTTTTCTGGGCAGCATCTAGAATAGCAGAACACAGGTAGGATTTTTCTGGAAAACTTTCATAGAGAAGGCTTGAGAAAGTACTGGATTTAACCTCAGACAGACCTGGGCTCGAATCTTGGGCACCCAAGAACTGTGAAGCCGAGGCTAAGGCCCCACACCTCTTTGAGCCTCAGTTTCATGTCCATAAATCGGAACAAGAGTCCCTGAATTGCTGGGAAGTTTCAAGGACTGAATGAAATAACACCTAAGGTGTGCCCAGCAAGTACCAGACACCTAGCAGACATGTGGGCGTTCCATCAATATTAGTTGAATTTTGAGCAATCAAGTTGGCAGAGGAGAGGGCAGAGGCAGGAGTTCAAATATCCATGGCTTATAACAGCCTCTATAATAATTACAACTAAATTCTCAGAAGGAAGAATCCACGACAAGTGTCCCTTTCCCATCGCATTCCTTCTATCCCGACCTCCAAGAAGGCCAATGCAGCTTCTGATTCTGGGCCACCTTTTGTAAATAACAGAAATGAACAAACATTTAACTCTGGCTCCAGGAAAGTTCCGTGATCAGGTGTTCCAAGGATGATGGTCTCTCTTTCACGTGTCTCCTGAGTAATCAGGGTGTGTTCTGCTTACATTTTACCTTCTGGGATCCAGGCCTCAGTATTTCCCAACCCTGCTCTTGTCTTTGGATATGTCCTTAGGAAAGGCATTCCACCCTTTCTAGGCCATTTTATAATTATCCAGTGCAACATGCTATTATTACTGTGACGTTTTGCTTTCCTGGAAGGCCAGAAAGAAATGTGTCTACACAAAATGTACACAAAATGTAGACATTTATCACAGTAATGGACAACCGGCTGCCTAGCCCGGGGGTTAAAGCGATGGATACCAAGGTCATGGGTTTGGTCCCATGTATGCAGATAATATTCCCTCCCTCTTCCCTAGCCAGGTAACCTTCTGGGAACAAGGCGGGAGGGACCTGTGTATATCCATTAGCTCTTTCTGGAAGAAAAACTCCAATGTATGGGCCACTGATGGCTGGTTATTAATGTCCTCTGTGAGCTAAAAGGACACTATTTGTTTTAACGTGAACATTTATGCAGAGGCCCTTGAGACTTCAGAGTGTCCTGCTTCTCTCAGATCCAGGTTGTCCAACTGTGCTCTGAGGAAATCTGGGTGTTAGCAGAGTCTGCAGTGGGGAGCAGGGCTGAGCCTCTCACCAGCCTCCCTCCTGAGAAGTACCTTAACTATTTGCACATTGGGCATCTCTATAAGATTGCATTTGAACTGAAACTTCTGCAGCTAAAAACCATTTTGAAAACTGGTGCATTAGAGACTTAAAATAATGAAGACCAGCCTTTGTTCTAGGAGATCTATGTGTCATCTTGTGACATATGCTCCTCCTTATAACCAGTTCAGTAGGTGTTGTTAGACCCATTTCACTGACGAGGAAACCAAGACTCAAAGAAATGAAGGAATTGGCCCTAAGCACTAAAGAAGGAAGGGGCCTGGGACTGGAGCCCAGGGCTGTCTGGCTGGAAGCATTTCCTCCAGACCCTGCAGAGTCATATCAGAGAAAGGTGGGAATAACATGGGACTTTGGGCAGGAAATCTGGGTTCAAGCTGGACTTTGGCGTCTCCCTACCTGAGAGGTCCCTGACTAGACATTTTATGTGTTCTGAGTCTCATTTTCCTCCCCCACAAACTGGGCATGATAATAATCCCAGTGAGAAGAGGCACACACCACATCAAATCCTCATGGTGCTATTGTATGGAGTCTTGGGAAATAGCCCAGACCGCCTGCCTCAGGACCCCTCACTCCCCAGTGAGGCTGGGCGGGCACAGCAGCCAGCAGACTCCCTGACTCCCAATGACCCAGGCTTGGGGTTGCTGAACTGCAAGGGCAGAGACTCCCTGGGGGACCAGAGCCCCTAGCTGCTGGCAGTCTGGGGCCGCGGGCCAGGCTCAGGCTCAAAGTAAGTGCTCTGCTCTCTGGGGTGAGACACACATCCTTCACCACACAGACCTCTTGAATTAGCTGGGAGCCTTAGAGCAATACCTTCTACGGGTGCTTATCAGCGCTTCCTGATAAAGTAATTAATGGGTTTCTCTTCATTGAACATCCCCCTTCCCTGAGAGGGCTGCACCAGGAAGGAAGGTGCTAATTAGTTCCTGTGTGATTATCAGGTTGAAGCAACTGCTTCAAGTCTCTGCAAATCATCCTCAGCCCTCGCCCTCCCCTGAGTGAGATTCCAGCTCTCTGTTTATCCCTTTTGCTGGTGCCAGCTCTGCCCACAAAGTTTAGCCCCTTCCGCAGACAACCTCTCTCTCTCTCTTACTGTCGGCATCTGCAAGTGGCACACTGGTGCCCAGGGCCCTGCCTCGAGCCTGTGAGCCATCACCAGGAAGCTCTCAGGGCTCTCACTACAAAGCCAGTCCAGCTCATCTAAGTCTGCCTCAATGAAAAGAGCAAGGGTGGCAGAGTGGTGTGGAAAGAGCCCTCAGCTGGAACCAAAGAAATGATTCTGCACTGAGCTGTGTGACCTTGGGTAAACTCTGCTTTCTCTCCTTGTCTCTGTTTCCTTAGCTATCCAAAAAGGAATGGGTCTGTAATCAGGGATGGCAAATCCCCAGTGCCAGCTGTGATGAACCGGCCACAGCTCTGCTCTGACTTGAGAATAACGAAGCCACAGCCAACCTCAGTGGGCAGACTGAGCTGAAGAGGTAGACCAGTGATGCCCGTCATGGCTGATGCAGGTGCCATGTTTCCCGACAGCAGCACTGTTGGCATTTGGGTAAGAACAATTCTTACTGTGCCATGACTTTCAGGATGCTCAGTGCCCCGTAGTCAACATTTGCTAAATGGCAAACAAACACCACACATTTCTAAAGGTCCCCTGGGGGGCCAAGCTGTCCTTGGTTGAGAACCACAGGTAGGGAGATGGAAGTAAGAGTCAGGATCGTTTTGGCTGCAGATGACAAAGACCATACTTAAATTAGCTTAGCTAAAATGTAAATTATTTGTTTTATGTGATGGAGAAACCATGGGAGAGGCCAGGGCTACTTTTCTCCATCCAACAAAAACAACGTCTAGCCCTCAGGGGATTTGCAGTAGGCAGGTTTTACATATGTTTGCCTCCCCTCACCCCTTTCTATTTGGGGAGAAATAACAAAACCAATGAGCAGCAAGGCCTTTCCAACTATGGAAGCTGAGTGGGGGAGAGATAGCCCCTTTCTTCACCCCTGACATCTAGAGTATTAGCAGGGACTTAAGTGCAGCCAATCGTGGACACCTGCCTGGGACTTGGAATCTAGAGAGGCCATGCAAAGGCTCAAGGGTCCATCAGGGATTATTCCTGGCAACAGTGTTGAAGTTGAGAGTTGTGGGCTGCTAAGTGTCCGGGGTGATGGGTTCCAGCAGGGCAGCAGGGGGTCCGGTGGCAATGGTGGCTGCAGCAGCAGCCCAGGCTGACTGTTCCTCCAATGGACTTGGCTGAGCCCTTGCCATCCTTTGTTCCTGACTCTGCCCTGTTCTTCAGCCTTCCTGTTGATTCAGTGAGTGACCCAGTACCCTTCCGAGGAATGATTTTCCCTATTAAGTTAAGCACAGTTGGTTTCTGTTGCTTGCAACCAAAACTTTCACTAATACAGTTGGAGTGGGGTATCTGGGCAGGATGGAGACCCAGAAAGCAAGTGCCATGCTCTGAAGCCTCAGGGAGCTCGGGAGAGGCAGTTTGGAGTCAAAAGCCAACAGAGGGCTTCCCAGGTGGCGCGGTGGTTGAGAATCTGCCTGCCAATGCAGGGGACATGGGTTCGAGCCCTGGTCTGGGAAGATCCTACATGCCGTGGAGCAACTAGGCCCGTGAGCCACAGTTACTGAGCCTGCGCGTCTGGAGCCTGTGCTCTGCAACAAGAGAGGCTGCGATAGTGAGAGGCCCACGCACTGCGATGAAGAGTGGCCCCCGCTCGCCGCAACTAGAGAAAGCCCTCGCACAGAAACGAAGACCCAACATAGCCAAAAATAAAGAAATAAATTAATAAAAAAAAAAACAATGATTAAAAAAAAAAAAAAGCCAACAGAACCCAAAGCCAGAAAGGCAATTTTCCTTGATGGTCACTGTGCCAGTGATCTTGTCGAAGACTGGGAATTCACTTGCACAGGGGCGGACTCATTTGTGTTTAAGACATGGCTTTTTGAGACTAGTTCCTAACACCCCACCTCATGATCTACCTCTTTGCTAAGCTCAGGTCTCAAGAGCAAATACAGTGGCAGATGGGACGAATCTATATTGTACTCATCACACATGATGCCATCTTCTCTGCCCCATAGGGCTAATTGGACAGGTGACCCCACACTTGTCATTGCCAATTCTAGAAAACAACAAGTGCCTGAACTTAACAAAGCAACCACGCCAGTGCCTGGGTCTTTCCCTCCTCCCCGATCAACCAAGACACAGCAAAAGAAGGTCTAAGATTGTTGCCGTGGAATCTGTGGGTGGGGAGAGTCCTCTCTGCAGTGGAGGTGATTATCATACCCTCCCCTTTTTCCTCCAGCAGGAAATGGCAAAAGGTAAAACCCTAGATGGGGCAGGAGTCAGAAGAAGCTATAGTAGGAACAATGAGAGCATCCTCTCTTGGAGCTGCGAAGAGAAGAACCCTGGATGTGAAACTGGTTGTTCTCCTTGGAGGTCCTCTGCCTCACTGTTGGACCTCAGCTGTGGCTCTGCTCTGAGTTACCTACTTAATTGTTCACCCCTCCACACCACTACCTCACACATGCCTGGAGGGTGAAGCCATGGGCAGAGACTGGGGGCTGAGACCATGAACTGTGGACTCTGGAGCCCGATTTCCTGCATCCAAATTCCAGCTCTGTCACAAACTGTGTATATCCGGGCAAGTTATTAAGTGACCATGCCTCAGTTTCCTCTCCTAGAATGATAAAAACAGCGATGGCTGTCTCATAAGATTAAATGAGTTATAATGTGCTCAGGATGGGGCCTGGCACAGAGTAGGATCTTAATATATGTCAGCAACATCTTAGTTCCTCTGTGCAGGACCTGGCACAGGGTTGGGGTGTCCTGACCCGTTGAAGAAATGATCCAATTCTCCAGGGAATTCCTGAATGCGACCAGAAAATTAGGAAGAGCAAAGTCATCACAGTCTGGGTGGGCCCAAGGTTAATGTTCATTCCTTAACCAAAGGGATAGATCGCTCAATGGCCCCCGAAGTCTGCCACCTCAGGAAGCTGTGACAGGCCCATGGGTGCATGTGCATGCGTGCACACACACGCGTGCACATGCACACACGTGCACATGCACACACAGACGCATAGGAGGCCAACCTCAGGCAGGCCAGCCACTGGCACCAGGCACCTTCCTGACATCTCCAACAACTCCTAGCTTCAGCTACCCAACTCCAACCTTCCCCCTACCCTCCCAGGAGTGGGATTCCCCCAGTCACTTCTCCTAGCCTACAAACCATTTCTATACCCTCAGTGTCCAAGATCAAGGCCCTGCCTAGAAGAGGGAGAGAGGGCACTTGGTATAAACCAGTGTTCTTAAACTCCTCCCACCCATAAACCCTCTTGCTTTTTCTTCTCAATCACAGAATTCAGAAACCCAAGTGCTATTGACTCCTTTGAGCTCTGGGAACATACAGCCATGACCTTGCTCCCATCGTCTCTCCTAGGGCCAGAATAAGACCTTAGTGACAATAATAATAAGACGAATACGACTACTAATAGCTGTACTCATATTACTTACAACATGCTTAGTGTGTTTCTATATGCATTTTGTATATTAACTCTCTTTAATCCTCTCAAAATCTTATGAGGTAAGTACTAAATTATGATCCCATTTTATGGAGGGAGAAAATGAATCACAAAGAAGTGGTAACTTGCCCAAGGTCACATAGTTAGTAAGAGGCAGCCAGTCTGGCTCCAAAGGCTGAACCATTAACCACTGGCAGATACTTTATTCTAAGCATGGAAAGGTTTACAGCATCCTCCCACCCCCACCCCACATATGTAGTTCAAAAATAAAACTAGGACTAAATTATAAAAGAATGTGAGAAGGTGCAGGAGAGTTCTGCTTCCTCTGATGACTACTGTAATGCTTTAAAAAAAAAATCTTTCCAAACATAGCTTTTCTCTCCTGCTTAGCTGGTGCCCTAAGCATGGGCTGCTCAGCTTCACAGATAATCCAAGCACTGCTTTCTCCTCCCTCTGGCTGGAACAGCCTTTACCTGAAAAGTTCAAGGTTGGTTAAGTCTGGGATTGGCTGCTGACCCTTGGGAGGCATGGAAGGTGCTTCTTGGCTAGCATGGAAGTGGCTTTGGCCACATAGCTCTCGCTATGTCTCTTAGTGTGAATAGTGAATTTTGACTATGTAATTGAATATATATTATATATATACCATATACTTGTGTATATATATACATATATATCTTTTTATTTCTCCTTTTTGTTATTATAAGGGCATTAAATTGAATTTTTGAAATGATGTGTGTAGTAGTTTATATTTTTATGAAATTCATTTCAGGATAATATAGAGGGTGTTATAAAATATTTGTTGCAAAAGGAGGGCACAGAGTCTGATTAGTTAGTTTAGCCTTTCAGCTTTGGTCTCAGCTGTCATCCCTGATAGGTGCAGTCTATTGAAATTTCACGGCTTTTAAGATTAAGAGTTGCTACCATCCCCTGTGGCAACCCAATTATTAATGTTGCGAGTCCCCATGATGTGAATCACCTGTTCGGTCTCCAGCAGAAATGATTTGTGTGCTCGGGCTCACGTTGAATCTCAGTTCCTCCTAAATGACTTCTCTTGCTTTGGGAAGGACCTTGAGGCAGTGGGAAGAGCGAGCCGTGGGAATCTAGCTACGGGCAGCAGGAATGGAGAAGGAATGAGGCGGGTGTCTGCCGAAAGAGCTGACTTAGAAGATAGAAGCCTGGGTTGTAGACCCTGTGTGGCCGTTAATCTGTGAATGGCTTTGGGCCTAGTGCACAGAACGAGGTATATGGGCTGGGTCCATCCAGGGCTGTCAATCTGTGACTCTGCGACTGGTTCTTTGGTTCTGCAGTGTGGCTCAGAGCAGGCAGAGCAGTTAAAGAGCAAGTGTTTTAAAGACAGGGTCTAGACTCCAAATCTTGGCTCTTCCATTTAAGAGCTGGGTGACCTTTAGCAAGTGACTTAACCTCTCTGAAGCTCAGTGTTCTTGCCTATAATATGAGGATCAAAAAAGCACCCACCCCCCAGGGGACTTGTGTGCATTGAACAAGACAAGGCATGCAGCACTTCTGGTGCCTACTAAATGGGCCTTGTTACTGGGGCCTTGCCCACCACCAGGGGCTCCTGGCTTTCTTGGCGAGGTGCTTCTCTTACAACGTCTGTTGTTACGGGGCGTGAGAGGTGCTCACATTGACTCACAGCAGTGTTCACAACACAGGTAGCCTGCACTCACTCTATACCAAGCAGCCTAGTCTGATGTTTCTGGTCTAAATAGCCCTGAACCAAAGCTAAGACCTTCTTACACTCCAGATCACAGAGTCCAACCAACACCAAGACAAATCATCAGCTTTAAAATGAAAGGGGACCATGTTGAAGGCATCTGGCTGTTGAAATCATAGGTTGATATGAGCTCATCATTCATTCATTTAACAAATAATTTTCTATGCCTACTGTGTACTTAGAGCTCTGCCAGGGGACCCGGTGGTGGAAGAACAGACATCTGCCATGTGCAAAGCAGAGCAGTTGCCACCATTTTCTACTAGGCTGCCAGAGGCATACAGAGTTTAACAGTAATCACTTAAGAGTTTTCAAGGAACTTGCACAACAAACATGTGAGGAGTCACTATCACTCCCATTATGTAGATCAGGAAATGGAGGCTCTAAGAAGTTATATCCGTAGCTCAAGGTCAACAATCCCACTTGCAAGGGGCAGAGCAGAAACTCATACCCAGGTCAGTCTAGCACTGTTTCTACTATGCCACACTTCCTCTCTGTACCACGTGGGGTGGATTGGGTGAAACTTAACCTCCTGACTATGCTAATAAAAATATGCTGTTCCTGAATCAAATTGCGAGTGGCTTACTCTGGGGTCCCTGACCAAGCTAAACGTCAGTGGGATGGTGGGATGGTTGGGATGTTGTGCCTCTATTCCCCACCCTAAGTTGGTTCAGAGGGTATCAGGAGGTGAGGACCCTGGACAAAACCCAAGGCTATGACACTCTCAGGAAGCAAGTGGATCCAGCAGACGTGCAGACCAATTTAGCATTTGCCCCAGCTGGAGGCTTTTGCTGTAACCGTAGCCTAATCTATGCAACAGCTTGATGGCGTCTCTCCCTGAAGGTAGGGGGCTGGGCAGGATGACCCTGCGAGGTCCCATCTTGCTCTCAAAACCTTGATTATGAGTTGGTGACTCAGAGCTTCTTCACGGCTGAGAGGTGCTAATTGGTTCACATGCCGTTTTCCAAGATGCGAGCTGGGAAGGGCTCTTCTGGCGCAGCCCATTCTAGAATGTTCCCTAGGGTTGTCCATGATCCTGGGGCAGGACATGGGGGAGGGGCAGTGAAGAGGCGTGAAGTAGTAGAAAATGTGAACAAGGAGTGGAAGTGATAAATCCACTAACTACCCAAATTACTCAAGCTGAAGACAGCAGACAACTCTGGAGAAGGAAGTTCTAGGGATTCTTTTCCCATCAATCTGTGAGCAAGTGTATGTGCCTGTCTGTCCCTGATGGGATTATAGTTCAAGTCCTGGTGGTTCAAACTTCCCAGGGTCATAGAGAGTAAAGGCAAAGACATAGCTACCTCCGACCAAGTCCTCAGGACTCTCCAAGCCTTTTTACATTACCATTTGCTCTGTGCCTTCTTCCCTCACTGGGACGACCAACAAGAGGGTAAAGGTAAGGCAGTGCCTAGAAGACTTGATAGACAAGAAGTCAAGAAGTTGTGTGTATGCGTGTGTGTGTGTGTGTGTGTGTGTGTGAGAGAGAGAGAGAGAGAGGGAGAGAGAGAATGTGCCCACACTGGGAGGGGCTTGCAGAATGAATAGGGTCCGGGCACATTTTATCTGATGAATTGGGGCCTTCCCAAGAATGAATACGCCTGGCCATGAGCTGGCCAGGCCTACTCCCTGGGAGAGAAGGCGAGAGGGCTGAGGCCCACGTGACTTTATTAATAGCCCAAGCATCTCAGGACCCTTTTTCCCTAAGCCATTTTCATTTGTGGTTCCAATGGGGTTTTGTTTTTGGTTCTCATGAGTTATTTTCTGCCCTCTGCCCTCTGCCCTCTGCCCTTCTGCGGTGGGTCCACTGGGGGAGCTGAGCACAGGGCCTGACTGGTGGCACGTGGTCCCTTTCTCCAAGAAAGAGAGAAGGGCCATGGGGGTGGAGTGGGGCCTTCCATAGAAAGCCTCCCACAGGTGCATTGTCAGGACTGCAGGGTTATTGCCGCAGAGAACTGGGACCCACTGGCAACAAACTAGGCATTTAGAAAACAATGTAAGGGACCTGTGGGGAGGTGCTTCTGAGGACTGCCAGGGCCTAAGGCTCAACCTAAGGAGAGGGATAAATGTGTTCCCTTGGTGCAGAAGGAGGGAGCGTTCCCAAGGTCGCAGCCCAGAATTCCTCGAATAGACGCCAAGGCTGAAAATGCACGCTCACTCGCCTAGTTTCTGTCTTCCTTGTCTCTGGGGCCAAGGTTTGTAGTATTGACTAGAGACTCCATTGCGCTGGTTTATACACAGCATCATAACTGAACACCTTACCAACTTAAGTCAACTTTGTTAAGAAAGAGGGGGCATCTTGTGGCTTAATAGCTGTCATTATTTGGTGAGGGCGGGGCTTTCATCTTGCCTATTCCTTACTACCCCTCAGGGATTTTGGATGGATCACTACGTTTACCGAGTGTTTCCTGCTTTGGGAGGAAGAGGAGTGCAGCTGACTGTAAGACCTCCAGGGGGAGACCCCCCCCCCCACCGGAGTCGGGGATAGCTGGGGCAGGACATTTAGGAGGAAAGTCAGCCCTAGATTTGATTTGTAAATTTGGGAGTGATTGATTCACTGTGAGTTGAAGCTTGAAGTTGTGAAAGTGGATGAGATCTTTGAGAAATATTGTACTGGAACTGCAAATTCCTCTAAGGATTAAAGCTTGGAGTACATCACATTGAGGAGTGAAGGGAGGAGGGAAATCATGCTTAATGCAGCTTTGTCTCTTAAACTAATCCAGTGCCTAGAATGTGAGGGAAGAGGGAAGGGAAGGAGGGAGGGAGGGAGGAAAAAATAAAGGAAGGAAGGAAGGAAGGGAGGGAGGGTGGGTAGGGGGGAATCAGAATGGCAAGGGAACTTGTATTTATCCAGCACCTACTCTGTGCCACGCACTTAGAATACATCACCACACTCAACTCGCCCCACAATTCTGTACAATGAAGATGATTATTCTTATGTTACAGATGAAGGTCCAGCAGTACAGAGACAGGTGCCCAAAGATACACAGGTAGTATGTGGTAGAGATCAGATGTGATGCCAGCCTGTTTGATACCCCATTACCTTACACCATATTTCCTATAGGTGGAAAATCAAATACAGAGTCAAGGATAGAGAGAATTGGTAGCTCACAGTGGAAGCAAGAGCAAACCAAAGTGTTTTCAAGATTGGGAAGACTGGAGCATGTCTTTAGATAAGGTGGATGGAACCCCAAGACAGGAAGAAATTAAAGATTCTGGGTGGGACGGGGAGCAGCATTTAAGAGACCATATTGCTCAGTCCTACTTCATGGCATCTCTAATTCTACATTTCAAATATTTATATAATGCCTCCTCTCTACTGAGAAAATATATATACATAAATAACCACAGTGCAAATTCTAGGAGAGGCCCCCACAGGTGATAAGGGCATTCAAAAGGAGAGCAACCTAGAGGGGGAGGGAGAGGCTCAGGGAAGTCTGCAGAGATTTGAGATGAATGGAAAATAAGAGTTCACTAGAAGAAAAGGCAGGGAAGGGCAGTTTGGCAGGGGGAGTCCCATGAACAAAGGTATGGAGGCCTTAACTTTATCATATATCAGTTAATGTTGGCAGGGAGTAGCTTAAACAAGTAAGGGGTTCGTCTTTCTCATAAACTGGAAGACCAGAGGGAGAGAGCCCAGGGCTGATGTGGCAGTTTAATGAGGCCACTGGGACCAATTCCTTCTGTCCTCCTGCTCTGCCATTTTTAGCTCAAAGCTTTTGTCCTAGTCATCATAAAATGGTTGCCATACCTCCAAACATTGCATCAGAGTTCCAGGCAGGAAGAAGAGAGAAATGATAGACAAAGCTTTGCCCATTTATGTCAGTAGGGAACCTTCCTCCAGGACTTCCGCCTATCTTGAACCAGCCAGAATAGTATAACCAAGCTGGTGCCTTACTTGCAAGACAAGGTGGGGATTTGAGTATTTCTTTTTCCACTTTCTGTAGTAGAGGAAGGTATGGCAGAAGGGTATTGGAATCGATGTTAATTAAGCCAAACTATGGAATCTGCCATAGTGTGTTTAGGAAAGGTATGAGTGGTCCAGAGTAGTCAGAAGATGTGAGAAGTGACTGGAGATTGGGCTGTTTGATGGGAATTGAATTGTGAGTGTCCTTCTTTCTCAATACTTGGTTTAAACTGCTTCTAAGAGGCCAGGCCCTGGTGAAGTGTCAGTTTTTTAGTTGTGACCCTAAGCAGGGCAAGTACATTTCTACAGGGAGTCTACTCTTAATTCTTAGGAAAATCTCATGGGTAAACATGTTTTTCTTTTGCTCCCATCATATCCCTTCTCTCTCCTATCCATCTATCCATCCATCCATCTATCCATCCAGTATCCAATTAAGTATCTACTATCTGTGCCAGACATTATGTTAAGCTTGTCACCTCTCTCTCTCTCTCTCTCTCTCTTTCTTTCTCTCTCTCTCCCTCCCCATGCCCCCCACCCCGGCTGGGCTAAGACCTTTTCCAAACGTGGGAGTCTAAGGAGGAAGAGTTATCTAAGACAACTGCTATTTCAGTCCAGAACTTGAAGCTAAAAATGTTCGAATGGAAAAAAAAAGTTTAAAAATATAGATGTGTATTTTTCTAAAACCCCATTAAGCTGTCAAGGGCCCTCAGTGCGTGCTTCCTTTCCCATCGTTGCTAATCAGCAAGGTATGTGTGTGCCCTAAACAGAAGAGTAGCCAGCCGCCTCCTCCTCTTCCTTCTCCCCACCTCTTTCTGCTGTTGCTGGCACTTGAGCTGTACCCTAGCCTTGGGAATGCAGGAGCCAGGCCTCCACTCCCCGGGGAGACTGCTAGACGGAACAGCAACCCAGCTCCTTCACAGAGGCTAGTACACCAACGCCGGCTTCCTAGTGGCACAGTCAGACCATCTGGGTTCAAATACTGGCTGTAGCATGTACTAGATATATAACTTTGAGTGCTTTATTTTTCTAGGTCTCATCTTCCTCATCTGTAAAATGGGGATAGATAACGTTACGTACATCTTCGTGTCACTGTGAGATTAAATGAACATGTAAAACACATAGGACAGTATCTGGGTTCTTAGGAGACACTCAATACATGTTGTCTATTATTATTATTATTGTTACTAGTGCTAGTATTACTATTGCCTCATTGCTCTCCATTCCTTTCCCCAAATTTGGAGTCTTAGACTAGAAGAACTAAAAAACAGACCTTGTGATCACCTTATCCAATCACATAATTTGAAGATGAGAAAATGAAATGGAACAGACTTCCCTGAAGCTGCCCAGTTAGTTAGTGGCAGTCAGAACATGGGTCCACTGTCCTTTCCACACTAACATTGCTTGGGCCACCCCTCCTCCGGTCTTCTCAGTCCATCAGACGCTTGCACAAAAGTATTTCATATTTTCATTGTTTACAAACGTGTCCCGTAACTCCATCTCATCATCGCGGTCGTCTCGCGTTGCTAATGTCCAGAGAGTGGAAATCATGCATGTAGCTCGCTTTGCTCAGGGCCTGTCACAGCAGCCACACAGACAGAAGCCCAAGAAAGAGCTGCTTAGAAGAGAGGCTCCAATGGTGAGGGTGCCACGCAGCAGACCCAGAGCAGTGGTCCTGGGCTCTCGACTCAGACTCAAGGCAACATCTTGGGACCCTCCCTCTTCCTCAACTTCTCCTTTGACCAAATGGGAGATTGCTTCAAAGGAAGTATTTACAAGAGGAGATTTGAATATGTCTGAATATATAGAGCATTTTCTAGCCCTGGGATCATATGATTCTGATACTTATTTATATAAATACATAGCATCATTTCCAACCAGTGGATAAGAGGTAGGGGACCCAGATTCTGGGTTATTGTGGACATTCCCACTTATTGATCTGTGGTGATTTAGGAGTAGCCTAAATATGTATTATATATGTATGTATATAGTATACATATATATATGTATATATATATTATATATGTATATAGTAGCCTAAATACATATATAAAAATACTTTATATATAATTTGTTCTGTATATTATTATGTTTTGACATCTTAAAAAGGCTTTCTGGCTGGGAGGAGAATGCGCCTCCCAGGACTAGCCAATTCTTAGGGGTAGCAAAGTACTCATAAGAAGAATGCCTTTGATATACAAACTCCCCAATCCAGAGCCACACAGCTTCTATCTGGCCCATCCATTCCGGGAGGCAATATTCCTCGGCCTTAATCATCCTGGGGCCAGGTACCAGGCAACTAGAGACCACTTCTATAGCCCAAAGCCCACTGAAATCACCCCAACTAGTCAATCCTAAGCTGTTCCCCCAGCCCTGCCTTGCTTTTCCCGCAAAAACCCCAATGAGGCCATGGTTTAAACCTTCCTCTTGCTCCTGTCTTCTGTCTCCTGGGCACCCTGGTGTCTTTCCCACATGACCCTACATGGAGCGTGGACCTCCAGTCTCTGGCAGGAGACATAATATACCTGTGAGCATAATAAACTTTGTTTTTTCCTGAGCCTCTCCTTTGTCTCCTCTTGTGGCTGAACCTGACTGACCATCACATAAAAGAATACAGAACGAGGTGCCAAAGTTCCCCAAATATCTCACTAGCCCATGACAGTACTTCTGGTCTCTTCACCACATCAGCTGCTTAGAAATCAAGCTGACTGATTGTTGGATGTCGAGTGGCCTACGTGTGCCACGGGGTGTCCCAAGACAGGCGCGTCAAGACCTCAGCTTTTGAGAAGCTTGCAATTTTGTTGGGAAGATAAGCTACAAACAGGTGAATAGACAGTTCGAGACACCCCAGCACAGTCCAGGGTGAGGACAAATAAGCTACAGCCCCAGGGTGCTGGGCAAGGCCGCTGGGTGGGGGGTCAGGAGAGGAAGGCTCTGTTCCCAGGACCACCAACATCTTCCTCTGTTACCCGAGTAATCTTTGAGCTCCTGAGAGGTGAGTGTTTGGCTCACTGGGCCCCCAATCTCCTCATTCCATAAACACGGTGGGACTTGTGCTCACTCTCCAGGTCTGCTTCAGCTCTCAGAACACCTGCTACACAAGTTCAGGGCTGGGACTGGGCTTCTGGGGGAAGAGCCAGCTATAAGACTGGTGGCCTGTATCACACCTCACCGTCCCCTCCTGGGAGGTATAGCCCCCTCCCCGCGCCAGGCAACTGGTCGACCAAAGAGAGCAGGGTCGGGAGCGCTCCAGATGGGGGTTTCTGTGGAGGGAGTGCACGGCCTCAGCACCCTGACTCACTGTGTAAGACGTGCAGTGAGTGAGAACAGAAGCACTTTTATTTTGGGGAAACACTCTCAGAAAAACACTCTGCACTTGGAAACAGCTATTATTGTCTCTCGTTTATTTTATATGAAACAAGGGTTCAGGCGAATCCTGGCACTTTACTTTGGGCTGTTGGCCTGAGGGAGACCTCGTGTGTGGCCACAGTGGCCAACTTTTCAGCACAGCTCCCGTCTTCTGAGACGCCTGAACCACATCCCTTATGAATGTCCAAATGTTTGCAACCCTACCAAACTAACCTCCCTCCTGCCCTTCTTGCTCAAGCCTGCCTCCATAAAATGTGCTGTAGGGAGAAAAAGCTTCTTTCTTAGCAAGAGAAGCCCCCTTCAAACCTTGGGAGGTTTGAAGCTGCAGGCCTCAGAATATCTTGTTGATAGTGGCATAGAGACCTTCACTCTCGCATTTAACAAGAAGTCTGGAAGCAGGCAGTGGTTATGATTGTTTAGTGGCTCAGTGATTTCAGCAGGGCCTGGGCTTTTTCTCTGCTTTCTTTCTACCACTCTCATGGTTACAAAATAGCCATAGTTCCAAGTGGCAAATCCTCACATGAGATACCGTAATTCGAAGTGGACGGAGCTAACGGTCATTTCTCTTCACATCGCTCTTTGATCAAGGAGGAAAGTCTTTCCCAAATCGGATTCCTTAATGTTTCATTGGCCAGAACTGGATCAGATGCCCACCCCAATCATTGGCAAAAGCAATTCTTTGTTGACTAAGACCCTGACTTCTCAGTGGGGGTGCTATCACCCTCCACGGGGTGAAACTTGGCTCTTGGCGGGGCGGGGGAGCAAAAAAATCTTACTCTTTTTATGTATAAGCACAGATATACAAACAGTATATAGACACATACAGTGTGTCTGTGGTATTAAAATTTCATGGGAGGGGGCAATTAGGGAAAAAATGTCTTAAAAAATTCCCTAAGGGGATAAAAATAATTTTTTAAAAGATTGATTGGCACGAAAACATGCACACATTTATAGCGGTTTTATTCATAATTGCCAAAACTTGGAAGCAACCACGATGTCTTTTGGTAGGTTAGCAGACAAATAAACTGTGGTACATCCAGACAATGGATTATTATTCAGTGCCAAAAAGAAATGAGTTGATCAAGCCATGAATAGACGTGGAGGAAACTTAAATGCATATCACTAAGTGAAAGAAGCCAATCTGAAAAGGCTCTCTACTGTATGATTCCAACTATATGACATTCTGGAAAAGACAAAACTATGGAGACAGTAAAGAGATCACTGATTTCCAGGGGCTGTGGGGAGGGAAGGACGAATAGTCAGAGCACAAAGGATTTTTAGGGCATATACTCTGGATGATATTATAATGGTAGATACATGTCATACATTTGTCCAAACCCATAGACTGTATAGCACCAAGAGTATACCCTGATGTAAACTATGGGCTTTGGATTATAATGATGCATCAATGTAGGTTCATCCTTGGTAACAGGTGTCCCACTCTGGTGGGGGATGTTGATAATGGGGGAGACTGTGCATGTGCAGGGCAGGGGGGATACAGGAAATCTCTGTACCTTCCCTTCAATTTTTCTTTGAACCTAGGACTGCTCTAAAAAAACAAAGTATTTAAAAAAATAAAAAAGTTGAGAGCCACTGACGTGGACCAATCCCAATTCATTGCCAGAGCCTAGGAACATTTCTTTTGGCCAGGAAGTCTGGGGAATGATGGTCAAATAGGCACTGACAATGTTTGCCACATCCTGCCTAGAAAGAAATGTGCTCTGTGCGGTGAATTCTTGGTGGGTGTGTGTGTAGGGTGTGAAACTTCAAGGGCACATTTTTGATTACGATACGTAACCAGACTTGTTTTCAAAGGTGGGCAGGGCTGGCTAACTCCACGGTGGAGCTGCGGTTGTAAGCTGAGGACCAGAGCTGAATCTCTGGGGACAATAATGAGTATTGGCAAGGGAATTTGGAGAAACAACAGAGCCATTTAAAAGAGAATTTTTAATGACGTTTGTCTGTGTGGTGAATGACTGCGTTAAATGATTCAAAGGTTTTTGGTGGTTTCTCTCTCTCTCTCTCTCTCTCTCTCTCTCCCTCTCTCTCTTTCTCTCTGTGTGTGTGTGTGTGTGTGTGTGTGTGTGTGTGTGTGTGGCTCCAACAAAATGGAGGCTGGGGCTCTAGATCTGGCACTCTACTCCAATGAGCCCGGACCACTGTGCTCAGTGAAAAAAAGGTGAGGGAACAAAACTTTTGGAACAGTTGGCTAACTCCAGGCAGTGTGAGAAATTCAGGGGCACAAGGGGCTTCTTGCATTCTTCCATTCCTAGAATCCATCTCAAATCGTCCCCCTACTTTTTCCTCTGATGTTTGTCCTTCTCTTCAGGTTACTAGATAACTGTGTTTCCAAACCCTTACTTCTGCTTTTAGTCAAGTCAACGAAGTTTCTCTGCTCAGAAGTTCCAGGTTTGGCTAAGCATTCTTTGCTGGTGGTTGGGTGGGCTGAGGAAGATACACCGGTTCCCTGGAGTCATGGTGGAATTTCCCACGCCTCTCCACCCGCCACCACTTTCACATCCTCCATTTCGGTTCTCCTGGAGTCTCGTCTTACATACTTTAAAGGCTGCCTGGATGTTTGCTTTCTCAGCATCTTTGTGATCCTAGGAGGCAGGGACAAGCAGCACCACACACATCTAAAAAACCTGGCCCCTGAGGCAGGACGGGGTGAGCGTCTCCTCTGGTACAGGACACCTGGAGGACCCCAGATGATGCTCTTTGACAGGTATAAGCACCAGCGTTCTCACTCCTTGACCTGGTCCCTGCAGCCCACACCAGTGACTCCTCTGGCTTACTTCACTGAAAATCAAAAGGAGTCAGCTCCAGGCCATGGGAGTTTAGGTGAAGCTCACTCTCTTCTTTATGCCTTTTTGCAGATTGGGGGTTCTCAGCCCTGACTGTACCTTTAAATCCCCCGGGGGGCTTTCAAGTCACTCTTACTGCCTAGACCCAAGCCCAGACTAATTAAATCAGAATCTCTGGGGGTGGGGGTGGGGCCCAGGCGTCAGGACTTTTTAAAGCTCCCAGATGATGGGATGTGAATGAGAACTTGAACTTGTACGCACGTATGTGTGTGTGTGCGGAGCAGCACTGGTAGGAGGTTCATCCTAACTCTCGCACTCGCTAGCCGGGTGACTGCAAGCTGGTTACATTCCTTTCTTTCTTTTTCTTTTTATAAATTTATTTATTTATTTATTTATGTTTGGCTGCATTGGGTCTTCGTTGCTGTGCAGGCTTTCTCTAGTTGCTGGGAGCAGCGGCTACTCTTCGTTGAGGTGCACAGGCTTCTCATTGCGGTGGCTCCTCTTGTTGCGGAGCACGGGCTCTAGGTACGTGGGCTTCAGTAGTTGTGGCGCGTGGGCTCTAGAGTGCAGGCTCAGTAGTTGTGGTGCACGGGCCTAGCTGCTCCGTGGCATGTGGGATCTTCCCGGACCAGGGCTCGTACCATGTCCCCTGCATTGGCAGGCGGATTCTTAACCACTGTGCCACCAGGGAAGTCCCCTCTTTTCTTTTTTTAAAACCAATTTTATTGCGATAGAACTTACAAACAAAAAATGCACTCATTTAAAATGTTCAGCTCAATGAGTTTTGACAAATGTATACACAGCCATGCAAAAACCACCCCATCAAGAAATAGAGCATTTCTATCACTCCAAAGAGTTCCTTCTCCTACCACCCCAGAAATAGCTGATCTGCTTTCTCTCACTGCAAATTAGTTTGACCTGTTCTAGCATTTCATATAAAAGGAGTCATACAATATGTTCTCTTTAGTCCCTAAAGGCTTCTTCCTCTCAGCATGTTTTTGAGATTCATCCACATTTTTGCATCTATCAAGTTGTTGCCTTTTATCGCTGAGTAGGATTTCACCGTATGGATAGGCCTCAAAATTTTTCACCTGTTGATGGGCTTTTTTCCCCTCTTTTGGGACTATAATGAATAAAGATGTGATGAGTATATGTGTATATGACTTTGTGTGGACATGTGTTTTCACTTCTCTTAGGTAAATAGAATTCCTGAGTCACATTTTAAGAGTATGTTTAACTTTACTTTTAAAAAATCAAAAAAAGAACCCTGCCAGACTTCTCTAAAGTGACTATGCCCTTTCACACTCCACCATTAATATATAAGATTGTAGTTGCCCAACATCCTTGTCAACACTTGTTGTGGTCGGTCTTTTCCATTTTAGCCATTACAGGGGGTATAGTGGTATCTCACTGTGGTTATCATTTGCATTTTCATGTGACTAATGATGTTATACATCCCTTCATGTGCTTCTTTGGCCAATCATATATCAAGAAAATTAAATTTTTGGATCTCAGTTTCCTTGTCTGCAATGGGGGTTAGTCTTCCTAATTCTCCTCAAAAGGGTGATGGTAGCAGATGTGAAAATTTTTTTAAACTCTGAAGATGGACATAATGTAAGAAGATTCTATTTCTCCAAAGTGAGGAACTTCTTATATTAAACAATAGGCCCTGGGAGTACCCACAAGATTGATTTTTCTTGAACATCACTTTGTCATCCTCTCCTGTTCAAGAAAAGTCAGTGGGTCCCTCTTAGTTACTTTATGAGACCCACGTTCCTTATTCTATGTCTAAAACCCAGTAGTGGCAACCTGTCCATTCCCACCTTAGCCAACCTCACCAGTCACAGTTTGTCTTCATCTCTGCAATGTTAGTTCTCCCCAACAGCTGAGAGTCCGTCCTCTGTCCCTCTCCTGGCTTTGCACAAACCACTTTGCATTCCATGTGACCCTCCTCCTGGGTTTTTTCCTGTGACCCCACGGCATTTCCTTTTGCAAAGCTCTCTTTTCAACCCCTTCCAGGAAGCCCTCTTATGTGCCTCTAGCCAGTTTCCCCTTTGTAACCCTTTAGCCCTTAAACAGATGGATTGTGACATAGGGACTTTCTTCTGAGCCCCTCCAAGCTCCATGTTTCCAAGCTGGATGTCTCCATCTGAATGCTCCACAGGCACCTCAAACCCAACATGACCCCAGAAACTTCATCACCTCTCCATCCCCCATGATCTCCCTTCTCCCTTTGACTTCCCTGTTTCTGCTCACTCATCACCACTCTCCTAGTCACCCAGGCTCGAAACCCTGGGCTGATCTGCAACTCCTCCCTTTTCCTAATCTCTTATAGCTCATCAGTTACCAAGTCCTGCCAATTCCACATCTTGAATTCTTTTCTTCCTCTTCCTCCTTGCCTCTATGACCCTGGCCTTCAGCTCCTGAGACCTGTTGCTCAGTCTATTTGTGACCAAGCAGTAGACATTGCTGGCTGCCTGGCTCGTAACTATTCCCCATCCTTCCCTCTCTACCAGCAGACCCCACTTACCATGATAGAGACAGAAAGTCCAGATGCTTCCTTTCCCAGCCTCCTTTGTAGCCAGGCGTGGCCATGTGACCTGGTTCTGGCCAATAAGATATCAGAGGAGGTTTTCTGGGAAGCTTCTGGAATGATTTTCTTCCCTCTTCTCATTTGCCCTCTGCTGCTAATGGCCCTTCTTGCTGTTCTTTTTTTTTTTAATTTTTTATTTTATATTGGAGTATAGTTGATTAACAATGTTGTGATAGTTTCGGGTGTACAGCAAAGTGATCGGGTTATACATGTATCTATTATTTTTCTTTCTTTTTCTTAAATTGGAGTATAATTGCTTTACAATGTTGTGTTAGTTTCTGCTGTGCAAAGAAGTGAATCAGCTATATGTATACCTATATCCCCTCCCTCTTGGACCTGGCCAAAAGGGGATAAATGCTTTCCCTGTGTATTAGTTCAGGCTCTCCAGAGCTTAGGAGGAGAGGTGGTCAGAAACAGGAGACTGACCTCCACTGGCCTGGCCTGTTACCCTGTTCAAGATGGCCTTAGGAGCAGGTCCATGGCGTGGCTGTCCATCATCATTGTGTGATCTGATTCAAGAAGGACAAGGCCCCCAGTGAGGAGGCACCGTGCTCCTCCCAGGCACCATGGTCCTGAACAGACAACTGGTCCTCCCAGGCACCATGGTGTCTGAAATGCCACCATTTGCAGAATCATAAATGCAGGGGTGATTATTGTCTATGTCGTCCTCACAAGCACAGATTTATATGAGAGCACAGGCTGGAGAAAGGCAAGGTTGCCCTGATCCTCAAATAAACATCTTCTTAAATAAAGACCAGGAAGATTCAAATAAAGATCTTCTCAAATAAAGAGCAGGTAGATTCCAGAAATTACGGTGGTGCGGGGAGAGGAAAGCAGGGATGATGAGAGATAAGCTACACAAAGCACTTCAGCCTAAACTTCTCACTGACTTGTATGCCAGCCTCCAGGCTCATCAAATTTAACTACCCCCTTGGTTCTGCTTCCTGAAAATAGTCATAGTAAAAATAGCTAATATTTATCGAGCACTTCAGATGCCTGATCTCATTTAATCCTTACATGGCCCTAGGAAGCGAGCACTGTCATTACTCCCATTTTTCAGTTCCCTGCCTTAGGTTTATAGCTGGTAAGTGGCAGAGCTGAGGCTAGAACTCCAAATGTCCTGTCCCGGAAGCCCTGCTGACATTCATTCATTCACGCATGTGTGCATTTATTCATTCCTTTACCAGACATTTACTGAATCAGGGATTGTGCCACGGATCTACAGATAAATAATACATCCTGCCCCCGAGGAGCTCACAGTCTAGTGAGAGAAATACCCACATAAGCAAATATTCATGCTGTATCCCAGGCCTACAGTAGGGGCCTGAGCAAGCTATCCACGTTGCCCTTGATGTATAACAAACTCTTGGAGTTTGCTCCTCCTCGTCCAAACCCAGTCTCTTTCCACAATCTTCTGTCATCCTCCACGATGCTGACGTTGGTGTTTGTGACTCCATCTGATACCCTCTGGAACGCTTTTTCTTGTGCTCCTAGACTTGGCTGCCCTCCAGCTCCATTTAGCATCCTGTCAGGTCTGAGGGGGGTAAAGGAAGGCGTCTGAGTCCAGCCTGGGGAGCCGGTTCTCCTGACGGCTCTGACTCTGACTGGCAGCGAGTCCTTGGACAAGCAACTTAATGTTAGGGGGCCTCATTCGCCAGTTTTGGTAGAAGAAAGAATAGGATTGGATGCTCTTTGAGGTCACTTTAACTTTCGGTATTTAAAAATTTTTTTATCTATTTACTTATTTATTTGGTTGCACCGGGTCTTAGTTGTGGTAGGCGGGCTCCTTAGTTGCAGCTCGTGGGCTCCTTAGTTGTGGCTTGCCTGGTCCTTAGTTGCGGCTCACGGGCTCCTTAGTTGCGGCATGTGAACTCTTAGTTGCGGCATGCGTGTGGGATCTAGTTCCCTGACCAGGGATTGAACCTGAGCCCCCTGCATTGGGAGCGCAGAGTCTTAGCCACTGTGCCATGAGGGAAGTCCCTAACTTCCGGTATTTTATGAAGCTAGCCTAACTTTCCAACATGGTGTCAGGGTGAGTGGTGTCGCCCTGAACTTTCCAGTAAGCCCACCTTCTCTTTTCTCCCCTATCCTAGGCCTCACTCCTGGAAAGCCTACCTTACTTCCCTAACGTGCTCCTCCTTTCTATCAGGTACCCCCTCAGTAGGTGTGCTCAGGTCCCTGGCTCTATCCTGGGTTATAATCTACCAACTCCTGGCCTTGAATAGTTTTCAAGGTTCCTTCACCCACATCTGGGGTCCAAATGACAGATCGGGCCATGAGTTACCTGTGGAAGCAGAGGAAATCCAGGATTCCGAGTGCCTGGCTGAGGCGCAGATCCACTTGGGTGAGCTGGGTGCCTCCCTGATATGAGGGCCAAGACTTCCTTCCTCGCCAACAGATGATCACAGGACACAGGAGGGAGGTTCGCTGGCTGCCCCCAGACCCGCACTCTCCCTTTGTCTAGGCCCAGAGTTTATTATTTAAGAGTAGCACCTTGGGGGGCTTCCCTGCTGGCGCAGTGGTTGAGAATCTGCCTGCCAATGCAGGGGACACGGGTTCGAGCCCTGGTCTGGGAAGATCCCACATGCCGCGGAGCAACTGGGCCCGTGAGGCACAATTACTGAGCCTGCGCGTCTGGAGCCCGTGCTCCGCAACAAGAGAGGCCGCGATAGTGAGAGGCCCGCGCACCGCGATGAAGAGTGGCCCCCGCTTGCCACAACTAGAGAAAGCCCTCGCACAGAAACGAAGACCCAACACAGCCAAAAATAAATAAATAAATTAATTAATTAATTAAAAAAAAAAAAAAAAGAGTAGCACCTTGGGAATGGGTGCTGCGGGCACTTTCTTTATAGAAAAGCATCTCAGGTATGAATGTTTGTGGCTCAGGCTGTTCTTCTTTCTTCCCTTCTCCCCCAGATCAGCTGTGGGTAGGGAACTAGTGCTGTGCTAATGCCACCAGCTCAGCACCTTCTCCTGACAGAGCCCGGATGACATAACCACAGGATACTGAGAGTTACAGATGGGAAATTACATATCGCAGGTTATTTAGCCAACAGCAGGCCTGGCCCCGATCAGACACTCATGTCTTCAGACACAAAGTCCTTTATCTCTATTTACAGTTTTGGTTTGCCTTCTCACACCCAGCTCTGGGCATACCGTTCAGATATGGAAAGACCTGCCATCCCTTCTGTAGCAGACTTGCACAGCAGAGGAGGACTTTGAACTGGGATCTTGGTGTGAAATGAATTATTCTGCGCCAGAAGATAGCATCTTAAATGCTTCTTCGCCTGAGCCCTGACTTTGCTTCCTTTGTGTGCCTGCCATTTGCTGAGATAAATACCTTTTCTCTCAATAGAAGGAACATACAGATGAGGGCACAGCCATCTCCCAAATATCTAGGCCCCTCCATCTGTCTCAGTAGCTACCCTTCTTCCCAGGACATCTGTCTCGCAGAACCATCCTCCTGGAGAAGAAGCCAGTGTTTACCCTTGTGTGATTCTTAAGCATTTTCTGAGCATCTGCTATGGCCTCAGCTCTGCAGGAGGCCCCTCTGCAACATACAAATAATTTCCTTCAATAAACACTCATAGTGTGCTCTCCACGTGCAGAGAGTAAGGCTGTCCACGAGAGGCAAGTCCTTGCCCTCTTCAAGCTTACCTTCCAGGGGCGTGTGAAACTGTGTAAGGAGATGAAAATATGTAAATATGACAAGAATAAGTCATATTAAGACAAGAATAAGTCTTGTCCCTAAGGAGTTATAATCGAATGGGGAAAATAAAATGTGGTGATCAATCAGCAGTATTTTATCTAAAAACCATGGCCAATATCTAGCCAGCCAGCCCTTTGCTGCCGGGAGGAAAAATGGCCTCAGGTTCCATTGTGCTGACAAGGACACGTGGTGGAGAGAGCTCTGGGTCTGGACTCAGCCCATCCAGATGGGCTTCCAGACTCAGCCGTATGCTGGCTGTGAGGTCTTGAGCAACTGCCTTAACCTTTGTGGGTTGTGGGCTCCTCATCTGTAAAAGGGTTTACCTTGCTTCCTTGGTGGGTTGTTATGACACAGGTAAGTTAGTATACATGCAAACAGCAGGAAAACTAGAAGCAGCCCCGAAATGCAGTTATTCTTCTTGAGACAAAGGGTCAGTATTTTCAAAACTAAAACGTTTCATGTGTGATGCTAGTTCCCCTCGGATTCCCAAGGACTAGAGAGTTCATTCAGTGACAAGCACAGCCATGTCAAGTACATCCGTGTCAAAAATATTGGGGTGAGTTTCTAGTCATGACCTTCTACCAGACCAGGGTCAGTTTTAAGTGAAATTCACCACCACTTACATGAGGGTGATTTCTAAACTGGCTACTGACATTTGAAACCTATGATCAGAATGTTAACACGTTAGCTTAGAATAGTTAGATGGGGTTTTGTTACATGTTGAACGAAAACACCTCACCTCAGTTGAGAATGAGTTTGTATTCTTGGCCACAAGTTCGGACACTGTGACTCATTCATTCAGCAAGTATCTACTCTGCACTGGGAAGATACTCTGTCTGGGAAGACAATCGTGGTCGAGAGAGATATGTCCCTTGTGCTCGTGGAGCTACCGTCCAGTGGAGACCTGAGACATTGAACCAGCAATAGAAGGAGTAAGTGCAGCGATAGGACAGGTCAGGGGGATGTGGACGCACCAAGCAGGAGCAGCTCATCCAGACTTGGAAGTGGGAGAGGGGGTTAGGAAATTGCTCTGGGAAGGAGGAAGTGCTATTTAAGTTGGTAGCTGGAGGATGAGCTGGAATAAACTGTGAAGGGGAGAGGTTCCTGGCAGAGGGAACAGCATATGCAAAGGTGCAGAGGGGAGAGAATAGGCAGGAACTAAAAGAAACCTGGAGCCAGGAGGGAGGAGAGCAGGGGCAGTGTGTCTAGAGATGAGGCTGCAGTGTGTCTAGAGATGAGGCTGCAGTGTCAGCCAGGGCCAATGACGAAGGATCCCATGTGCCACGGAAAACAGTTTGGACGTCCTCCCTAGGAAAGGTGACCTGTCTGCCAGGGACAGTCATAGTTTATGCCTGTTGCCTCAGGGGAATGATGAATGGCACCATTTCCTTTCACTCTTCAGAGCTGCCTGGGTTGGATGATTAATGATACGGTCACCCCTCCTTAGGGCAGTGGGAAGGTAGGGAGCCTGGCAGTGTCTGGGGGATGATGTGGGGAGAGAGGAACTTGGCCTCCTTTCCATGTTGCTGGGGAGTGTGGGCACAGACTGACATGTCTCAAAACGACAATGGGATCATTTCTACCTTTCAGATAACTATTTCTCAAATACCAAAAGTGATTGAGTTCTAATTCAGTCTTATGGATTCTCTGTGACCACCAGCAACAATGCTAGTCACCCAAAGAAGCTTGAAGATGACATATCTTGCTTCCGAAGGGTCAGTTAAGAAGTCCCCCGGAGCCAGGTGAAGCCAGGGGTACAGGGCAGCCCTTCCTTCCGAAAAGCAGCAGGAAGCAGGCAGGGCCTTCCTTCAGCCCAGGTTGGGGAAGGGTAGGAGTCTGAAACCCCTGACCTAGTTGGGCACCTCACCAATCCCCGGCTTTTGTGGGGTGAGGGCTGGCACTGTGGGGGGCATGCAGGCCTGTTCTCCTGCCTCTTCACGCTGGAAACTGGTCAGTGCTCCGATGCCCTGGGAATCAAGGGCCTCCTGGGAGCCTAGCTCCCTCCCCCATGGCTCCCAGCAAAGTAGGCCTGTTATCAGGGTTAATGAGAGTTAACTCACAGTTTAAGTGCTGTTTCCAGCCTAGAGTTGGCATTTCTGCTTTGGTTCAGCCTCTCCCACTGTAATTAACTAATTAACCATCAACAAGGGGGTGATGCAATTATGACACAGCGAGCCTGGCTCCTTCTTCCCATCAAGAACCCCAGAGCGGGGGGCTTCCCTGGTGGCGCAGTGGTTGAGAATCTGCCTGCTAATGCAGGGGACACGGGTTCGAGCCCTGGTCTGGGAAGATCCCATATGCCACGGAGCAACTGGGCCCCGTGAGCCACAATTACTGAGCCTGCGCGTCTGGAGCCTGTGCTCCGCAACAGGAGAGGCCGCGATAGTGAGAGGCCCGCGCAACGTGATGAAGAGTGGTCCCCGCTTGCCACAACTAGAGAAAGCTCTCGCACAGAAACGAAGACCCAACACAGCAATCAATCAATCAATCAATAAATAAGAATGCGAATTTCTTTAAAAAAAAAAAAAAAAGAACCCCAGAGCCCTCTAGAATCAAGAGAGGCTTGCCTGAGTTCAACAGGATGTCCTCTGCCCCAGCGCTGGTCACCCAGCCGGTGTTCAAGGCCACTCCCTTCCTTGGTCCCAGAGGCCAGGCAGGGCCCGGAGCTGCCCTAAGGGCGAACACTGGACTCTTAGCCACCAACCACTGCATGCCCTTAGGAAGGCCGAGCACTGTGGCCCAGGGATAGTCACTGAGGTTCCCTGAGCTTCTGTCCCTCATCAGTAAACAGATATAACAAAAGCTGTTATTTTAGTGAATGTAAAAGTGCTTTGTTACACACAATGCAATTGCTCCTCATAGCAGATGTGCCAATCAAGGCTCAAGGCATTAAGCGACTTGCCTAGGACCACCGGTAGGCAAGTGGAGCCTGGGTCAGAATCCAGGGCCCTGTGCCAGCCAACTTTACCCACTGCAGCTCGCTAAAGAGGGAGCCTCTGGCTTGCCAGTGCTCTTGGGACAGCAGACCCACCCGAGGGGCACCTTCTGAAGGTGGTGGACCAGGAGATCCAGAGAGCAAAGAGCTGGAGGCCCATCTACCCCAGCAGGATTCTGGGAAATTCCAGAAGGCACACATGAAGGGGCCTCAGCTCGAGTCTCTGGTCCTGAGGCCTATCACACGCCACTGAACCTGGGCTGGGGCCTGAGCTGCAGTGGCGTTCCAGCTGGCCTGCAGCTTTGTTTTATCAAGTGCCTCCAATGTCCACAGGATGCCTGGGAGGGCTGTTTTGTACAAGCCCTCCCATCCCAGACTCTCGGTACCTCCACTTGGACCCTTGAAGTGGAATAACTGTGGAGCAGCCTCCAGTCAGAGTTCGCCTTACAGTCTTAGGTTTGGTGATGGATCCCTAACTACACTGTGAGGTCCTCCTGGGACCAGGCTTAAGCCGCAGTGCTCTCTGCACTTCCCAAAGCACTTAACGCAGTGCCTCAGCCAAATAGCTGCTCAATTATACGCATATTATCAATCACAGACTGTTTGTATTACTACTAATTTCTTCCCAAATCTTGTCCATGTAATTTCTAAACATGTTAGCATCACTGTAATGGTAGACAAGTGCTATTTGATCCTCAAAATTTTTTATTTGACATTATTTTATCTATTGCACACTTCAGTGCATAATCTGCATACTTGTCATTGTTAATGGCTACACTGGATTCCAGGGGCCTGATGTCCCTCATTTTGTTTAAGCTTTCCGTGATTGCCGGGCATTTGGGTTGCCTCCAATGTTTGAACACTATAAATAACGCTGCTGGGCCACCTGGCTTTTCTCCCCCTCGCCTGGACGTGGTGTGTGTGGGGGGCAGTGGAATGGGGATGGGGACAGCCTCTTACCTACATTCCTGGAAAGGCTATTCTCCACACTGCTTGCCTGGACTGGGGGGTAACAGAGGCCCAGGTCTGCCGCTCTGTCACAGACAGGACAGGGTCTCAGGCTGTCATTTGGAGACTTCTTATCTGGCTTGTGGTGCCCCAGGAACGGGAAAGGGCACTCAGCTGGCTGAAGCCTCTAGACTCTTGAATCAGCAGGGCTCCCACTTTGAACTCTTTGCTTTGGAGCTGGCCTTTTAGGTACAGTGGCTGTTGGACCATCTAATCATACAGGCCCTGAGGGGAGACCCGATAATGTCACTTATGTTCTGGCAGGTCAGTTCAAGGTTACACTGGGAATCACAGTATGTCTGAGCTGAAAAGGAAACTTTCCATGTATCCAATCCAACCTTTCTATCTTATAGCTGAGGAAACTGAAGGCCAGAGAGGTGACGTGACTTTTCCAAGATCACTCGACTCTTACGGCCAAGCTGGGCCAGGAGACAGGAGGCTCCTTACACGGAGGCTGGGCCTCAGCATCCTGCAGCCTCCCTGCTGGGGAGTGTTTATGGACTGGAATACACCCCATAGGTAAGAAGTCAATTCTCCACAAATTGATCTACAGTATAACACAGTCCCAATCAAAACCATAGCAGGGGTCTTTGGAGACACAGGCAAAGAAATTCTAAAATTTATATGGGAAGGAAAAGCCAAAGCAATTTTGAAAAAGAACAAAGTTGGAGACTCACGCTATCTGACATTAAGATGTACTGTAATTAAGATGTACTACAGTAATCAAGGCAGGGTGGTGGTGATGAAAGGATGGACAGAATAAAGAACCCAGAAATGGACCCACACAAGTATGGTCAATTGATTTTTGAAAAAGATGCAAAGGCAGTTCAATGGAGAAAGGAGAGTCTTTTCAACAAATGGTGCTAAAATATTAGACATCCTATAAAAAACAATAAACCTTGACCTATACCTCCTACCTTACACAAAAATGAACTAAAAATAGATCATAGACCTAAATGTAAACTATAAAATTATAAAACTCTTAGAAGAAAACAGAGGAGAAAATCTTTGTGATCTTGAATAAGTCAAAGTTCTTACATACAATAACACATGTATGGTCCATAAAAGAAAAATCAATAAATTGGACTTGATCAAATTAAACACCTTTACTCTTGTGAAAGACACCTTAAAGAGAATGAGAAAAAAGCCCAAAGATTGGGAGAAAATATTTACAGATCACATACCACACAACAGACTTATATCCAGAATATACAAAGAACTCAAAATTTAATAAGAAAAGAAACAACCAAATGTACGGAATGGGTCAAAGATCTGAACAGAAGCCTCACCAAAGAATAAGATATACAGACGGCAAATAAGTACATGAAATGATGCTCAATATCCTTTGTCATTAAGGAAATGCAAATTAAAACCAGAATGAGATACCATCACATACCAATTAGAATGGCTAAAACTATTGACATCACCAAATGCTGTTATGGATATGAAGCGACTGGAACTCTCAGACATTGCTGATGGGAATGTGAAATGGCACAACTACTCTAGAAAATAGTTTGGCTATTTCTTATTGAGCTAAACATACATTTATCATATGACCCAGCAAATCTAAGTATTTGTACTAGAGAAATGAAAAAGTATGTTTACATAAAAACCCATACATGAATGTGTGTAACATTATTATTCACAATTTCCCAAATCTGGAAATAACCCAAATGTCTCTCATTGAGTGAATAAATAGACTGTGGTACACCCATGCATTGGGATATGTTACCACTAGACAATAAAGAACAAACCATCAATACAAGCAACAGCTTGGCTAAATCTCAACTGCAAGATGCTAAGTGAAAAAAGCCAGTCTCAAAAAGTTACCATAGGGGAGGAAAAGTAATTTTTCCTCTACTCCCTATAATAAAAAACAGATTAACAAGAGAAAAACAAACAGAAGTTTATTAACATGTGTACCTTCTGTATGCATGGGAGATACCCAGGAAAACTGAGTAATTCCATGAGGTAGCCCAAGCTACCACCTTAAATACCATCATCAGAGACAAAAGAAAGAAGTCTGCAGGGGTTGGTGCAAGGAGGCTGGTTATGGCAGGGTACCAGGAAAAGCATGGTAAACAAGGATAAGGTTTATTATGCAGATTTAAGTCTTGCCTTCTCCACTGATGATTGCTTCTGAATATTCAGAGTCATCCTTCTTGGCACAGAGAGGAAGCTACACTTACAAATGGGGACTTCTTTTATAAATGTAAATGTCCCTTACAAAAGGATAACTTCTACTGTTTTTTGATCTTCTCCTATATCTGCTCTTTCTTAAAATAATCAGCTCAAAATGATCCTTTTGCTAAAGAGGCATACTTTAGGGTGGCATATTTTGCTACCCTTCATTACATACTATATAATTCCATAATATGACGTTCTGGAAAAGGTAAAAGTACAGGGACAGAGAATAGCTCAGAGGTTGCCAGGACTTTGGGGTGGAGGAAGGGTCTGAATGCAAAGGGGTAGCATGAGGGGATTCTTATACTGTTGGAATTGTTCTTTATCTTGTCAGTGGTGATGGTTACAAGAATGTGCCTATGTTAAAACTCAGAGGTCGGGAAGGGGAAGGGGGGGACTCTTCCGGGCACTGGGGCTCAGGGGCAGATCTCCACACCCAAGAGGGATTGATCTCCAAAAGGCAAGCCTGAGGCACTAAGGGGCTGGAGAACTCATCAGATGGTCCAAACCAAGGGGAAACCAGACAGGGCTCCTGCATCTGGAGGTGGGTGTGAGGTGGGGGGGTTGGTCATGGGAACTTGGAGATATCTCTGCTGCTTGCCCCAAAGCAGAAGGTCACAATAATATTGGGGACCAGAGCCAGGACTGGTCCCACAGCCTGGAGTGGTGGTGCTAGGCCTGCAAGTCAGAGTCCAGAGGCCCTGCTGGGGAACTGGAGTGAAGGAGAGGGACAGGGAGCTGAGGGTGACATGACACAGCCAGGTGTGAGGAACACATGTGTTGGGAACAGTGGGGAACCTGACTGTGGAGTCAGAAGTTACTAGTAGTATGCATTGGGCAGGGCACTGTTGCTCCCCAGGTCCAGGTTCCTCACCTGTAGAATGAGGATGGGAAAACCAGGCTTGAAAGGTTCTTGTGAGCCTTAAATGACAATAACACACAAAGTGCCAGATACATAGTAGGTGAGGACACGAGAAGGGGATGAACAGGGATCTAACTGGTTCATTTGTCTGCCAAGGAGGTAGAATGAATAGTGTAAACCAGTGGTTCTCAAACTTAAATGAACATCAGAATCACCAGGAACGCTTGTCAAACTAGTTTGCTGCTTCCTGCCCCTGGAATTTCTGAGTCTGTAAGCTCTGGGGCGGGTTCTGAGAATTTGCATTTCTCATAAGTTCCCAGATGTTGTTGCCGCTGCTGCCTGGAGATCACACTTTGAGAACCATTGATATAAACATCAAGAGTGTGGACTTTTGAGCCACATACTTTTGAGCGATGGAAAATTCTCATTCCACCACTTCGTACCTCTGGGACCTTGAACAACTTACTTAACTTCATTTTATCTCAGTTTCTTCACCTATAAGATAAAGATAGCTGTGCCTTAGGATGGTTGTGGATGTTGTAAAGATTAACGAGTAGTAAATGGGTAAAGTGCTTAGAAGAGAACCTGATAAAATGTGAGCACCCAAAAAGGTCACCTCTCAGTATGTGCTAGGCTCTTAAAATATATCATCTCATTTAGTTATCAAAAGACCATTAGAGGTTAAGAGGGTCATTTCCATTTTCAGATGGGGAAACACAGGGTCAGAAAGACAAGGGACACCATGTAACTCATCAGAACCAGAGTGAGGACCTGAATTCATGTAACATATCAGATCTCACTGCTGCTGTGGCCTGTTCTCTTTCTTTAAACACCAAGTCCTGGGAGTGAATGATTGGGGCCCTTGAGGCTATGTGGGAGAAAGGAAATGGGAAGGAGGAGGCTGCGGGAGGATGTTTGTCTGGGAACCTAGCACAGGACGACTCAGGATGCACGGAGTGGGCATTTTTGTGTCTTCAGAGGGCAGATATATGGAGTGACTCAATGTCCTGCCCACACATTCCCTCTTTTCTCTTGGCTGTGTAACTGATTGAAGTCATCAGTGTATGATGTGGCAGGTGCAAACGGATTACCCACTGATGGTTTACATAGCCCTGGAGGACACCCCTACTCCCAGCCTAATAAGGACAGAAAATCCAGCTGCTGGGCTATAACATCAGCAAACACAGCAAGCCTTCGTGGGATGAATCAGAGCATCCCACTCACCCACATGGAACACAGTGTCGTAAGAAGTAAGGATCAACAACAGCAAGCTCTTCTGTGGTGCACGTGGGGGTCTTTGTATCCCACAGTCCCAACTGCAGTCAGTTGCCTGGTACTAAATGCTCATGAACTTCATTGGAGGAGGGTATAGGGTCGGCCTGACTGCTCATTTGCCAGAGAGGAAACTCTACCCAGGCCTGGCACTCGATGGGTTTTTAAATGGATGACTTCTGAATTCCAGACTTTTCTGTCCTCTGGTCTAGAAGATATATCTCCTTGGGAGTCTCCTGCACTCCCTGGATTCACTGTGTCCAAACTTCCTCTCCGTATCTTCTTCCCTCAAAGTTTGCTCTTTCTCCTGCTTCCACTATCTCAGTGGATGACAGCATCCACTAAGCACCCAAGCCAGAGAGGCTCAGAGAGGAGCCAGGGTTGCACATTCTAAAGCAAAGTTCACCTACAGCAGATAGTAGCCATGAGGTGGGTTACACAGGGTGTCCCCCAGACAAAGAGCCCTTGGACATCCTTGGCAGCCTCCCTGCCGTCCTTTCCCCCTTGCCCCAGAAACGTTCACTCACCTCTGGGTGGTTCCCAGTTGCCCTGGCCCTGACCTGCCTCTTTCTGAGGGGAGCTGCCTGTGGTTTGTAGATTAACCCTTATCTTAAATACCAAGCTGGAAGAATCAGCTCACAGGAGCTTTGGAATGACTGATTATCTTTGATGTAGAATAAGATACATTAGACTTACTACAACTCCTTCTTCTTGACCACAATGCCTGCAATTCATTCTCATTTTGCTCCCTGTCAATTTCTTCTACTCAGTGACTTAGTTTCTACAGTGGGGTCTCCATCACCAGCCCTGGATTCAGGGAGGGAACAAAAAGTGGGGAGGCAGAGGGGACTGGTGACAACTAGAATCCTAAAAAAAAGCTCTCAGTCTGATGTCCACTGAATCCTGTTGGCCTCCCTTGCTGGTGTGCTAAGGGGAAGGAGTGCCTCTCCTCGCTCCCCTCTCCCACTCCCTCCTCCTCCCATGAAGCCCCCCAAGGCTGTTTCTGCTGTATGAAGGGACAGGGTGAGAGATGCGGAGGGTATGAGAGAGAAAATGCACAAGAAACTGATGATTTAAACCATATTCCCACTCGCTCTTCACATTCTCACAACTGAAGACTTCTGTCAGCCTTTCAACGCTTAGATGCAGAAACAGTTAACATTAGAAAGACAATGGAATGATTTGGAATGCCTCCACTGGTTACAGGGAAAGGAATGCATTGTTCAAATTTCTTAACCTCTTTTTTTTTTTTTTTTTAATTTAAGAGATGTGGGCTATTAAAATGTTTCCTCCAAAAAAAGCCTTTTGAAAATTCTATGAAGGTAGCCACACTTGATTTCTGTTTATTGTAACTAGATTTAGATGTGTATTTTGTGTACTGCTGGATATACTGTAAAGCCAGAATCACCTATGTGATGAACATTCTATACTCATGCCCAGAAAAATGCACTTTGATTATGTCCACTTTGCATAAAGGGGTGGGGGGGTGGTCTTAGACCTTCTGCAGTCTTGCAGTCATGGCCACTAGGCTCACAAACTTTAAGAACCAAGCTCATAGCCACTAAGAAGCTGAGTGACCTTGAGCAAATCCCAGCCTGTGGTCTCAGGTTTTTCATCTGTGAAGTGTGGAGCCCAGACTGGTGGATCAAGAAGGGCTGTCCTAGTTTTCATATTCTGATTCTGCACGTGTGTGTGTGTGTGTGTGTGTGTGTGTGTGTGTGTGTGTGAAGTGACCAAATTTGATAAATAATAAAATTACTAGACTGCGTCTATTGTTTTCTGACTCAGCCCTGGCCTTAGAAGGCCCCACCAATACCCCTACCCTCCTTCTTTATGGGCCTAACCACTCCTTGGCATCATCCCCTCTGGGAAGGGGCGTTCCCTTCAAAGAACCCAACTTCCCCTTAACAAACTTTTATGAATATTGTAGAAACATTTTTTGTTTGTTTCAGTGGAAAACTAGAGCACTCCCTATCAGGTTATCATATTCTACTGCACACTGTCTCCAAGCTATCATGCAAGGCTCTGTGATTTCTAAGCAACTGATGGATAATGGTTGTCCCTGTCAATAGGTATTCACAGGGGACTGATTCCAGGACCCCAGCAGATGCCAAAATCCATGGATGCTCAAGTCCCTTATATAAAATGGAATAGCATATAAACTACACACACCCGTATACTTTAAATCATCTCTAGATTACTTATAATACCTAATACAATGTGGATGTTGTGTAATTCACTGTAAATACAATGTAAATGCTGTGTAAATAGTTGCTGGTGTGAAGCAAATTCAAGTTTTGCTTTTTGGAACTTTCTGGAATTTAAAAGTATTTCAATCTGCAGTCGGTTGAAGTGTGGAAGTGGACCCCGTGGGTAAGAGGGCCAACTGTCTGTAAATCCTGTCTTGCTAGAGATTTAATTTTCCTAAAACCAGTTTTATCTCCATTATCTTCAATTCATCTCAACATTCCTTTACTCAATATAAATTTGTGTGCTTTTGACTTTTCCTTTGAACATCTGCCTGGTTTTCTCACATTGTGAGGAAAAATAAATTGCCTGAACATGTACATTTTTATATCTGTATACGAGTCATGATTTTACCTTTCTCTGAAAAAATTATCTTTTAATAAGATACTGTCTCTTGCTAACCTTTTAGGAGACAGTTTCTGCTTTTACCTCATCATTTGAATTTTGTTCTAGTTCAGTGCTCTACTATCCTCACTAATTACCCTTCTCATCACCTCCCTAGCCCACCCCATGTAATGCTCCTTCTAGATTCTTCTGTTCTTTTACTCTAGACTTGTAAAGAATCAGGCTTGAACATATCCAGGCACTGCTGGAAACCAAATGTTTTGGGGTTTGTTATTTTGGAAATTTCAGCTTCAGTGCTGAAGAAATACAGCCTGGGCATGTTTTGGTATTTGGGATCATTTAAGAGCTGCCTAGTTGGTTCTTGGAGACAAAGACCATAGTTAGCATTTTCCTAGCTTGGAAGGCAGAGGTAGGGCCTGCATCTTTTCAGATAATTTGTATGACATCAATTGTGCACAAAAATAATTTAACCCTTTGTTTCAGAATTTCTTACTTATGATAGAGGGTGTTTAATATTGAGGTGGATCTCTGTTACCCTCAGTTAATGTTTTTGTTTATTAGTAAATCCTATTAAAAACTACAACAAACCCTGAATGTGATTTTGCTAATATATTTAGCTGGCTTATTTGGGCATGCACCTATGTGTGAAACACACACAGAAGATAGAGGAATGAGAGAATGCTCCAACAATTGCAAAGTGTATGAACTATGATGCTTACATTTATAATTTCCGTTTTCTTCAGCTGTCAGGTTTGAGCCCCAAACTTTCTATCCTGGGGGAAACAAGAGCCCTTGCAGGCAGCCCAAGTTCATGGCTTTCCTGGGCCCCTGGCAGGGTGGGAAAAATTTTGTTATTTGGAGGAGCTAATTAAAGACACTTCGTTACTCTTGGTGAAATTCACAGCCAGGGAAGGTAGGATAGAAAGGAAGTGAAGGAGTCTCACTTGCTGAACTTTTAAAAAATTTAACTGTTTGTTTACCCTGGTATGGACAACGTACATTATAATCTCAAAAGTCACGGTTCCAACAGTACACTTGTTTAATGTTCTCAGATCTCCTGCCAGAAAACACGTTGCTGAATCAAAGAAAGGGGAAAATTAAATGTGTGGTAGGTAGCTTGTGACAGAGTGTTTTCTTCTGAAAATTGGGATAGAGGATGAATCACAGATTGGGACCAAACATAGATTCTGTGGGGCTTGAGGACATTTCTCTGGATAGCCCAGTGAGAACTGGGGAGGCCATTTCAACATTTTATGAATTCTTCATTAACATTTTTCTCATTAGAGAGAGACAGACTTAATCCTAGGCTCACATATTTGCATCACCAGAGATATTAATGTAATTTGAGGCATTGTATCATATTATTAAAATGCTGTGCTATAAAAGACTCTAACTTGCCAAGCTCTACTGGGCACAAGATGGTACACTTCCACAGAGAAATCTTCCCCTTGAACAGGAGAAAGTCTGTGATGTCATAGGAGAAATCGTGGATGTTCAGCATCTTGATGTGATACTGATGTTCTTTTGAGTCAGCAGAGGAAACAGCCCATAGCAGACAGATACCCAGAGGGGAAGCATCAAGTCGTATGTGTCCTGGAATTAGCCCTCTGGGCCTGACCGAGAGACTCAGAAGGGGTGATTGGAAACTCCCAGCCTCTGACAACGCCTCTGATGGCTTCACATGGATCTTATTTCCTCTGACCCCACCAGAAGCCCAAATAGGAAACCTTCCATCATTCCAAACTCGTCCTTCTCCCTCTTACTGTGCTCACACGAAGCGCCATCATTCCCAGCCCTGACTTTTCTGATCCCTGTGTTGGCTGCTGCCTGAGCCCCATCTTCTTTATTCCCTTGTCTGGATAAGCAGTGGGCTCTGCCTTGGGTGTCTCCCTGCCCTCCCCATCCTTTCCCTTCTACTTTCTACATGCTGTCAGAGAGGTTTTCTTAAATGCAAATCTTATCATGTCCCTCTCTTGCTTAAAAATCACTGGTGGCACCTCAGTGCCTGCCCCAGTAATTGGAAAATTGGCCTAGACTAAAGGTTGTTTTGGTCCCACCAAAAAAAACTTGAAAGCAAGTCTCAAAAGATCAAACTCCTTCCAAGTAACTTAACTGAGTCCCAGAATATAGCTCAAAAATATTTAAAGAAAAAACAAATCCGGGATTCAACAATGTAAATTCACATTATCTGGCATCAATAAAAAATTATCAGGCTTCAAAGAACCAGGACGATACAATTCAAAATGAGAAAAAACCAATCAATAGGAAACAGATACAGAAAGACACAGATGAACCCACACTTATATGGTCTATTAATCTACAACAAAGGTGGCAAGATATACAATGGGGGAAAAGACAGTCTCTTTAATAATGATGTTGGGAAAACTGGACAGCTACATGCGAAAGATTCAAACCGGAGCGCCTTATCACACACCATATACAAAAATAAACTCAAAATGGGATTAAAGACTAACTGTAAGATCTGAAAGAAACCATAAAACTCTTAGAAGAAAACATAGGGCAGTATGCTCTTTGACATCGGTCTTAGCAATATTGTTTTGGCTCTGTCTCCTCAGGCAAGGGAACAAAGCAAAAATAAACAAATGGAACTACATCAAACTAAAAAGCTTGTGCATAGCAAAGGAAACTATCAACAACAACAACAAAAAGGCCACCTACTGAATGGGAAAAGATACTTGCAAACAATCTATCCACAAGGGGTTAATATTCAAATATACAAAGAACACCTACAACCTCAATATCAAAAAACAAACAACCCAATTTTAAAAAATGGGCAGAGGACCTGAATAGACATTTTCCAAAAAAGACATACAGATGGCAACAGACACATCAAAGATGCTCAACATCACTAATCATCAGGGAAATGCAAATCAAAACCACAATGAGATATCACTGTACACCTGTCAGAATGGCGATTATCAAAATGACAACAAATAAATGTTGGTGAGAATGTGGAGAAAAGGGAACCCTCGTGCACTGTCATTGAGACTGTAAATTGGCATAGCCACTATGGAAAACAGTATGGAGATTCCTCAAAAAATTAAAAATAGAACTACCATAGACTGCAGCAACTCCACTTCTGGGTATTTATCCAAAGAAAACAAAAATACTAATTTTAAAAGATATATGCACCCTTAAGTTCATTTCAGCTTTATTTACAATAGCCAAGATACAGAACAACCTAATTGTCTATCAACAGATGAATGGATAAAGAAGATGTCAGATACACATACATCATGCACACACACACATGTGAGCAACATAAACACAACATAAACACTGGAATATTACTGAGCCATAAAAGGAATGAAATCTTGCCATTTGTGACAACATGGATGGACACAAAGGGTATTATGCTAAGTGAATTAAGTCAGATGGAGAAAGACAAATACTGTATGATTTCACTTATATAAGCAAATGAACAAACATAACAAAACAGAAAGAGTCATAGATAAAGAGAACAAACAGGTGGTTGCAAGAGGGGAGATGGATTGGGGGAGGAAAGGAATAGGTGAGGGAGATTAAGAGGTACAAACTTCCAGGTACAAAATAAATAAGTCACAGGGATGAAATGTACAGCATGGGGAATATAGTCAATAATAATGTAATATCTTTGTATGGTAACAGATGGTAACTAGACTTACCATGGTGAGCATTTTGTAATGTATAGAAATATCAAATTATGTGTTGTGCACCTGGAACTAACATAGTGTTGTAGGTCAATTATACTTCAAAAACAAACAAACAGACTCAGAGAAAAAGAGACCAGATTTTCGGTTACCAGAGTCCAAGAGTCAGAGGAGGGGGGAATTAGATGAAGGTAGTCAAAAGGTACAAACTTCCAGTTATAAGATAAACAAGTGCTAGGGATATAATGTACAACATGATAAATGTAATAAACACTGCTGTAGGTTATATACGAAAGTTGATAGGAAAGTAAATCCTAAGACTTCTCATTGCAAGGAAAAACATTTTTCTTTTTCTTTCATTTTGTATCTGTATGAGATGATGGATGTTCACTAAACTTATAGTGATAAACACTCCATGATGTAAGAAAGTCAAATCACTATGTTGTACACCTTACACTTATACAGTGCTGTATGCCAATTATATCTCAATAAAACTGAAAGAAAAAAAAGAAATGACACATATGGTAGAAATAATAGGAACATTTTTAAAGTTATTGTAAGTATCCTCCATATGTTCAAGAAGATAGAGGAGGGGCTTCCCTGGTGGCGCAGTGGTTGAGAGTTTGCCTGCCAATCCAGGGGACACGGGTTCAAGCCCTGGTCTGGGAGGATCCCACATGCTGCAGAGCAACTAGGCCCGTGAGCCACAGCTACTGAGCCTGCGCATCTAGAGTCTGTGCTCCACAATGCGAGAGGCCGCGACAGTGAGAGGCCCACACACCGCGATGAAGAGTGGCCCCCGCTCGCCACAACTGGAGAAAGCCCTCGCACAGAAACGAAGACCCAATGCAGCCAAAAATAAATAAATTAATTAATTTAAAAAAAAAAAAGAAGAAGATAGAGGAAAGCATAAGCATGTTAAGGAGAAACATGAAAGATTTTTTTAAGACCCAAATCAAACTTCTAGAGACAAAACAAGACAAAACAAAATTACAATATCTAAGACAAAAGACATACTGAATAGGAATAACAATAGATTAGACACTGTGGCTAAAGAAAAAAAATACAGTATCAGTGAGCTGAAGTAAAACTTCAAGCAGCCTAATATAGGAATAATTGTAGCCCCAAAAGGAAAGTAGAGAGTTAGAGGGAAGAAACAGCTTAAAACCTTTTCCTAGTTTGATAAAAGGATCCAGGAAGCTCAATGGACACCAAGCACAAGAAACATGAAAAAAAGAAAAAAAAAGACACCAATATATGTGATTATGTAATCAAATTGCTTAAAAATAGTGATAAAGAGAAAAATCTTAAAAGAACCAGAGAACAGCCATGAAGAACAAAGAAAAGAATGACAACAGACTTATTGTTGGAGACAATGCAATCCAGAGGACAGTTGAGCAACTTCTTTAAAGAACTAAAAGAAAGCACTGTGAACCTAGAATTCTTTACATAGTAAAAATATCTTGCAAAAATGAAGTAAAGTAAAGATTTTTTAAAGACATACAAAAGCGGAAAGAATTGATCACCAATCCTCCCAAGAACGTTAAAGAAGGCCCTTTGTGCCGAAGGAAAATAATCAAATAGAAATCTGGTTCCACACAAAGGAATGAAGAGATGGTAAGGGTAAAATACATGAATAAATACTTTAAAAAAAACCAACACTTTAAACTCTAAATATCTTTAAAAGACACTTGATTGTTTAAAGTAAAAATAACAACGTATTATGGGGTTTATATTATATGTACAAGTAAAATGTTTGACAAGAGTAGCACAAAAGGCTGAGGGGTGGGGCTAATGTAAATGAAAGTATACTATAATGTTCTTGTGTTTTATGTGAATTGGCATAATATTATCTGAAGGTAGACTGTGATAAATTAAAGATATGTATTATAAACCCTGAAGAAGCCATCAAAAACAAAATAAAAAGATATCAGTCATAAGCCAGTGTAAGAAATAAAACAGAAGTACAGAAAACAGTCTAACCTAAAAGAAGAAGAAAGTAGGATAAACAGGGGATAAGTGGCAAACAAAGGGAAAGATCGTAAATTTAAAACTAACCATAGCAATAATAACATTAAATGTACATTGTATATACAGTCCCATTTCGAAAGCAGAGATTGTCAGACTGGATTTTGAAAGGCAAGCTCTAATTATATTCTGTCTATTGGAAACCAAATTGAAATATGAAGACACACATGGCTTAAAAGAAAAAGGATGGAAAGAAGATATGTCCTAGTCACACTACTGGGAGAAGCCTCTTCTCCGACCATGGGAGTAGTAAGAAGGCAGGGGGTTGGGAAGGGATGAACAAAGAAAGACGGCAGCAGTGTTCCTCCCACACTTTGCCTTGTTGAGAAGCTAGAATCTCCTCCTTCCATGAACTGCTGTAGAGTGAGGCATCTGCAGTCCCCAACACTCACTGTGACCCAGCCTGGTAAGTGCAGCCAATGGGGAAAGTGGAGAAGAGAAGGCATCTGGGTGAAAGACTGGTTTTGTCTTCATGTCAGGGCAGGACTGGCTTCTAGAAAAGTGCCCACAGGGAGTGACTGGAAGAGATGCCAGGTCAGCAACGCTCCCAAGCCAGGGGGAGACCTGAGAGCTTAGTATAGCTCAAGGCCCCCTTGAGGGACTACGGTGTTGGTATTATTTCCTATTAATCAAGCCATTTTTTATACCGTTGGGTGAAGAATGTTAGCAAGCTGAGAGTTCTGGGCCATCCAGAGGGTAGAGATTTTCCCAGGTCCTGAGTGTGAGCTCAGGCCTGGTGGAGAGCAATTCTGCCTACTTTGTTCACACTGAATTAGCCCTTCCTCCACCAAAGCTTGGCCATGCACGCAAAGCCAGAATCTAAGATTCTGGCACTTCCTGCCATGGCTATGGGTGATTACCTTTTTCTCAACAGGAAGCATTGCGATTGTGAGTGGAGCTTCCGTGATGCCTGTTGGTGAGCACTGAGTAGAGTCCGACAGATGGGGAAGCAGGACAGCCAAACCCCAGGAGGATGAAGTCAAGGCCAATGGGGTAGGATTGGACCAAGGAAGCTCTGTCAGGCCCAGACTAACTGGCCCTCCTATCAGAAAATCCTTCTTTTTGCAGGGGGAGGTGGGGAACACAAGGGCTAAGATTACCCTGTTCTGGGGGGCAAAGAGCTTCGGACTCAGAGTAGCACTTCTGAAATGTTTAGTCATTTTAGGCAATGTTTTACCAGAATTAGATTTCAAGGTCTCATACCAGAGATGCTCACCTATAACCCTCTACACTTGACAAGGCATGGAAATCTCCACGTAGGTGAATGATAGTGGGGCCCAAGAGAGTAAGGGACACACCCTCAGATGTAACCAGATGGCAGGATATATAGGTCAAGGCTACGTGAGGCTCCACAGCTAGGGCCTCATTTCTTTCTCTCTCCCACTGTTTCTTCCAGAAATGAACAGTCACCCACAGGCCACCGGATGAGTAAGTACCCCAAAGTTGCCTGAGCAGCCCAGCTCTTCCCAGACTGGTGCCATGGCCACCAACCAGACTTTCTGTCTGAGCTGCTGTTTTCTCACTTCTACCCTCCACCCACCTAAGAGAGTTATCTTCCTGCACATCTCAGCTCCGTCTTATCACAGAACAAAACCCATGTTCTTCGGCCTGGAATTCTCCGCCAATCTTTATTTTTTCCTCTCCTTTCCCCACTAGCCTGCCTGAGCCTGGGTACCCCAGAAAGCGGAGCTCAAGGCACACGCTGATATGCTACTGCTTTATTAGGGATTGCAGTTCTTGTGAAGGAAGAGCAAATGAAAAGTGGGGTGAGGAAGGAAGCCAGGACAGCCAACATGTGCTTGCTTCTGAGCTGGCCTCACTTAGACTGAATAGACCGATTGCTCGATATTGTGGGACCATCTTCCAAGAGTCTGTATGAACCTCTGAGTCTCAGGACAGCCCATTCAGGGGAAGGAAGGGGGGAAATGTGTCCACTGTCTCCTGCATCCACTGGTCTAAGGTCTTACTCTTTGGGGTTGTGTGTTTGAGGCCCATTAGTGGCACCTCACACCTCAGAGGCAACACGGAAGCCCCATGATAGGAAAGAGGAGTATGAGGTGAGGGCCTTGCAAGATTGTGCCCACTGCAAGCTGGCCGAGCTGCTGCTGGGTTGGTCGCCTCAGAAGCAGCTGGAACACGATCAATGGCCAAAGGCCCCAGAAATGGTGAGGCTCAGAGGGTCAAGGTGGTCCAAAGAGGCGCCTCACATACACTTTAGCCCTGCATCCACCACAGGCAGAGGGTTCTCAGAAGGCATGTGAGGAGGTGTAGGTTCTCAGGTAGGACAGTTGTGTCAAGTACTTAGCCTGGTACTTTGGAAATGCTCAGTAAACATTAGCTCCTATTATTACTAATGTCATTCCCAATGTCAACCTTGCTCCACCTCTCTGACCTGGAAAAGGCCTTTCTTGACCACCCCCAGCACTGTTTTTAGCACCTTACACGTGGTCCTTTTCCAAAGGCATTGCCTGCCTGCACATCACCCCTGTAATTCAAGCAGTGGAGCTGGTCAAGGGAAGAGAAAGAGGGCCTGAGGGCAGGCAGGGTGGGGCCATGCTGGAAGGGGCCCTCAGCTCCCTTTCCCCAGATGGCTGCCCCAGCCCTGCCCAGCCCTGCTTCTGCTTCTCTCTACTTGGTCAGCAGACGTGAACCAACACAGCGGGCCTCTCACCCAGCTGCCTGGGGCCAGGACTCACATACAGTACAACAGGAGTTCTGAGGGTGTGGAGGCACTTCCTCAGGCTGAGTGCCTTGGAAAGGAGGGAGCGGCTGCTGGAAAATACTAGAAACTCCCATTCTAGGGCAACTGGATCCTGGCCATGAAGCATCTCTTCCTCATTTCCTCATCCTTGAGGCGGACCATCTCCTCACTCCATCCTGGACTTGGTCTCTACCTACAGCCTTAATCAGTCTGCTGGCTTTGAACAATTCAGTGTTCCAAGTCAGGGCCTAAAGGAGAGTCATGCCCCCCAGGAAAACAGCTCACCAGTAATGGGAGAAGGGGGACAGGGCTGAGACTGCAATTCCTCTTCCCACGCCCCAGGGCCAGAGAGTCCTATGGCCTTCCCTACTCTAGAAGCCCACCCGGTAGCCTGCATCAAAGAACTGCTCCAGACCTGTCTGGAGAGGCCCAAAAAGAAAATCCCACAAGCTCTGGCCAGGGGAGCGCAGCACAAGAACTTTAAGTCTGACCAGCACCAGTGTTGTGCGGCAATTCATATGTGTGTTTATTAAAGTCACGATTAAGTAATGTGATCCCATTATATCATTGATTTGTTCATTCATCCAGCAAATGAATTATCAACACCAGAAGAAAGAGACATAATCATGAAGTCCAGCTACAGCAGGACGAAAGTCCATAAGCAAAAATACCACAAGAGAGAAAAGACTGTCGGCTTAAAGAGAAGGAGGAAACTGTGGAGAAGGACTTTTTTCACTGGGTCATGAAGAATAAGTAGGAGCTTTCCAGGGAAAAAACTGAGGAGGCTGTGGACAGGATTGGTGCATACTATGCAGATGGAAAAATATACCAGACTAGGGGGCATGAAGGAACATGTGTTTCTTTATTATCATTTTGTAAAATTTTATTAAAAACCTACTAGGTTCCAGGTAATTGGGTTAGGTGCCAGGAGTGCAGAAAATAACAAGGCAGGCAAGATCTTTTTCTCTTTCTAGTGGAAAAACAGAAATTAAACAAATGAAAATCACACAAATAACTATATTTACAATTGTGCCAAGTCTGTGAAGGGGAAGGGAAAGGAGCTATGGGAGCATGAATGGGGTAAAAGAGAGAGGGGTCCATGTGAGCTGGGAATCAAGAAAGGTCTTTCTGGGAAAGAGACAGTTAAGCTGATTCCTGAAGGATGAGTGGGAATTAGTCAGGCAAGGCATTCGAGGAGGAGGAAACAGCCTGGGTGACAGTTCTGAAGTAGAAAGAGCATGGGGTCCAGAATATCTGAAAGTGTTCAGAATGGATGGGGCACCCAGGCTGTCGGAGGCGGGCAGAATGAGATGGTGCAGGACCAGAAGGCTTTGATCATTATCCTGAGAGCAAGCGGAGTGACGTGAGAAGACTGGCATTATGGGAAAGATCCCTCCCTGGCTGCTGTGTGGAAAATGAAGTGGAGCCATAATGGATGTGTGGAGACCAGTCAGATCAATGATCTCAATCCTAGCTGTAAGTTAGATTTAACTGGAGAGTTTTTCATAAGGATGATTAGAGCCCACTCCCAGATTTTTTTTTTTAATTTATTTATTTTCGGCTGTGTTGGGTCTTCGTTTCTGTGTGAGGGCTTTCTCTAGTTGCGGCAAGCGGGGGCCACTCTTCATCGCGGTGCGCGAGCCTCTCGCTGTCGCGGCCTCTCTTGTTGCGGAGCACAGGCTCCAGACGCGCAGGCTCAGTAGTTGTGGCTTACGGGCTTAGTTGCTCCGCGGCATGTGGGATCTTCCCAGACCAGGGCTCGAACCCGTGTCCCCTGCATTGGCAGGCAGATTCTTAACCACTGCGCCGCCAGGGAAGCCCTCCAGATTTTTTTACTTCTGGGATGAGGCTTGGACAATAGTGATTTTTTTTAAGTTCTGCAGGTTACTTTAATGTATGTTTAGGGTTGAGAATACTTGAGCTATAAGGAAATTGCTTTTAAAGGAGAAAAAGAAAGGAAAAGAAAAGAACATTGCTCTACGCTGGGTGATAGAAGATGGTGGTTGGCCTAATGGTGTTGGAGATGCAGAGCAAACAATGGGTACTTTAAGGAGTCAGAATAGATAGTAGTAACCAAGAAGGACTGCCAGATTTGGGGCTTGGGCAATTCACTGAGAAATAAAACACCGGGGAGTACCAATTGGGAGGTTCATGACATGAATTTAAGTTTGGACATGTTGAGTGTAAGGTACCTATGAGCCATCTATGTGGATGGCAAGCAGTTGAATACATAGATCTGGAGCTCAGAGAAGTCTGGGTTAGGAGTATGAATCTGAGTCATGGATGTAGAGATAGTAAATGAGATGTGTCTGGGATTTCCTAGCAAAAGGAAAGTGTGTGGGATGGGAGGAAAGAAGAGGGCCCAGGACTGAGCTTGTGGCCCTCCAGCACTGGAGGTTGAGGAGAGGAGAGAAGTTAGCAACAGCACCTATAAATGAGAGACTGGTGGAGTCTTGAAGCCTAAAGGAATCAATATTTCAATGTTCCTGAAGGTCAAAAGGACGGGGTCCTAAAAAATGTTTATTGGATTTAGCAACCTCTAGTTCCTTGATGACTTTAGAGAGAGGTGTTTTGGTGCGGTGGTTAGGGCAAAGGCCAGACTGGAGTGAATGCGAGGGAAGGAAAGATAGGGAACACACCAAGAGTTTGGTTGTAGAAAGAAGACAGAGAGGGTGGTGGTTGCTGGAGGGGGTTGTGGGATCAAGGAAATGTTTGTTAGGATGGGAGAGAACTGAGTGACTTGAAATGCTGGAAAGGAGAGGGAGGGGTTGCAGATACAGGAGAAAGGTGGGACCCAGAGCCCTGGAAGAGGGATTGGGATCCGTTTTAAGGAGTCACAGGAGAGAAGGATGAGCGGTTGGGTGCTGAAGTGGATAACTCTCTCTCTTTAGTGTGGGAAGGTAAGAGACTTCTCCTCTGATAGCTTTCATATTCTTGATGAAGTCATCTGCTGGGAGTAAGGGGCAGGTGCATATTGGGAAGGAGCCTTTGAGGGTGGGTGAGAGTGTTGGAAATTTGAAGAGTTGGGATGATCAGCAGTATCTGTTGTGGAAAGATGAAGATTGAGGTGGCCAGAGAAACAGGAAAATGTGAGGCTGTATGACAAGCCTGTAGAAAATGCTGATCAACAGTTCACAGTAGGGCTTCCCTGGTGGCGCAGTGGTTAAGAATCCGCCTGCCAATGCAGGAGACACGGGTTCGAGCCCTGGTCCAGGAAGATCCCACATGCCACAGAGCAACTAAGCCCATGAGCCACAACTACTGAAACCCAGGCACCTAGAGCCCATGCTCCACAAGAAGAGAAGCCACCACAATGAGAAGCCCACACACCGCAACGAAGAGTAGCCCCAGCTCACTGCAACTAGAGAAAAGCCCACGCACAGCAATGAAGACCCAACACAGACAAAAATAAATTAAAAAACAGAAACAAAAACAGTTCACAGTAGTGTTAAATTCTAGAGTGACTTTCTGAGATGTAGTGAGACTTAGTGAAGCTGTATTACATTAATTATTTATTGCTGTATAACAAGTTATTCCCAAACTTGTTGAAACAACAAATATTTATTATCTCAGTTTGGGGTCAGGAATTCGAACAGAGCTTAGCTGAGTGCTTCTACTTCAAAATCTCTTACCAGACTGCAGTCGAGGTGATGGCCAGGGCTGGGGTCTCAACTGAAGGCTCAACTGGGAGAAGACTTGCTTCTAAGCTCACTCGTGTGGCTATTGGCAGGGTTCGGATTCTCACAGGTTATTGGGCTGAGGGCCTCAGCTCCTCACTGGCTTTTGGCCTATGGCCTCCTTCAGTTCCTTGCCATGACGGCTTCTCCACAGACCAGCTCAAAGCCTGGCAGCTGACCTCCCTCAGACCAAGTGAGAGTGAGGGAGGGTATGCAAGATGGAAGCCACAGTCTTTTTGTGACCTAGTCTCAGAACTCGTACCCCATTGTTTTTGCCTTACTCATAGGGTAGAAGCAAATCACCAGGCCTAGCAACTCTCAAGAGGAGGGGATGATACAAGGTTGGGAGTACCTGGAGGTGGGGATGACTGGGGCCATCTCAGAGGTTGCCTGCCCTATTGCTTGGAGCATGCAGTATAGGAGAGAAGGCTGGGGAAGGGCTTTCGGCAGGGCCATGGATGCCAAACTAAGGGATTGGAGTTTCATCCTGTAGACTATTTGGAGTCATGGGTGATTTTGAGGCAGGAGGAGGCTGGGTAGATCCGTTTTTCAAAGGCTTATTCTGGGGACAGGGTGTCTGATGGCTCGGCTGGGGAGAGAGAAGAGATTTGGGTAGAAGAGCCAGGAGCTTATGGCAATAGTCTCGAGAGGGGACAGTGACTTAAATTGAAGAATGAGAATGGTTATGGGGAGAAAAACATGGGTTCAAGAGATAGCTGAGCAATTTTACAGAGTTCGCAGCCCTCCCTCCTGCTGGTGGCCCAAAGGGCTGTTCCTGACGATGAGTTGAGCTGGGGGTTTTGGTCTTAAATGCCGGGAAAAGGTGTTTTCTCTTTGTGACATGAGCGTGCCTAGGGGTGGATGAGCCTCTGAGAGGGTGGGTAGGGTAGTAGACGGGCCCAGTCATTCAGGGAGGGTGGGGACTTTCACAGAGCAAAAGGAGCTTTAGGAAAAAATGCAGATTGTTGAGAAGCCAACGGAGGGTGGCCTGATTCAGAGTAACCAAGTCAGTAGGAAAACTTAAAGGGTTAGAGAGGGAGGAAACAGGAAGGAGAGAGCGGCTGGGTGGAACCCAGGCTGAGGTGGAGGTTTAGCTGCACCGCTGAGTGACAGGGCACCGGGCCAGGGAAGCCGGCTAAGTCAGGGTCATGGCTGGGGGCAGGGCCACCACCTCTCACATTGGACAAGTGGCAGAACCCTTCCACACAGGTTCTATTGTAATTTCACAGCAGTGAGGAGAGGCAGGCAGGGCAGGGATTACAGTCTCCACGGTAGAGGTGAAGAAAGACACTCAAGGAATTCAGCTGGCTCGTCCAAGTTTATGGAGCTCGTCTGAGGCCCAGCTGGAGGGTGAACCCAGGGCAACTGAGTCCAGGCCGTGCTCTCCGCTTCACGGCCGCCTAAAGTGAGCCGGCAGCCCGCACGGTAGGTCCCACTCCTCCAGGGACACAGATGGCCAAAGGCAGAAAGACTTCTAGGTGTGAAAAAGGAGCAGCTAGAAGGGGAAGAATCCCAGAAGGTAGGCTCTGGAGCTCACTTAGGAGAAACAAAGCGGGGAGGCGGGGGAGTCATTATGAAGATACAGGGATACCTGCTGGGTGGGAGCAGATAATCCAAGGGTGGGAGCCAGTGGGGGCCCTCTAGGGAGGGATGGGAATCAGGACCCTGAAGCTGTTAGGAATCCCAAAGGCGGCCTCTCTCCCAGCACCCGCCCCCAGTCTCTCTGCCTCAGGTCTTGCCCCTCTCCTGTCTCTGCATATCTGCTTCACCTTCTCTTCGCCAACTGTTTTCTCTGCTTCTGTAGGTGTTTATGTGGCAGGTGGTGGGGGACGGGTGCAAATGGGCCCACCCTGTGGCTCTAGAGGTCCGTCACAGCCATACCTGAGGACGTACCAGACCACTAACAGAATCTCCTGGAAGACAGGATCCAATAGGCCGAGGGACAGAAAACATAACTGCACCCTTGATGCTTAGAGAATGGGGACCCTGTGGGTTGACACCTGAGAACTGGAGTCCTCAGCAGGGGTATTACAGGCTGTTTGATGCTGAACACAGGCGTCCACCCGCAGGGACACAGCAGTGACTCCCCTCTGCCAGGCACGCTCCAGCCTCAGGGCCTTTGCACCTGCAGGTTGCTCTTTCCCGGAATGCACTTCCCAGATATCCATGTGGTTTTTTCCCTCCTGCTCTTCAGGTCTTTGCTAAAATGTAACCTTCTCTGTGAGACTTTTCCCAACCACCCAGTCTAAAGCCTAAAACTGCACTCCCAGCCCCACTCGCGTTCCTTATCACTTGCTTTATTTTCCCCATTACATTTCACTGTCAGGCCCACCATACGTTTTGTTAGTTATTTATTTTTTACTGTCTATCTCCTCTCCTAGAATGTACGTTCCATGAAGGCAGGGATTTTTGACTGTTTTGTTCACTTTTGTATCCCCATTGCTTAAGCATACAGTAGGTGCTCAATGAAGATTTGCTGAATGAACTAATTCATAAGTAAAATATATCTTGTCGTCCCAAATGCTTTCACCCTGCAGAAGTGAATGTGAAATGATTGTGTCTTATGAAGTGGGGGCCAATGGGGTCCCTGAATGGATGAAAATATAAGATTATGAACCCAGAACACAGTCCTTTAGAAAGACAATTTTTCCTTCTCTGGCCCTTGTGGGTTGGCAGAGTCAGCTAATCGTTTGGGAATGAAGACAGAGAGAGACCTTCTAGATAAAGTAAGAATAATTACAGATGTGACAAGTTCTCTGAAATGGAATAAGGGGTGAGGGCTTATTATTATTATTAGTGAGGGCTGCCATGCAGTGGGGTTCATTGTGATCCCCCAGCGACCCCCCCCCCATGGGCAAACACATAGCTTTTTATGACTAAAGTTGGCTTCCTTGGCCTGACTCCTTCCTTTGGGAACATAGTCTTGGCCTGAGATGTCGTTGCCCAGCAAAACAGGAGGAAGCATCCAGCCTGGTCAAGACCCAGGCAGGGCCAGGCCCAGGTGAGGCAAACCAGGGGCTTAGGGCACAGAATTCAAGGAGGCACCTACTCTGGGGCTCGTGATAGAGCAGGGTCCTTCCTCATAGGAACCTGAAAATGGGAGGTTTCTTAAATCCTTAATAGTATGCTCATTCTCAGGACAGGAACCATGGCTTCCGGGATCCTGGGCACCTGCACCTTTGGCAACCTTTCCCTCCACTAAGAAGTATGTAGGAAAAATTATATTTCAACTTGGTATAAAGACAAATTTAATCCAAGCTGGATTATATTTTTTTCTTCTGACTTTAAAATAAATTAAAACATTTTCATGGCCTCTAAAAGGGTCCTAGGCAGTGTTCCTACCGTGTCTCATGTTTAAGATGGTCCTGGCAAGGGGGGGACACACAAACCTGAGAGTCCTCCTAAATTTTGTACCCTAGATGCCTCACTTGTCTCACCCTAGTCCCACCTCTGGGTGCAGGAATATTTACAGTCCCTAAGTTAGCAACCTTCATTGAGTGATTTTACTTCCTTCACTTCTCTGAGCTTCAGTAGCCTCATGTTTAAAATGGTTATAATCAAGAATTGTATATCCAGTCTCAACAGGAGAATATAATAAAGTCACTATATGATCCAGCAATTCCACTCCTAGGTATATATCCCAAAGAACTGAAAGCAGAACTCAAACAGATACCTATACACCCATGTTCACAGCATCATTATTCACACTAGCCAAAAGGTAGAAACAACCCAAATGTCCACTGACAGATGAATAGACAAAGCACAGTGTATACATACAATGGGATATTATTCAGCCATAAAAAGGAATGAAATTCTGATACAGGCTACAATATGGATGAATCTGAAAACATTATGCTCTGTGACCTAAACTGTATGCAAAAGGACAAATACTGTATGATTCAGTTTATATGAAGTACCTAGAAGAGGCAAATTCAATAGCGACAGAAGTTCAGAGATTCGGTTAGGGATGATGAAAACCTTCTGGAAATAGATGGTGGTGATGGTTGCACAGTATTGTGAATGTACTTAGTGCCACTGAATTGGACACTTAAAATGGTTTAAATGGTACATTTTACCACAATTAAAAAAAAAAGAATCTATGCATAAGCACTCTGCACGGGGTAAAATGTCATACAACTGTAAGAAATCATTATTATCATTATCAATCGTTACTGTACTGCTGTGGTGGAGGAGCGTTCCAAAGTTCACAGACAGACAGGCGGGCATAAAACTGCTTTGTAAACACAGCCTTTCTCCAGCCTGGACCTGTAGCTCCCTGCCCACGCAGCCCGCAGATTTAATGACCAAGTGGAAGAATGAATGGCCAATGGCCAAGATTCTTGAAGCACTGGGTATGATCGAGCATACACTTTCATCCTGGAGACCTGTCATTCCGTGCCCTCCAACAGTATTCCCTACTGGGGACGAGGGACATGAGCTTGGCCGAGAGAGCTAAGACAGTCCTGGTGTTGGTGGTTCGAGGAGGGACCAGTGAGGGGCCAGGTGACCCATCAGGCCCCAACAATGGGCACTTTGTGCTGAGGTCAGCCTGATTGATTTCCTGGTTTGGAAGGAATGTCCTGGTATCTGCATGAGCTGAAAGGGAGCTCTGGGATAGGGACCCACAGGCCTCAGCGGCAGAGCTACTTCTCTTTCCATGAACAGACACTACTTGCCAAGATGAAGTCTTATAAAACACACACAAGAAGTGACGTGGGATTCCCAGGACAGAGGACACTTCACAAACGAATTCCCCAAAGAGAAGTCTGTCCAGAGCCATTTCAGTTCTAAAGACACCCCACCTCTCAGGGGAGCCCGTGAACTCCCTGGAATTTGTCGGTATTTGTGGAGAGAAAGTCTGTAGCTTCTATCAGATTCTCAAAGGAGTGCATGACCTCCACAAAATGCTTTTAAAACCACCGTTCCTGTGAATTTAAAATGTGATCTTAAAGATCAGTATTTAACTTATACCCAGTTTTCAGAAGAGGACGTCTGGATTACTTCAAATGATGTGTGGGACTGCACACACCTAGCAGCAGAAGGGGGCAACGCCTCAGTGGGGGTCACTGCTCAGTCCTCCCACCCTCTTCTCCTAAGTGAAGCCATTCGTTTTTAAACAAGCTTTACATCTGTGCACAAACGCTGGCACCAAGTGACACCATGGCTCCCGTGGACCATGATTCCTCCTCATTCCTCCCGGCTTTTGTACACATGTGTAAATGACACACCCGTGTCATTTACAGAGCCAGAGCCCCACTGATCTCTTTAATAACTCTTTGAGGTGTATTTTAATCCCCCAAACAGAGTCTTAGGTGCTCCATGAGGACTTTTGGCCAGGCTGGTGCGTCAGGCAAATGCCAGCCTGCTGGGCACTGCACATCCCTGCAAGGGAGGGGGGTAAGCAGCGAGGAGAAGGGTCATAACGAATGGGTAATTTAAAGGCTCTGAAGAGTGACTCAGACATTCCAATGGGGCTTTTATTTTTCCTTTTTGTTGATGTGTGAAATGTAATTGTAGTCATTTTTTCCAATGAGTTGATAAACAGTGATTATCCACGGCAGCTTTTGAACTGGGGCCCTTGTGAACCAGTCCACATGCCAGAATTTTTCTCTCTCCCACCCCCAACACCTAAGATAACCACCCCCCAAGCCAAAGGTCAGAGGTTCTTTGGTCTCAGGAATTTTAGAAAAGCTGCAGGCTGCGAACGGTCAGAGGCTGTCTGGGAAGGGTGGCCACAGTAGGGGGTTGGAAGCTTGTGAGCTCAGGCCTGGCCCTCAGCCCCACCCACCCCTCCTCTGTAGCTGGGATGAAGGCAGAACAGAGAAATGGCTGTTCAGCATCAGAAAGATGGTCATCAAGAAAGGGGCAGAAGACCTATAACATTTGGTGAGCCCCATCTTTGGGCCAGGAGCTGAGCTAACTAGCCCCTTCCACATGGATCACTTCACATAATCCTCACAACAGTAGAGAATTGCTTAAACCTAATGCATACTAAACACCAAACATTATACATACCTGATCTTTATGATCATTACTCCAATTAATTATTATTATCTCCCTTCAATTTATAGATGAGGACGTTGAGGCACAGAGGATGAAGTCACGTGGCCAGTTAGGGAGCGGTGGGGGAATTGGGGTTTGAACCCAGGTCTGTCTAACTCTAAAATCCATTCTCTCACCACCACACAAGGTTGCCTCCCATCAGAGAGCTGGCCTTGCTGGCCCGCGATGGCCCCTACGACAATGCCCAGCTGTGACAATGTAATAGAACCTCCCAGGTATTCCACGAAATGTAGCGGCTCATGGTTTTCTCCTCACCAACCACAGAGACACAGGTTTCCAAGGAGAACCTGCTTTATTCATTAACTGGTTGCTGGTTCACAGCCTGCTAGGGAGTGACCACGGACACAACCAGCTGGGGAGGTCTGCTGAGTATCACTGATGTGTGCTGTCATCCATCCTCCCCCAGGCAAGGGGACAGGAGGACAGCCCCTTAGACTGTCATCACGCTGCCAGGGGCACAGCCCTCATTTCTGTGGGGAAATTCTCTTTGGTGACAGGACTGTTGCAGGGACCCCCCGCCCCCAGGCCAGGATCCCATAACTCAACCCTAGCTGGCTATGTTGGGTAAAGGATGGAAAAGCAAGCTGGGACTGGGGTGGTACTTTTGGCAGCTGTTTCAGGTCATTCTAGCTGGGCTGCTCTATCTACCCTTCTTGGTGAGAAGCCCTGGGGTGTGGCAATGGGGCCAGGCTGGGGTGGGGCAGAAACACTGGTGAGAGATGGAAGGGGTGTTTGGGAAGGAAGTTTCCGTGAAGGCTTGGCTGGCAGGGCAAGGAATCGGGAACTGAAAGTGAACAAGAGATCTGAGGCAGAGATTAGAAAAATGGTAGGACCTTTTTCTAATTGTTTGCACTAAAGACTGGGTGAGGTTTGGATCCCAAGGTAAATTTTTATTTATATACGAAAGTTTAATACTCACGATTTTAAAAAGGGGTGGGTAGGAAGGAGCAGGTTATTTATTCAAAAGAGCCTTGGTGCCTTAGAGTTAAAACTGCCTTTAATACTATGGGCTTCTGAGTTACTCATTATTAAAATGGGGGCTATCGTTCCTCAAAGTTAGTTTGTTGGGGGCATCGAGGACGCGGGGGAGAGTTCAGGAGTCACTTTACTATTAATTCCACTGAAGTTCATCATCTTTTTACTTCTGGCTGCTTTTAAGATTTCCTTTTCATATTAGGTGTTCTAAATTTTAATTTGTTTTGTCTAGGTGTGTATTTCTCTTCATCTTTTTTTAGGGGGATTCAGCAGCCTTCTCAAATTTATGGATTATTCTATTTAGTGATTTATGACAAATTCTCATCCATTCTCCTTTTTGTTTCTTTAAAATTTTTTTTTCTTCCAGTTTTACTGAGATATAATTGACATACAGCCCTGTATAAGTTTTAGGTGTGCAGCATAATGATTTGACTTATATACTCATGAAATAATTACCACAGTAAGTTTAGAAATGATTACCACAATGATTACCATCATCTCATATAGATACAAAATTAGAAATAGAAAACAATTTTTTCCCTTGTGATGAGAACTCTTAGGATTTACTCCCTTAACTGTCCCATGTAACCCACAGCAGTGGTAGTTGTATTTATCATGTTGTGCATTACATCTTTAGTATTTATAACTAGAAGTTTATACATTTTGACTATCTTCATCCAATTCCCCCTCCTCTCACCCTCTGCTTCTGGTAACCACAAATCTGATCTCTTTTATTCTGAGTTTGTTTTTGAAGTATAACTGACCTACAACACTATGTGAATTCCTGGTCCACAACAGTAATTTGATATTTCCATACACTTCAAAATGATCACTATAATAACTCTAGTTACCATCTGTCACCACACAAAGATATTACATTATTATTGACTATATTCCCCACACTATATACAATATTTCATACCCACAACTCACTTATTTTGTAACTGGATGTTTGTACCTCTTAATCTCCCTTGCCTATTTCTCTCCTCCCCCAGCCCCCACCTCCCTGGCAATCACCTGCTTGTCCTCCATATCTATGACTCCATTTTTGTTTTTTTAGGCTTGTCTTTTAGATTGCACACATAAGTGAACTCATAGTATCTGTCTTTCTCTGTTTGACAAATTTCACTTGGCATAATACCTTCTATGTCTATTCATGTTGTTGCAAATGGCAAGATTTTGTTCTTTTTTATGGCTGAGTAATATTCCATTGTATTTATACAGCACATCTTGTTTATCCACTCATCTATTGATGGACACTTAGGTTGCTTACATATCGTGGCAATTGTAAATAATGCTGCAATGAACATAGGGGTGCATATATTTTTTCAAATTAGTGTTTTTGTTTTCTTCAGCTAAATACTCAGATGTGGTCTATTTTTGATTTTTTGAGGAATCTCCGTAGTGTTTTCCATAGTGGCTGCACCAATTTACAATCCCACCAACAACGCATGAGGGTTCCCTTTTCTCCACACCCTTGCCAACACTTGTTCTTTGTTGTCTTTTGGATAATAGCCATTCTGACAGATGTGAGGCAATATCTGATTGTGGTTTTGATTTGCATTTCCCTGATGATTAGTGATGGTGAGCATCCTTTTCATGTGCCTGTTGGCCATCTGCATGTCTTCTTTGGAGAAATATCTATTCAGGTCCTCTGCTGATTTTTTAATCGGGTTTTTTTTTTTTGGTGTTGATTTGTATGAGTCATTTGTGTACTTTGGATATTAATCCCTTATCAGACATATCATTTGCAAATATCTTCTCCCATTCAGTAGGCTGCCTTTTTCGTTTTGTTGATACTTTCCTTCACTGTGCAAAAGCTTTTTAGTTTGATGAGGTCCCATTAGTTTATTTTTGTTTTTGTTTCTGTTCCCTGAAGAGACAGATGCAAAAACCTATTGCCAGGACCAATGTCAAAGAGCATACTGCCTATGTTTTGTTCTAGGAGTTCTATGGTTTCAGGTCTTACATTTAAATATTTAATCCATTTTGAGTTTATTTTTGTTTATGATGTGAGAAGGTAGTCCAGTATGATTCTATTGAATGTAGCTGTTCTGTTTTCCCAACATTATTTATTGAAGAGGCTATCTTTTCCCCACTGTATATTCTTGCCTCCTTTGTCATAAATTAATTGCCCATATAAGTGTGGGTTTATTTCTGGGCTTTCTATTATGCTCCATTGATCGATGTGTCTCTTTTTGTGCCAGTACCATAATGTTTTCATAATGGTAGCTATTATAGTTTGAAATCAGGGAGCATCATACCTCCAAATTTGTTCTTCTTTCTCAAGGTTGTTTCAGCTATTCAGGGTCTTTTGTGTTTCCATACAAATTTTAGAATCGTTTGTTTAGGATTTTTGTATCTATGTTCATCAGTGACATTGGCCTGTAATTTCCTTTTTTTGTGATATCTTTGTCTGGTTTTTGGTATCAGGGTGATGTTGGCCTCATAGAATGGGTTCAGAAATGTACCTTCCTCTGCAATTTTTTGGAATAGTTTGAGAAGGATAGGTGGTAAATATTTAAATGTTTGGTAGAATTCACCTGTGAAGCCATCTGGTCTTGGACTTTTGTTTGTTGGGAGATTTTTAAATTACTGGTTCAATTTCATTACTGGTAATTGACCTGTTCACATTTTCTTTTTCTTCCTGATTGGGTCTTGGGAGATTGTACATTTCTAGGGATTTGTCCATTTCTTCTAGGTTGGCATATAATTGTTTGTAGTAATCTCTTATGATCCTCTGTGTAACTTCTTTTTCATGTCTGATTTTATTTATTTGGGCCCCTTTCTTTTTTTCTTGGTGAGTCTGGATAAACGTTTATCAATTTATCTTCTCAAAGAACCATATCTTTGTTTCACTGATCTTTTCTATTATTTTTTTAGTCTCTATTTCATTTGTTTCTGCTCTTATCTTTATTATTTCTTTCCTTCTACCAACTTTGGGTTTTGTTTGTTCTTTTTCTAGTTCCTTTAAGTGTAAGGCTAGGTTGTTTGAGATTTTTCTTGTTTCCTGAGGCTTGTATCACTATAAACTCTTCTCTTGGAACTGCTTTTGCTGTGTCTCATAGATTTTGGATAGTTGTGCTTTCATTTTTATTTCTCTCTAGGTATTTTTTGATTTCCTTTTTGAGTTTTTTCACTGACTCATTGGTTTTTAGTAGCATATTGTTTAGCTTCCATGTGTTTATGTTTTTTGCAGTATTTTTCTGTAGTTGATTTCTAGTATCATAGCATTGTGGTCAGAAAAGACACTTGATATGATTTCAATCTTCTTAAATTTATTAAGACTTGTTTTGTGGCCTAGAATGTGATCTATCCTAGAGAATGTTCCATGTGCACTTGAAAGGAATGTGTGTTCTGCTGCTTTTGGATGGAATGTTCTATATATATAAATTAAATCCATCTGATCTAATGTGTCATTTAAGGCAGGGGTCCCCAACCCCCGGGCCTGTTAGGAACCAGGCCGCACAGCAGGAGGTGAGCGGCAGGCGAGCAAGTGAAGCTTCATCTGCCACTCCTCATTGCTCCCCATGGCTTGCATTACCGCCTGAACCATCCCCCCCCACCCCCGACTGTGGAAAATTTGTCTTCCACAAAACCGGTCTCTGTTGCCAAAAAGGTTTGGGACTGCTGATTGAAGGCCAGTGGTTCCTTATTGATTTTCTGTCTGGATGATCTGTCCATTGATGTAAGTGGGTGTTGAAGTCCCCTACTATTGTTATGTTACTGTCAATTTTTCTTTTATGTCTGTTATTATATGCTTTATCTATTTAAGTGCTTCTATGTTTAATGCATATATATTAACAATAGTTATATCTTCTTCTTGGATTGATGCCTTGAATGTTATGTAATGTCCTTCTTTGTCTCTTGTTCCAGTCTTTGTTTTAAAATCTATTTTTTTCTGATATAAGTATTGCTATCCCAGTTTTCTTTTCATTTGCATTTGCATGGAATACCTTTTTTCATCCCCTCACTTTCAGTCTGTGTGTCTTTAGATCTGAAGTGAGTTTCTTATAGGCAGCATATATATGGGTCTTGTTTTTGCATCCATTCAGCCATTCTATGTGTTTTGATTGCAGCATTTAGTCTATTTACATCTAAACCAATTATTCATAGGTATGTACTTATTGCCATTTTGTTCATTGTTTTGGTGTTGTATTTGTAGTTCTTTTTCATTCCTTTCTTCTCTTGCTCTCTTCTCTTGTGATTTAATGACTACATTTAGTGTTATGTTTGGGTTCCTTTCTCTTTTTTATGTGTATATCTATTACAAATATTTGGTTTGTGGTTACCACAAGGTTTATATATAACCATATATATATATATATATATATGATTATTTTAAACTGCTGATCTCTTAAGTTCAAATGCATTTTAACAATCCTGCTTTTTCACTAAGCCCCACCCTCACTGCCCATGTTTAATGTGAATCCCTTAACTACTTATTGTGGCTATAGATGATTTCACTACTTTTGTCCTTTAGCCTTTCTACTAGCTTTATAGGTGGTTGATCTACTATCTTTTTCATATATTTGCTTTTAGCAGTGAGATTTATTTCCTTTCATAATTTTCATATAGGTAGTTGTGGCCTTTTCTTTTCTGCTCAGAGAAGTCCCTTTAACATTTCTTGTAAAACCAGTTTTGTGGTGCTGAACTCTTTTAGCTTTTGCTTGTCTATAAAACTCTTGGTCTCTCTTTCTAATCTGAATAATAGTCTTGCTGTGCAGAGTATTCTTGGCTATAGGCGTTTTTTTCTTTTATCGCTTTTTTTAATAGGTTTTTAAAATTAAGTAATTAATTAATTAATTTGGCTGCACTGGGTCTTAGTTGTGGCATGCAGGATCTAGTTCCCTGACCAGGGATTGAACCTGGGACCACTGCACTGGAAGCACAGGGTCTTAACCACTGGACCACCAGGGAAGTCCCTATCACTTTAAATATATTGTGCCACCCTCTTCTGGCCTGCAGAGTTTCTGCTGAAAAGTCAGCTGACAGCATTATGGAAGTTCCCTTATACATAAATTGTTGCTTTTCCCTTGCTGCTTTTAATATTCTCGCTTTATCTTTAATTTTTGCCATTTTAGTTACAGTGTGTTTTGGTGTGGTCCTCTTTGGGTTGTTCTTGTTTGGGACTCTGTGCTTCCTGGACCTGGATGTCTCTTTCCTTTCCCAGGTTAGGGAAGTTTTCAGCTATTATTTCTTCAAATAAGTTCTCTGTCCCTTTTTCTCTCTCTTCTCTTTCTGAAACACCTACAATGTGAATGTTAGCATGCTTAATGTTGTCCCAGAGGTCTCTTAAACTATCCTCATTTTTAAAATTCTTTTTTCTGTTCAGCTTGGGTAATTTCCACTCCTCTGTCATCCAGTTTGCTGATTCATTCCTCTGTATCATCTAATTTACTGTTGATTCCTTCTAGTGTATTTATTTCAGTTATTGTATTCTTTACCTTTGATTCTTTATGTTTTCTAACTCTTTGTTAAACTTCTCACTGTGTTCATCCATTCTTCTGCTGAGCTTTTTGAGCATCTTTATGATCATTACCTTGAACTCTTTATTGGGTAGATTGCTTATCTCCACTTTGCTTAGTTCTTCTTCTGGGGTTTTATCTTGTTTCTTGAATATGTTGGAATATATTCCTCTGTCACCTCATTTTGCCTAATTTGCGATTTTTATTTCTATGTATTAGGTAGGTCAGACATGTTCCCCAATCTTGGAGAAGTGACCTTATGAAGGAGACATCCTCTGGGGCCCAGCAACACACTCTCCTCTGGTCACCAGACCCATATGGTCTAGCAATGCCCTCTGTGTGGGCTGCATGGGCCCTTCTGTTTTGGTGGGCTGACTACCGTGGATGTGCTGTTAGGTGTGACTGACCTCTGGTCTGGTTGGTTGCCAGGCCCTGCCTGGTGTGGAAGTTGCCAGCCAATGATGGGCCAGGTCCTGGCACAGCTGGCTGTATAGCCTGTGGAGTTTCAGTCTTGGTGCCATCCCACTGGTGGGTGAATCCAGGTCCTGGGTTAACTGGCTGCAGGGCCCTGGCAGTCCTAGGGCTAGTGCTGGCCCACTGGTAGGTGGGGCTGGGTCCTTAGCCCTCTTGTGGGTGGGGCCACACCCCAGGGTAGCTGGGGCCTCTGGTGGTCCTATGACAGCAGGTCTGCTGGTGGGCGGGGCTATGTTTCTGGTGGTCCTATGACAGCAGGTCTGCTGGTGGGCAGGGCTATGTTTCTGTCCATCTAGCTGCTTGGCCGTGAGCTTCCCAGGACTGGTGCTGACCAGCTGGTGGGCAGGACCATGTCCCAGTGCTAATAAGCTATAGGGAGTATTCCACAATGGTGCCTCATGGTAGAATGAACTCCTCCAAATGGCTACTGCCAGCATCTATGTCCCCAGGGTGAGTTCCAGTTGCCTCCTGCCTCTCCAGGAGGCTCTCCAAAATCAGCAAGTGGGCTTGACCAAGGGTCCTTTCAAATTACTGCTTCTGCCCTGGGTCCCAGAGTGTGTGAGATTTTGTGTGTGCCCTTGAGGAGTAGAGTCTCTATTTCCCACAGTCCTCTGGGTCTTCTGAAAGTAAGCTCCACTGGCTTTCAAAGCCAAATATTCTGAGGGCTAGTCTTCCTTGTACAGGAGCCCTGGGCTGGAGAGCCCAATGTGGGGCTTGGACCCCTTGCTCCTTGGGGAGAACCTCTGCAATTGTAATTATCCTCCCATTTGTGGATCACCTATCCAGGGGTGTGGGTCTTGACTATACCACATCTCCACCCTCCTACCCATCTCGTTGTGGTTCCCTCTTTATATCTTTAATTTTAGAAGATCTTTTCTGCTAGTGTTCAGGTCATTCTCATCAATAGTTGCTCTGTAAGCAGTTGTAATTTTGGTGTGTTCATGGGAGGAGGTGAGATCAGGGTCTTCCTACTCTACCATCTTGGCCACTCCCTCCTTATCCATTTTCTTGTTGCATATTATATCCCTTTTATTTTCCTTCTTACCACCTTCATAAACCCCAATTGGATGTATATTAGATATTTTATCTCTGTTCTCTGTTTCTACTCCATGTTTTCATGTTATTAACCTCTTTACTTCTCTATCCTCAAAGTTGTTGAGGGACAATGTTTGGCACCTAGAAAGCACATGATAAATCATTGTACTCTTTCCTGGTAAAGGTGGGTAAATATATAATTATTGGGGGGGCATGGTTAGGTGAGCCTTATATTTAAAAGACAAACTGAAAAATGCATCACTGCAAAATATATTTGTATGAAGAAGAACTGGGATACAGAATGGTCCTCTAAATCTTTGCTACTCAGGCATGGTTCCTGGACTATAGCACCAGCCTCACGTGCAGAATCTCAGGCCTTACCCCAGACCTGCTGAATCAGAATCTGTATTTTAACAAAAGCCCTGGAAGATTCACATGCACTGTAAATTTTGAGAAGCGCTGTTGCTTTACAAACTTGCCTGAGAATATTGGAATCACCTGAGGTATTTTTAAAACTACTGGCTCCTGGGTCTCACCTCCAGAGACACTGATTTCATTGGTCTGGGCATTGAGTCTTTTTAAAGCTCCTCTGTAATTTTAATGTGCAGTAAGCATTGAGAACCACCACTCTGCATCCCTGGGCTTTCAGGTATTTGGGGGATCTGGGCAGGGGGTGAAGCAGAAGGAACAGGTTGCCTGCTCAGCTTTCCCAGGCAAAACCTCCTCGCCACAGCAGGAGTCGGGCCTGGCTTTTGCCCAAAGGAGGCTGCAGGGCTTAAAGGAAGGAGATTCTGTGTTCTAATCCCAACTCTGCCTCCCCAGTAGGCTGTGTCCCTGAGCCCAGTCACTGCTAGCCAAAAGAAGGACCAAGTAAGTGACTCGTCTCTCTGAGTCCTGGTGTCATCACTTGAAAATGAGGCTATTTATTCCCTCCAGCCATGAGGTGTAAAGTTTCCCCTACATTTTCTGTTCCTCCTGCTTTATGGTCCTGCTGAAGAGGGTTTCTCCCAGCTTGGCCAGCAACACTGGGACGTGAAGCAGCTTCGGGTGGAGCAGGTGTGCTCCTGAGGGGTACAGAGCGCATGGTTTCATTTACAGGAAGGTGGCGGGGGTCAGAATAGCGGTTACCCTTTGGAGGAGTAATTGACAACAAATCGGCACTCGGAAGCCTTCTGGGGAGTGACGGTATTCTATATCTAGACCTGGGCGGTGGTTTTATGGGTGTATAAACCTTCACTGAGCTATTCACCTGGGAACTGAAGACTTTATGTAAATTATACCTCAATTAAAAACAAAGAGCAAGTAGTGCTCGGCAGGCCCCCAGGGGAATAAAAAGTTCAAATCACTTTATAGCCAGGAGCTGGGAGACTGGCTTGTTTGGGAGCTAAAGCAGAAATTGGGTAGGTGGGGGCTTCCCTGATGGCGCAGTGGTTGAGAATCTGCCTGTCAATGCAGGGGACACGGGTTCGAGCCCTGGTCTGGGAAGATCCCACATGCCGCGGAGCAACTAAGCCCGTAAGCCACAACTACTGAGCCTGCGCGTCTGGAGCCTGTGCTCCGCAACAAGAGAGGCCGCGACAGCGAGAGGCTCGCGCACCGCGATGAAGAGTGGCCCCCGCTTGTCGCAACTGGAGAAAGCGCTCGCACAGAAACGAAGACCCAACACAGCCAAAAATAAATAAATAAAATAAAGAATTATAAAAAAAAAAAAAGTATATCTAAGTATTTAAAAAAAAGAAAAAGAAATTGGGTAGGTGGGAAGAGAATGAGAGTCAGAGAGAGACCCAGAGAGACAGGTACAGACAGAGATGGACAGAGAAGGTGCTTATGGGAATAAGCTGACTCAAATTCCAGGTGGCTGAATTAGTCCTAGGTAAAAAGGGTGGGGTTTGGCTTCCAAGTAGGGTGACCAACTATACTGGTTTGCCCAGGACCCCTGGTTTTAGCCCTGAAAGTTCTGCATTCTGGGAAACATCTTAGGCCAATGCAGTGGCGACAGTTCATCACCCTGTTCCCAGGCCTTGGGCTGAGGCTGGCAGGGAAATGGAGCAGGTCCAGGGAGAAGCTGCCCCACCCAGGGCCCCCAGGACGGTTAGGTAGATGGGCTCTCTCCGCTTCAGCCCGAGGTGGCTGTGACTCCCCGGAGTCCGCAGTGCGGTAGCAGCCACCTACTTCGTGGCCGTCCTAGATGCGGCTTCTGTCCAGTCTCTGCCTTCATGGCACCCATCAGGCTAGTTTGCAATTGCTTATTTGCTTATGGGTATTTCTCTTGGCTTTGCGCCCCTGGGGGTTATGCGTGAGGCTTCCTTGCCCTTGCATGCTGTACTCTAGCTCTGCTCAGGGCCCCAGCACCAGGCCCTCGGGCTTCCTCATCTTCTGGGGCCATAGATCCTTTTGGCAGCTTTTGGATCCTTTCGGAAATAGTTTTAATCCTCTTCTCAGAGTAATGCTTTAAATGCATAAAATAAAATGCAAAGTGTTGCAAAGAAAATCAACTATGCTGAGATACAGCTAAGCATTTGTGACAAAGTCATAAACGTCCTTTATTAATGCTTTAACAAAATGAAGCAGCAGGTGTGATATTCTGAGGTAGCCATGACTGCAAATGGTAATTCATGATACCTGCAACGAGTGTGCCGTGAAAATGAAAATACCTGTGATTTCTATGGGTGATAGTCACAGGTGCTGCTGACACTACAGTGGTTTGTTGCCTACATCCCTAATAGCAGGACATGCTAAATTTCACTTAGTAGTTAATGAAAATATAGATGTACTTTCTGTCCCAATCCAAATTCACATGAACCCCGGAATTCCACCCATGTGCCCAGGTTAAAAAAGTGCTGTGTAAGTGAATGAAAGATCAGAAGTGTGTACTGTAAACTGTAGAGTGCAGTGCCGTGTAATATTGTTGTCCTTGGGGGATGCGGGTGCTTCTGGGATGGGCAGGGGAGGATGAGAAGCGGGCTAAGACCAGATTATTAGCCAGCAAACTGCGAGGCCAGAAGCAAACAGGGGCGCCTAGTCTCTGTGTCTCGGAGCTGGTTGCTGGTCCTCAGCAGGCTTTGCTGTAGTAAAATAACACTGGGCCTGACCTCACCCCCTCCCGCCATTCCCCGGTGTGTAGGGAGACTGACCACTTGCAGAGCTCAAGCACTGAGGGGAACAGGGAGCCCCTCTCTTCAGCCTGGACAGAGGACTTTGGGGGCACAGTGGGCGGGGCTTCGGGGTCAGGCCCCGCCCATAGCCAAGGGAGAGAGCTGCAGGGAAGGCCTCTGTCCTCACTCCACGCGTATCCCCCCCCCCACCCCCATCGAGACAGGCTTCAGGTAAGCCCACCTGGGCTGGGGCCCTCTTTTAAGATGAAAGTCCATCTGGGAGAGGTGGTGCATTCAGATCTCAAGATCTTAGCATGAGCGATTTTGTATATCACCCTGTGTAAGAGTGCAGGGGAGCAGAGACCCTGGGGGCAAGGGGCCCCATTCCTGGCACCAGCCCAAATGACCTCCAGCTGAAAAACTGCCCTCTAATTAGCAATCAGGAAATCAAGGCATAGCACGGCGCCAAGTAGCATGACCCCAGCTGTAGAGTGGTGAGAATCCAGCCCTCTAGACCGCATGCCCCTGCCCCGCACGGCAGAGCTGCAGAGCCCGTGGGTTATTTTTATCTAACGGCGCTATTGTTGGTTGCCTGGTAGCTGCTGTGGCGGGTTCCAGCAGCCCTGAGCTTACAGCCAGGATTTCCTGTGCAGCTTCCTCCTCCTCCCTCATGCAAGGGTCCCTCCCTCTAGTGCTCAGGAGGCAATCTGAGGGCTGCCTGGAGCTTAACCCTGGCCTTGGAGGAGGAGGCCAAGGGCATCGTGGCCTTCTCTCTGGCTGGTCCCCTCAACACGGGCCACCCCGGCCCCGCTCTTGGGTGCCTCAGCCCCATTGTCTCTGCAGAGAAGGGTATAAAGGTACTTTTTCTAGTTGCCTCTCTCCCACCCTACAACTCTTAAGGTAAAAGCACTCACTGCTTTCTAGAAAGCCAGGTTCACTCAGTGACTCTCAAACTGTTTTGTCAGCAGCACAGTTTCTCATGACCCAGTACACACATCCATACATATGTAGGCATGAAACCAAGTTTTCAGGGAATAACACTTAATCTTCCCATGTCTGCTGCACTCTGATTTTTTTTTTTCCTGTTCTATTCTAGTCTTTTCTGTCGTCTTTCTTTTTAAAAATTGTGGTTGCGGGCTTCCCTGGTGGCGCAGTGGTTGAGAATCTGCCTGCCAGTGCAGGGGACACGGGTTCGAGCCCTGGTCTGGGAGGATCCCATATGCCACGGAGCAACTAGGCCCGTGAGCCACAACTACTGAGCCTGAGCGTCTGGGGCTTGTGCTCCTCAACAAGAGAGGCCGCGACAGTGAGAGGCCCGTGCACCGCGATGAAGAGTGGCCCCCACTTGCCACTAGAGAAAGCCCTCGCACAGAAACGAAGACCAACACAGCCAAAAATAAATAAATAAATAAATAAATAATTTTTTAAAAAATTTAAAAAAAAAATTGTGGGGCTTCCCTGGTGGCGCAGTGGTTGAGAATCTGCCTGCCAATGCAGGGCACACGGGTTCGAGCCCCGGTCCGGGAGGATCCCACATGCCGCGGAGTAACTGGGCCCGTGAGCCACAATTACTGAGCCTGCGCGTCTGGAGCCTGTGCTCCGCAACAAGAGAGGCCGCGACAGTGAGAGGCCCGCGCACCGCGATGAAGAGTGGCCCCCACTTGCCGCAACTGGAGAAAGCCCTCGCGCAGAAATGAAGACCCAACACAGCCATAAATAAATTAATTAATTTAAAAAAAAAAAAAGTTCATTTCTTGTGCTCACCTATGAAAAACTCTTAAAAAAAAATTGTGGTTGCAAACCACAAATAAATCGATTTCACAACCCAATAATGATTCATGATTCAGCTGGAAAAATACTGTGCCAGATACATCTTTTGGAGCTATTTCTCTTTTCTGAATGAAGGGCACTTGAGTTTATAGAGGGCCTCTGAACTAGGCACGGTCCTGGTTTTGGAGTTATATCCATTTTACAGAAAAGGAAGCTGAGACTCAGGCTGAGTAGCTTGTCCATGAAATCGGCCAGAGTGGGAGCATTGATGCCATGGAAATTGGCAAAAGCTTTAAATCAGGTTTTTTTGGGTTTTTTTCCCTTGAGAGCCAGCTCTTACACATTTACCAGCACATCATTGATTCTAACCCTGCTTTCAGTATATTTTAAAGCCCTCTGACCTCAGCTTCCTCATCTGTAAAATAACATTAAAAATGCCTACTTCATGGGAAAAAAATATATTGAGTTAATTCTGGTAAGTATGAGGGACAATGGCTGGAAGGAAACAAAAATGCAAATAATCCCATCACTTGCCACCGTAATGGGATTTGAAAGATGAGGTCCCCAAACTCCACCGCCTTGTATAATTTCCATCATTGCTAATTGTAGTTTGTACAGAAAAAAACCTCTCTATATAAAAACCCACACTTTGTAAAACTGTTGTGAGAGTTAGAAGAAATGATGGTAAACCTATAGCCCAGTGCTCTATAAATGGTAGTCGATACTAGAAAAGAGTGAATTCATATTTTTCTGATTGGAAATGGCAACAGAAGTAGTGCAAATTGAATTACATTTCAAAGCAGGACCTTCTATGCAGGTAACTGGGGAGAAGGGAGCGTTCTAATGAATATTCTGATACATAGGCTATAATGACACACATATCACACATCAATCACTAATTTTCAAAATTCTAGAATAAGCTCTTCACAGCCTCAAATTTACCCAGTCCCAGTGCAGCGGTGCCCCCTGCATCTGACAGATACCTCTGCCTGGTGACACCCAGAGAAGACTCAGCCTTAGGACAGCATGGGCTCTAATTCTGGACAGTGGCCTTGGCCTGCTTGAGACCCCCTCCTGTCCATTGCCACCCTGCTCTCTGAGGCCACACAGGAAAAGTCTATATCATCATCACCATCATCATATGATAACAATGGCTGTATTCATTTCCTACTGTGGCTCTAACAAATTACCACAAATGTAGTGACTTAAAACAACACATACAAATAGAACTACCATACGATCCAGCAATCCCACTACTGGGCATATACCCTGAGAAAACCATAGTTCAAAAAGAGTCATGTACCAAAATGTTCATTGCAGCTCTATTTACAATAGCCAGGACATGGAAGCAACCTAAATGTCCATCGACAGATGAATGGATAAAGAAGATGTGGCACATATATACAATGGAATATTACTCAGCCATAAAAAGAAATGAAATGGAGGTATTTGTAATGAGGTGGATGGAGTTAGAGTCTGTCATACAGAGTGAAGTAAGTCAGAAAGAGAAAAACAAATACAGTATGCTAACACATATATACGGAATCTAAGGGAAAAAAAAAAAAAAAAAGGCCATGAAGAACCTAGTGGCAAGACGGGAATAAAGACACAGACCTACTAGAGAATGGACTTGAGGATATGGGGAGGGGGTGGGGTGAGATGTGACAGGGTGAGAGAGTGTCATGGACATATATACACTACCAAATGTAAAATAGATAGCTAGTGGGAAGCAGCCGCATAGCACAGGGAGATCAGCTCGGTGCTTTGTGACCACCTAGAGGGGTGGGATGGGGAGGGTGGGAGGGAGGGAGATGCAAGAGGAAAGAGATATGGGAACATATTGTATATGTATAACTGATTAACTTTGTTATAAAGCAGAAGCTAACACACCATTGTAAGGCAATTATACTTCAATAAAGATGTTTAAAAAAAAAAAAAACACAAATTTATCTTACCGTTCTAGAAGTCAGAAGTCCAAAATGGGTGTCACTGGGCTACAGTCAACGTGTCAGCAGGGCTGTGTCCCTTCTGGAGGCTTCGGGGAGAACTGTTTCCTTGCCTTTTCCAACTTCTAGAGGTACCTGCATTCCTTGGCTGGTAGCCCCTTCCGCCCTCTTCAAATCTCTCTTTGACTCTGGCACTCACTCTTCTGCCTCCCCCTTGTAAAGACGCTTGTGATTAGATTGGGCTCACCTGGATAATCCAGGCTCTCCCAAGCCAAGGGCAGCTGATTAGCAACCTTAACTCCACCTGCAACTTTAATTCCCACTTGCCATGTAACATAACAGAGTAATAGGCTCCTGAGATTAGGATGTGGACAACTTTGGGAGTTGGGGGTATTATTCTGCCTACTGCAATGATTAACATTTTGAGTACTCACTATGTGCCTGCTACAGTTCTAAGCATGTTACTTGTAATAGTGCATTTAAGCCTCGCCACAACTCTGTGAGGTAGGTACCCGTTTTACAGAGGAGGAAAGTGAGGCCCAGAGAAGAAAAGTAACTCACCTAAGTTCACACAGCTAGTAAGAGGCAGCCCTGAGCTACAGATCCAGGGCCCTGAGCTCAGAGTCCATTCTCTTAGCCATAACCACACTTCAGTAATTGGAGGACAGATGTACAAACTGAATTCTACCTAATTTAATCCTCCTTTGATGATCCAGAAGCCCCTTCAGGCTGTAACATTGCCTCAGGTCCATCAATACTGACTGCCATTTGCCACCCGGTCAGACAACTTTGGATGGGCTGACCAGTGGATTTCCAGGGGCTGGGATGCCTAATGAGCCTGCTTCCTTCCCCAGTGGGCTTCTCAGGTGGGCAATAGTGATTCCAAACTCCGCTCTGTGATATCTGACGTCAGCTACTTCTCTGCTGGCTTTGCAGACATTCCTCAAAAAAGTCAAGTCAATGTCTACCACAGGGCCTTTGCATTTGCTGTCACCCACACCTGGAATCTCTACACAAAACTCAAGCATCATTTCAAACAGGTTTCTGCCCAAGGATCTCCACTTTAAAAAGGAGCCAGACATCAGGCCTAGCTTGATGGGAGAGGTCTCCCCCTTCCCTCTCCAATATTTCGGTGGACAGAAGGCATTAAAGTTCCCTTCTTCTCCCTGTTTTCCCCTCCTTCATGGTGAGAAATAAAAGGGGCAGACTAAGGGAGGTGCATTTGTGGGTAGGGAGCTGTCTTCACCTTGAAGTCTCCTTGACTCTGGTGTGCACACAGGACTCAGAGCAAAAAACAGGGGAGAAAAAGCAGGGGCCGGTTCCTTAGATCTTTAAGGGGAAGAGAGGTAAAACCCTGACTTGTAGAGTGCCTACTGAGGGTTCAATCTTCACATCCCTGTGCAAGAGGTACTAGAAAAGAAATCTGAAGATCCTGGACATTAAGAAACTGGCCCCAGATAACATATGGAGGGGCTGAGTAGGACTTGAATACAAGTCATCCTGAATAACACAGCAAAGGTCACCAGTTGCCACCAATGTTCCTCCTTTAGGGACAGAGGAGGTGACCTGGGGTGGAGTGGGGACAGCATTGAAGCGATTGACCAACCATGAACATGAATTTTTTTCTAAATGAATAATTATTCTATTTAGAAAGTCACATGGAGGCAATGGGAGACAGAAGTAAAGACTCATGTTTCCATCCCCAGGGGATATTTGCATGTGGATGTACAATTGTTCTAACACCAATTGTTGAAAAGACTGTCCTTTCTCCACTGAGTTGCCTTGGTACCTTTGTCAAAAATCAATCATCCATTTATGTTTGGGTCCATTTCTGGACTCTGTTCTGTGGATCTATTTGTCTATTTGATGCCAATGCTAAACGTTTTGATTACTGTAACTTTGTAATAAAGTTTGAAATTGAGATTTGGGTTCTCTAACTTTGGTCTTTGTTAAAGTTGTTTTGGCTACTCTAGGTCCTTTGCATTTTCACAGGAATTTTAGAATCAGATTGCCAATTTCTGCAAAAAAAGCTTGCTGGGATTTTGATTGTGTTGAATCTATAGCTCAATTTGGAGAGAACTGACATCTTAACAACATGGTGTCTTCAGAGCCATGAACAAGGTATACCTCTCTGATTACGTAGGTCTTATTTCATATCTCTCAGTAGTGTTTTGTAGTTTTTATTGAATAGGTTTTGCACATCTTTTGTCAGATTTCTCCCTAAATAGTTTATGTTTTGATGCTAATATAAGTGGGATTTTAAATTTCAATTTCCAATTATTCATTGCTAGTATATAGAAATATAGTCGGTTTTTGTATGTTGATCTTAGATCCTGCAACCATGCTGAATTCACATGTCAGCTCTAGTAGATTTTTGGGGTAGGTTTCATAGGATTTTTCTACATAAATGATATCATCTGTGAATAAAGACAGTTTTCTGTGGGGCTATGTTCAAGGAGGCTGTGTTGTAATAAACTCTATCCTCAGGCTGTTTGGGGGACACAGAGGGCAATCCAAGATGAGGATGGTCAAGGCTTGAACATTATCTTCAGGGCAGCAGATCCATAGATCAAGTGGTCTGACAGGCTAATGTTAAAATGGATTGATCTTCCACTAATATCAATTGAGCTCAGCACAGATCACTTGATTACTTATACTGTCCATGGTTAAGAGCCCACATGTGGGCTGAGTGAAGGCAAAAATAGCCAGCCTCAGGTTCAACAAATGTCCAAAAACCCTTTCCACAAAGCACCACCTTCTCTCACTCTGACCTCCATGAAGCCCCCTTCCTGGTCTCTTAGCCTTCCATCTTGCCCGCTCCAATCCCATCTCCATAGAGCCAGATTGTGTAAAAATGTAAATGATACTGTCCTAGGCCCTGCACTTAGAATAAAACCCAAACTCCTCACCCAGGCCTAAGCATCCCTCCTTGCACTGTTTCCTCCTCCCCATTCCCTCCAGTCAAGCTCATCCCAAGCCTTTTCTGCCGGAAGCACTCTCTCCATGCACCTCACCCCCTTCCTCTCCTACTCCTTGTCACTTCTTCAGATGCCTCTCCTGACCCTTCCAACAGACACTTACTCTTAGAGCACCTGTTTTTCCTTTAATTTTACACTAAAGCAGTGCAGTAAGAGCTGCGACCACTGCTATTTTGTTCACCCAAACTCTTAACAATGCCTGATAAGTCCTAGGCACTCAGTCAATGGTTTGAATGATTCCTGGATTTCTCTTGGGCTATATACACGCCCATTCATTCACTCCCAGTCTTTGTGAACAACTTTACAATATATTTTGGATGTTTCTCTTCCCTTAGAAGGGCGGTTTAAAACCATGGCTGTGAGACTTCCCTAGTGGCGCAGTGGTTAAAAATCCACCTGCCAATGCAGGGGACACGGGTTCGAGCCCTGGTCCAGGAAGATTCCACATGCCGTGGAGCAACTAAGTCCGTGTGCCACAAACTACTGAGCCTGCGCTCTAGAGCCCACAAGCCACAACTACTGAGCCCACGTGCCACAACTACCAAAGCCCGTGTGCCTAGAGCCCGTGCTCTGCGACAAGAGAAGCCACCGCAATGAGAAGCCTGTGCGCTGCAACAAAGAGTAGTCCCTGCTTACCACAACTAGAGAAAGCCCGTGCACAGCAATGAAGACCCAATGCAGCTAAAAATAAATAAATAAAATTTTAAAAAAACCCCAACAACCACCATGGCCGTGTGTTAAAATCTAGGTGATTCTAAAAAATGCTAATGCCTGGACCTCACCCCAGACCAACTGAAATGCAAGTCTGTGGGGGTAGGATCCAGGTATTTGTATTTGTTTCAAGCTCTCTTGGTGACTCTGACGCACATCCAGAGTTAGAACCGCTAGCATAGAAGAAAAAAGCTGCTTTCATTCAACCAGCTGATAAAAACCATGGATGGGCTCACCCAAGAAGGGCCAGAAGGTGAGATATGTAAGGACCCTCACATGGGGCTCCACTGAACTCAGCCTCCTGCAAGAGTAGCTCCTGTGCTTTGTCTGTTCCAATGGAGCAGCAAGAAAGAAAGAAACCAGACCAGAGTGGAAAGCATTTTCAAACTTTATTTACAACTGTCACAGTGACAAAAAGTAGTTTGGAAAAAAAAATGCTAGTTTCTCCCTGAGCCTCAAAAAAGAACAGATAGAAGTTACAGGAGGTTCATCTTACAACAGGCATTTTTACTGAAATACTAGGGGGTTTTTTGTTTTCTTTTGTTTTGTTTCAATAGCATCAGTTAGAAATACACACAAGTTACTTAAAAAAAAAAAGAGGAGGCCAGACAGGAGCTCAGCCACTTGTCCAAGAGCAGCTGGGTCGCCCCAAGAGGCTCGCCGCTGAGGGTCCTGACTTAAGCTGTCAGCCCCTGGCCAGCTCAGACTCCACGTGACCGTACAAAGGGGTCTAGCGACCGGCAAAACTAATAAACCACCCCCATAAACACACATATACACAAAGTAGATTTGTTATGCAGTTTACAAGCACGTTCCCATCAGACGGCAAGACCAGGACAGATGATACAGGGGAGCAGATGAGAGGGGGACACAGAAACATGGGATTTTCAAAGGCAAGACCCCATCCACACAGGGAGGCACGGGATGAGAGCTGCAGCTGCGGGGGTGTGAGGGTAACTGGGAAAGGCTCCCTGCAGTCAAAACAGAAGGAGAGGGAGAGCGAGAGCGAGGAGCCCCCTTGCAGGGCAGGCTGCAGGCCTCTCCCACTTGCTCGAGGTGCTGGAGGAAGTTATTGCCATCGGTGTGTGCAACACAAGCAGACAACACGGAGGTTGGGGGCAGAGGGGTGAGGGGGTGAGCGTTGGCTTCCCAGGACCAAGTCCTGTTGATGTGACAACAGCACACGCTGGTCCTCCTGCACCAGCGTTCTCCAGAGCCACACTAACCTTGAGGTATTAAGTACAACTCTACATGCATGTCCCAACTGGGATCAAGCTGGACTGACTGCAGCCCTGAGGAGACATGGTGGGTGCCTCCGCTGGCGGAGTTCAGCCCCAGGGAGGGTCTTGAGCTCACCTCTTGGCTGCACAGTCCTGCTCTGAGATAGAGATGGTCTGAAGGGCTTGTCCTGCAATCTTTGCAGCTCCAGATGGTTCTTAACTATGACGAGAAGCTCTAAGTCCAAGCTAGCCTTCTCTTGCAACTTGCCCTTGCAGGGGTCAGGTGGGAGGTGAGGAGGAATGACGCTCCCTCACCGCACCGTCCTCCCCCCTGCATCCAGGAACACCGCGGAAGAAGCCCAAGATCTCATGACACCCTTTAGTTTCAAATTCAATCCCCAGGCTGCCGCATGAGAGCCCGTCACTGCCATCCTAAAACTCCCAGGCCCTGCCAGCTCTCAGGACCTGCGTTAAAGCTCACTTCCCCAACCAGAAACAGAAAAAGCCTCCTCCGTGCGCCACTCAGCTCCCACCGGAAAAAGAGGCCAAAATCCCACGTGGGAATGGGTGCTGTGCCCGGCCAGGCTGGCTGGAATCTGCGGCAGGGCTGGCAGCCACCCGGCCTGACCGCTGTGCCAGGGCTGGGAGGGTGGAGGTGAGGAGGAGGAAGGGCCAGCCTGGGGGAGCCCACCACTCTGTGCCTCTGCCCAAAGGGAGAGCAAGTCTGGGGGGAGCAGGTGGGGATGGACCTTGGTGTCCAAGCATCTACATCGGCCCTCCAACAAGGGTGGGAAGGGCTCTCGCTACTTCCAGAAGGGTTGGGGGGCAAAAAGGATAAATCAGGGGAGCGCTCAACATTGCGGCCTCTTTAAAAACCTCCAGATTACAGGGGCATGCGCACCTGCTAGGGCCTGAGGGGAGGGTCTGGAGAAGGAAACGGGAGGCGTTCCTGGCATCGGCATCACCTCCAGCTGGCTTTGCAGGTAGCCAGCCTCCACTGCTCTCCTCTGCCTGCCTCCCCATTACAGACCAACACACCCGAAACTAAAACAAAGGCTGGCAGTGGGCAAAACTAGAGAGAGATGAAGACTTTGTTGTCTGATGTCCCAGCAGCCAGAGCGAATGCTTGCTGGGTAGGTACTTCCTGGCTGCACTTCTCTGCTCAATGTTTTCTTTAAAATGTGTCTTTTCTCTTTCATCTCCTGTTTGTTTTCTTGCCCCAGACGTTCCTTGCTAGCTTTGCACATCCTCCCATCCCACCCCACCCCCAGAGCCCACTGGAATCCCACGGCTGCCCCCAGCCTGCTTGAGTTCAGATAAAGATCTCCAAGACGCCCACCTCCCCGCACCCCCCAACCCCTGCTCTAAGCAGCTTCCTTTCTCAAAGGTCTGGCGTGTTGTCGCAGAGGGCTCCGCTGCCCGACATCTCAAAAAAGGAAAAGAAAAGAAAAGAAAACCAACTCAGTGATTTGCAGGTGCAAAACGGAAGCCATCATCTGACTTTTTCAGAACTATTGTGGCTCATGCTCTCCTTCCATGGTAGCGGGAAAGAACACAGTTCGGGTACAGATGCTGTCTGGTGTGACCCTGTGGGAGCCGGCGTGGACCCTACTGTTCCTTGTCTTCGTTCGGTGTCTCTTCACAGTTGTCCTGCTCATCCTCCTGGACCAAGAACTCCTCGGGGGGCCACCGGAGCTCCCCGCTCTCTACCTCCCCCTCTGTGGGCTCCACCACGATGGAGGGCAGACGGTCCTTCAGCTTGCAGCAGCGGTCGAAGTCTGACGGGTCAGGGAAGATCTGAAATAGAAGTGGAGAACCCCATCATGTACACGTGCAGGACCGAGCCCCCGCTATACACCAGGGACCGTGCTACGCCCTTGGGATACTGGGGAGCAGTAGGTGGGATACTGCAGAGCATCAGGCAGGAGCCAGGGAACAAACTCTGAGGCAACAAAGGAAACCCAGACTAATCCTGAAGCTGAAAGTTTTCATGGCAGTGCCACCAAATTTGTGTTTGTACTTTTCGGTTTTGTTTTCAGATAAAAGAACTCAAAATCATGTCCACAGTAAGTCACATCTCCATTTGCAGCAAGCATTTTACTCTAGAAGTACAATGCATACAACAGGTGCCATAACATTAAATTCCTCCCAGGATAATTATTGGCACCTACCAGGTACTTTACATATATAATTTGGACCCAACACAGTCAGGCAGAAACATACGTGCTGCTCACGCCACCTGAAAGAATCCCAGGAGATTCCTGGAGAAGGAGGTTGCCCAAACCATTCAGCCTGGAAACGAGCAGTGGTAGAATGGGATCAAACCCAGGTCTGTTTGACTCCCAAGTCCGTGGCCAATACCACGTGCCCCTCAAGGAGAAGGGTTCTGATCTCGCTGTAGCTGTAAAGTCAAAGTCAAATCAGGGTTGAAGGCATGGCCCCAGACACAGACACGTGGGAACATAATCCCAGGCTATTTTTTCACCTGTAAACAACACCTGGCTCCTTGACGGCTCTACACCTGAAAGCGTCTACTTCTCTTTCCAGAGTCCTGTCAACGAGGTTCCTTTTTCTGATGCCTACTGTGTGTCCTGACCAGAGCTGGGAGAAACCCCAAACCAGGCTATAAAATCCAGGCTCTGCGGATTCCCTTTGCGCACACTGCCCTGTGACTACAGCTGACCCAATTCTTTGCCCAGCAGCTTAAGTACTTAATCCGATGGGCTGCTGGCCTCTTGCCACACACAGCCCTCGGGGACACGCCAGAGAGACGGAGAGAGGAGACTGTCTGGGACGCTGGGGCTCACAGAATCACACGGCACCTGCAAGGCCATCTCCTCCAACCTCTCCATTTGATAGATAAGGAAACTGAGGCCCAGAGGGGTCAGGAGACTTGCTCAGGGTCACACAGCTTGTTAATGGCAAAAGAAAGGAAAGTAGACCCTGGAGGGGGTGGAGACACACATTTGAAGAGGTCCCGGGGGTTCCCCGTGCCTGGCTCTGTTCCTTGGAGGTAGTAGAAGTGCTCTCCTAGAAACTCAGGCCTTCCCAACTTCTGGGGTGTTACGAGGGTACCCAATCTTACTGCACCTAGCCCCACGCTGTGCTGTCCCCATCAAGTCCCTGACCATGTCAGGGGCCACATGGGGCTTCCGGGAATCAGGGGCCTCAACACAACCTCCCCAATCCCTGCAGACGAGTGATTATTAACCATTTACCCAATAAAGCCCTATTGCTGGGGGATTAAGTCTTAAGCCAGCTGCACAACCAGGCATCATTAAAGACTTAACGAGGCTTATAAACAGTATCGTAATGGCGGCCAGGAGGAAAACAAGGCAGGGAGGGGCTAGGCTAGTGGGGTGAAGGGAGGCACGGGGAAAGATGACGCCCCCTGCGGGCTTTCTCTTCCTGACGCAGCCAGCCCTGCAGGTCTGCCTCTGGCCTGGGCTCTGCGCACAGACCCACATGCCGAGCAGGGAGAAGGTCAAGTGGCTTACTTGGGCCCCTCCTCACTTCTCTTCTGGGGAGCCGGAGCCCCCTGCTGTGGGTGAGGACACAGGTGCCCTTCCGAGCACAACCTTTGGGCGTGAGTGAGGGGAACCCCACGAGTGGAAAGTATGCTACAGTTTACAAAGCTTTTTCAGATGTCACCTCCGGTAGGCCTCACCTCCCCCCCCTCCCCCGCTGCCCAGGAGCAGAGAGACCCTGGGGCTCTGAGGGTCACAAGGAAGAGCCAGGATTCAAACCTCGATCTCCTGTCTTCAGCACCTGTGCCTTTTGAACGATGAATGGACGCCACTGGGTCAACATGCCCACTTCACAGAAAACTGACCAGGGAGGGTGGGCAAGACCCTAGGCTTTAATGGCCCATTTGGCAGTTCAGGCCCCAGGATGACCATCTGGGCAGCTAGGTCCAGAAGATGAGCTGCCCAGTCCAAACAGTTGTTCTAAATCTTCAAGGATAGAGCTGCGAAATAGCAAGAGGGGATGGACACCTGGCCCAAGACAGCCCTGGGCCCCTGCCTCTACCCTCTGGCCTCAAGCCCAGGGCTGGGCCTACGCTGTGACTCCCTGGCTGAGAGAGGTGGCGCCGGCTCCTAACTATGACCGCCCACGCTGAGGAAGAGCCAGAGAGACAGGCAGCGGCAAGGCCAGCAGAAGGAGGAAGAGGACAACAAGGGTGGAGGGCATATGATTTTGTTCTAAGCTGGGAATGCGTCTTCAACTAAAAGCAGGGGGAAGAGTGTTCAAATAAGGATGCTGCTGATGACGGAAGATATGCCAGGCACATTTGCTGAGCAGAATCTCAGTCTCCACAATAATCCTCTGAAGTATGCAGTGGTGTGATCACTATTTATAGATGAGGAAACTGAAGCACAGAGAGGGCAAGTGACTTACTCAAGGCCACAGAGCTAGGAAGCGGCTGAATGGGGACCCAAACTCAGACCCACAGGACTTCGAATGAGGCGCTCATTTGACAACACATAGCGTCAAGCCACATCAACCTTGACATCACTTGTACAACCCTAACCAAGACCTCTCAAACGCCCGGGCCTCAGTTTCTCTTTTTAAGAAGTGAAGTGGCCTTCTGGTCTCACTAGGTGGGTGCAAATCCTGGGCAAATACAGAGATGATAAAATGCTTTGACGACGTATGCTAAATTCAAACTGGAATGTCCTCTTTGGAGCAGTTTCAACAGGGCTACGAGAGCAGTCTCCAACAGCAGTTTCAAACTCCAAGCAAGAGGCAGCAATACTAACACAGTAATTAAAATAACTCCAAACAATGCCTTTCATACCGGGAGCCACACAATTAAGTCTTTTAAGTCCTTGGGGGAAGTCTGAGCATTGAACTTCTGATACTGCTTACTTGCCAGAGAACTTTGCTCCCTGAATTGCTCAAAGCAGGCGCCATGGAAAAAAAAACTTTTTTTTCTTTTACAAAGCCTGTTAATTACATTTTAAAAAATCACTATAATAATCTAACCCTCCCATCAGAGATTATATTGTATTATCAAATACCAATTTATGCCTCTGAAAATTGTAGCTCTCTCCAAAGACAAACAAAACGCACCCAGAACCAAACAGCTTCTCATTTCCTCACATCCAGACAGAAAGCCTTGCAAAGCAAAGCTGAGTATTTTGCCAGTACAATCTTATCTCTGACAGCTGCCTAAGAGGCTGACCCCAAGGAGGTCAAGATTTTTCCACTAAGTCATGCTTTTTAATCATCTAGGCAGCAGAAAAATGAGAGGTTGCAACGGCAATTTGACGGGGTGGGGAAGGCAGTGGAAAAAAGGACTCAAGTCAGACTTGCCAAGCACATGACAGGTAGAGTTGGGGCAGCAGGCCAGCCCGGCATGCTGTTTGCCTGCAGGAACTGGCCAGGAATAAAGCACTGCCCCTGTTCCAAAAAGAAACTGCTTCTGGTTAAACCTCTTACCCCAAAGCGCCCCTTCTCCTTGGACTGGAGAAGGGGGAAAAAATCCTTTTCGTTTCTCTCTGAAGCAAAAGGCTCCTCTCTAAGGTGTCCAGAAAGGAAGATGGGGAGGCTCTGAGAGGCATTTCCCACCCTCACCCTCCAGGGCAGGACAGATCACGAAGCATCCCTCCCAGCTGTGATTCTCTCAGCCCTGCCCCTTCCTCTGTCCACCAACACTGGACTCCACGACCAGCTGTTACACTCGGCTGCCAGGGCTGATGGCTTGGATGAAACTAATAGACACCAAGTTCCCTCCTTTGCAAATGACATCTTGGAGATCACATGCACCAAGAACATCCCGGGTCCCGCATGTCCCACTGTGGGGAACAGCAGGCATTCAAACTTGGTCATGGTCAATTTTATAGGGGACACTTCTTCAAAGGCATCCTTTGCCAGGTGGCCTCCAATCCCAACAGGATCTGACATTTTGGGAACTCAAATGAGTTCACTCAAAAGGTCAAAGGAGGGGCTTCCCTGGTGGCACAGTGGTTTTAAGAATACACCTGCCAATGCAGGGGACACGGGTTTGAGCCCTGGTCCGGGAAGATCCCACAAGCTGTGGAGCAACTAAGCCCGTGTGCCACAACTACTGAGCCTGTGCTCTAGAGCTCGCGAACCACAACTACTGAACCCATGTGCCACAACTACTGAAGTCCGCGTGCCTAGAGTCTAGGCTCCGCAACAAGAGAAGCCACAGCAATGAGAAGCCCACGTATTGCAACAAAGAGTAGCCCCCGCTCACCGCAACTAAAGAAAGCCCACATGCAGCAAGGAAGACCCGACGCAGCCAAAACTAAATAAACAAAATAAATTTAAAAAAAAAAGGTCAAAGGAGCTTTAGGACCTTCTAAGAAGAAACGGTCTGTGAGATGTAGTTTGGATGCCAATATACCGGAATTTCTGCCTGTAGATCAGAGCTGTCCAACAGAACTTTCCGCAATAATGGAAATATTTTCTATCTGCACTGTCCAATGGTAAACACCAGCCACATGTGTCTCTTAAGCACTTGAGGCTAAAATTTTTAATTCCCTTTCATTTTTATTAATATAAATTTATATGAAATATGTAAAGTTAATATAAATTGAAATAGCTACACAAATAAATAGATAAATATGAGGACAGTGAAAGCAGGACTGTCCAGGAAAGCTCAGGATGTTTGGCTAATAGACCGACATGAGAGGCCTCAGAGCAGAGAAGTCTGGGGTTGAAGGTGAGCTCCTGGAGATGAGGAATTAGTCAGCAGGCTTTTGTTGAAAGTATAAAAGTCGCCGGTCAGTCGGCTCCCGTTTCACCCATGGAGGGGAACTGAAAGGTGATACCAGGGCTCCAAAGGCCCGAAATTTGGGGGCCTAGCTATCGACTGTCTGCCTCTAAGCCAGGTGACCTAAACCTGACTGCCTCTGGGGTGGGAGAGGAGAGAGATGCCTGGCACCTAGGATGGAAAATGTGAGCGACTCTGGTTGGAGCAGCCCTCCCCTGTGTGCATGCATCCCTCAGCCATCAACCCTGACAAACAACCCGAGCTGGCCACAAAGAAGGTGGAGGGCTCGGCAAAGAGCTGAGATATGCTAATAGGGAAAGCGGACACCAGCAGGTAGAGGAGATGAAAGGTGGTTAACTAGATACAAAGGGCTAATTACCAGTTCTGCAAGCTGAGACCCAGGGAGCTTGGCCATCCTGCTCCTCTTTGCTGGGGTGGAACAGAGGAAAGAGGCATGTTGGGGTGGGGGGGAGAAGGCAGGTGGGACAGAGGGCCTGCGATGAATAACCAGGTGGCTCTCCAAGGCCCCAAGAGGGATCTGCCTCAGCATCCAAAACCACACAGTGTGTCTCTCCCCTCTCTGGTTCCAGAGGAGGGGGTAGAAATCAACCTCAAACCTGTGATGGAAAATCACCACTCCCGCAGGTAGACCAGGAGTCTGAAAGATCTGGCTTTTCCCTTGTCCCCATGCTTTATTATCTCTATGACTGGGGTCAATCGTTTTAACTTCTCTGAGCCTCACCTGCCTCCTGAGTAAAATGAGGAAGGAATTTCCACTCTACAGTATTGTTGAAAGGATTACATGATGCTTCAGGTTGAGTGCCAGCACGGAACCCAACAGGCTCAAAGATGGGGACGCCCATCGCCCTCCTTTCCTCATTTATAAATTGGGATTACTACTAATTCCCATCTTATAGGGCTTTGGAGAGAATTAAATACAGGTATGTCTGAACATGTTCTATAAACTTTAAATTCCTAATGATGGTTCTTATTAGGTAAAGCGGGGGTCCCCAGGGAGCATTTACAGTAAGGCACTGGAACGTCTGTAGCTGTGGCTTGGGACAGGAGGAAATCAGCAGTACTCCTGGGCTTGTGCTCACAAAGTCTAGGCCAGGTTCTTTGGACAAATGGTTCATCACTTCCCCTACAGTACCTCTCTTTTCCCAGGGCATGGGTTAGGCCAGCTGGAATGGAAGCCACTGCCTTGTCCAGATCCTGGCCTTTCAGTGGAAGCCCCTGCAGCGTAAGTCTCCCCATTACGCATCCCCCCTCCTTCCCCCAGCCTACTCTAGGGGCCTGCCGCCTGGGTTTCTTATTTTTCCTGGAGAATAACAATGGATTGGCCTTGTGTGTTTATTCGTTCCTAGGAAGGGCTGGTTTATAACAATGGGCAGATCTCTACCAGCATCCTGCTCTGCCGAAGGCCGAGTGAATGAGGGGCAGCTAATTCAAAAGAAAAGTACACCCTGCTTTTTGTCCCCTAACAATACGTGAAGGCAAGAAATATGTTCTTTGAAATCCTTGCCTCCTGCTATTTTATCATCATCATTATTATTTGCATTTTATTGACTTTTCAAAGTGAAATGTGGCGGCAAGAACAGAAAGAATTATAGCAAAGGGGCAGAGTGGCTACTGCCTGGACTCAGGGGATGGGGAAGAACATTCTCCCATCTCCACTCGGATGCTAATGACCTCATTCTCCATCCCTGAGACTCACATCACTCAAATCTCCCCTGGACTGGGGTTACAGACTATCCACCTCACCCTCTCCTACACTTCTCTGGTGTCTCTAATCCTACAGGAGACTTGAGCAGAGATTTGGGGCTTTATAACAACTGTTATCTCCTTCCTTTGGATTAAAGATGCTTAAGCCTCCAGCCTTGAAACTTAAAAGAAAAGGAAATCCTCTAGATAAACACCATCTTTCATAAACATCTCTCCAACACACACCCATCCTGCAAGTTCTGAGTTCCAAATTCCAATTAATTAGCACTAATTGCTGCAGATAATTCGGGCCCAGCGAGCTGATGGGGCTTTTGTAATGTTACAGAACATCTCTCAAAGTTCTCCAGGGTGGTAAGAAAACACTGCAGCTATCTGGCATAGGATGATTTCAAACACCCCCATCCAAATATCCCCCCTGACTATCTCATAATTGCCCTTTGAAAAGAAGACATGCTTCCCAGTCATCTCTGGGCCTTGGGGGATGGCGTCTCTCTCTCTCTCTCTTGCTGGTGTCACCCAGGTGTCCCACAGCCACACACCCTCTCTCAGAAAGCCCAGACTGACAGGGCTGCCATTTCCAACCATTCCCTCATTCTTTGTTTTGGAGACAAAAATCTTGAACATTTAGCCTGGTCCCATAGCCTCCCATTCTCTTCTTGTCTGGGGTTCCCCTACTACATGGCTTCCAAAACCATCGCTGGATGGAAACCACTCGCAATTCTCTGAGGACTTGCTTACAGCCCAGCCCCAGGGCCCTGCTTGGCCTTCAGTCACCACGACCTCTGCAGCACACTACCAGGCCAGCCTGCTTCAAGATCTACGCTCTCTCCTGATTCTCATGACCCTACTCAGGTTCACCTGACCTGTCTAACCCCACCTTCCCTGTGCCCTCCCTGGACTTGGTGTCACCCTAGGCTTTTCTCTGGACTCAGGCAGCTTCCTGGCTTCCACTGTCCACCTTAGGCTGAGGATTCCCCAATCCACGGCTTCACTGCCCTTTCCACTATCTGTGAAAGTCTCCACTTGGATGACATCCATCACCTCCAACTCACCTTTTCCCAAAGTGAGGTCATCAGCTAGTTTGTATCTTTCTTTAAGTTAAAAACTTTTCTTCCCCTCTCCAACAGGAAGCCTTGCTTGATAGTAGGTCCAGTAAAAGAGGCCTGGAGATCATAGTTGATCGCAACTGCAGTATTGATGTGAAAACATTGAAGCAAACAGGGCTATGTTCCTAGAGGTCCGCTAATCTCATGGAGGCCATCTACACCATCTGCGCTAACAGGGAGGTGATGCCCAGCTGGCGTCTGATCAGACACATTCTGTTCAGTCTAGAGCAGTGGTTCTCAAAGCTTAATCCCTGAGCTCCTTTCAGGGACAGAGTGTCCATGGAGTTAAAATATTTTCTTAGTAATACTAAGATGTTATTTGCCGTTTTTCCTGTGTTGATACTTGCACTAATGGTATAAAAAGCAACGGTGGGTGAATTTGCTGGCACCTGAGCAAGAATTAATGATGGCGGCAGCAGCAAACTGTGCTGGTAGACATTGTATTCTTCACCACCTCCCACTCGCAATTAAAAAAAAAAACTTCATGTCCTTGATGAAGCAGTAAAGATTAATTTTTATTAAATATTGACTGTTAAGTACATGTTGTTTTAATATACTCTGTGATGAAATGCAAAGTCGGCATACAACACTTCTGGTGCACATCAGAGCACAATGGTTGTCTCGCAGAAAAGCATTTATGGGATTGAGTTGCGAGCTGAACTAGCCGCTTTTTCCATGGGACACCATTTTTAGTTGAAAGAATGACTGACCAATAACCATGGTTATTCAGACTTGGGTATTTGGCAGACCTGAGCCTGATATTTCAAAGAAAATGAGCCTGATATTTCAAAGAAAATGACTGATGGTATTTGTTACCAATGATAAAAACTGAGGTCTCAAGCAAAAATTAGAATTTTGGAAAACTTGTATCAGCCACCATAATCTTGACAGTTTCCTATCAGTCGAAGAATTTCTGATGAGACCAGTGGAGATATTAACTAATGTGATTTTTTTGACATTATGTAACAAAATGTGTTAACTTTGGAAGATCTGCATAACTCAGCGAACCCATATTTTCCAAATGATCAGTACAGCATGTTATGAAACCAAGCATGGGTAAAAGATTCGTTCAAAGTGCAAGATAGGCTAATGAATTTTAATGTAAGAGTACAGAAAGTTCATTGATAAGGTTTCAGATTCCACATTACCACTAACCTTTAAGAAACTACCACTTACTGAGTTTTGCCAAAATACCAAAGAAAAATATATGAAAAGGCTACTAAAATATTTCTCCCTTTTCTAAGTACATATCTGCATAGGCCAGATTTTCTTCATGTACTTCAACCAACACCGATCACAACAGATAGGAAGCAGAAGCAGATGTGAGATTCTAGCTGTCTTCTATTAAGCCAGATATCAAACAGATTTGCAAAAATGTGAAACCTTTCTTTGTGCTGAACTTTTTTTTGTGTTTTGGAAAATATATTTATTTTTATTAAAAATCATTACTTATATTAACATGTAATGGTTTTATTGTCATTTTAAAGGAATTAATAAATAATAAAAATGTTAAACTGTTTTAATATCAAAAGATATAACCCACATAAACAAATATCTCTAGGGGTCCTAAATAATTTTTTAAAAAGTAAAAGGGACTGAGATTTAAAAATTTGAGAGCCAATGGCCTGGAGAAAAAATACCTTCACAAAGATGACTCCATAAGTCAAGGTTGCAGGATAATATGTTTTAAAACTGGAAAAGATTTGAGGGGAACATAAGAGGTACCTTCAAATATTTAAAAGGGTGACATGAAGTCTAAGAGAGAGCAAATTTTTTTTAACTCCAGGGGGCCTATCTAAGATCAGATGGAGGATTTCACCGCATTATACAACTTCTAACAAAAATGATAGAACTCTCTCCATTACAGATGGGGAAGGCAAGGCCCAAAGAGATGCTGGGAGTCGCCTGAAATGACATAGACAGTAGCAAAGCCAAGATTAGAAACCAGTTATCCAGATTCATACTCCATAATCCCGCTGCGCTGAAAGGTTCTGAGCTCCGTATCACTGGCAGTGTCCAAAGAACACGTAAGTGACCCAATGCCACGCTACTGTAGAGTGCATTCCCACATCTGATAGAGACTGGCCCAGTCTCAAAGGTACCCTCCCACTCTGCGATGCTACAGTATCTCAGTTTTGATCCCAAGGAAAATATCTATATCCACGATCTCCAAACTTGGAGACTGAAAGAATCTTGAAAGAATTTTGAAAGAATTGAAAGAATTTTGAAAAACTGTCTCCTTTCACACCTTTTAAAACCAACACCTAAAACTTCTGCTATATTATAAATATTACCATTTTAAAATAAACTTTTATGCCACTCTTTTAAATAAGTACTCAATGGCTTATAAACACCATAGCAATTTGATATCTACCATCACCTATTTTAAAAACGCATAAACAAGCTCGTAAGTCAAATCTTATTCCTTTCTCTACTTGAAAATGTATTTCCATTCTACTGCTCCATAGAATTTTATCTTAATGTATTTTCATGTTTGAAAGTTTTTAGTCATTAGCTTTTTTCATGCTTCTCTGCAATAAAAAGATGTATTTGTGGGGCTTCCCTGGTGGTGCAGTGGTTGAGAATCTGCCTGCCAATGCAGGGGACACGTGTTCGAGCCCTGGTCTGGGAAGATCCCACATGCCGCGGAGCAACTAGGCCCGTGAGCCACAATTACTGAGCCTGCGCGTCTGGAGCCTGTGCTCCACAACAAGTGAGGCCGCGATAATGACAGGCCCGCGCACCGCGATGAAGAGTGGCCCCCACTTGCCGCAAACTGGAGAAAGCCCTCGCACAGAAACGAAGACCCAACACAGCCATAAATAAATAAATAAATAAATAAATATTTTTTTTAAAAAAAGATGTATTTGTAAATTGGCTTTTAATGTTTTTATGTCCCATGACCCTAAGGCTTGTTAGTTAAAAAAATAAAATTCTTGATTCGCTTATTGCAGCTATTAGTATATAAGTAATCAATAAACATACCACAAATAATTATTAAACACAGAGGTAATTTTTCACTGGTTTTTTTATAGATAGGTGGGATTTATGAAGCTTCTTAGACAGTAACATTTTTAAATGGTCCATTTGTTCGATTCTCCTAAGGTTTCTATACCCTGGGAAGGCACCTTAAAAGATTCACGTAGGTGAGAAGCAGGTCCTCTTACAAAGGGGGTGGAGGGCAACTTGATAGGAAAGGTAGGAAAAGGAAACTGGTGAAGCCTGTCTTCAGGAAACACAATTTTAGAAAAGCAACAGAAGGAAGCCAAAGACATGGAAATTGATTTCTCCAAAATTCTCTCTGCTGTCGTATCCCTTGAAAGTTTCTGTGAACCTCAGGGGCAGCTGTCCTCTGGTTTTAACACGTTGTTAAAACATGAAGGGGTGTATACATAGAACCTGCTTAAGAAGTAATTTGGCATTAAAACCTCCAATATTAGGGTGCCAAGGAAAACAGCCAAGAACGTTTCTGATATGGCTTTAACTGCTATATCCAAGGGGGCAAATGACCAAAGAAATACAGAAGTCATAATTTAGTATTAGCTTATCTTTAAGAATGCTTCCGTCCAAGAGGACAGATTCAACTCTCGAAGAAAAAAAATTCCTTCATGGTAACAACAGTGACGCCAGTCACAGGAAGTCAGGCACCACCATGGTTATGCTTTCCCGTCCACATACACACTATGGCTCAATTATATTTTTTCTTTCCTCACTTGTTTAAAACATTTTTTAAAAAAATAAAATTCTATAACTACATAAATGGAAAAGTAGTATTACTTGTCATAGGTAATAACCATAAAATGCACTAACATTTTCAAAGTCTGTCTGTGCAACACCTAAATTAACTTTGTAAACCACCAGGCATATGTGGACTCTACTGGAACATTGGCCTAGGCTGTTTACCTGTTGCAAAGAACCTGGAGTCTTGCAGTGGTATTGGGTGGAAGGCCCTTGAACACTGGCCCAAGACTTCCATTATGTTCAGATCTACTTCTAAGAGCCCAGTTTATCCCTGATTCCAGGGAAGCAATATTTCTAAACCATGACCATTCCATGAGCCAGACCTGGAAACCCAGGAAAACCAAGATGGTTCAGGGGACTAAACGTGCCTCTGTTCAACCTTCGTGGGTATCCAAGCCAAGGCAACTACCCTGGTCTTCCTCAAGGTCACACGGTGCTCCAATGTCATTAACAGAATAAAGGAGATAAGTAGGGGAATTGCCAACTCATATACATTTGTAATCCACAGAGCATGTCAACATACCCACTATGGGACAAGAACGTCGCTGGCTAATTTGCAATGCCGGCTAAATGGCGCCTAAACATCATTAACTGTTATCATCTCTGCTCTAAATAAGCAATTAACAAACTAGGGGAAGATGTACAACATCTCCCAAACACTTTAAAGTAACCAAACACCTCTCTGACTCTCTCCACAAAGCTCCTCCATCATCCCATTGGTATAGATTTTACAACCCTGAGATTCTATTTGCTAGAGCTTTCAATGCTGGGAGCTTATACTATGATAAACTCTTTTATTTGTCTTCTGTTATTAAGGTAATATATAATCAAGAGGCTTAATGATGTTGAATCTCTTTGATTCAGCAATTCTACTTCCAGGAATTTATTCTGAGGAAACAAATCAGACCTGCGCAGAGATTTGTGTAAAATGATATTCAAAGCAGTGTTCTCTGTAAGAACAAAATATGCCACAACCTAAATATTCAGCAATAAGTGGTACATAACAAAATGAAATGCCATTTTACAAAGAAAACAAAATGACAGGAACATAGTCACAATAGTATACAAAGTGAAAAAAGATTCACTCTGGCACATACAGTTTTACCTCAATTTTATTTTTTTAATAAAAATGCATATAAAATACTGGAAGTAAACATACTAAAATATTTCAGTGATAGGAATATGGGCATTGAAAATTTCCTTTGTACTTCTCTGTATTTTCCTAAATTTCTAAAAGTAATTAATATCACCTTCAATTATAACACACACACACACACACACACATGCACACACACTCTCTTACACCTTTTGACTCAGAAATTCTATTCCTAAGACTCTAAGGAAATAGTATAAACTGTGGACAAAGATTTATATATAAAATTATATATAAATTATCAAATTATTTATAAGAGAAAAATATATACAATTAAAAAATAATTCAACAATTGGAGAATGGTGAAAAAATCACGTTGTAACTTTATAACATTGTGCAGTTATTAAAATGCTGGCTTTGAAGCATTTTTAAGATAAATTGTGGGCTTCCCTGGTGGTGCAGTGGTTAAGAATCCGTCTGCCAATGCAGGGGACACGGGTTCGAGCCCTGGTCCAGGAACATCCCACATGCCGCGGAACAACTAAGCCCGTGTGCCACAACTACTGAGACCGCGCTCTACAGCCCGCGAACCAGAACTACTGAGCCCATGTGCCACAACTACTGAGGCCCGTGCGCCTAGAGCCCGTGCTCCGCAACAAGAGAAGCCACCACAATTGGAAGCCCCCGCACCGCAACGAAGAGTAGCCCCCGCTCGCCGCACCTAGAGAAAAGCCCGTGCACAGCAACGAAGCCCCAACTCAGCCAAAAATAAAAATAAATAGAAGAAATTAAAAATAAATAGAATAAATTAATTTATTTAAAAAAAAGATAAGTTATGATGATGTGATGCTGATGACTAACATACCATTAAGTAAAAAAGCAGAACACAATCCTGTGTGATCTTGGCCATATAAAAATATAAGTTCCATGGAAAAGATGCTAAAATGTTAACAGTTGCGATTTATGCATGGTGAGATTATGGTGACTGGAAAAAAAAGTTTAAAGAAGAAAATAAAAATTCCATAATGGGCCTATGTTACTTTAAAAATTTGAAAAGTAAGCATGAGAATAATAAAATACATACTTTGCCAGTGAAAATATGAAGTTACTCAAAAAAGGGGAAGGAAAAGAAAATTTTCCTGTAACTACAGCACTCTGATCTAAAACAACTGCTATTAACATTCTGCTGTCTGCCCTTTTGGTCGTGTGTGTGTGTGTGTGCACGTGTGTGTGAGTTCATGTAAGTGCATGCGAGTGTGTGTGTGTGTGTGTGTGTGTGTGTGTGTGTCTCTGTAGGCATCTCAGGCTCTGTCCCATGGGGATCAGCGGCTGAGCCTGGGGCTGCCCACACACCTCGGCCTAATGCTCACCTGCTGATAAATTAGAACTGACACATAGGGCTGTGTCTGGAGAAAATGGGTAGGAATTTGAGAAAACCAAGGATGCTCTCAAATCCAGGGTGGACATGTGTTTCAAGCTCTACAAAGTAAAGACAGGAGATGAATTCAAGGTATACTAATTAATTCTGCCTGGGAACCACCTTCAGGTTCAAGTTAGGAGAAAGTCAGACCTAGAGACCAACCCCCCCTGGACTGAGGTTTGTGACTTCCCTCCTTGCTCAGGGCAGTTCTCCTTTGGATGAGAGATCTGGAACCTTCCTTCCCATTGGCTCCAGTACAATTACTGGCCGAGTTGCAAGTAGTCGATGTCGCTTCAGCTAAATGCTTGGGTGCCTCTTCTATACAGTTTACCTAAAAGGGGCTTCTGACAGTGTAAGGCAATTAATTCTAGCAGTGAGGGGACTGAGGGACCTCCCAAACTTCCCTTGAGGTCAAAGAAGGCTGGAGAAACTTTTGGCAAATATTAATTTTTTTCTAAGATAGGTCTGTGCAACGAGGGGCCCTCTCCCAGTCAAGGAGTGGGGAGCAGACACAGGAGTTGATTGACTGATCAAGAACCCTCCTGAGCTGGGCTCCGGGATGAGGGAAGGGCAGGTGGCGAGGCGAGAGACAGCCAAGGGGGGAGCAGGGTCTATGAGACTGCAAAGGAACGAAGCCCCGGCAACTCTGGGCCCCGTGTGAATGAGGGCCTGTCTTCATCCTCCGAGGATTATTTCAGGACTCGGGCCTGAGAGATCATTTCAGGACATTCACTAGACACCCAGGAATAGCTCTTGGCTCCAGTCACAAGATACGCCACCCAAACTCATCCATTTCCCTAATGGTACAATCCTCCTCTCTATCCAACCTGGGAGACTGGGTCACCATAGAGAAAATGCTGACTCTATAAAAACCCACGCCGTGGGATAGCCAAGGTGGAGGGATAATTCTCAGTTCAGGAAAGGGAGAGAGGAAGGGTCCAATCAATCATACAGCATCCATTAAGCAACTATTTGCAGGACACTGTGCCCGGCATTGTGGGAACAAAGAGCCGTCTAAGACACAGACCCTGGTTCTGGAGAGGGATGAACACACCACCGCTTGAGAGGCCTCAGGCCTAACACAGGCCCTTTGAGAGAAGGCCGGGTTGTATGGCTCCAGTGTGTGTCACGTTGGCTAGGGAAGTGAAGCAAGCTTGTTCTCTCCCTGGCAGTGCTACAGACTCACTGCTGTGACCACAGTGTGTGTGTTGGGGAGGAACCCCATGGGAACAATTCCAGCCCTCTGCAGGCCCTCACCCAGGGGCATTCCAAAACACTGAACACCATGTTTGTGTCAAGGTCTTGGGCACTGAAGGGAGGTGCTGGATCCCTCATACAAAGTAGACGTGACCTGAAACTGACGTGACCTGGGCACTGACTCAAAAAGAGGCAGCACGTTCAGACACAGGCCCAACGCCACCCAAAGAAATGAACTCCTTGTGCTTCTGAACCTTGTGGCCCTAACTGCCTGTTTGCCTCATCATGTTCTTATGAATTGTACCCAAGCAGGGAGCAGGGTGGACAGGGTAGGGATAGGAAAAAGAAAACTCCCTGGGATTCCAGGAGCATGTCGTGTCCACGGGGGGACATCTCCTGCCAAGTGCTTTGGAATTTTAGCTTTATGTCTCTTCAGGGACAACTGAGGCTTTTTAAGTCTGATGTGAAAGATGTTTTCCTGGTGACCATGGGACTTCTGTGCGCCTGCCCAGCTGGGCCTCCAAAACTCTTGAGAACATGTGGGGTACCACAGCTGGGAGTAACCAACGAGACAAGGGCACCAGGAGGAGGAGACAAAGGGAGGTGATGACTTATGCCTGGAGTGGCCTTGTGAGCGGGGGTTAGAGGGAGGCGGAACAGAGACACGCGCAAGAACCCCAGCCCATCGCTGATTTCAACACCTGCATTTACACGGGTGGGAGCAAGGAGAGCCAGCCTCGGGGGTCTCATAAAGAAAGGCTCAGCGGAGAGGTGAGTGAAGAGAAAGTGTTTCTGAACTGCTACCTGACTTTAGAGGTTCAACTGAGACTGTTCTTTGAGAGAGGAGTTGCTGCTTCTGATAAAGAGCGAGGAGGGAGAGATAAAGGAGTCGTCTATTGTTGGGCCTTGGAGATGGAAGAAGCAGAGAGTTCCTGTCTGGGGAGGAGCTATTCTCAGCCAGCACAGTGCATTAGACCTGTCCTAATGCAGAGCTAAAAGCGAGGCTCAGACTGCAGGAAGCAAACGTCAGGGCTGTGGCAGGAGAAGGTCACCCACCACTGTCCCTCCTCCCTATCCTATAAAACGCCAGGATATCCCTCCCTCCTGTCTTGGGAAATGCAGGGGAAGATGCAGGGAAGCTCTTAGGGAAGGCCCAGAACACGGGGCACTGCGGTACATGTAGAATTAGCGCCTCTGGCTTCCAGCGCATCCTCCCTGGCTCCCCTCATCTGACTGGTGCGTGGACGTCAAATGGTAGGAGTATGAGACCAAGAACAGCAAGAGGAATACAAAAGGTGACCAGGGAGGGACATGCATGCTGATCAGAGAGGAATTTAAAGGGCCTTGGGAAGGATAAAAGTTATCAGATCTTGGTCCAGTTGCTTTAAACGGGACAGTCTTAAGTGAAAACTGAAGAGCCATATCTCTGTCTAGAACTTAGCAAGGGGGATAGAACTGCAAAAGCCTCAGCAAACTGTGCTGGGGGAAGCTAGGCAGCAAGGCCAGAACGCACAGCCCTTGGGTGGTGGCAGCATCAGTGTCCACAGGCAAATGCCCAGGTCCCTCCTCCAGGCCAACTCAGGCCCAGCACGGAAGGAGACCCAGTCAGAGAGGCATTCCGAAATGCCACATTCTTAGGGTCCCTGGACCTGGGATGGGGGAGCCGGCAAGGCAGCCACTGACCTGCTCCCCCGAATCAGGGAAAGGAAGAAGGCACTAGGCGCAGACGTTCCCGTCCCAGGGGCTGGAGAACAGGAGGCTGACAGATGCAGTGTGGGGAGGGAGCTGCAGCCAGCAGGGGCAGAAATGTCCTCATGGAGACCCTCCCACTCAGCCCTGTGAGCTGCCCGCCACTCCCATCCCGCCCAACATGTCCTCGACTTTCTAGTAACCATTTACTCACCCACCCCGCGGGGTGTCATAATTCATGCCAAGTGAGAGAGCGGCCGTGCACTGCACATACTGAATTGACTCTCCAAGTAAATGTTAAAGACAAAACAAGGCACCGGCTCTGTGGATTTTTATACTTGCTAACTCCCTAAGCACAAGAGACGGGCTTACCCGAATCTTTCAGGAGATAAAAAGACATCTGTCTGAGCCTGAGGAGGCCCTTTAAAAATTCTAAGGCAGAAGTGAAGGTGGGCAGCTTCAGAACCAACAGACTCAATTTAACTGAAAGCACCACCATCCACTTAGCACCTGCTCTGTGAAGGCCCAGAGCCAGCAGGCACCTTGGGTTGGGGAGGGCTGCAGGAGGGGTGACGGCTGATGGGCACAAAGAGGGAATAAGTCATCCCCTGCCCTCGGACACATGGGCAGGGAGAAGGTCAGGCAGGACCACGGCAGCATCATTTAAGCACAAATGCCACAGGTGCTGGAGAAGAAGGAGGTCACATCTGGGGCAGAGAAATCAGGAAAGCTTCCTTCTGGGCAGGTCTGGAAGGTGGGGGAACAACTGACAAATTCCACAGTGCCTATTTATTTTATGACCTTGTTTCAAGGTCAAACCACAAGTCTGAGATTCTATTTCAACTGCCAAGTTGGGATTGATGTCTCCTTCCCACTTTTAGTTCCTTGGAAAAGCAGGTCACAGTAAAAGCCATGTACTATTATTACCCTCAGGAGGAATGCCAAGAACAGAGTTCAAAGATCTCCTGCCCCCAGAGCCAAGCCTAGCCTGAGCATGTACAATGGACAGGCTCCAGCCAAGTGCAGCCCCAGCCAATCCCCAGAGCTCTGGTGGGAATGTGTTTAATTGGATGGCACTGGCTTTGAGTGGGCCCAGAAAATACCGGTCTCATGACAATTGGCAGACCAGTTGGCTGCACAGCCCTGCGCCTGGCTGAAACAGGGGCAAACCAAGGGGTATCTGAAGGTTCAACAAAATTAGAGATGGAAGTGTCCTCTCAAAGCCTCTTTCAAGGCCCAGCCCCAGTCTGACCTCCTTCTCCCAAGCCTTTAGATTACCACACATCCCTGGATTGACTGTAGCTTTCGTATTGCTCCACCAGATGGCCTGTGTTCCAGTTATGTACGTACTAGTTTCCCACGTGAGCCCTGGACCCTTCCTACAATGCCCAGCATAGCATGTTACATATAGCAAGTGTCCAATAAATACTGCTTGCTTGACGATAACCACCTCTCCCCTTTCTCTTCACCAGGCAACCAGAAGACCTTTCTGAAATCTTGTGACAGAGTGCTTTGAAGTTCCAGGTAAGATATTTTGGAACTGTGCAGTAGTCCCCACTCAGGTAGCAGGGCAGATTTCCTGAGAGGCTGTGAAAACTGGGCCCTAAGTCTAGCACCACAAAGGAAGATTTGAGGGCCCTTTTCTTAGGCAGCATCGAGTTATCTTAGGAACCCAGAGGCGATTTTATTTTCCTCCTGCCATGGCAACCCCAATTCAGCTGTCCTCACCCAGCACTGCAGCCGCTTCCTGGGTCATCACCTGCTCTTACCCTCAGATCCAGCGGAATGACCTGAAGGTCAAGAAAACTGCCCTGTAGGACCTGGCCCTTTATCCTGGAACACGTTCAAAAGGAGAATATCAAAAAGCACACACAGACATACTGATGACTGTGTCTGGAAAGGTTTTGTGATGGAAATCTAAAACCCAGAACTGAAAAAACAAAAAAGCAAAACAAAACAAAAAACACCTCACCTGTAACCACAAAGAGATTCAGTCTGATTCAGTGGCTTGGAAACTGGTATCCAAAAACACCCCGGCTGGTAGGTGAGGAAACTTCTACCCTCCCACAGGCTGTGGGGCTTTCAATTGTCTCTCTCAGGCCCACTCCGAGGGTGGAAGGTACAAAACCAACCAGGAAAGGGTATTTCCCCCCCTCCCTCTGAATCCCCTCAGGCTACCTGAATACTTATTTCCAGCCAGCAAAAGGGGCTTGGCCATTCTGACACACAACAAAGGGGCCTTCTCTAACCTCCCAAGTGTGTCTGAGATGACTCTTGCTGTCACCTGCCAAATTACCTTACCCAACCTCAGCTTTCATCTCAGCTCTCTTTGATCACCCCTCCTCCATCACACCCACCCAGCTTTCTATTTTCTCTTCCTTCACAAAACAAATGCCCCTGGAATGGTTCTAAGGCAGAGCAAGTCTAGATTCTAGCCAAGAGCCAACCCCAAGGCACAGACACATGATACATCAGAAAAGCAAGGTTTTGGAGTTCGAGACCCAAGTCATCCACTCAGTCTGACCCTGTTTCCTCATCTGTGAAACAGAACAATAATTCCCATCTCAGTGCCCACAGTCAAGAGTGAATGAGTAACATTTGTAAAGTGCATGGCCCATAGCCACATTCAGTTAATATCTGCTGAATGAGCCCATCACACTTCATTCATCTTCCCCGGCCAGCCATCCTACACAATTTCCCTAGCTCCGAGATCTTCCCTTAAGAACAGACTCTTTCCTCCCCTGAAGGTAATAACGTAGGCACTCTTCTTGGAAATCTGAAAACAGTTCACTGCCTCGGCGCTATCTGGAGGTCTCTGCAGCGGGCTGTGGGCAGTGGAAAGCGAATGGCAGGCCAGAAAGAGCACTGGGCTGAGAATCTGAAGGTGTTACTTAGACCACTTTTTTGGTCCTTATATATTCTGGATCCACCACACAGCATAACCTCTATGCTGGATCCTGGCAATAACATCCCTGAGAGAGCTACCCTTCTGGGAAAGGTCTCTTCAACTCTAAGTAGTTTGAACATTAACCCTGTTGGAATCAGTTGGTCAACCATCAACCAGAGGAAGAAAGCAGCATTTGACACAGGAATGCCTCCACCAGACTACCCTTCCCCATAAGCTGCCCCTCACAGCAATGTTGCTACTGCCCAAGGCTTGGGTGGGGAGGGAAGTTCTGATCTGAACTGACTGCACATTATCACTTCCCCCTTTGCCACCATGAAGGGGAGAGTCCACAGCAGCCAGGATGACTAATTAATAACATCAGCTCATGCTTTCTGAACGCTTACTGCCTCTCAGGTACTGTGAATGCCTTATCCATGTCATCTCATCATGTTGAGTCTTCACCACAATTCTGTGAAGTAAGGACTATTGTTGCCCCATTTTACAGATGAAGAAACCGAGGCTTACTGGCATTAGGGGACTTTCTCAAGGGCGCATAGCTCTTACAAATAGCACTGGGACACAGAACCAAGTCTGCCTCCAGCCCCAGCAAAAGACACTAGGCTCTAAGGAACCAGAAGGAAGCCAGTACTGAACTTACCTGATAGGAAAGGCCATCCTTTCGGGGGTTGAGGCCAATTTCCTCCATGGATGGGGTGTTCATCATCACCTCAGTCATCTCGGCCGATCTCAGATAGTCAGGGCTGCCAAGAAACCCAGAGCAAAAGTCAACAAACACACGCACTTTCACATGCCTACTCTCGGTGCCTTCTGCTGTTAAATTAGAGGACTGCCTGGAAGCAGGATGAGAGGTGTTCAAAACAGAACTCGCTGAAAAACGAGCTCATGCACCGAGGAAGCACCTTACAAGCCTAGAGCATCAGGGCTCTCAACCTCCACCAACAAAGCCCATTGTCTGAAAACCGCTCTGGCAAACCTCCTCTTCCCTCCTCTCCTGTACTAGTCCCTACTGGCACAGAGCGACTCTGGATTTTCTTTTAAGTGACAGAACTAGAAAAAAAAAAAAAAAAACCAGTAAGTAGCTGAGGACGTCTATCTATATTAAAACCAATTCAACCCGTCTCTAGGGGAACTGAATACTATTATTATATAATGATAACAGGTCAACCTCAGAGAAACCAAGTTCAATAATGCTGCCTTCCTAAATTTCTCTCTGTCTCTCTGGTGTTCCTTTTTGCAAAATGTCCCACTTAAAGCCCCAAGGGGTCAGCTTTCTGAAAGCTTCACATCTGCCATCCAACCTCCTTCTCTAGCCCCAGCCACAGCAGCTGCAAGCTCACAGCTTGAAAAACATCCCCTGGATTAAAAGCCTTAAGGATGCCCGGACTCTGACTGCAAAGGAAATTTCCAGAGGGGCCAAGCTGGCCCACCAATGGCTGACATGTGAAAGTGCTTTGTACTCTGTAAGCAGGATACAAATGTTCCATTATCCTCACACAAGCCATGGGCATGTACAGGGTCCCGAATGTGTAATGCCAAATAGCGCATACCAAAGTCAGTGTACTCCCTACACAACAGCCAATATTTTCACCATCATGCCTTTACACGTGGTTAAAAAAAAAAAATGTAGGGTAGGCCTTTGAAAGACAGTATCTAAGGAAACAGGGGTACCAAACTCTTCTTCATTTTACAGCTACTACATAGAGTAGAAATGGCACAGGATTTGGAAACAGAAGCAATAGGTTCTGGTCCAAGCTATGCCACTCAAGTGCTGTGTGATCTTGAACAGGTCATATAACCTCTCTCAGCTGCAGGTGCACTGTTAGTCTGTTACCATGATGCTAATAATGCATATCTCACAGTTTTGGTAAAGGACTAATCTCTGGGGGGGGGAAGCATTGCAAACTATGAAATGCTAATCAACTGTAAAGTAATACCAAACCTTAATCTCTCAGGCGACAATAACCCTGATGAGTCTTAACACCCATCTTGGCAAGTTTTGAGTGGCCAGGGGCACACAGCCTCCAGTGGCCTTCCAAGTCTCACCCATATGGTACCCGGAGGTGGGAGGGAAGGAGCGCTCAGAGGAGAGAGGTACGCAAGCCTCCGGGGTGAGGAAATTTTTACTTTGTTTTGAGAGTTCAGTCTCCTTTCTAAACAGAGACAGGCTGGGTTGGGGGAGGGGAGACTAAAAGAAGGTACTAGGCTTCCGGGCAAGTTTAAGGTCAGGAGCCAGGACTCCAAACTCAGTTTCCCCCTGGGTTATGGAGAGGCTACTGCCCACCCCCAAAGTAATGGGCCAGAAGAGCGCCCACCGGGCTCTCGCCAGGCTCTTAGCCTGGTGTCCGGGCGTTCGCTCCTCGCTCCCGGCTGTGGCGCGGGGCCGAAAAGTTGAAGCAAGAAGCATGAACTTTCCGGTTTCTGACCTGAGCAGGACTGCGCGAAGCTGGAGCCTGCGGGGCCGGGCTCTCCGCGCCCGCACCTGGGAGCGAGCTCCAGGCCGCCAGCGCTCGCCCCCCGACAGCTCTTCCTCTTCCCCAGCGCAGGAAGGAAGCAGCAGCCGGTGCGCAAGTCCCAGCGGCCGGGGGCCTCGCTCTTCAACGAGGCGGGCGCCCGGGGCGCATCCCTCCCAGTCCCGATCCCCGGTCGGGTGCAAACCTCCGCCTCCCCCCACCCGGCCCGGGCTCCTTCCCGGCGGGCCCGGTGAGGGCGGCTCCTCCCCAACCCGGGCCCCCATAAAGGCGCATCGGGTTTAGGGGCTATGGAGAGAAAAGGGATCGAGAGGGTGCAGCGAGGGACTGTGCTGCTGCCTGTGGCTTCAGTCGGGTTACGTGTGGGGAGAGCGTTTTCCCTCACCCCTCGGAGCTCTGCAAACGCCGCCGCTGCACCAGCTCAGCCCCGCTGCCGCCGGCCTCGACGCCAAGACTTGCATGCAAACAAAAAGGAAAAGGGGAGGGGCCCGGGGAGAGCAGGAGCCCCCTACGCCAGGCAGGGCGCGCGCCTCCTGCAGCCCTCCGCAAAGGGGCTTTTATTAGCCGGGTTCAGCCGTGACCCCTGGTTCTCCCCCGACCCCACTACGGCCGTACACACACCCTCCCAGCCGTCACTTAAGTGAGGGCTTCGAGTTCACTTCCTTTGTCTGGATGCTCTCAGCGCCACCTCCCCACCCCCACCTTTGCAACCTTGACGTTGACTCCTGCACTGGCTTGGGCGGCGGGTTAGTGCCCGGCGCCCGCGCCGCCTGCTGCCCTCGCACCGAGCAGACACGAGCAGGCGCCCGGGCCCCGCAGCCACGGGCGCGAGACGGATGCCCGCCGAGGGCGCAGGATACTCACCAGTGAATGGGGAAATATACAGACATGAAGTCCTAGGGGAGCCTGACCCACGCCCTTGTGATTTAAACACGGTCACTGCGTCTCGGGTAAGGATGTCACGGGCGCAGACAGGCGCGGCAGGCTGCCGAGTGTGGGCACTGGGCGTTCGCCGGTCCGCCTCCCGGAGACAGCCCCACTGCCAGCAGCGTCAGCAAAGCAGTCGGAGCTCTCGGTTCTCCACCGAGCTCGCGGCCCCACAAAGAGCCCAGGAAGCCGTATTTATAGGGGCGGGGGCGGGGCTCGGCTCCAGGAGGCCCCGCCCCCCCTCGCCCACTCCTGGAATAACGTCACCAAAATCATGAATGGCTTCGGCGCTCGCAGCTCCCGCTGGCGGCGGCTCGGGGGCGCGCTCAGCTCTGCTCCCCGAGGGCAGTGGTTTGCTGCAGCTTCTAGCCCGGCCCCCACCCCACGACTCACACACGGAAACACGCGCGTGGCCATGCGCGCGCGCACACACACGCACGCAAGGGGACCGGAGTTCAATGTCAACGCTACTTCAGACCTACAATCCCGCGGGCATTGGCGCCCCGCGCCTCTCTCCCTGCACACACCTCCGGGGCCGGGGTGGGGGGACTTGGGGGCAGAGGACCGTGGTGTGAGGAGGGCGCCGGGACCCGCTCCGGACGTGACCGCTTGGCGCGGGGAAAGGGCGCCATCCCTCAACCAGCGCCCTCTTTGGTACCCACTCGCCGTCCCCGGCCCACACCTCGGGACCCCTCTTCAGCGTACATCCCCCAGACTAGGCCTTTCCCTGGCATCCTCGCCCGTGGCACCTGGATTGCTGCGCCCGAGACGCGTCTCTTCTATCCCTGGGAAGATGCGTGCAAATGAGAGCACAGCTAAAAAAGAGGCAGTGGGAAGGTGGGAGGGGACGCGGAGCTGCGGGACCGAGCGCCCGCGGGGGTCACGTTAGCTTGCAAGGGACTGGTCTGCAGCCCTGAGAGCCGTGGAGGGTTTGATTTGTGTGCGAAAGGATGTGGTGTCGTCGTAGGGTTTTTCCACTGGACACATACACACCCGGCCCGTGGCGGGGGAACGGGGGTGCTGGGGGACGCCGTACAAGCACACCCCACCAGCCTTGGCTCCCAGATCTCCTCCAAGGAGAAGAAACAAAGAGCTTCAGCCGAACCCCTCCCACACTGCCCGGGAATTGCAACGCCGGGAGTCCCTCCGTGCGGTCAGGCTGCGCAGCCCCCAGAGCAGGGATGGGAGTCTGCCCCTCTGTGGCTGGAGTGCGTTGCTTCACACCTCTGCCTCAGTCTCCTGTAAAATGGCTTTATAACCCTGACTTAAGTGTGTACTGGGGACAGAGGAAGTCTATGTATGTGTGGAGGGGGGAGGAGGGGGGACAGGGGGAGGACGGTATCCAAAACTAGGCAAAATGCAGTGTGCATTGAAGTCAGCTCTTCGAAAGATAGTGAATGTATTGAATCCATATATATGCGCTTAAAAGTAGAAACATCAGGTTTATCTCAGGTAAAGGTGGATAGGATTAATGGTGAGGGTTTAACAGTGGCAGGGCCATGAAGAGGCCCTCATAATTTGATCAGCCCTCTCAAGCCAACCCAAATAAAAATAATCGATAAGAATTGATAAGAATAATTAAATTAAAACTAACTTTACTATTTTTAGTCATTCATATATACAACCTGAATAAAAACAGTGAACTTCCGATGAAAATGCAGCTTCAAGATCAGCCCCCTAGGGACTTGCCCGGTGGCGCAGTGGTTAAGAATCCGCCTGCCAATGCAGGGGACACTGGTTCGAGTCCTGGTCCGGGAAAATCCCACATGCCGCGGAGCAACTAAGCCTGTGCGCCACAACTACTGAGCCTGAGCTCTAGAGCCCGTGCTCCGCAACAAGAGGAGCCATCGCAATGAGAAGCCCACGCACCGCAACGAAGAGTAGCCCCCACTCGCCACAGCTAGAAAAAGCCTGAGTGCAGCAACGAAAACCCAACGCAGCCAAAAAACAAAATAAAATAAAATAAAAAAGATCAGCCCCCTAGTTGCTCCCTCCAACCAGAGAAATTCAGAAGCTTCTCATCACCCCCATCTCCACTCCCTCCCCACAAGATAAATCAGAAATTGATTTGTGCTTCTAAGTACCACCTCCATTCTGCTCCTCTGGAGGTACTGTCCTGATGGAGGGCGATGATGCTTCTGTGGACAGATGCCATGGTGGGGTGGGGATTCCAGGTGTGAGGTTACTGCCGCCAGGGGGCGCTGTTTGTGCCTTGGGTGTAGGGTGGGGAAGCTTCTCAAAGGGTGGGTGTGACATGTCATCTACTCCACCAAAGGAGAAGCCAGTGCTTGGAGAACTGGTTTCCAGGCTGGACTTTCTGGGGCACTTAGAGGAGAGTGCCTGAGCTAGAGCCTGGGTGAGCAGAAATGATGCCTTCTGCCATCTCTCCCCAGTAGCAACCCGTAGCAAGGCCTGGCATGAAAGACTGTCTCGCCGCTTTTACACCAACAGCCGTGCGTTATATCTTTGTGATTATTGCTTTGTGAAACTTTCAAAACTCAGGAAGCTACCCCCCCCACACACACACACCTTAATGTCAAAAGGGCCTCATTTTGGAGAAGAGGATGGGAAGTAAGGCCTCCATCAGCAGATATCTGGCCTATCGGGCCTCTGGAAAAATTTCCTACATTGGAGAACATTGAGGTAATTATCTTCTGCTCCTCTTGGGGAAACTTTGTATTAATGCCAATTTTAGCTAAATTTCACCTCCGTCAGTAGGATGCAGTTGAAAGTAAGCCTTGGGTTGGGACCCCAAATCTATAGTTTCTATTTCCCCTCTGTGTCCCCATGACACATTCATTCATTTGAAAATATGGGAAGCATAGGGCTAAACTTTTATACAACTATAACAAATATACCATTTCTCAATCAGAATACTCTCTATAGTGCCTTGCAGGTTTTCAAAGCATTTCCATGATCTCAACTTTCAAAAGAATGTAGAAAGATCACCATAGCACAACTTTACAAATATGCCAACAGAAGCTGAAATAAATGAAGGGGGTTTCCAAGGCTCACACAGCCACTCTACTACCTTGCTGTGGGGCACTGTGTTTCCTTCATCTCTCTAAAGACACAGGTTATTTTAACCTGCAGACTGACCAATTCTTCCCAATACCCCATGAGATAGGTTTCTATCCCTGCTTCCTTTGAATAAATGAAGAAACAGAAACACAAACAAATGAAGTTGCATTGAGCTGCAGAAACTTAGAGCTGAAAGAGACTTTCCAAATCACTGAGTCCAGTCTCCTCATTTTACAGGTGAGAAGACATTGAAGATTAAGTGGCATGTCCAAGGTCACCAGGCTATTAAGTGGTATTGATGGAACCTGAACGCAGGCCTTCAAACTGCTGGTCAAATGTTCTTTCCAGGACAACCCCACACCTTGCATTGCACTTGCCAGGAAGTCAGCAACAGAAGTCAAACACACGACCTGGTCTCTTGAAATCCCCTCAGTCCACCACCAGCATTTATTGAGCATTTACTATGTGCAGACCAGGGAACTAAATACCTTTCTGTAGCCCCTTCTCCTACCTTTGTCTCCAGGAACTAGAAAGTTGAATTGCAATTCTGCTTCGATAAAAATCCAAGTGTAATGAGAACTTTACAACCTGAAAAATCCAAGTTGTAATGCTTTCCAACATTACATAAATCCGGTTTCCCAGCTCCTTCTCACTCTCACCTAAAATAAGAGTTAAAAAAAAGAATAAAGGTACTGAGCTTTATATCTTATTAGAGTTATCTCAGACACCACTGTGCCATGTATGCAGGACACGTCTCTAATTACCCATCGAGTAAAAAAGTCTCCATCCACATTCATTTAGCAACATATTCCCACACTTTATGTCCCTTCTGCCTTTGCAAAAAGGCAGTATTGCTCGCAATTTGCCTAGTAGTGGTGAAGCTGGTTCTTGGGTTAGCTAGAAGGGACTTCACAAAGTAAGTTTGTTGAGATACATTCACATCTGTTAGAACACTTATGCCTCACAAACAACTTTAAGACAGAGGCACTATTGCCCCATTTTAGAGCTGAAAAAAGAGGTTCTGAGAAGTTAAGTAACATGACTCTCAAATGGCTCAACTAAAATTTGACTCTGGGGCTTGTTGGTTCTAAAGTCTATATTTTCCCCACAATGTGACATTTATCCTCGCCTCTGTGGCTTTGTTTGTTTTAACAGCTAATCTATAAACTGAATACACAGGTGTTGATTCCAATAGCAAAGATCAGGACTACTTTGTGACCATCCAGTGGGGTAGTAGGGCTGGCAGAATAAACAAATTTCCCACCCTGGGAATCTAGGAATTTCTCAAACTATCAGTCAAAGGCTTGGGGTTAAAAAAAAAAAAAAAAAGTGAGTGGGAGAAAGGGAGTTTCAAGCCAATTTTTCAGTGAAATTCATTTGAGTATATAAGAAATCTGAAAGGCAAGAATGTGTGTGGGTTGATGTGAGGATGAAATGAGATAATGTTATGAAAACACTTGGTAAGTTGGAAAGCACTGAGCAGATGCACGGCTTGTTTTTAAGATGTGGAGGGGGAGGAAAGAGGGGGTTCAGCAGACATGATTGCATCTGCTTCAGTTTTTCACTTATTTCAACCACAGACTGCCCCATTTTCCCCTGGAGCCCCTTGACTGAAGTTTCCAGCTTTTGCGGGGCAGACATCAGAGGCAAGCAGTGAAGCTCTGCCTGGTGGGCACTGCTGTGGTCCCAGAGTCCTAGCAGCTCCCCTCACACCCCATGGAGTTTTTGGTGCCTCCCAGCAAGCGTTCAGCTGGGTTCTGGGCACATGATGAATGAGCGGGCCTGAGAGTGTGGGCATGCTCTCCCACCTCGGCCGTTAAGGAATTAGCAGTCCACCACACAGAGCAACCCAAACCCCCCAGACAGAATGCTCTAGCCTTCCACTGACTTTACTCTAAGTCCTCAGCAAGTTGTGTAAACTCTCTGTCTCAGACTCCTAAAGCAATAAGGCAAGCAATAGCGTCTCTTTTTAGCTCTCAGGATGCTAATAAGGCTGAGAGAAGCTGCTTTAATAAATGCTCAAGAGAGAAGTGCTTTGCATCCTATCATCAGAGCCCTGCAGCCCAGTATGAAGCCCATGGACGCTCTTGCCCTGTGCATCTCACGAGGAGCCTCCACCGTTCTGCCCAGAGCACTCTCACCCCCAAAAGAAGCCTGGGATCTGGCAGCCCATGAACTCTTGCCTTCCCAAATATCAAAGAGATTCAGCCCTGGCTTATTCTTTATTTCTATCAAGGGGGCTTTGAACCAAAGGGATTTTTTCAGAGAAAGAAAACTCTATGGAATCTTTAGGGTCCAGGCTCTTAAAAGAAAACACTAAAACTGGAACCAGTTCAAGGCTCTCGTGTCCAATTAAGGAAATACTCACATTCCTGTCCTGGCTCTGGCCCTAGCGTGCTTTCTCTCTTTCCACATCTACACAGGAATGTACTTTAACAGCCAGAAAAGAGGTTACTATCACCAGGACACAGATCATATAGCAGAGGGCTCCTCGGGGTGGACTCCAGCAGGCTGATACCTTCCTCGAATTAGACAAAGAGCACAGACCACAGAACAATCCAAATTCCCTTCATACCACCCTACCCCCCACCATTTCACCCACACCTCTGGACCAGAGAAACTCCATGGTTCCTGTGGTGTTAGGAAAAAAGAGAAAAACACTTACAATAGCTTCTTGTGAAGAAAAGCACTTTCAGTTTTCTTTTCAAATATACAGGATGTCGGCTAGCTTCCTCCAGGGCCAGCTGCGTCCCTCTTGATTTCACACCCACTGTTCCTCCTTGGAGGAACAAGCAGTGAATTATGCACGGGGAGCAGCTCCTTCTGAAGGTCTCTGCCAACTCTGTAACCCAAGCTAACACCAGCTCACTGGAGTCCCCAGTGTACTTCACACCCACATGGTGCCCAGCCTTGGGATCAGATAGCTGGGTCCATATTACACCTTCCTGACCTTTCAACAACAATTCTACCAACAGATAGAATTAAGGAGGTATTAAGCACCTACTACATGCCAGATGGTGGAGTTCCAAGGAATTACTTTAGGAGGTCTTTAGTTCTCTCCCATCTCCATCACCCCCAAAACCATCGCAAATAGACACACACACTATGTGATAAGAGAGGGTCTGACGGGTCAACACAGCTCTAAGACAAATCACTAAATTGTTTTAGTGATCCCCTAAATAATTATAAAGCCAAATAAAAACAGCACATGTGCTATGTAAGTACACTTTGCATATAAAAACCCTAGCCTCTACCCATCCCACCAGATTTTCTATCCCTGAGTTCCCTTTATAAAGAAATCAGAGCTGCCTCTGGTGCTTGGCATGGTGTCCGTCACTGGGGAGACTGGGAGATGCCAGCCCCTCTAGGACCATCTGATAGCTGCTGTGATAGAGATGTGAGCATGGGGGGTGTCGTGATTACTCTTGTCTTGGGGAGAAGGGTGCTGACTACCGGAATATAAATTCTATGAGGGTAAGGATTGAGTCTGTTTTGTTTACTGCTGTACCTTTACCACCTGGAAGGGTGCCTGGCACATAGTAGGCACTCAAGAAATAGTTGTTGAATAAATGAATGGTATCATGAGAAGCTAAAGGGAAAGGATGCCCTTGAGCTGGCCTCAAAGGATGGGTAAAAGCCAGAGAGAGGCGATGTTAGCAACAAGAACAGCATAAGCAAAGACCCAGGGGTGAGAAAGTGCCAGGGTGTGCTGGGAACCAGGAGTGAGCAAAAGAATCTAGATCTTGGGAGGGGGCACTGGAGGCCCCTAGGACTCCAAGTCCGCATGTGAAATGGAATACTTATTTGTTAGGAAAGGGCCTTGTGCTTGGCAGAATGGACTGTGCACCAAATTTCTGGCAGGAAAAGTGTCTGGCACTTCTGTTAGCCAAACCAGTCCAGTTTTCCTCACCTCTACATTATTTGAGTTAATATCAGCATTTCTCCTCCAGTTGGGTGGGGCCTAAGCAGAAGCGTTAAGTAGGTCAGATTGAATTTATGTGACTCGTGTCTTCTGAGACTTCCCCTTTCCATCTCCTCTTGTTTCACACCTTTTTTTTGAGCCGCCTCAGGCACCCACTGATCTCAAGAAACCCATGCTGCCTCCTTCATATTGGCCTCCCAAACTCCAAAGCCACCTTTTTCTTCTCCAAAGAAAAGTCCACTCTTCAGAGCCCTAATCTCAGGCAGCTGCCAAGCAAGTGAACTTGATCTGCCAAACAAATTCACACTATTGTGAGAATGACATGCTCACAGTATCTCCAGGGTCTCTGTCTAATAGTGCCATTTCAGGCAGGCTGAGTGGGTGAGAGGGAAGATCTCTGTGGTCCCGGAGCCTGGAGGATGGTTGATGGTCGGAGGCTGAGGGGAAACCATGCCCTGAGAGGACAGAGGAGGAAGTGAACCCCTCAGAAGGGCTGGGTGGGTGCAACCATGGGCACAATAGATAATGACTTCCCTAGTCGGTCACAGCCCTTCTGGAGGGATCTGATGGGAATCTTTGACCCCAGCTCGAATCTGATGACAGCATTGGAGCAGATTAACGCCAGTGATCAATGGGGAGGGGTATAAAAAGTCTGGGCAGATCATTTTCTTCCTTCCTTTGTACTAAGAAGGGACGGAGTTTTAGACCAAAGAGTACTTCTCCAAGTGGACCCCAGGCACCCAGCACCCCTGCCCAGGCCAGGTCAAGCAGCCCACGTGTGCACCAGGAGAGGTGGCCCTGACGTCACTGCTGAAGTCCTGCACCAGTGTGAGCAAAGCTGATGACAGGTCGTGATGGCGAGGAAGGCCAAATGCCCTTTCACATGCTTGATGAGGCCCTGGGGCATCAGAGGCTTCCATGAAGGGTTTCTAAGCCTTGCGAGTGGATGGCGTGGCACATGGGCTTGGGCGGAGCCGGGGACAGTACTGCTCACCAGCTACTGAGGACAGTGGGGCAGCTGGCCCCCATGTCCTCCACCCCCCCACCCTGCCATTAAAGCCTGAACTGCAGGACTCTTGCCTTGCATCCCCACTTGCCCTCTGAGAGAGCACCTGGCCGTCTCATTCCTCATCACCCTGGCATCCTCTTAAGGTAGGAAAACCAGGAGCGTCCCTGGTGGTGCAGTGGTTAAGAATCCGCCTGCCAATGCAGGAGACACGGGTTCGAGCCCTGGTCCAGGAACATCCCACATGCTGCGGAGCAACTAAGCCCGTGCGCCACAACTACTGAGCCTGCACTCTAGAGCCCGCAAGCCACAACTACTGAGCCCAGGTGCCACAGCTACTGAAGCCCACGTGCCTAGACCCTGTGCTCCGCAACGAAAGAAGCCACCACAGTGAGAAGCCCGCGCACTGCAACAAAGAGTAGACTCTACTCGCCACAACTAGAGAAAGCCTGCGCACAGCAACGAAGACCCAACGCAGCCAAAAATAAATAAATAAAATAAATAAATTAAAAAAAAAAAAAGAAAAAGAAAGGAAAACCAGAAATAGGGAAGGAGACCCTCCTGAGGCTGTTTTCTAACTTCACTCTTTTTTTTTAAAGGAATTCCTTTATTTTTATTATTTATTTATTTATTTATTTTTTTTTTTGGCTGTGTTGGGTCTTCGTTTCTGTGCTAGGGCTTTCTCTAGTTGTGGCAAGCGGGGGCCACTCTTCATTGCGGTGTGCAGGCCTCTCACTATCGCGGCCTCTCTTGTTGCGGAGCACAAGCTCCAGACGCGCAGGCTCAGCAACTGTGGCTCACGGGCCTAGTTGTTCCGCGGCATGTGGGATCTTCCCAGACCAGGGCTCGAACCCGTGTCCCCTGCATTGGCAGGCAGACTCTCAACCACTGCGCCACCAGGGAAGCCCTAACTTCACTCTTTAATGCCCTGATATTACTATTGAAAAAAGCTAGATCGTTCCAGTCTTTCAGGAGGCTGGGAGCGGGCGGCCCCCACCCCTAGCCACAGGCTCTTTTTTATTTAGGGGTAGTTGGAGAACCCACCAGTGAAAGCCCTGACCCACTTCACTTCCTGTTCCTCACTGGAGGGGGGCTCCTCCACACACGTTCCCCAGGGTTATTCTCCTGTTATTGCCTCCACCTCTAGGACCCTAATCTTCCCCAGTGCTTACTAATTTCCTCATTTAAAAAGAAGAATATATAAAGACTAATGAATCACACACCACATATGATGTTGTCTGACATTCTTAATAAGAGAATGAACAGGTCTCTTTACTTGTCTGGCCTCAGTTTGCTCCTCTGTAAAATGGACCTGATATTCCCTGCCCTCAGCTCGTTACACATAAGGGTGCAGTAGCGGCGGACACTCGGCTTCCTTGGCAGAAAGGTACAGTGTTAAATTATCCTCTACTGGATCTGCTTGAAGATGAACAGTAAAAAGAAGGGATAGTGAAACCCACATCAATTATTTCATTTTGTTGCTTGTTAACAGGAAAACATAGCAAAGGTAGCAACCCTTTCTTGTTTTCTGAGAAAGAGAGGCCAAGCCAGTTCTCTTAGAAGAGAATGATGCCAAATATAATGGTTGATAACCCATCTCTCCCTCTTCCCAGCACATTTCTCAGAGTATTTGAACTAGTCTTGCACTTGCCAATGCCTTGGCTAGAAGCACACAGTATGTGCACTGCTGCATTTCCGTCAAAGCCCAGGGAGGTTCCACCAGCCTTAACTGGCAGGCAGACGGCGTCCCGCCTTCACAGCCTGCCCTTCTGCACACGGGGACACGGGCAGACGAAAGCTATTTGTTCAACAAAGAACATTAAGAAATACCCTGGTATTGAATGCCAGCAAGTCACCCAGCTCTTTTTTTGTTCTTGGGACCTCCACATGTCCACACAGGCACATACACTTACATGCCAGGGGCACCTCGGCAGTTGAACAAGTGCTCTGTTTTCTGGGTCTAAGGTAGGGAAATAACGCTGACCTCAATCCAAACAGAAACAGAAACTTATCCAATTCATGTTGTTTTACCACTTTGTTTGTGTATGAGTGTTTGTCACAAGCAGCAACAAATACCTCCCAGTGACTACAGGGGAAACAGGTGTGAAGGACTGGTGTGATTCCAGTATCTCTGACATTCTCTTCCTTCCATAGAGCAATGACGGGGAGCAGTGGGGGCCATCACCGTGACAGGAGCCGGCACCGGGATGACCATCTGACGGTAAGTAAGGAGGGGCAAGCTGGAGCAAGGGAGGTCAGAAGGGGACCTGCTGTGATGGCCCAAGAGAGAGGTTGTGTCCATGGGAGGTGCGGATGACAAGGTGAGAGGCCATGCAGAGATGGAGGCTTTAGAACTCGGTAATTGTTTGGACGTGAGAGCAGAAGGGAGAGGGAATTGGAAAAGTCTTGGAGTTCTTGAGCTTGGGTGACTGGAAAACTGCCACCATCTGCTGGAAAAGCAAAGCCCAGAAGGGAATGATGTGGGGAGAAGAGGATCATGTCAGTTTTAGATGGGTGGGGTGTCCATGTGATGACTGCCTGTTGAGTTGCGGCTGTGGCTATAAGTGTTGTCACACCATCCACACTAGTTGTTTCTCTCACTCTGGGGTCCCTGGTGGCTAAAGCTTCTGTTCCAAAGGTCAAGTCTGGCAAGTCTCTGTGCCGTGGTGCTTTGAAGCTGTTGCAGACTGGGTTCTTCAGAGGCAGCTGTGGAGACAGGGTTTGGGGCCAACACTGATGAAAGGAAGGGGAAGAAGCAGGCTTGGGCCAAGAAGGAAGTCTAATGCAGGCTCAACAAATCTCAGCCAAGCCTATGGGGAGCTTTGGGGGAAATATTACCTGTCAGAGTGTCCCGCATTGGGACAAAATGCCTGGGCCTTTGTTCTCCTGCATCTGCAGTGTGGGCTGTCCTGGGGAAGGCCTGATCTTGGGAGAGGAGGCCCTCTTCAGCCGAGGCTGACCTTGAAGGAGCTGGGAGCTGGACGCAGTCTGCTGACCCCACTCCCAGCAGCTGGGCAGCAGGTGCTCCCCTGAAGGGGATCCAGGTGGCACATTTCCGTTTCTACCACAGACCCCAAAGCTTGCAACTCTGCTTTCTTGCCTCTCTTCCATTTGCCGTGCATCACAGAGGACCACAGCTTGGGGAATCCTCCGGGAAGGGACAGATTAGATGCCAGCCCACCGTCTCCCTTTTGCAGGCAACAGAACTAAGGCCCAGAGAGAGGAGTTGACTTTCCTCAGTTCTGACAGTCAGTGAGCGTGAACTCAGGACCAGCACTGGTCCTCTGGCTCCTCAGTGTGTGCTTTCCCAGGAAAAGAGACTGCTCTGTGCCCAGCAAGTCATGGCGGGCAGACCGTTGCTCCCAGCTCGGGGATGGGCTACAGGTTGTGCCCCCGTCTTCACCTTCATTGTCTGCAGATTTGCTGGGAGTGCTCAGGACGCACACCCCAAAATTAAGTGAGGTGGGCACAAGACCTGGAGAGCAGACTGAATTCAGATTCCCAGAGAGGCAGGCGCGGGGAGTGCTTAGAAATCAGACTGTCAGATTCCCAGAGCAGTTCCTTGCCTCTGATTTTTATCCTGGGACTGAGCCAGCTCCGCAGGGGTCATTCCGGAATCTTTCACAATTGCTCTCGATGGACTAGGCATTGGCACGGCCGTCAGCCTGCACTGGGCGCCTTAGAGGAAACGTCCCCATGAAACAACCCGTGGGATCTCCCACAGAGCTGGTGCTGAGGACACTCTTGGTGACATTCCACTGTGTCTTCTGGTTCTCCCTCACGAAGCCCCATGGGGAGCCTCAGCACCAGGAATAGCTGTGCTTCTCTGAAGCGGTTGCTTCGTTTTTACAGCATAGGTGTAGTGAGTGCTGTCCGTGCTTTTCTTTTTTGCTTTGTAGGTTAGGAAGTCAGAGCTCGATTTAAGATAACTTAGTCCAAGTGCGTGGGACCTTAAAATATTTGATAAGGTATTGACCACACCAGGCTTAATCCTCTTCTTTTATTTTCCCTTCCTCCCATATTCCCTCTCCTTAATTTTTTTTAAACTTTGCTCTCTTTTATGTGATTTCCGTAAACTCCCTCAAATACTTTTTAGGATGATGTAATATGTAAATAACAAAATTAAATGTGACTTTTTGGAGGCCTTCAATTTGTCTTGGGACTTGCTACTCTGAGTATTTTCTTCTGCGTAACAAGGATGGAGTTGTAATGGCTTCCAGGAGGGCCTGAACCTGGCCTTCCCCACCCTGCAGTACAAATCATGGTCGCATCTTTGAACCACTATGGATGAGGTTCAAATGCTAATGGAGTCCTAGAGCAGTCCGACTTCCTGAGTGGTCACCAGAATTCAGGTCTTCCAAGGGTCTGGGGGAGAGTCTCATATTTTTCCCACTTTGCCCTGTGTGTGGCCAGGACCAGCTAGTTGGACTGCCTTGCTCGTTGAGATGCAGACGTGATGCAAGTTCATACCTGGAAGCTGTCTGGGTTTTGCAAGGGCACATCACAGTTCTTGGAGGTATTTAAATATCTCCAGGTGGGTCAGTCAATTACAACTGCCTTCACACTGGTGCTTCCACAAGCTGGGGTATTTTTTTTCCCTCCTGCAGTCCTAAATGGCCCTTAAGAGGCATTCTTTCCAAGCTGACACATCAAAGCATCTCCTCCTGGTATTTAGAATCTTAAACCGCATTTCCTAGGGGTGAACACATCAGTACAAGAGGGATTTGAAAACCAGACGTGTCCACCTTTCTGAGTGACTATCTCTACTGTGGCCAGGGCTTACTGGGCCAAACATTCACTCCAGGATTCCTGAATTCCCATGCTTGGCCCTGATGATTCTGTACAAAAGGAATTATTCATTCTCGGGTGTCAAGTGGGCCGATCACCACAAGCAGACAACGCCCAGCCCTACACAGGGTGTGTATTATCCTTTGTCTTTGGGTTATTTCAGATCGAGGGGAAGGGGAGGGAAGATAGCAATGAAAGCTCTTGGAAATGACACAGAGCAGGAATTAACCTCTCTTAGCCTCAAGTTCCTTGTCTGCCAAGGAAGGGGCAGGGATAATAATGCCCACCTTGCAGAGCTGGTATGAAGAGTAAAGGAGCTCAATGACAGAAAACACCTGGTACAGCACCTGTCACAGAGTCAGAAGGAGATCCTTAAATGGTAACTATTTCGACTGTGTAAAATGCACATGGTCATCTCAACATTAAGGCTTTGCTAGCTCACAGTGTGCTCCACAGACCAGCACCATCAGCATCTCCCCGCAGCTTGTTAGAAATGCAATTTCTCAGCCCTGCCCCAACCTGCTGAATCAGAAGCTGCATTTTAACGAGATCCCCAGGGGACCATATGCACATTACAGTTTGAGAAACATCGAATTAAGGGACGTCTGTTTTACCTTTGAATCTGGTGGATTTGATGGCATTTCTCTTGGTAGCCACAGTCAGTAAATGAGTCTGTCAGTCAAATCTAGGCAATATTTACCTAACACAGCCTGCTTGGGGCCAGGCTGGCTCTGCGGTAGCTCTGGCCAGCCTGTGGCTTGCCCTGCTCACCTGCCTGCCGCGGTCACCTGCTCAGTGGCCAAGGCTCTGGGGAGATGGAGGGCCCCTTGTTTACAGGGCAAGCACAGATAAGGTTTCTCACAGCCCCACCTGAGCTCCTGAGCCAAGGTAAACTTGCTCTCCAGAATCGCTCCCTGACTGGAAAATGTGTCAGTCTATTTATTTCTCACTCCCACTGGAAAAAAGGTGGGGTGGGGGGGGGGAGTGGTTGGTCATGATGTCATTCTTTCCACGGAACTTCTCAAAGGCATCAAATTTCACGGTGACTTCCAGGCACTGCTTGTGTTTCGCTGCACAATACAGAACAGAACTGGCCAGAAGCACAAGTTTCTCTTCCTTCTCCCAGCACTCTGCCCCCTTCCTCCTTCTCTTTCTGGGGTTTTCACTCCCTGAGGGTTTTGCAGGCAGCCCTGCAAAAGGAACCTGGGAGCCACGAGGTGTGGAAAGTTTTCTTAGCATTTCTCTCAGAGGTGACCTGCGTCTGGGGAAACAGTTGCTGGTTGGTGGGGATGGAGGGCAGGTGTTGGCTCTAAGTGGGTAGGGAAGGAACTCCCTGGGGGCAAGGTTAGCACTTTCCAACACATCAGAGAATTAGGAACAAAGGGTGAAATGATTTTTCTAAAACCATACAAAGAGTCAGCAACAATTGGGACCATTGCATTCATCACAATTCTTGTTTACATTTCTCTGGAGAAGAGCTGAGACTTTCTAATTGGAAAGTCTGGCTCCCACAATCTGACGAGAGATGCTATAGGCTACCAGAGAGCACTGGAGGAAATCTGGACTCATGCTAGGATTGCGAGCCCATCATTCATTCCCTTTGTCAAGACATCAAGATCTCCTGTCATTCAACGTTGCTTCCATCCCAAGTCTGAGGTACTTACTAAGAAAACGAGAATTAATAGAATAAGAGAAGGGCCTTACGCAGACCAATAAAGACAATGTGCCGTGAACTAATGATTAATCCAGTCCAATTTAAAAACTTTTAAAAATGTATTTGTAATATTTCAACATGTAGATAAAATCAGAGACTAATACAGTGAACACCTATGGACACACTTCCCAGCTGTATCAGTCAGGACAGAGTTGGTTGTGCTGTGGTAACAAACATCCCCAAATTTCAGTGGCCGAGAGCAATAAAGGTTCATTTCTCACTCATCCACCTGTACTCCACAGGTTATCTGGAAATATCATGTCTGCTTAGGGCCTGGGGAGGAGAGAAACTTTTCCTCTGGGCTACCATGTTGGCCAACAATTTTGTGCACTGAGACCAGAAATGTAAGTCACTTCCACTTCAGACTTCCACTTCAGTTCATTGGCCAAAGTCTCCAGGCTACCCCTAACTTCAAAGTGAATGTAAAATGCAATCTTACCATGGGCCTGGAAGGCAGAGAGCCAGAAATATTTGGTGGACAGCATTAATGATGACCACATCAGCTTTAGAAAATATTAGCATATTGTCTTATTTGCTTCAGGTCTTTTTACTTCAAAGAATGTAAATATTAGAGACACAGCTGAGTTTCCCTCTGTCCTCTTCCCCACTCCATTCTCCTCCCTCATTTCCCAGAGTGAAGCACTGTTTTGAATTCATCATCCTCGTGCATGTTTTTATATTTTTTATTATATTTATTGCATTTTTATGTATCCATAAACATTATAAAGTATTATTATGCTGTGCCAGCTTTTAAACTATATATGTATATGTATGTGTGTACAGAATCATAATCTTCTGCAATGTGCATTTCTCCCCTAGCATTACAATTATGTGATTTTCATCTATGCTGACACACACTGTACTGTATTCCATTGTATAACTATAATAAAATTTGGTCATCCAATCTCATGGACTTTTAGGTTGTTTCCATGTGGCAGCAAACATCTTAATACATGTCTCCTTGTGCATACATACAAGACTGTACGCCTAGGAGTGGGATTTCTGGACACGACCACCTACAACTTTACTAGTAACAGCCAAATTGCTCTCCAGAGTACTTGTATCAATTTACAATCCCACTAGCAGTGAATGAGGCTCCATGACATAACAGATCTTTGCCAGCACTTGGCATTGGCTAACATAAATTTTTGCTGATCTGGTGGGTCTGTATGGTATTACATTACTGTTTTAATTGGTATTTCTTTGATTAATAGTGAAAGCAAGCATCTCTCTGTATTTTTATTGACCTTCCGGGGTTCCTCTTCTGCAAATCAATAGTTTATATTCTTTGCCCATTTCCCCCATGTGTTGTTTATCTTTTTCTAATTAATTTTAGAGATTTCTTTACATGTTATAGTCACTGAAAATATCTTCTCCCAGGCTATGGCTTGTTTTTCACTTTGTTATAGTGGCCTTTTGTTGTGTAGAAGTCAGTTTTAATGTAGTCAAAATTATCCATTTTTTCTGGTTTCTATTTGTGTGTGTGTATTTCTTAGAGAAATCCTTCTTTATCTTAAAGTCATGAAGAATTTTTCTATAGTTTCATCTTGTATCTTAAACTTTTGCTTTTTGTTTTTATTGAAGAATTCTTTAATCTACCTGTGGTTGATTTAGGGTAGAAATCTAATTTTGTATTTTCCATATGAAAACAGTTGCTCCTTAAGACTCGTTTACTAAATAGATCCACACTGATTTGTGACATCTCTGCCTTGTATTCTTTCCAAGTACAGGCGGGCCAGTGGCTGGGCTCTCTATTCTGCTCCATTGGTCTATCCTTTTGCCCAAATGATACTGTCTTCATTTCTAAATATTCTGATGATAAGTCTTGATATCTGGTAGGCAAGCTCTTCTACCTTGTACTTTTTCAAAATTGCTTCTCAGTTATTCTTGGCCCTTTCCTCTTCCAAATCACTTTTGGGATCAGATTGTCTAGTTCCAAACAAAACAAAACACCCTGTTGGACTTCGATTAAAATTCCATAGATGAATTTGACATCTTTATGATTTTGAAAGTTCCTATTTATTCATTTCATTTTGTATGACATGTGATTATGATTTCCAAACCCTCCATAAGACCCCTCATTTCCTCCTCTGCTCCCCTCTCCAACCCTTCTCACTTTTACTCAAGCATTGCTTACTCCCTATTTCTTATTGCAGCTTCAGTATTTTTACTTGTATTTCTTTTTTTTTTTAATTTTATTTATTTTTTTTTTAATTTTTGGCTGCGTTGGGTCTTTGTTGCTACGTGCGGGCTTTCTCTAGTTGCGGCAAGCGGGGGCTACTCTTCGTTGTGGTGCGTGGGCTTCTCATTGCGGTGGCTTCTCTTGTGGAGCACGGGCTCTAGGCGCACAGGCTCAGCAGTTGTGGCTCTCAGGCTCTAGAGCACAGGCTCAGTAGTTGTGGCACACAGGCTTAGTTGCTCCGCAGCATGTGGGACCTCCCCGGACCAGGGCTCAAACCCGTGTCCCCTACACTGGCAGGCGGATTCTTAACCACTGCGCCACCAGGGAAGCCCTTTACTTGTATTTCTTATCTCCTTCAAAGGTCTCCTAATTCTTCCAACTTTTCCCAGTGTGCAAAAGGTAAAACCCAGACACATATCATAATGACAAGGGGCAAAGAAAAGGGTTCCAATAGTCTCCTATGAGGAGATATGACAGCATAATTACATATAGGGGGGTGCACAATAATCTTTTCTGAACTTCAGGAGGTAGTATGGGAAAGAGGCCGTTCTGCTGAGTTTGAATCCCAGCTCTATCATTTACCAACTCCAATTTTGGGTAAATTACTTAACCTTACTATGCCTCAGTTTTCCCTTCTGTAATGTAGGGATGAAAATATTAATTATCTCACAGCATTAGTACGAGAAATAAATAAGTTAACGTATGTAAAGTGACTGGTATATTGTGTGTTATCTATTATTGTCATTACTAAGATAGGATTACCACCGGCACACCAGGAATGTGGCTAGTTTGAATGTTCAAACTAGATAATGTCAAAGTAACTCAGTAATCTTAACACCAGACAAAGAACTTACTGGTTAGTGTTGTATCTTCTCATTAGGTAGAAGGGCACCATCCACATTGTTGCAGGTTTAATCATTAGTGGTCCTCAGTGGTGCTAGTTTAGTGTTAACCATGTTGCAAATTTCACAGAATCATTGAGTTCAGGGTTGGATGGTGCCCAAGAAAATCAATCTAATTTCTTACCTCATGCTTGAAACCTCTTAAAATAAAGCTATAGAAAAGGAAGACTTTTATGAAAGAAGATCAGAAAAGGAGGAATATTGAAAGAGCATCAGATCTACTTAAAAAATAAAACTGAGGAGATGGTAGAAAATAGCCTAAATGGGTTATCTGAAGGGCTTGGAACAACCCCTCCCCTCTTCCTGCCACCAGGCTGCCAAGAGACCTGGTATTTCTACTTTTGTGTTAAGACTTTGGGTGCCCTACTGAAAGAATATATATATGATTTATGAGGAGTAAGCCCATATCATCCAAGGAGCCCTTAGATTGAATTCCTCAGCTTAGGCCTAGCTGAGAGCAGGTCATAAGGTATATACATAGCAAAAGAAGTTCTGCTGGGCAGAGGGGAAGGGAAATGCTCTGGGTGTGGGACCCTCTTACAAGCAGGGAAGGTCAGAATGGAGCCTCAATAAAACCAGAGCAGGGGATGGTGGGGGGATGGAGTGAGGTAATACAGTATAGGGTTGTGAGTGAGGGTGTGGGAGAGGAGGGTGAAGAGTGGATGGAATCACCCACCTGGAGTTGGCTCTAGCTCCCAGAGGTTTCTTTCAAATGATTTGAAGAGCCACAGACCTGTGGGGAGTCTTGACCCCCTCCAAGGAAGCAGGGTTAGATCAAGGACCACATATCACCATGTGGGATCTCCCTTCTGAACACAGACTCCAGGGTCAGAGAGTTTCACATGCACTGTGGTTTGTCCCTGATGAGAGCAGCACCCTGTTTACAAGCACTTAAATATCTTTTTTGCTGCCCCTTACACCCCTGGAAGCTGGAAAGGGCAGTAACATTATCGCCAAGATATGGAAGAGAACACTGAGGGTCAAAGAGGAGGGCAACTTGCCATTGGTCCCGCAGCTGGACAGGAAGGAGTCAGACCAGCCTCACATCGGGAGCCCCACAGCTGCCAGAAGGGAGCTTTGAGCCAAATAGAGAGCTGGTGGAAGCTATGGCAGGCACTTACCCCAGGTCATTATCTTAGAGCATGACTGGGCGGGGCTGGCTGCCCTAGGTGTTTCCTCCCACAGGGAGGGGTCTGCTAAAGGAGCTGCCACCCTGTAGAGGTCATACACCTGGGTGTGGGCACACAGTACTGTCATGAAGCTTGGTTGCTGCCCGGGCTGCAACAGCACCTCCTGCTCTAGCCTTGTGGTCACTGCCACTCCTCCATTCTCTTAATTCATTCATTCAACACACAGTGAGCACTGACACACTAAGAATACAGAGGCAAAATAGGCCCCTGTCATGGCCTTTTAGTGTGGGGGAAGGAGGCAGTGCCTAAGCAGACAAGGGCAACAAAATCTTGACTCTCCTTTCAAGAGTGGGAGGATAGTGAAGTGGTTAGTATCACAGACTTTGGAGCCAGAATGGGAAAATGAATTAAGGCGGGAGGATATATTTGAAGGTATCGTAATTGAGAATGTTGTAGAAATAAAGAAAATATAAAACTTCCGTTGAAAGGATTCAGTGTTAAACAAGATAGATAAAAAGGGAACTCACACCTAGAAATATTGCAGTAAAAGTTAAGAACATTAACAACAAGGAAAATTCTCAAAATATTTATAAAGAAAAAGTAGATCAACGAAAAAGGAAAAAGAATCAGAATGATACGAAACCTCAATAACAAAGATGCATACAAGAAAGAAATGAAGTAATATTTTAAATGTTGGTGGAAAAGGACTTCAAACCTAGAATTTTATATCCAGCCAAAATATCATTTAAATGCAAGTAGTATCAAGTATATAAGGCTTCAGAGGGCTTCCTCCAAACCCCTTTTGAAACATTCTTAGAGCTAATTTTTCAATGCAGGAAGCTAGAAAAAAGCTCCAGAATAAACCTAGAAGGAGGAAGAGGAGAAGGATGAGGAAGGAGGAGGAGGAGAAGGAGGAGGGGAGGAAAGGAAAACATAACATAATGTCAGAAATCAGAGAGACAGAGTGCAGAAACAACAAGACATTAAGCTGGTTTCTTGAAAAGGTTGTAAAATATACAAATAGTATATGACAAAGTTAGAAGAAGAAGAAAAGAGATGTAAACATGCAATTAATACTGAAAGAAACACCAGCACAAAAAGCTTTAGACTAACAATATTATGAAAAATTGAAATTTGGAGACATTAAAATTGATACAATTCTGGAAAAATATGAAATTCCAAAGTTGCAACAGTAATAAACAGCAAACTGAATTGTCAAGTATTCAATAAAGAATTACAATGTAATCAAAGACCTCCCCTCTTCCTGAAAAGCCCTAGGCTCAGATGGTTTTACAGATAAGTTCCACCTAATGGTAAGGATGAGATAATACCCTGACATATACAAACTGTTCCAGAAAATAGAAGTCAGTTTCGCCTTTGTTATAAGACTGGTCTAACCTTCATTACAAAGTCAGATAAGGATGGTAAAAATAAAGAAACAAAAAGCTATAAGGCTATTTCATGTTTGAATATTGATATGAAATTCTACATAAAATATTAGCTAACTGTATCCAACAGTGTATTTAAAAAGTTATGACCAAGTAAGGTTTATTTTTAGAATACAGAAAAGTTTAATGTGAGAAAAAACTATTAATGTAATTTTTACCATTAATGAACAGAAGAAGAAAAATTTCATGATTATCTCAAGAAGTGTTTTGAAAACCATTTGAACTTTTATTTTGAAAACCATTTGTATCAAATAAACACTTTTGAATTTTTAAAAAAAGTCTCCAAAAAAACTAGAATAAATGTATATTTTCTCAACTTGATGAAGGCTACATATTAAGTGTCTACAACATATATATTACATGGAGAAAGTTTAGATTCACCCCCACAATCAAGGGTGCCTGTTATCATTGCTATGGCTCAGCATAGTACTAGAGACTTAGCTAAAGCAATAAAAATCAGAAAAATAAATAAGAGCTATAGGAAGGAAAGAGAGAGAACTCTGACCGACCACACTGACAACTCAACATAATAAAAATATTATTAGCACTAATAAGAAAGCTCAGCGTTTGCTCAATGAAGATATCACAAATATCTTTCTTCTATTGATACATCACCTATAAAAAGTATATTAAAATAGAAAATATATGAAAAACATACAGTTTTTTTCAAAATAGCAAAAACAAAACAAGCCATGAAGTGTTTGAGTATCATTCTTACAAAGATGCATAATACCTTCAAAGAGAAAAAAATTAAACAAAAAAATCAAACCTACAGAATAGGAGAAAATATTTGCAAATCATATATCTGATAAGGGGTTAAAATCCAAAAAATATAAAGAGCTCATACAACTCAACAGCAAAAAAAACGCTCTGATTTTTTTTTAAAGAGACATCTTTCTAGAGAAGACATACAAATGGCCAACAGGTGAAAAGGCACTCAGCATCACTAATCATCAGGGAAATTCAAATCAAAAGCACAATGATATATTACCTCACACCTGTTAGAATGACTGTCCTCCAAAAGGCAAGAGATAGCAAATGCTGGCAAGGATGTAAAGAGGAGGGAACCCTTCTGCACTGTGGGTGGGAATGTTAATTGGTGCAGCCACTATGGAAAACAGTATGGAAGTTTCTCAAAAAAATTAAAAATTGGGCTTCCCGGCTTCCCTGGTAGCGCAGTGGTTGAGAGTCTGCCTGCCTAATGCAGAGGACACAGGTTTGAGCCCTGGTCTGGGAAGATCCCACATGCCGCAGAGCGACTAGGCCCGTGAGCCACACCTACTGAGCCTGCGCGTCTGGAGCCTGTGCTCCGCAACAAGAGAGGCCGCAATAGTGAGAGGCCCGCGCACCGTGATGAAGAGTGGCCCCCACTTGCTGCAACTACAGAAAGCCCTCGCACAGAAATGAAGACCCAACACAGCCATAAATAAATACATAAACAAATAAATAAAATTTAAAAAAAAAAAAATTGGGCTTCCCTGGTGGCGCAGTGGTTGAGAAAATCTGCCCGCCAATGCAGGGGACACGGGTTCGAGCCCTGGTCTGGGAAGATCCCACATGCCGCGGAGCAACTGGGCCCGTGAGCCACAATTACTGAGCATGCGCATCTGGAGCCCGTGCTCCGCAACAAGAGAGGCCGCGATAGTGAGAGGCCCGCGCATCGCGATGAAGAGTGGCCCCCGCTTGCCACAACTAGAGAAAGCCCTCGCACAGAAACGAAGACCCAATACAGCCATAAAAAAATAAATAAAATAAATTTTTAAAAAATAAAAAAAATTTAAAAAAATAAAAATTAAAAATAGAACTACCATATGGTCCAGCAACCCCACTTCTAGGTATATATCCGAAGGAAATGGAAACAGGATTTCTAAAAGAAATCTGGACTTCCATGTTCTTTGCAGCATTTTATTCAGGATAGCCAAGATTGAAAACAACCTAAGTGTCTCCCAGTGGATGAATGGGTAAAGAAGATGTGAGATACAGATATAGATATAGATATAATCTCACATCTTCTCCATACATTCATATGTTTTATATATATATATATGAATGTTATTCAGCCATGAGAAAGAGGGACATCCTGCCATTTGTGACAACATGGATGGACCTTGAGGGCATTATGCTAAGTGAAACAAGTCAGACAGAGAAAGACAAATACTGTATGATATCACTTATACGTGAAATCTAAAAAGCTGAACTCATGGAAATAGACTATAATGGTGATTACCAGGGGCTGGAGGTAGGGGAAATGGGGAAATATTTGTCAAAGGGTACAGAATTCCAGTTATAAGATGAAATAGTTCTGGGAATCTAATATACAGTATGGTGATTATAGTTAATAACACTGTATTTATACTTGAAAGTTGCCGAGAGTAGAACTTAAATGTTCTCACCACAAAAAAAGAGATGGTAATTATGTGATGTGATGCAGGTGTTAGCTAGCACTATGGTGGTAATCATTTCACAATACACAAGTATATCAAATCAACATCATTGTACACCTTAAACTTACACAATTATATGTCAATTATATCTCAGTAAATCTTGGGGGGAGGGCAGAAACTTCAGTGTGCATAGAAATCATACGGGGAATCTTGTTAAAATGCAGATCTAATTCAGTAGAAGTTGGTGTACCTGAAATTCTGCATCTCTAACAAGCTCCCAGATTCCAGATGGCAATGCTGCTGGTCTAGGGACTACATTTGGAGTAGTAATGCAATAGATCTGTGCTTTCCAATAGGTAGCCATATGAAGCTATTTAAATTTTAATTTAAATTAACTAAAATTAAATTTTAGCTCCTCAGTCACACAAGCCACATTGCAGCTGCTCAAATAGCCACACGTCGCTAGCAGCTACCATACTGGGCAGCACAAAAGTATAGAACATTTCCATTATCATGGAAAGTTCTATTGGACACCACTGTTCCAGCATCCAACTACTAAAGAGTACATAAAACTTGTAAAAGAATCAAGATCAAAGCAAGAGTTCAGTGATTTACTGTCAGCCTTATAAGGAGCTTACTCGGACTTTAGGTGATAGTGAGGACTGACTAATGTGTTGACTGTGGACATCACTGTCACCAACCTGGATGAAGGACTCAGAAGCATGTACAGTAAATAAACAAATAATACAAAACGAGCAGGGAAACACCTCCAAGATGATAAAAAGTCGAGAATAATATAAAACAAATCAGAAGCCAATAAGAATAAAACAAATTAAGTAGGCACAAGTAGCAGGTAATATACTTAGGGATGCAGGAGTAGGGGATGAGTAAAGCATATAAATGTAAATGGGAAATGACTAGAAGTGTAGAAGAAAAGGAATCAAAATTAGGGTCCATGAGTTGTGAACAACAATAACAAAAAAACGCTTGTTAATAGCATCATAAACACATTATTGGTCAGAAATGTATCTGGCTCAAGCCTACAAATGAATGAATGAATGAATCAATCAATCAATCAGTCAGTGAAAGAACCAACCAACCAAATCAGAGGGTGTGCCCATTTAGGGGGTAAGAAGAGGTGGGGATGATAGGAAAAGGAAGTAAAATTAAATCAAACAAAGCAAGAGAAGGTCTTCGCTTAGCTTGACGATGATAATGTACATAAGTTGAGAGTGATGACCTTATATGTCTGTGCCGGGAGTTTAAAAAGAGAGAAAGCAGATGGAGAGAGATAGAAGATCTCCCTTGATAGAAACATTAGCACAAGGTGGTGTCTTTAAGGCCATAAGACCAGGTTCTGAATTGCTTGGGGTTTTGTCGTTGTTGTTCTTGTTGTTGTTTTTTAACTACTGCTTGACTTTGGACAAGTTGTTAAGCTGGCTGAGAGTCTCTTTATCTTAAAAAATTGGAGTTAAAACCGTATCTGTCCTACCTCCCTCTCAGGACTGTTGGCCTGGTGAACAAAATCACAAATGAGATGGGAAGTTGCGCTCCTGGGAAGAACTGTAAAGTGTTGTTACTGTGACGAGTGCCGGGTTGGGGGTGAGCAGCAACGGGGTCCTTGGTCTCTCGCACTTAGCCTCACCAGCAGCATTTCAGTTCTGAGCTGTCTGGCTGGGAAGGGACCCTGCCCACGATCCCTGGGGCTGAGGGAGCTGGGCCACATCACTGAAACTCAGGCCTCTCAGGTGCTGCCCGGGAGGTTCGGGGCTCTCCTCTGAGGACACAGGACCCCGGAGGACAGGCAGCCCATGTGAAGCATGTCAAATGGAGTGGAGTGTCCTGAGATCAGAGTGACCCTGATCAGAGAATGGGGGCAGTGGCATCCCCTCCTCTGCCTACCACCTCAATGCCAGCTCCACACCCCCTCCCCCGGCCTCCCAGCACAGGTGTCAAGCTGGCCTCCTTGTCAACAGCTCACGTGCGAGCGAGAGACACTAGAGCAGCCTTCATTTAAACCCACCTCCACTAACCTGCCAGCACATTTTATAGTTTGCAAAGTACTTTAGCTGATCATCCTACGAGGCAGTTGTTATTACCTTCTTTTCATGGATGCAGATGCAGGCACAAACAGGGAAAGTGACAGAAGATAGACACTGGGGGATTGAGGACCCAAATCTTGGATTGTTTGTATTCGAATCCGTGCATGTTTCAGTGTCTTGTGCTGCTGTAGGCCTCTTGCCTTCTGGGTGCAGGGGACCCAGAAGAGGAGAATGCTTTTCTTTCCATGCCCCTGGCTCCCAGATGCATGCCACCTGAAACCACAGCAGTCCACACCGACGTTTTCCTACTCTTTCTTTGGGTTCCCTCTGAGTGAAAAATTCTTACTACACGTACTCCCAGACCTCCGTGGGCTTTAAAGGATGTAAGCATCTATATAGAATGGCAAGCTTCTGCCCTCTGCTGGGAACTCACGAGATTGCCCTGAGCTAACCCATCCATTCAATTCCACCAAATCCATTTCTTCTTCTTTGAGATCATTTTCTTTCTTGAATAAATACTCTGGGATTTTTCCAGCTCTTACTGTGTCTGAACAGAATACAAATCATAATATCATACTATGAGCATCAGACTAAAAGTTAGGAAACCTGGGCTCGAGCTGCTTGTTTTTTGTGGGATATTGGGCAAATCTTTCAGCTTCTTTGAGCCTCAGTTTCCTTATTTGTAAAATGGGTATAACATCTACCGCTTGAATGACTGTGAGGACTGAGTGATAGGAAATACTTGAGGGTCACAGAGTGGGGTCTGAGGAGAGTCCCAGTTAATATTTGTTCATGCTCATGACTTTGCAGGATTGCCAGGGCTCTTCCACTTGCAGGAGACCTCCTAAATCCAGTTCAAATATTTCAAAGAATCATAGAGCTGGAAGGCAGCTAAAGGCAGGTCACAAAGTGGTTTTTAGAGGCTCCCTGTAAGGCACATTAGAAGTAGCCAACACCCTATCCATTGTTCAAATAGTCCTGCCCCCAAACCTCCCCATATCCTCACAAAATGCGGAAGCTGAGCGTCTTAAGAAGCAGCCCATTTCCCTTTTGGCCAACTTGGCCTGGGAGCAAGTTCTCTCTCCCTTGTGGGAGAGGATCCACTTGACCCAGAAGTGAGGCCCAGAAGTAAGGTCAAGGGGAATGCTTGGGGCATATGCTACTTTCTGCCAAAATCCATTTGCTCTGCCCTTTGGTGGATTCATGCAAGCTGGGGGCTGCCTGGCTCTGCCTTTATTAAAACATCTCATTCTTGAATTCTCCCACGTTGGAGTGACATTTGGAAGAACAGAGTCCCTACCTTACAACGCAAGTGTTTCTGAGTGGGTCTTTTGGCCATTTGTAGCTCCATGTGGAAGCCAGCCCCGCTCACTGATGCCTGCAGCACAGGGGTCAGAGCTACCACTGGTGAGAGGTTATTTGGGGACAGGTAAGCCTGGACGGGGTGAGGGACCTAGAGCAGTGAGGGGACCAGGGAAGGCCATCTGGGGAGAAGAGCACCCAAACCGGGAGGCTGGGGACATGTTCGGAAAAGGAGGTGGAGAAGGCAACTTGAATTTCTTGACAGTTTCGGCAGAGGAGCTGCTGAGAATCATCTCATACTCTTTGCCACTTGCGGGCAGGTTTTGCATTCCTGCATTAAGAAATCACCCAGTCTGGGGACTTCCCTGGTGGCTCAGTGGTTAAGAATCCACCTGCCAGTGCAGGGGACACGGGTTCGAGCCCTGATCCGGGAAGATCCCACATGCCTCGGAGCAACCAAGCCCGTGTGCCACAACTACTGAGCCTGTGCTTTAGAGCCCACGAGCCACAACTACTGAGCCCACGTGCCTCAACTAGTGAGCCTGTGCCCCTAGAGCCCGTGCTCCGCAACAAGAGAAGCCACCGCAATGAGAAGCCCGCGCACCACAACAAAGAGCAGCCCCCGCTCGCCGCAAGTAGAGAAAGCCCATGTGCAGCAACGAACACCCAACACAGCTTAAAAAAAAAAAAAAAAAGAAATCACCCAGTCTGGACGGCTACACGCCTCAGCCTCCCAGAGCCCTCCCATTCTCCACAGAACTCAAATCTGATTGCCAAGCGTCTGCCCTGCAGCTCATTGTTCTCCTACTTAATCCATCTTCTATTCCCTTTGGAAGGAAGGGAGAGGGATAGTAATGATGTGGAGGAGATACATGCAGGTTTGCCCATTCCTTCCTTGCCTTTTATTTGTATATTACAGACACCGTTTCCCTGATTCACTATTTGTGGGGTCTCCAGATAAAATTAATTCTGTATGCTTTATTTACCCTGCTAGACTGTGGGAGCCTTGAATGTAGGAACCAGGACTTCATGTATCTGAAGCCTCACATAGTGCCTGGCACACGACAGGTGTACAAAAATATGTGTTGAATTTAAATGAACAGCAAGTCATCTGAACAGTTTAAAGTTGGAAGCTTGACATCATTTAGTCTAGTAGCTCTCAACCCTGGATGTGCATTAGAATCACCCTGGGAGCTTTAAAAAAAAAATTAGGGCCCTAGTCCCTCCTTAGACCAGTTAAATCAGAATCTCTGAGAGCAAGATTTTCATAGTTAAATGACCAGAAAAGAGCTCATCACCTGAAGGCATGCTGCAGTGAATCCTTTTATGAAACTGAGATCACTTTCTAATGCGCACTAATTATCCATTGCATTATGTTTCAGTCATATAATACATTTTCTTAAAGTTGAGCCTATGTGCTCTAAATACATAGAACATGAATTTTTAAATAAGTAACTAGCAAATATAGAAGGAGAAAGGTAATTTTCACTGGGTATTCAGAGACCTGCCCATTTGTGGAGTGGCAAAAGGTTCAGCATAATATCATAGTGGTTGAGCTGAATTTCATTTGAAAAAATGACAAATAACCCAAAGGATGGAAAAGAGTGAGAGAAGGAAGACCCCCACCCCCAATAAGAGTCTATGTGTGACCTATTGGGACAGATTCTGGTCCAAAGACAACTTCTTTGGGGACTTCCCTGGCAGTCCAGCGGTTAGGACTCCGCACTTCCACTGCAGGGGGCACAGGTTCGATCCTGGTCGGGGAACTAAGATTCCATATGCCTCACGGTGTGGCCAAAAAACCCAAAAAAAACAAAGACACCTTTTCTGGAAATGTGTATGTATCTGAATATCCTCTGTTTAAACAGAACAGAAGTGATAAGAATCTAGTGTGGGTTTTAATTATATTAAAGTGTCTGCTGAGAGAAGCTTGGCCAGCACTGCCTACACAGCCCCAGCTGCATGGAGATGGCAGGGAGGTTTTTATAGATCACAGCACTTCAGGACTGGAGCAGGGTAGAGACAGGCAGAACCTCAACGTCTTTCTCTGAGTGTGGTCCGGAACCAGCCGCGTGGACCTCCCTCATCCAGGAGCTCGTTAGACCTACTGAATCTGAATCTGCACCATAACAAGATCCCTGGACGGTGTACAAATACACGGAAGGTTAAAAACATTGCCTTTAAAGGTGCCCCACTCAGCCCCCTTCTGATGACCGCCCCTGGCTTTACATGGAGAGGGCTAGATCTTTTCTTTCTCACCCCAGTAGCTAGTGTGTAATAACTCTTACAATATTTTAACAGCCTTTCTGAGCCCTCATGACTTTTTCTCTTTATAGGGAAAAGAAAAAAAAAATTAAAAAGAAATGAAATAGCTGTCATTACTGATCTGAGGCCCAGAGGGAGAGAGGAAGAGATCAAAAGTCAACATCTGTGATTCTGCAAATAGAAAATGAAATGTTTCCCAGGCGGGCTGGGAAGCAGCCGTGGAGTGCTTGGCTGGTCCTTCGTGGTCCCGTTGGAGGTGGCTGAGTTCAGCCCAGAGCCTTTAAAGGGCTGAGGTGGGAGCGCTTAGCCAAACTCCCAGGAAAACTTGAGGCGGGTCTGCAAAGGCCTAGGCACCAACAGCGCAGGCCACCACAGTCCTCTGCTCATTGGAGACCCTCACAAGGAGCAGGATAAAATATCACCTGGATGTAGGACACTTCGTACAGGTAATGCTCCAGTTACCTCCTCCCCACCCCCACCCCCAGCTCTGAGCCTTGTCCTTCCTCTATCTGGGGACCAGGTCTATCTGGGGAGCACGACAGTGATGTAGAGTCTGGAGCCTTCTTTCTGCTCTGAGAGAAAAGCCAGAGTGTTGCAAAGTAATCAAGCTGCCAGCGTGCTGGGCTGGGGTCGAACATGATGGGGGCCGGTGGGGTGGTCAGGGAGTGAGGGGATTCGTTCCAGAGACTTAAGTCTCCCAGAGATCCCTGTGATCCATCCATACCTGGATGGGCTTCCCCATCAGGGATCCCAGAAGAGGTGGGACAGAAGCAAAAGTAGTGAATGTTACAACTGGCTTTAGTGAGCTCCTCCTACGGGCCAAGCATGATACCAGGTCCTTTTCAAGTATCATCCCTGTTACTCTGAACAGGAACCCTACAAAGCAAGCAGTCCCCCATTTTACAGAAGAGGAAAGCTGAAGCTCAGAAGGCATGAGTACCATCCCTAGGTTCAAAGAATTAATACACAGCAGAGCTTGGATGAGTACCCAAGCTCAGTGGTCTTCTCCCTACTGTACCTGCCTCTGTACTCAGGGATTGAAAAGCACCCAGTTCTGGTCCTAGCCCTTAATTAATTGGCCCCATAACCTTAAGCAAGGCCTTTTGTTTCTCTTGGCCTTGGTGTGCTCATTTGTAACAATGGGGATTCATAGGCCTCCCTTGTGTTTTAAAGTGCCTGGCACTCAGCAAATCCCCAGTGGGTACTAGTTTTCTTGCTTCTTCCTTTTAAATGAAGGGATGGCCTTGGCACTAAGATGTAAGTCGTGGAGGTTTAAGACTGTGTGGCTTATCATGTTGATAAGCCACACAGTCTTAAACCTCCACGACTTACATCATTAATCATTAGAGAAATGCAAATCAAAACTACAATGAGGTATCATCTCACACCGGTCAGAATGGCCATCATCAAAAAATCTAGAAACAATAAATGCTGGAGAGGGTGTGGAGAAAAGGGAACACTCTTGCACTGTTGGTGGGAATGTAAATTGATACAGACACTGTGGAGAACAATATGGAGGTTCCTTAAAAAACTAAAAATAGAACTACCATACGACCCAGCAATCCCACTACTGGGCATATACCCTGAGAAAACCATAATTCAAAAAGAGTCATGTACCACAATGTTCACTGCAGCTCTATTTACAATAGCCAGGACATGGAAGCAACCTAAGTGTCCATCATCGGATGAATGGATAAAGAAGATGTGGCACATATATACAATGGAATATTACTCAGCCATAAAAAGAAACGAAATTGAGTTATTTGTAGTGAGGTGGATGGACTTAGAGTCTGTCATACAGAGTGAAGTAAGTCAGAAAGAGAAAAACAAATACAGTATGCTAACACATATATATGGAATCTAAGAGAAAAAAAAAAAAGGTCATGAAGAACCTAGGGGCAAGACGGGAATAAAGACACAGACCTACTAGAGAATGGACTTGAGGATATGGGGAGGGGGAAGGGTAAGCTGTGACAAAGTGAGAGAGTGGCATGGACATATATACACTACCAAACGTAAAATAGATAGCTAGTGGGAAGCAGCCACATAGCACAGGGAGATCAGCTCGGTGCTTTGTGACCACCTAGAGGGGTGGGATAGGGAGGGTGGGAGGGAGGGAGATGCAAGAGGGAAGAGATATGGGAACATATGTGTATGTATAACTGATTCACTTGGTTATAAAACAGAAACTAACACAGCATTGTAAAGCAATTATACTTCAATAAAGATGTTAAAAAAAAAAAAAAAAAAAAGACTGTGTGGCTGACCACCCGCAGGGAGGGCTACTATCTCAGATGGAAGGGCTCCTCCGGCCGGGTTCCTGCGTGAACCAGCATCTTTGCTCTCCTTCATTGCCACACCTGGCTCAATGCTCTGATCACTCTTGTCCTCTGTGTAGCCTTGGGACCTCCAAGCAGACAAGCTCACCTTGACCCAGATGCAGTTTTCTTTTCCCTACTCTGAATTCTGGCCAAGAGCAAACCTCAGATACACTGGCCTCAGGACCATCGATTCTTGGGCCTCCTGCCGGCACTCCCAGCCTGAAGGGCTCCAGTGAGGGAGGGTGCTGGGGGGCCAGGGCTAGAATGGTTCCTCTGTTCCGCATCCCCTCTCCACCCTGCATCCCCTCTCCACCCTGCATCCCCTCCCCACCCTGCATCCCCTCCCCACCCTGCATCCCCTCTCCATCTTGCATCCCGTCTCCACCCTGCGTCCCCTCTCCACCCTCCGTCCCCTCTCCACCCTGCATCCCCTCTCCACCCTGCACCTCCTCTCCACGGTGGGGAGAACACATGTCAGTGCAGCGATTCAGTACTGAGGGGCCCCGAGCCAGAGTCCCCTGGCACCCTGAACAGGATGCTCATCGCTGCCTGGGTTCATGCCTTAATCACTCAAGAATCAGAGCTGGGTATCACTGAACCACTCTTCATTCCTGACCGAGTACCAGGCAAACGGTCAAAATTGGATGCATTCCTGGCTTGAGGGTAGGAAGAAACACCTTCTTCGGATATTTTTTCTATATGTTTGGGTTATGGTTTCTTTGGGGGGTAAAGCATTAAATGTTGGTGCTCTTTAACCAGTAATTCCATCTTCCTGAGGACACATTCTGGGATAGGAACTAAGATGTATATAGATGTTCATGACATTGCCACTAAAGATATGGAAAATAGCATAAATGTTCAACAATAGGGAAATTGTTGAACAATTATGCTACAGCTTTATGATGGACAATGATATCCATTAAAAGTGATGTTTTCAGGGGACTTCCCTGGCTGTCCAGTGGTTAAGACTTTGCCTTCCAATGCAGGGAGTGCAGGTTCGATCCCTGGGCAGGGAGCTAAAATTCCACATGCCTCGCAGCCAAAAAACCAAAACATAAAGCAGAAGCAGTATTGTGACAAATTCAATAAAAGTTTTAAAATGGTCCACATCAAAAAAAAAAAAATCTTTAAAAAAATAAATAAATAAATAAAAGTGATGTTTTCCAAGAACCTTAATCACTGGGCATATACAAGAATCATGTTAAGAGAAAAAAATGGGATTCAGAACTGTATACACAAATTAATTATAATTGTGAAATTATATGTAATACACATGTGTGTGTGTGTAAAATATATAATAGAAAAATACGTAATACAGGTACATGTAAAAGTATGAAATTAGAACACTCCCTAACATCATATACAAAAATAAACTCAAAATGGATTAAAGACCTAAATGTAAGGCCAGACACTATCAAACTCTTAGAGGAAAACACAGGCAGAACACTCTATGACATAAATCACAGCAAGATCCTTTTTGACCCACCTCCTAGAGAAATGGAAATAAAAACAAAAATAAACAAATGGGACCTAATGAAACTTAAAAGCTTTTGCACAGCAAAGGAAACCATAAACAAGACCAAAAGACAACCCTCAGAGGGAGAAAATATTTGCAAATGAAGCAACTGACAAAGGATTAATCTCCAAAATTTACAAGCAGCTCATGCAGCTCAATAACAACAACAAAAAAAACCCAATCCAAAAATGGGCAGAAGACCTAAATAGACATTTCTCCAAAGAAGATATACAGATTGCCAACAAACACATGAAAGAATGCTCAACATCATTAATCATTAGAGAAATGCAAATCAAAACTACAATGAGATATCATCTCACACCGGTCAGAATGGCCATCATCAAAAAATCTAGAAACATTAAATGCTGGAGAGGGTGTGGAGAAAAGGGAACACTCTTGCACTGTTGGTGGGAATGTAAATTGATACAGCCACTATGGAGAACAGTATGGAGGTTCCTTAAAAAACTAAAAATAGAACTACCATATGACCCAGCAATCCCACTGCTGGGCATATACCCTGAGAAAACCATAATTCAAAAAGAGTCATGTACCACAATGTTCATTGCAGCTGTATTTACAATAGCCAGGACATGGGGAAAAAAAAAAAAAAGACAAAACCCTAAATGTTAACAGTAGCTGTGGATTATTTAATTATGGGTTTATTTATTTATTTCCTTGTTTAATCCTTTCTATATTTTCAGGTTTTCTTGTCAAATTTTTTTTTTTTAATTTTATTTATTTATTTATTTATTTATGGCTGTGTTGGGTCTTCGTTTCTGTGCGAGGGCTTTCTCTAGTTGTGGCAAGTGAGGGCCACTCTTCATCGCGGTGCGCGGGCCTCTCACTATCGCAGCCTCTCTTGTTGCGGAGCACAGGCTCCAGACGCGCAGGCTCAGTAATTGTGGCTCACGGGCCTAGTTGCTCCGTGGCATGTGGGATCCTCCCAGACCAGGGCTCGAACCCGTGTCCCCTGCATTGGCAGGCAGATTCTCAACCACTGCGCCACCAGGGAAGCCCTCAAATTTTAAAAATATATTTTAGGGGAGGGAAATCTGTTTGTATAAAGGGCACTCCTTAAACCCCATCCAACCGGTACCCGCCATGCAGGCCGATGTTGGGCTCCTGGCTCACCTCGTTGGTGTGTGGCAGCTGTGAGTCCACTGTCCCTCTTGCTCCAGCCCAGTCTTCTCCATCTGCTTCTCCAAATCCTGGGCCAGCTGTGTGTGTGGCTCTGCGGGTCACCAACTAATCCTGCAAGTCACCTGCATCACTGAAAGGAAGCAAGACAAATGCAAGTTGCAGTTTCTCCCTGAGGGGCCCAGTTCGTCTTTGTGGGTTCCAGTTTGTCCTTTTCTCCCCTACTTCACATCTATCTTTCCTTCCCAACTGCTGGCCCGGGGGACTTCAGGCCCAACACTGGACGCAGAAACAACGACTTTATGTAGACTGCTTAACCAGATCCGCAATTGTGTGATGCCTAATTCTCCCCCAAATATCTTTACTTGATATCACTCATCGTGGCTCTGCCTCTCTGATCAAACTCCAGTGGATAAAGTGAGGGGTGCAGGGACACAAAGATAAACCCCAGAGCCGGGCTTTGATCTCAAGACTCTCCAAAGCCCACCTTCTTCCACGACAGTATGTACCCTCTCTTTTAATTAACATTCAAGGTAATCTGTTCTACAGGACAATTGGCTCAGTTTCTGCAGCAAGTCAATAATATGGAGGAAAAAATATAGGTGAAAATAAGGGAGGGTGGGGACTGCATGATTGCCTGTAAGAGAATTAAGAGACGGAATATCCAAATGTGATGTGCTGACCCTGTTTAGATCCTGATTAGAATAAACCATCTCTAAAGAGATATTTTGAGAAAATTGGGGAAACCTGATTAGAGACTAGATATTGGCTAGTCAAGAAATTACAGCTTGGGCTTCCCTGGTGGCACAGTGGTTAAGAATCTGCCTGCCAATGCAGGGGACACGGGTTCAAGCCCTGGTCCGGGAAGATCCCACATGCCGCGGAGCAACTAAGCCCGTGTGCCACAACTACTGAGCCCGAGTGCCACAACTACTGAAGCCCGCGTGCCTAGAGCCTGTGCTCTGCAACAAGAGAAGCCACCCAATGAGAAGCCCACGCACCACAACGAAGAGTACCCCTCGCTCGCCGCAACTAGAGAAAAGCCCCTGCGCAGCAACAAAGACCCAATGCAGCCAAAAATAAAAATATAAATAAATAAATTTTAAAAAAAAGTACCAATGTCATTAAAAAAAAAAAGAAGAAATTACAGCTCATTTTGCTAGGTGTGACAAAGACATTCGGGTTCTGTAGGAAAACTTATCGTTTTTGAGCTGCATCCTGAAATGATAAGATGAGGCGGGCTCAGGCAGCAGCAGCACAGTCCCCAGGCAGCGGGGCCCACAAAGTTAGCAGCAAGTGTCCAGCAGGGACAGCGTCCTGAGCAGGCCGTTCCTGGGGCAGGGTGTTACCTGCGCCTCACCTACCTGGACCAGATTCTCCAGCCTCCCCATCAGTTCTCTGAGTTGCCTTCTTTCCTGCTGTAATAGTTTCCTATCGCTGCTGTAACAAATTACCGCAAACTTAGTGACTTAAAGCAACACAAACTTGTTATCTTATAATTCTGGAGGTCAGAAGTCTGAAACAGGTCGATTGGAGATAAAATCAAGGTGTTGGCAGGGCTGGAAGCTCTAAGGGAGAATCCATTTCCTTGCCTTTTCTAGCTTCTAGACAATGCCTTTTCCTGCATTCCTTGATTCATGTTCCCTCCATCCATCTTCAAAGCCAGCAGTGGAGCACCTTCAAATTTCTCTCTGACCTTCCCTTCCAACGTCACATCTCTTTCTCTGACTCTGACCTTCCTGCTTCCCTCCTATAAGGACTCTTGTAATTACATCAGGCTCACCCAAATTATCCAGGTTACTCTCCCTTCCCAAGATCCTTGATTTACTCACATCTGCAAAGTCGCTTTTGCAATGTAAGGCGACATATTCCCAGGTTCCAGGCATTAGGACATGGACATCTTCCGAGTACCATTATTCAGTGGACCACACCCTCCAGTAAATTCTTACTCTGTTTCAGAAAACCAAGAACAGTTTCAACTGTTTACAACTGAAACCTCTGACTAGCACAGCCACAAAACTTGGAAGTGTTAGAGCTAGGTAGAGCTGGAATCTGCTTTCTTTGAAGAAAACAGGACCTACAGAGATTCAGCTCAACAGTTAAGAGAGTCTTTCCCATCCAGTATCTCGCAGACCTGTTTGGCTCCCAAAACCTTAAAGTCTCTCCAGCCAGAAAGGGAACTTTGCCTGCCCAGTGTGTAACCACAGAGCAGTCTTGCAATCAGTGTCTCTGGAAAAGAAGCACCCTCAGATTCAATAATTCTCCTTCCAGGAAACTATCCTGAGGAAATAGAGAATAGGGATGCACTGTTACACGCTGCTGGTGATGTCATCAGGGCCCAGGGCACTGGAGGCTGTAGAAGGCAGGATTTCTCTACCATGTCCAGGCAGGCAGTTACAAATGCAGATTCCAGGGCCCACCCCAGACCTACTGAGTCAGACTTTCTCATGTGTGAGGTTGGGAATCTGAATTTTAAATACTCTGTCCAAGTGTTTCCTCTGCACTCTAAAGTTTGAGAAGTCCGAGGGAGTAGAGTTGGTCTTCCTTTCCCCACCCTATGTGTTCAAATCTGTACTATATCTCTGACATCAATGCCCTTTGGAGGAGGTGCTTTTCTCTTGCTTTTTTCCCATCACCTGTGCTCCTCCCCCTGGAATGGGCTGACATCTGAAGGCTGGACTCCCAGGCCAGCTGCCTGCCTTCAAGCTATCGTCCCCCTTAGTCTCTGGTCAAGTGGCTGCCAGTTGGCTGCCAGGGGCAAAGGGCAGCTGACTCTCAGGCTGGGGTGAAAGGTCAAGGGTGCACCCTGCTTGAGTAGACAGTTACCAGCCCATCAGGGAAGCTCACACAGGGCACCCACATTGGGGCAGCTGGACACACAGCCAGGAAAGGCCACCTCTAGGTTGACCCAGGCTTTGCACTATGATGGCCTCAGCCCACTGGGAGCAGCTGGATGGACATGAGATGGATCTGAAAGCCTGAAGCCACACCAGGTCACATGCCTGAAGAGATCCCTTTGCAGAAGAGTCTGAAAGGCCTGCTGTGCCTTTGTTCCAAGGAACTGAGTGTTTTAGAGACTCTCACAATCCAGTTCAATGCACATTTGTCAGGTGTTTGCGATGTGCTGAGCACAGGGGTGGGAACTGAGGCACAGGCAAGAGGAAGGGTAGGTCTCGTTCTGCCCGTTGCTCACACTCTTGCTGGGGGTCGAGACCCACACGTGTGGAATCACGGACTGGAAGGCAGAGCTGGAAGGGGCCTCCAAGAGCTCGCCAACCCTCCCTCCCCCATTATAAAGAGGAAACTGAGGCCCAAAGAGGTCAAGAGTACAAGGACTAGAGCCAGAGTTGGTGGCAGAGGCTGCACTGGGTGCCGCAGGCAGAGAAAGGAAAGAGACACCAATGAGGGCTGGGAATGGCGGGGCCGGGGCGGGCGGGGGGGCGCCGAGATGGCAGCTAAATTGAGTTCTGAATGAACGGGAGGAAACAGGTGAAGGACAGTGGGGAGGGGGAATCCAGGAGGCAGGAAAAGAATGAAACAAAACCTGGGACCTTGGTGCCCACTGAAGTACTGGAAGAGAGACCCCTGAGGAAGGGTCGGCTGCATAATTTGGGGACCCCATGCAAAATAAAAGTGCAGGGTCCCTGCTGGGTTAGGAAAGTCATTCTCCCCTTCCCACAGCTGAAGGGCTACCACCTCAAGACACAGAGGCCAGGTGACCTCAAGGGATTGCAATCCTCACATCCAGACGCACTTGTACCTCCATCAGGGGTCGGCAGAAGGTTCTAGGCAGGCCACCTATGCCAGCCCTGAAGGAGGACGGCTGCTGGCAACCCCACCCTGAGATGTGGCGGGGTGGGAGCGGGGCATGTGCCTGACCATGACCTTCCCCATACCTGTAATCAGGTCCATGGGTCTGTCCCTCCAGTGAGACCTGGTCACCCCCTGGGCAGAGAACGGCAGTGGTTGCAGGAGAGGGGTGGGGAGGGGCAGGCAGGCAGGGCCTGGAGCCCCAGGGGGCAGGGAAGAGGGTCCCCTGGAGGTGGCAAGGGGAGGGACCATGAATGAGACCAGGCTCCACTGTCCCATCAGACTTCACTCAAAAACACAAATTCAAAGACAGAATTATTAAGAATTTCAAGACAGCAACTGCAGAGCATTAAACCAAGAGTGGAGGGACCCTTTATGAGTGCGGGGCCCTGTGTGACTGCACTGGCCACATGTCTATAAAGCTGGCCCTGCCCAGGGGACCTCGCCTGCAGCCCTCGCCTCCATCCTAGGGAGCTCCGTCCGCAGCACAACTAGTCACTAACAGCAGTCAACACCCAGTGAAGAGAGAACGGAAGAAATGAAACCAGAAGCCAGTGCAGAAGCTCAGAGGAGGAAAAGTTGAGGGAATGCAGTACAGACAGAGAGAGAGGAAGGGAGAGAGAGAAAGACTGTATGTGACAGCCACCAGGGAAAAAAAGTGTATCTTAAAATTTTTTGTTAAGTATCTTCCACTTGGGCTAAATGATGTCCTATTATTTCTTTTTTTTAACAAAAAGCTCTATTTTGATTTTCCATCCCAGCAGACTGTCATTTGACATTCAAAACTACATCAGTACCATAAAAACAAACCTGTGGATGCTTGTTAGTAAACAGTTTGGGGGAGTTGTAAAAATATTTCCAGTTGGTGAACACTTTTTGTAATTTTAGTCTAAATAAGACTATCCACAAGAATATAACATTTGTGATGTTCTCCAAGTTTTAAATGTGAAGTTAAAAAATAGAAGTACTTTTTTGTTTTAAGCTGCCTACATTTACAAAGCACTGTTTTCATTGCGTTGTTTACAAATGCCTTGTTATTTGATTCTTACGTCAGCCCTGTGAGCTAAGGGTCAGCGCCTGCTGTACAGAGGACACTTATCTTAGAAAGTGCACCCCAGGCCTGGCTTTAGGTCCGAGCTCTGAGACCTAATCTCTCTGCCCTCAGTGTCCTCATCTGTGAAATGGGAACAGCTTAATCTCTCATATGCTATCGTCAGGTGTCATGCTAAATGAGTGTGTGTTAGAGCCCTGGTGTAATGGCTGGTACAGGGCAGACATTCAAGTGGTAGTTTTTCATTAAGTCCCTTAAATTCTCCCCTAAATCCTATTCAGGGGGTATGATCATCTCTGTTTGTTAGTGCAAGGAGAAGAAGGGACCTGGTGAGCAGAACTTCAGGAACTGCCCCTGGGCCGCCTGACTCAAAGCCTGGGTTGTCTCCACTACCCCACACCCTCAGTAACCCCCGCAGGTGTTAATGTCCCCACTTCAAACGTGGGAACTGAGCTTCAGAGAGTGTAAGTGATAGGCTCAGGGGCCCACAGCTCATAAAAGGAGAGGGGTCACCTTTAGACTCTAAATCAGAGACAAAGAAATGCATGTGAAGCAGAAATAGAGAACAGACTCGTGATTGCCAAGGAGGAGGGGGGTGGGGGAGGGATGGATTGGGAGTTTGGGATTAGCAAATGCAAACTATTATATACAGAATGGATAAAAAAAAAGCAAGGTCCTACTGTATAGCACAGGGAACTATATTCAGTATCCTGTGATAAACCATAATGGGAAAGAATATGAAAAAGAATGCATACATATATATATCAATACATAAATGTATATGTGTAACTGAATCACTTTTCTGTACAGTAGAAATTAACATAAAATTGTAAATCAACTATACTTCAATAAAATAAATTTTAAAGAAAGAAAATAGCAAGAAAAAAAAAAAAAAAAGAAAGAAAGAAATGCATGTGAAGTGCTTAGCACAGCTCCAAAATGATAAGGAGGAGGAGGGAAAGGAGGGCGGAGGCAACCCCCTCTCTGCCACAGCTGCCTCCCTCCCCCTGGTTTCACCACCTTCAAGACACAGGCTATTGTTGGGGGGATGGAAGGCACTGTGACATTTCCCCTCCCTCAACTCTGGGTCATACTTTGTCATCAGTCCCACAACCACAGCCCTGGAATTACTGACCCCTTAGCCCCCATGATGTCCTGCCACCATCCAGGCAATTTCATTTCAGGGTGACATTGACACACAGATCTGCTAAAAATAAGATCGCACTCCTATTTCAACGGGAGCATTACAGTGGTGTATGAACCTGCTAAGGAGCGCCCCCTCCTGGCCCCTGGTCAAACAAGGAGGGAAAGCTCTTTCGTGTTTTCAAGCTAAGTACTGAAGGCAGCCAGCATGTTTCTTTTCCTACACCTGGCCTCACTGTAATCCCACCCACTGGCCACTGCTAACAGGAAACGGTGGTGACCAGAGGCAGGAGATCTGTGAGAGGCATTTTTCAATCTATCAAGAGATGAGCACTGGCGTCTCTTTTTTTTTTTTTTCTTAAATAGACAATACGTTTTAGAGCAGTTTGAGGTTCACTATACGTTTTAGAGCAGTTTTAGCAAAATTGAGTGGAAAGTACAGTGAGTTCCTGTATACCCTATGGCTCCCCACATACACAAAATTCCCCCATATCAACGTACCCCACCAGTGTGATATATTTGTTACAATCAACGAACCTGCACTGACACCTCATGTTCACCCAGAGTCCATAGTTTACATTAGGGTTCACTCTTGGTGTTGTACACTCTGTGTTTTTTTGTTTGTTTGTTTTTGGGGGGGGGGTCTTTTTGGCTGCGCCACACAGCATGCAGGATCTTAGTTCCCTGACCAGGGATTGAACCCGCACCCCCTGCAGTAGAAGCACAGAGTCTTAATCACTGGACCACCAGGGAAGTCCCAGTGTTGTACACTCTGTGGGTTTGGAAAAACTGTACAGACATGTAACCATCATTATGATATCACACAGAGTATTTTCACTGCCCTAAAATCCTCTGTGCTCTGACTATTCACCCCTCCCCTCTAACCCCTGGCAACCACTGATCTTTTTACTGTCTCCATCATTTTGCCTTTTCCAGAATGTCATACAGTATGTAGGCTTTCCAGATTGACTTCTTTCACTCAGTAATAGGTATTTAAACTTCCTTTATGTCTTTTCCCTCTATTTATAAGGATACCAGTCACTTTGGATTTAGGGACCACCCTAATCCTGTATGACCTCATCAGATGTAACTTGATTACATCTGCAAAGGCCGTATTTCCAAATAAGGTCATGTTCGCAGGTTTCAGAGGTTAAGACTTGAACATATCTTTTGGGGGGACAGAATTCAACCTATAGCACAATGTTTTCCCCATTATATCAGCTGCCTCATCTGAAACATGACTAAAATGTCAAATGCTTCACTCAGGCATTATTTGTTCTCAGTTCTGCTTGAAGACTTCACACTATGGCAGAAAGAAATGAGTGGTCCTTGAGCTGTGGGTTGGCATCCCAGCTCTGCTGTACACTACAAGTGACTATTCTCATCTACTTGCCTCAGTTTCCACATATGTAATTATAAGGAAGTCAGACTGGATAGGTAGTAAGGTCCCTTTAGATCTTGATTTGACTATAATGACAAAAATCTTATATAGCACCTATGTCCAAATTATAGCTATTTTAACCCAATGCAATAAATATTTACTCAGAGCCTCTATGTATCCATCTCTAATTATATTGCATTTTCCACAACTAGGTATGTTCCCTAGGGCAGTGATCATGCCTAGCGCCTAGTGTGGGCTCAGGAAATGCTTGTTAAATAAACAGGAACACAGGAGACAGAGATTAGAGTGTCAAATTACGTTGACACCAAGTGCTGCAAGTGTTTATGCCTTGTTTCCCCAAAGGGAGTGTAAGCTTCTAGTGGACAGAGCCTTCCTCTGTTATTTACAATGCCCGGGGCAGGGCTAGAGGCAGTAGAGATGCACCACATAGTTTACCCTCCCCCTTATTCATTTTTACATAAACACATATACTCATATAGAGGCACATATTCATGTACATAAGTACTCATGTCATAAATGGGGAGGTTTTTTGTCATGGTTTTATATGATAGGATCATATTTTAGATGCTTTAAAAGCTAAAATATTTTGCTTTTCTCATTTAATAATAATACCTGGTGGAACTCTATCCAAGTCCATTGGTATAACTCTAATTTAAAATTTTAAGTGAATGCACATTATTTCATGGTACAGGGGTACTGTAATTTATTCAGACATTCCCTGGCAGATGGGCCATATTTGATTTGTTGATCACTTGTTCTTGAGGAAGAGAGTTGCCGAGAATTCTCTGATCTTACTGACAAATTATGTTGTCCTCATTTCCCACCCTCCTCCCCCTGCCCCAGAGGTGTCCACATGGGCCTGCCGGTACTTGGAGTTCTGACTTCTCCCATCGAATCGGAATCCACACGGTTCTCAATATTTCATCTTAATGGGATCCAACGCTTTTAAAAATAGAATCCAGACTTCCTGGGCTGTTTCCAAAGGAGATGACTTTTTACTTAATGCCATCAACCCTGCTAATCCTGTCTGAAATCTAATCAACACATCAGACAAGGGAAGAAAATGCTGTTTCTTAAGTGAAACAGAACAAATTTTCCACAATGAGATGTGTCTCCTCTTGATCAGGAGCCCTGAAATGAGGGAGGGACAATTTCCAGGAGCCCTAAATGGGCTGAGAGGCAGGTGAAGGAGGTGGTCCTTGCAGGGGGGGGGGCAGCAGAGCCTGACCCTCCGAGCTGAAGCCACTCTGCCTGGGGGGAGTCCTTCCCAGCGTCTCCAGTCTTCAGCTGCATCAAGAGAGCAACAACCGGGGCTTCCCTGGTGGCGCAGTGGTTAAGAATCCACCTGCCAATGCAGGGGGCACGGGTTCGAGCCCTGGTCTGGGAAGATCCCACATGCCGCGGAGCAACTAAGACCGTGCTCCACAACTGCTCTAGACCCTGCAAGCCACAACTACTGAGCCCGCATGCCACAACTACTGAAGCCCGCGTGCCTAGAGCCTGTGCTCTGCAACAAGAGAAGCCACCGCAATGAGAAGCCTGCGCACCGCAACGAAGAGTAGCCCCTGCTCGCCGCAACTAGAGAAAGTCTGCACGCAGCAACGAAGACCCAACGCAGCCAAAAATAAATAAATTAAATAAATAAAAGAGAGCAACAAGTAAGTTGATTGTTGAAAACTTTTTTAAAGTTGCAAAACATAGCCATGTACCTAAGAGTATATGAAACAAAAATGTTATGAAGACTTTCATGAATAAATGACCATCTGTGCGACCACCTCCAGGTCAAGAAACAATATTACCTGCATTTCAGAATATTACCCTCTCCTGTCCTTTCTGGTAACAATCCTTCACTCCTCCCTAAAGGCAGCAGTGTCCCAACTCTTGTGAGAATCACCTCCTTGCATTTGTTTAAAAAAAAAGTGACATTTTGCTCAATATTTTTTTTCCTTTTCTTATTGAGTTATAACATACATACAGTAAAATGCAAAAATCTTAGTGAATTTTTGCTTATGAATATACCTGTGTAATCACTACTCAACTTAATATAAACATATCATCCAATTAGTTGAAGGCCTCAAGTGCAAAGACTGAGGTTTCCAGAAGAAATTATCCCCAAAACTGCAACACAGAAACCCTGCCTGAGTTTCCAGCCTGCTGCCCTGCTGAATTCAGACTCAAGATTGCAGCATGAACTCTTACCCGGGCTGACGGCCTGCTGGCCTGCTCTATGGACTTTGGACTTGCCAGCCCCACAATCATGTGAGCCAAAAATTCTCTCTCTCTGGCTTTCTCTCTATATATACATATACGTGTGTGTGTGTGTTTGTGTGTGTATCTCCTAACTAAAACATTCACTTCATCTTTCAAGCTTTAATTTTCTCATCTATAAAACAGGAAATAATGGAATCGATCTTGTAAAGTTGTTATGAGGATCAGATATAACACATATAAAATTTATAACACAGATATTTAATGGGTATTTAATAAATGGCTATTTATAAAAACAAAAACAAACACCTAAGTTGTGTCAAGTAGATCCAGAAAGTGATATCTGCCCACGTTAAAGAAAATGTTAGTAGAACCAAAGAGTACAAAATAAGTAATAGTCTCTCTCTCAGCCCAGAGAAAACTACTGTTAATGGTGGCTTGTATTTCTTCCAGAAGTTTTCTATGCAAAAATATACACAAATAGAATCAAGCTATATCTATAGTTCTGAGCCTTAGTTTTAGTTCAAAATATGTAACAAACACCTACAAAACTGTCTCCACACGGTCTAGATTCTGAGCAATGTCCTGATCAAAGAAATAGCCACGACAACCAAAAGGTAATTAAAAACGAACTCAAGTTCATATTCATATTTTTGGAACCACATGAAGGATTTGTCTTAGAAAACCCTGGTTTTTTTTTTTTTCTCTCTCCTATTCTCTTGGCTCACACCCCTGAACTATCCTGCATTTCATTCTTCAAAATTCTATGAAAAACTTCTCCCTCAGCGTTGAGTCCTGGTTCCTCTTCCCTTTCTCATGGTCCTTCCCTCCTCTCACATAGGAAGAGCTCACAGAAACTTCCCTAGCAAGACAAGACCCCTCAGCTTCAGAAAGAGGAAGAAACTGAGTCTTCTTTAGAGGTGGGAGGGGAAAGGCTGGTGACAGGACAACAAACACAACATGACAGTGATGTGCCAGGTGCCAGGCACTGTAGGTTACCTGTATTCAATTCTCACGCAAACCCTACAAGATGGGTGCTGCTCTCATTCACATTTTACAGCTGAGGAAACCAAAGCTCATACAAGCTAAGTAGCTAGGTTAAGGCAGTTGTAATTTAGATAGCTAGCGTGTTGCAGAGGCCAGGGTCAAACCCATGACATTAGAGAGATTCCTACTCACATGTTAATAGGTTTTGTCCAGTTCCCCTTCCCTTCTGTTGATTTCTTTTGTGGACCTTCCCAAGGGGATGTCCAATGTCTAATAATGCCTCCTATTAACGCCCCCTGTTTACAGGCTAGAACCTCCCTTTCATACATCATAATCTTCTTAGGACCATATTTAATTCCTCTCTGGGGATTCTTTGGGTACTGCTGGCTGGAGCTGAATGAGTCCATTTTACCTCCTTCTCACATACTAGGCTGGGGTTGGAATGGCACCACGGCAGCAAAAATCTTTTTTTTTTTTAACATCTTTATTGGAGTATAATTGCTTTACAATGGTGTGTTAGTTTCTGCTTTATGACAAAGTGAATCAGCTATACATATACATATATCCCCATAGCTCCTCCCTCTTGCGTCTCCCTCCCACCCTCCCTATCCCACCCCTCTAGGTGGTCACAAAGCACCGAGCTGATCTCCCTGTGCTATACGGCTGCTTCCCACTAGCTATCTATTTTTCATTTGGTAGTGTATATATGTCCATGCTACTCTCTCACTTCATCCCAGCTTACCCTTCCCCCTCCCTGTGTCCTCAAGTCCATTCTCTACATCTGCATGTTTATTCCTGTCCTGCTCCTAGGTTCTTCAGAACCTTTTTTTTTTTTTAGACTCCATATATATATGTTAGCATGCGGTATTTGTTTTTCTCTTTCTGACTTATTTCACTCTGTATGACAGACTCTAAGTCCATCCAACTCACTACAAATAACTCAATTTCATTTCTTTGTATGGCTGAGTAATATTCCATTGTATATATGTGCCACATCTTTATCCGTTCATCCAATTATGGACACTTAGGTTGCTTCCATGTCCTGGCTATTGTAAATAGAGCTACAGTGAATATTGTGGTACATGTCTCTTTTTTTTTTTTTTTAACATGTCTCTTTTTGAATTATGGTTTTCTCAGGGTATATGCCCAGTAGTGGGACTGGACAGCAAAAGTCTTAATGATACCTTTTAATTCCTAGTCCCCTCAAGCTTCAACACCTTAGTTATGTTAAGGAAAAGGAACTGCGGGGAGCAAGCAGCCTTTCAATCCCTATTTGTCATAATCTATGTAACTATGAGGCCTATGTGGGTTTTTAAATAGGTCCACAAATTCTTTGAAACTCCTCTCTCCAAAAGATGGAATCTAAACCTCCCCTTAAATACAGGTTAGACTTAGTGACTCAATTCTAACAACAACAACAACAAATGTGACAGAAGTGATACTATGTGATTTCCAAGGTTAGGGCATAAAGAGGATACAGCATCTGCCTGGCTCTCTTGGAACGCTTGTTCTTGGACCCGGACACCATATTCTGAGGAAGCCCAAAGTACATGAAGAGGCTACATGTTGGTTTTCTGGCCAACAGCCCAGCTAGGCCTTCAGCCTGTGGTCAGCCTCAACAGTCAACTGTGTGAGTGGATGAGCCTTCCCATCATTCCAGCCCCAGCCTTCGCTCCCTCCAGCTAAAGCCCCAGAGATGGTGGAGCACAGGCAAGCCCTCCTCACAGTGCTTGGCCTGAATTTCTGAGCCCTGGTACCCACAAGAGATAATAAATCATTACTGTCTTAAGCTACTAAGTATTGGGCCACATTGTTACACAGCGATAGACAACTAATGCAAAGCCATTTCCAATCCCATGGTGAAATATCTGAAGGTGAATGATGGGAGTACATTGCTCTCACTCCTTATCTTGCCACGTGGAAAGCAAATTAGAGACTTATACTCAGTACTTGAGAGTCCTGGGCAGGGGAACCTGCTTGTCCACACCCCCTGAGACCTGGAACATCAGGGATCTGTCCTCAAAGGGTGGAGCCACACCAGCCTGGACATCAGACCTGAGCACCATTTTTCAGTCCTGCTTCTTGCTGGCTGCTAGAGTGTCTTCTTTCTTCCTCAGCTCACAGGCACTCACGTTCAATGGTACCTCAGAGTAACAGTGAGGACCAATACCCTGTGGTTTACTCGTTTTTGGCTGCATATCGTTGTCCCAGGAACCCAGGGAGGGCATGCATGAACCCTCGTGCCTTGCTTTTTGGGTCCCAGACAGAAAGCACACTGCAATCATTTTGGGAGATGTCAATGCTCCCCAAGTCCCAGCTGTAAGGTTATGAATTTGATGTACCCATCCCAGTTGCTATCTACCCTGCCATATGCTTATTTCAGACAAGTGTGGGTGACCCGTCCACCCAGAAATGCCCTCCTGCCAACACCGCTCTGGGTGGGGCCTTGGAAACGCTCACATGGGTGGGTGGCGGCATCTCCCTGCTCTGGTGTCTGTTTATCCTCATCCTCTGTCTGTAGCACGTTCTAACCCCTTCTTAAACATTTCCTCTTCTCCCCAGCATAGGGCTCCCTGTGTATCTTCCCAGTGGAAAGCAGTTCAACCCTGTGCTTCCCAGATATTTGGTCCCCCAAGGCAGTGGCTGGTGGGCGAGCAGGTTGCTGGCCCTGAACCAGCCTGACCAGCCAATTCCGATTCCGCAAGGGAGTCTCAGAGACTTCCTCCATTTAGTGACTCACACAATCATTCTCCACTCGGAACAGCCAGTTCTGAACCATGCCGTCTCCCAGAAATTGTAATTCCAGTCTCATCCTCATCTTTACAACGTCCCTTTTGCTTTCCAGTGCTGTTCCAGGAAACTTGTTCATGCCGGGTTCTTCTCTCTCTCCCCCTTTCAGGAGGCCAGGATACAAATGCAGTTTCGGCTCACGTCCAGGGATCTGATTTTAATTTAAGATGCAGCTGGCCTGCTCCTTAATTCCAAAATTCTTAACAGCAATCCCCACCCGCAAGTTGTAACACTCACAAAGCCACCCACATGGTACAGTTTTAGAGCTGTGTAACCATTAACGAAATACAGTGTATTGTTCTACTTCATTTAATTTAATGGCTGCATCATGTACCATGGATGTACCGTAATTTGTTTAACTAATCCCCCATTGAAGAACATTAAGGTAATTATTATTGTTATTAGACGAGCAGCTGAACCTTGGAAACCACACTCTTAAATGCTTTCCCTCTGAGGAAAATGAAGAAACTGACTGTTTCTTATCAAGCTAACCAAGCCCTTGGAGATTATTATACCCCAGCCTGAGATTCACTGGCAGCCTTAGAGGCTGCTACTGATAGGAGTGGGCCACTCAGGGTGTTGGGGCCAGAAAAGGTTGACAACCAGCACAGCCTCTGAAGTCTAAATTTTCAAATCAAGGACAAACCTCTGAAAGATCCACTGATGAAAAAGTAACCAAATGTCCTTGTATTTTCCTCTGATTATAATCCTCAGGACCTTCCTTTACCCAGCCACAGAATATGTCTTCTTGAATATGCTTATGAGTGATGTCTCTTCCTCTTAGATGTTCAGAAAGGCCTGCTTGCTATATAGGAGAGAAGCCAAGAGACTCAGGGTGTCTGCACAGCCACAGACCCCCCTCAGATGACGGGAGACTCCTCACCAGCAATGTGCCCTGTTTTGTGTCTTGTGAAAGTGCTTCGTAGCCAATGGCAGCCACATTTAGGCAGACAAGAGAGAAGGCCTGTGAGAGCTCTCCATCCATGAGAAACACTACACTGGACTGTGGCAAAGAGACCTAATCAGAGCCCAGACTTGATGGGGAGACCACAGGTAGATGGTGTAGAAGCAGAACGGCTGTCAGCAAAGACCGATGCGCCAGACACTCCTCTAAACGCTTTACATGTTCTGACTCTTTGAATGTCATACTAGCCCTATGAGGTAGGCGCTACGATCGCCATTCTGCAGATGAAGATGAAACTGTGCAACTCAGATTGGGACTTGAACCCATGCGCCGGGACTCAAACCCAGCCAAACCCGGATTGGGACTTGAACCCATGGTCTTTTAATTTAGATCACACACCTGGTCTCAGGACTTAATGAAGCTCGGGTTCTTGAAGCTCGTCACAGAAAGAATTCAGTGAGAGACAAAGTGATAGGTAAGAAGCGGATTTATTTAGAGAGAAGCACACTCCACAGACAGAGTGTGGGTCATCTCAGAAGGTGAGAGCGGCACCAAGGCACGGGGTTGTCAGTTTTTATAGGGGTGGGTAATTTCATAGGCTAATGAGTGGGAGGAGTATTCTAGCTATTTTGGGGAAGGGGTGGGGATTTCCAGAAATTGGGCCACCGCCTAATTTTTGACCTTTATGGTCAGCCTTGGAACTGTCATGGCACCTGTGGGTGTGTCATTTAGCTTGCTGATGTGTTACAATGAGTGTATACTCAAGCTCAAGGTCTAGTAGAAGTCAACTCATCTGCCATCTTGGACCTATTTGGTTCTAATCAGTTTATGTCGTGTCCTCGGACTATGTCATTCTTTTAAAGGTTGTGCCCTGCCCCCTTCCCTCCTCTTTCAAAGAGAATGAAGCTCAGAAATGTTACACAACCAGCTCAATGGAAGTCCCCAGTGGCACTGAGATCTGGGCCCCGCAGTCTGACTCATGCTCCTACCATGACACTCACTGTTTTTCATTGTAGTTGAAGCAGAAGTGGCCACAGTGAGGGACCATCAAGAGTAGATAAAACAGAAAGAGAGGTTTTTTTAAAATATTACTATTTTATAAATTTATTTATTTATTTATTTTTGGCAGCATTGGGTCTTCATTGCTGCCCGCTGGCTTTCTCTACTTGTGGCAAGCGGGGGCTACTCTTCGTTGCAGTGCATGGGATTCTCATTGTGGTGGCTTCTCTTGATGTGGAGCACGGGCTCTAGGCACGCAGGCTTCAGGAGTTGTGGCACGCGGGCTCAGTAGTTGTGGCCCGCGGGCTCTAGAGCGCAGGCTCAGTAGTTGTGGCACACTGGCTTAGTTGCTCCACGTCATGTGGGATCTTCGCAGACCAGGGCTCGAACCCGTGTCCCCTGCATTGGCAGGTGGATTCTTAACCACTGCGCCACCAGGGAAGTCTGAGAGAGAGTTTCTTGACTGTCAGGGGGACTAGAGTCGGGAACTAAGGGGAAAACAAGGTGCTCAGGTCACCAGGACAGCCACTGGTCCGGAAGGACAAGGAACCCTTGTTCCTGAGCTCCAAGGGTGGGTGGGGCACAGCTTTGCTGTTTCTCAACCTCCTTCTCAGATCACATTAGGCCTCAAGAAACAGGAGCCAGTGTTTGTTCCCTAGGGCTTGAAAGAGCCTAACTAACTTGCTTTATTATGTTAATTGTGCAGATAACCATTATAAGCTAAATGGTCAGAGAGAAGAAAAAAAAAAAAGATTAAGGTAAATAAACCAGGAGCTCCAGTGCCCAGCTGAGCAGCAGATCAAAAGAGAAAGGAATTGCGGGTCTTGGGACCTTAAAATCAGACAAAGCTCCCTCTGTAATTACAGGAGTCTGTGCCTCAACACTACTGCCTATTTACTCTCCACTGTTTCACAGGTTCAATAGCTTTTCATGTCCTTTATTTATTTCATTGTCACATCCACCCTATGAGTCATGCCAGATAGGTACTACCACAGATGAAGAAGCTGAGGCCCAGAGATGGTGGGAATTGCCCAGCGTCATGCAATTTGATTGCTGCAGAGCCAGAACTGGAACCCATGGTTTCCCAGTGGGCGTGGAACCAGGTCACAGCAGTTCTTGAGAAGTGAGTGCGTGCATCTCTTCCCAACTCCACGTTCAGCAGCAACGCTTTGGTAGCTTGATGGAGTATTTACACCATGGAAACAGGAAGCACTACAAATCCGGGCTCCCTGACTCTCCCTGCCACCTACCAGCACACCACTGAGTTATCCTACTAATGTTTCAAGTTACTGCTGTAGAAATTGTTATGGCCCTTAAGATTTCAGTTGATGCATAATAACTGAGGTAGGAAAGGGCTATATTCCCAAACCCTTCAATCCCTGCTTTGTGGCAGCAGAAATCATAAGAACTAGCATTTATTTTAGGGCTTGCTGAGTGCTTTGTGCTCTGTGCTTTATGCATTATCTAATTTATTCCTCATTACAACCCTTTTCTATAGATGAAGACATTTGAGAATTTAAATAAATTGTTCAAGGTCACACAGCTAGAAAGTGGTGAAACTGGGATTCAAATCTAGGTTTGTCTGAACTTCTTAATCATGGTGCCACTGTCTTAGTTCCCATTATTTCATAAGTAGAACAGACTTTTCTTCTCAGTTCTACAGCACCCCTCCTTCTCCCACGCTGTAAACATATAATTGAATTATAACTAAAATCAATCGAGACAACTAATTTCTAACACATAATGAATATTTTAAGGACCATCTCAAACCTCAATAAAACTCCATAACCTATTAGACCATTCTAGCAATTTATAACAATGGTCTATAGAGAATGTCAGAATTGATATTCTGCTCTCATATTATTTCAACCAACAGAGATATTTTACATGATAATTGGCTCTTAGAAGCCACAATCCAATTTAATTTATTTATGAATACCTTGTATTTATATTTCATGGATATTGTTTTATTAAATCACTACATCTTGGAAAGAAATGTAATTTTGTTATAGAGCAAGTGTTCCTCATGTTGACATCTGTAATGCCATTTTAAGAGTGTATGAGGATAAAAAGATTGCCTAGGTTTCAAAAACAAAATTTGGCAGATTTTGCTGGAAAACATTTTGTCGGAAAATAAATACTACACATTCAGAACTATTTAGAGTTCTAAAGTAATTATCTTAATGATTAAGGGGGAAAACCCACCTGCTAATGCACTTTAACCTGTAGTGTCCAGAATTAATATTCTAATTCAGAGAGATGGGCTGACTTGAATTAGACAACCAAGTCAGGAGGGCAGCACCACTGAATCAACAGAGCATGGATTTGGGGTTGGCAGCAGGGACCTGGTTTCAAATCCCAGCTCTGCCATTTTCCATCTGTATGAACTTGGGTGAGGTACTGAACCCACTCTGAACATTGGTTTCCCTAGGATCAACAATATCTATCAAACAACAGAGTTATGGTGAGGATAGAACTGGTTATATAATTTGCAGGGTACAGTGCAAAACGAAAATTCCTTGCTCAGAAGACATTAAGAATCTCAAGATGACAACAACAGCAGAGCAGTAAACCAAGTGCAGGGGCCCTCCTAAGAGTGGGCCCCTGTGAACTACGTGGGTCATGTACCCATGCAGCTGGCCGAGGGTAGGATTATATTAAATGCCACATGTAAACTGCATCTCACTTGGGAGGTGCCTGAAGAATGTTAGCTATTTGTGTTTTGGCTCAGCTTGTCACTTTATTTTTATACAGCGTGGAAAAGAAATCTAATAGTCACTCTTTTTTTTGAAGATAGGTGCCAGTCAAGCTTCACAGAATAGGCTGATAGATATCTAGCCCTGAAGGGCTCAAAGCATAGCAGTTCAGGGTGGAGGGGGCACAGAACTCAGGAGAGCTGTGCCGACCCCCAGGATGATCCCCACCCCAGCCCACTCCACCGCCCCGCCCCACCTTTCTGTCAATTTTTGGAAGAGGAATAGAGATCGCAGGATTCTGTTTCCTAGCAGAGGTCTTGAAACCATAAAGCCAATCTCATGGGCTTTGCACTACATTGAATTAAACTCCTAACTCTAATTTCACCAAATAGGGTTACTGGGAGACCAGGAAGTAAAGCTTGATAACTGAGTTCCACTGTCCAGAAGGAGTCAGGAGAGAACAGAAAATCAATTTCCTGACTGCGCAGAAGCTCGTGAAGCTATTAAGATCTGTTGGGACTAGTTTGTTTCTTTGTAAGGAGGCAGACATTTCTGATAGACTGTTCACATAGAGGGGGCCCATATGGTTTTCTAAACATTTTTCTTTGGGGGTCCTCTTCATCGCGGGCTGATGGAGCCTCCGCTGATTGCCTTTGCTCTTACCTACTGCAGGTAAGAGCACCCTGACGAGACTAGGGATTGGAAAGGTGAGTGTCCCTGGGGTGGAGGCATTCATCAACCTCACATGGATAATCTCGGGAGCTCCTTTTTGGGTCATTTTCCTAAAAACATGTGTCCAGCTTCTCCTCAAAGCCTACCACTCTGATTCTCACAGCTCCCCACTTTCTTCCCTAGGGCAGAAGGAAGCACCCCAACGTCTCCATGGTTTCAGAACACTCTCCATTTTGCACGCTGCTGTGCATTTCTACCTGAATAACAACCTAGAATTGTATTGAGCTTCAGTTTCTATACGCCTTGTCCAGCTGGTCGACGCAGGTCTCTACTTCATTCTGTGTGCCTTGAAAGTGGAGATGAAGACAAGGGTTGTTTTATAAAGTACTTTACATTTGGTACCCGGGGAGGGTATCTGTTGCTCACTTACTTTAGGATCTTCCACAGCACTTAGCACAATGCCTTACATGTAGCAGGTGCTCAGTCATTACTTGTTGAATGAATATATTCCTATGGCACCATTTGTTTTTATCTATTTAGTTTTATCATGCCACTACGACCATAACACCCTTGAAGCATTCATTTATAAAAATATTCACATTGGGGCTTCCCTGGTGGCGCAGTGGTTAAGAACCTGCCTGCCAACGCAGGGGACATGGGTTCGAGCCCTGCTCTGGGAAGATCCCACATGCCGTGGAGCAACTAAACCCATGCACCACAACTATTGAGCCTACGCTCTAGACCCCGCGAGCCACAACTACTGAAGCCCGTGCGCCTAGAGCCCGTGCTCTGCAACAAGAGAAGCCACCGCAATGAGAAGCCCGCGCACAACAACGAAGAGT